>NC_136498.1:25592727-25847727 GCF_053919585.1 Euprymna scolopes | reverse complement strand
GACTATTTCTAACAACTATTTCTCGTCTTATTCATATTACCACTACTACTTTAAATTCCACCATATTTTTTTACTATTAATACAACTATTTCTAACAACTATTTCTCGTCTTATTCATATTACCACTACTTCTTTAAATTCCACCATATTTTTTACTATTAATACGACTATTTCTAACAACTATTTCTCGTCTTATTCATATTACCACTACTACTTTAAATTCCACCATATTTTTTTACTATTAATACAACTATTTCTAACAACTATTTCTCGTCTTATTCATATTACCACTACTACTTTAAATTCCACCATATTTTTTTACTATTAATACGACTATTTCTAACAACTATTTCTCGTCTTATTCATATTACCACTACTTCTTTAAATTCCACCATATTTTTTACTATTAATACGACTATTTCTAACAACTATTTCTCGTCTTATTCATATTACCACTACTACTTTAAATTCCACCATATTTTTTTTACTATTAATACGACTATTTCTAACAACTATTTCTCGTCTTATTCATATTACCACTACTACTTTAAATTCCACCATATTTTTTACTATTAATACGACTATTTCTAACAACTATTTCTCGTCTTATTCATATTACCACTACTTCTTTAAATTCCACCATATTTTTTTACTATTAATACGACTACTGCTACGTTCGCAACATCTTAATTATACTACATTTGACTATTAATCCTTGCCTTGTTTTTATGAATTCTATTTTTGCAATATTATTAATGCTACTATTAATAATATGAATCATTATACTACTATAATAACTACTAGTTCTTACATTATGGGCAGTACTACAGCAACGTCTGACTTTCTTATACTCCCTGGATACTACTTCCTGTATTAAATATGCTACTGCTTCTACTATTAATTCCAATATTTTCTTACTACTAATACTATTTCCAGTAATACTACTAATTCACCTTATATCCGAACTCTAACTTGTGATACTTCTGACTATTATTTTTAATCTTATTCTTTTTACCACTTCGATCGAAAGTCTGTACTGCTACTACTACTACTAATAATAATAATATACCACTACTACTACTACCACTGCTACTTATACTACTACTACGACCACTACTACTACTACGACTACTACTACTATTGCTGCTGCTGCTATTATAATGCATGAATAATGAAGCGGATTTTGTCGGAAACTTTTGGCAACGTACTAATGAAAACGACGCCTATACCTTAATGAAAACATCGCCAACAATTTGATATGTCGAAAGAAAACGAAAAACGATTCTTTTGCGAGCGAAGAAAATGTGACAAGTGATGCGTGAAAAGCACCGTGTGACCCTTATTACTGACTCCCATTTACCGTCTTCTTTCTGGCGAAACAAAAAAAAAAATGGTAAGTAAGAAAGATAAAGCCGGAATATTTACCGAACGACCTCGCTTCGGAGGATTGCTTGCTGCCTGTAAAAGAAAAATGCCAACTTTCGGAGATGGAAGTGTGGTAATGAATAGGAAAGACTTGGAAGATTAGACATAATTGTGCAAAAGGTTATCTTGGTGGATTGGACGCATTGGCATCGAGCGAATTGAAAACAATACACCAATTCTCTTCAGAAATACCGTGAAAATAATTTTTACAAAATCGTAACTTAGACCAGTCATGAAAAGTTTTAAATATATTTCAATTAATATTTATTCATCTGTACTACTACTACCACAACAACAACAACAACAACAGCAATGATATTAATGATAATAATAACAACAATAATAATAATGTAAAAATATTAACATCAATAATCTTAGAAATAATAATAAAAACAATAATACTAATCATAATAATAACAATAATAACAACAATAATAGTAATAATAATAACAAAGATAATAATAACAATAATAATAACAATAATAATAATAACAATAATAATAATAATAATAATAATAACAATAACAACAATAACAATAATAATGATATTAATGATAATAATACCAACAATAATAATAATAATAATGATAATAATGATAAAAATAATAACATCAATAATAATAGCAATAATAACAACAACAATAATAACAACAATAATAACAACAATAATAATAGCAATAATAATATCAGAGATAATAATAACAACAATAATAATTACAATAATAATAATAACTAAGATAATAATAACAATAATAATAATAACAATAATATTAATAACAATAATAATTGCAATAATAATAACAAAATAATAATAACAATAATAATAACAACAATAATAACAATAATAATAGCAATAATAATAACAACAATAATAACAATAATAACAATAATAATAACAAAGATAATAATAACAATAATAATAACAAAACCAACAATAATAATTGTTGTGGTTGCAAGGTTGAACAATAATTAGTAAGGAAATACAATGAAGACGCAAACAACAAGATAACGCAATAATACGTGTATTAAAGAAAGGGTATATTTACAATATGTACAAATGACTGTGTCGAGTCAGAGAGTCTTGGTGGGAGGACATATACGCTCTTCGGCGTCACTTCCGGTGGCATTTGAGTAAGACACACCAAGGCCAACCTAGGCTTGCCATTTATAGTGTTATGTTATTCGCATATGCAAATAAGTGGTTGCCATCACAACACCCCCCTCCCAAGATTTGAAGTCACACAGATTTCAATATCTTTTTCTTTTTGGGTTTACCATTAATGGTTCATTCACTTTTCTTTTCTTACCTGATCTTCGGGGGTCAGGTGCATTTTGAGGCGGTTCCAAATTAAAAGATTCGTATATGATATTTATGGTGTCCTCCTCTTCGACTGTTGTCGTATCATCATCCTCTTGGATATGACGTTTTTTTATCTGATTTAGGTGCCTTTTATGTATATTCTGTGGACCTTTAATCATGTATGTACAATCACCAATGCGTTTATCCACTACTCCACATTCCCAGTACGATGTCTTATTTCTGTAGCACTTAAAATATATTCGATCTCCCGAGTTATATTTCTTTCTTCTCGTGTGTGTAGTGTTTCGAATAATTGCCTGCCTTGGCAATAGTTTGTCAAACGCTGATTTTACCTTTCTGGCAAACATTAGATCAGCTGGTGATATGTTTGATGGTGTACTAGGATGTGGTGTAATCCTATATACTTGCAAGAATTGTTGCAAAGCTTTTTCTGTTGGTGTTTCAATGGATTTATTTAATGCTCGTTTTAGCGTGTCCACTAACCTTTCCGTGAGGCCGTTCGACCTTGGATGATACGGCGGAGTCGTGATGTGCTTCACTCGGAACGTGTCGCAAAATTCCTTAAACTCTGCGGATGTGAACTGCGTTCCGTTGTCAGTGACCAGTGTGTCTGGTACACCGAATCTTGCAAACAACTCGTGTAGGAACCCTATTGAGTTGTTCGTTGTTGGATTCCGGCAACGCATTACCTCCGGCCATTTTGTGAAACTATCCACTACAATTAAATAATAGTTTTCACCTACTGGACCAGCGAAGTCCATGTGGATTCTCGACCATGGTTGGTCGGTTTTCGGCCAAGGTTTGTGTACTCTAGGTGGAGATTTTGCCGCTAACTGGCATCCTTTACATTTATCAATTGTTGTCGCTATGTCAGTGTCCATGTTACGCCAGTACACGTAGATTCTCATTAACGACTTCATTCGATTTATCCCCGGATGTCCTGTGTGGAAATCTCTTAACATCCTATTCTGCAATGTTTTGGGTATTACCACTCTCTCGCTGTACAGTAACACATCGTCACATATGGAGAAAACTTCCTGCACCTTTGTGTCCGTTATAATTTTCTCTTTTATGTCCTTTATATATTCGTCTTTCTCGGCTTCCCTTTTAATGTTCGACAAAGTTACGGGTAGTTCCTTAATGATGTTTGCTACCATATTTTTTACTTCAACATTTGTCCGAATTGCTGCAATGACTGATTCTTCCAGATTGTGTTTCTGTGGTATCAGTCTTGACAGTCCATCCGCATGGCAACTCTTTTTTGATGCTAGATGTTATAGCTGGAAATCGTAATTAAGTAGTATTGTACCCCAGCGCAGCAATCTATTTGCGGTGTATACCGGCAATCCTTTTTTTGATCCATAGATCGTGACTAACGGTTTATTGTCGGTTTCAAGTATGAATTGTCTACCATATAAATATCGGTGAAATTTAGTCACGGCAAAGATTATGCTCAACGCTTCTTTTTCGATTTGTGAATATGCCCTTTCGGCTGGTATCAGCGTTCTCGAAGCGTGCGCTATTGGTTATCTAGACCCATCCGGCATATGTTGAATGTATGCTCCTAAGCCGTAGGAGCTAGCGTCACTAGCGACCACTATTTTTAAGTTTGTGTCAAAGTGCGTTAAGAATAATTCGGATGTTAGTGCGCTCTTTATTTTGTCAAAAGCGGTTTGACATTCTTGCGTCCAGTTCCACGGTGTATCCTTTTTAAGCAGATAATTTAAGGGGGCTCGCAAGTTATGCATTCCTTCAATAAAAGATTGGTAATAATTTGCAAGTCCTAAGAAACTCTGCAAGGTTGTTACATTATCGGGTGGTGGCATATTTTTTATTGCCGAAGATCTGTCTGGGTCTGGACGTCGTCCATGTTTGTTTATTATGTGTCCAAGATACTTAATCTCGCTCATACAAAAGTCACATTTACTTTCTTTTACTTTAAAGCCGAATTCTTGTATTCGAGTAAATACTTGTTTCAAATGTTCCTTATGTTCTTCTAGGGATTTGCTCCTGACAACAATGTCGTCCAGGTATGCACATGCGCACTCAATACCACTTAGCATGGTGTCCATCGCTTGCTGAAAGATGGCAGGCGCTACTTTGATGCCAAAAGGCAATCGGTTGTATTTGTATAATCCCTTATGCGTATTGATGCATAGTATTTTTGAGCAATTCTCCTCGACCGGTATTTGCAAATACGCGTCGCTCAAGTCTATCTTGGAGAAGATATTACCCCCATTCAACTTCGTGAATATTTCCTCTGGGCTTGGTAGGGGGTAATGAGGATCTTTTAATAGGGAGTTGACCCCGGTCGAAAAGTCTGCGCACACTCTAACTTCATCATTCTTTTTCTTTACGTATACGGTGGGGGCTGCCCACTCGCTGTGTTCTATTTTTGATAGATTTCCCGTCTGTTCCAATCTATTTAATTCTTTATCAATCTTTTCCAACTCAGCGAACGGAACATTTCGCTTTTTTCTAAAAATTGGGCTGGCGTTTTCTTTAAGTTCAAACGAGGCCTTGAATTTATTGCAGCGACCTAAGTTAGTCGTGAATGCCTCAGGAAATAATTCTTTTAAATCGTCTTTTATATTTACTGTTGTTGGAGAAGAACATTCTAATTTGTTACAGAATGTATTGATTGGCTTATCCCATAGTCCGAATTTCTCAATTAAATCTATTCCAAACAGATTTTCACTATTTTTTAGTACGAATATTTTTAATTTCTTCGAAATCCCTTTCAATTTTATCGGAGGACAACTTCTCCTTCAAATTTTATACCACCACCAGTTACCGTCCGGGCTGCTTTACTAGTTTTCATCATGGCCGGTTTTCCCAACTTTTTCCACGTATTCAGGTTTATTATAGAAACATCGGAGCCGGAGTCGAGTTGTAACTTTATTGATGTTTTAAATATTTCCACTTTTACGTATTTTCGCCGATCTTTGTCTAATTTTGTATTTGATTTTGTTTGCTGTACTCTCTTTCTGGTGTAATCTTTATATATGCAGCAATCGCTTTTGTGTCCCACCTTCTTACAAATGTAGCATCTTTTCTTCTTATAAGGACAATCTGATTCCCAATGCTTTTCTGCACATCTCTTACAGTTATATCTAGGAAGAGACTTGTTATATTGTGTACTATATTTATGGTTATTATCTTTGGAATATCCCGTTCCATTGCTTTTCTTTGTAAAGTTCTTGGTTGGTGCGTATAGTTTTCTAACTTTTCTTACATATGCCACTCCGGATTCTTCTATATTTTTTGAATCCTTTTTTAGTGTAATGGCCCTTTCACAGTCCTCTGCTAGTTTCTGGAGGGTTAAATCTTGCTCAGATTCCAGCTTAGACAACACTCGTCTGCGTATTTCTGCATTTTTCGTGGAAACTAACCCTTGAGCGAAGATTAGACATTTACAATCTTCTACCGTTAGTTCTGCAAGCTTAAAATTATCGCAGTTTTTATTGACAACTGATGCGTATGTCAAATAATCTTGGTTGTCCATCTTTCTTAGATTCATGCACAGCCATCTTTTATGAAAAAGAGATATATTTGGATTAAATAATTCTTTTAGTAATTTTAGAGCTTCCATGAACTCTAATTCCGCAGTTTTTTTCGGTAATATGTAATCTACGAATTTGCTGTGTTCTGATGTACCCAATTTTCTGAGTAAGAGGCTCACTTTCTGACTATTTGGCCAATTTCTACAGTCCAGTTGAAAAACATCCTCGTATCTTGTGTAGTATGCTTCAAAATTCTTCTCTTCCTCAGGCACATAATGAAATGTGTCCATGCTATTAAAAATAGTTGTATGGGAGAAATTAACACTGTCGACATTTTCTCGATTACTCTTTAGTAGTTCCAGTGTTTTAACAAAACGTTCATCTTGTCTTTCTTCATATTCCAATTGTAGTTTCTTATGCCTTTCTTCCTGTTCCAATGGCAGGTTTTTCTGCTTTAATTGTGCCATTTTCTGCTTTTCTTCTTGTTCCTGCTGCCATTTCAATAATATGTCCTCTCTCTTTTCCTCGCGGTCAGCCTGTGCTTGTAAAAATTGCATGAACATGTTTGATAAGTCTTCCATGTTTTTTTTTTTAATTTTTTTTTTTAGTGTGTAGTTAAAAAAAATATTGTACCATGTACAATATACACCGGTTTGGGTTACAACAAAAAAAGCAAATTGCTGTAAGCTCCTGTTTTCAATAATAATATCGCTGCTTGCAATAATATATTCTTTTTGCGAGTCACGCTGCAAAAAAAAAAATAAAACAGGTTTATCTGGAATAACGAAATGGAATTGACTTTCCGTTTTTAGGCACTTACTAATAAGTAACTCTTTCCACAAAAAAGAGTTTTTTTTTGTTTTTTTTAATCGAGTCACAATTGAATAAATGTATGCAGTACATTTAGTTCTTTGAGTTTTTTTCTCTAGTATTTTAGTAATTAAAATACCTCTTAAATTGAGATTACCTTTTTTTTCCGTGACGTTTTACTGTATTATCCGTTATTCAGTGACAACTTCAAGAAAAAAATCCTTTCCTTGAATTTTAGTTTTAGCTGCGGTATTTCCTTTTAGTACAGACGTCAACCAAAACATTAATTAAAAAGTCCTTTAGTTGTTGTTTTGTTTACGGAGAACAGTAATTAGAATCCACGGGTGAATTTTTTTCGTAGGTTACTTCCTTGCATTTCGTAATACGGGTCTGACCTGTCGTTTTTGCGACAGAACAAAGTTCGCTTTTCGTTTGCAAGTTGGTCCTGTAGTAAGATTTGTCGTGTAGCGACAAAACAAAAATTCACTTTTACATTCGTTTGCAAGTCGGATTCCCAGAAAACGGCGTAAATTGTCGCTTTTGCCACGTTAGAGTTTTTTTTTATTTTTTCACTTGAGTTGAAACTTCTCTTTAGCGTAAAATCTGTTTGCTCGTCAACACTTTGCATTCCTTAAAAAAATGGTCAACCTTTGCGTTGTACTTTTTTTTTAACTAGTTCTTCGTCAAACTGTTATATTTGACGCTTCATATCTCGTCGCCAACTGTTGTGGTTGTAAGGTTGAACAATAATTAGTAAGGAAATACAATGAAGACGCAAACAACAAGATAACGCAATAATACGTGTATTAAAGAAAAGGTATATTTACAATATGTACAAATGACGGTGTCGAGTCAGAGAGTCTTGGTGGGAGGACATGTACGCTCTTCGGCGTCACTTCCGGTGACATTTGAGTAAGACACACAAAGGCCAACCTAGGCTTGCCATTTATAGTGTTATGTTATTCGCATCTGCAAAGAAGTGGTTGCCACCACCACAATAATAATAATAATAATAATAATAATAATAATAATAATAATAATAATAATAATAATAATAATAATGCTATGTTAGTAAACAAGAAAGAAAAGACCTTCCAGATTGTAGATGTGGCCGTTTCAGCAGACCACAGAGTAAAGATCAATGCGCCGGAATAATGGTAGGGGGGTGAATAAAACTGGTTAGAGAAATTGGAAGAGGAAAAAAATACACTATAACACTACTAATAGATGAACAATGCCGAAAATATTTGAAAAGAGATTGGGAGAGCTAGAATCGGGGGGGGGGCTGACAAGCTACAATTGATAATAATAATGAAAACGGCTGAAATATTAAGGAAAACCGTTGAATGTGAAGATTATTACACATGAGGGACATACAGAAAATAATACCGACGTAAAACACAAAGGAACATCACATGGAATCATGAAAATTCAAACTGTATTATTGTAAGTTAACCCCCTGAGCCTCTACTTTCCTCCATTTATTTGTGTGTATTTGTGTGTGTGTGTGTGTGTGTGTGTGTTTGTGTGTGTGTGTGAGTGTGTGACCCAAAACTGACGCCATTCTAAATAAGCGAGGAGAATCAAGGAAGAAATGATTACAACAAAGACCGAGGAGAGAAAGCACTAGTCAGACTTCCGCTGGATGAGGGTAAAGAGGACTGGGACCTGAGGGAAGCTTTTTGCCACCGAAATTCCAAGTAAAACAACGGCCATCGCTTACAGGAAATCAATAAGTGGGTGTTACGATGATGCAAATTCATCTGTCATGGTTACGAAAGACGTGAAGAGTACTAACACTCCACAGAACACCACATATTTTTCTTAAAGAGAAATCTTTGATAATGGCTTGTGTGACTATTCCTCGTTAAAGAAGAATCACAGCAAATCAAAGAAGGAACAGAAAAAAATACAGCAAGACAACCCTACGAAAAATTGCCAACTAGGGAGCACCGAGCCATAAAGGAATACGTAGTATTGGTTTAGGTAATTCACAAAAGTACATGATAAGTTCAACGCCTGAAAAGATGCATCCACGAAGCACATGTACCAGAGGACCACATTAGTGCAAAATGACAATAAAAAGGGGCCATCCCCAGCAACTACAGACCTATAACCTGTTTACCTACAATATGGAAAATACTAACTGCACAACTGAGGGAACAAATTTATCATTCCTCTCATTACCTTGGAATACTCCAGGAGGAATGGAAAAGATACCAAAAAGGAAAAAGAGGAACACACGAACTATTATGCAGAGACCAAAGTATCTTGAAGGAAGTAAAATGTAGAAAAAAGAATTTACCCATGGCAAGGATCGACTCTAAGAAAGCGTATGAAAGGATCCTGCAAGTATGGATTGCCTTAGAATATATAGAATACCAGGCAAAATAAATACTTCGATAGGAAATATAATGAAAACATGCAGACTTGAACTGATAGCTGATGGAAAATCCATGACTGAGATTAAAAAACAAAACTATCTATGACCACTACTATTTATCATTGCTAGAATGGCCCTGAACAATATAGTAAAATAATGCTAAGCTGGATACAACTCCATTAATACAGACGAAAGAAAGAACCACCTAATGCACATGGATAACCTGAAACTGTTTGCAAAAACAAGGAAGGAACTAGACATAAATAAATAGAAACCAACCAGAATCTTAAGCCAGGATATCCAAATGGAATTCAGTATCGAAAAGTGCGAACTGCTGATCATTAAGAGGGGAAAACTGGAAGCAACAAAAGATATGGTGCTACACAATCAATCAGAGATGAAAGCACCAATCAAACATGATAGCAACAAATACTTGGGAGTTCTGGAAGCAGACACCATCAAAACAGCAGAAATGTAAGAGAAATTTGGAAAGGAATGCTTCAGAAGTACAGGAAACATTCTCGAAACTAAACTATGCAGTAGCAACCAATATTTAAAAAAAAAATAAACAAGTTGGCAGTGTCATTAGTAAGATAATCTGGAACATTTATAAGTAAGGACAAAGAAAAATTGAGAAATTTCAACCAGAAGACCAAGAAACACATGACAATGCACACTGCACTACACCAAAAAACACTTCGAAATGGTTACGAAAGAGGGAAACTGAATCACTAATAACGGCCACACAAGATAACGCAATTACAACAAACAAAATCAAAGCAAGGATCGACAAAACACAAGTAAACAAAAAATGCAGACTCTGCAGCATAGAGACGAAACAACAAACAACATAATAACTGAATGCAGCAAACTAGATTTAAAAGAATATAGAAATAGACACAGATAAAGTACGGTAGGCAGTGCTTTGGCAATTGTGCAGGCAATCGCATCTTAAAACTTATAAAAAGAGCAAGCACAAACCGGTAGCAGTACTGGAAAATTAAAATTAAAAAAAATCCTATCGCACATAAATATACAAACAAATAAACCCGTTCAAGCAAGAAGACCGAGTGCCATAATAGCTAACAATAAAGAAAATTCCTGCAACAGATTTTGCTGTTCCAGCAGACCACAGAGTAAAGATCAAGCAAACTGCGAAACCGAGCATATACACGAAACTGGCTTGAGATCTCAAAGTGATATGAAAAGTACAGAAAGTAAAAATAACATCACTAATATTAGGAGCGTTAGGTGTTATGTGAACGCCGGGCAACAGCGGGTAGAAAGCATTTATTCAGTTAACGGTTTATTTCTCTATCTAATTATCTATCATCCTAGCGGAGTAACCAATAGGTTAAATCGTGGGAAACGATTAGTTTAGCGGATGCAGGTGCAGAATGGGGCAGAGGATCAGGGTGTATCATGAATCAAACTCTGCGACCTATCAAGTTGCACCGGAAGGTATGCAAACGAGGACCGGATCTGACATTTCAGGAGTTCAGATTTGAATTAACTGAGATAATTTGAGTGAGTTCATTTTTAGACGCCGAAAAAAGCAAGATGGGGTAAACATGCTTCCCATAAAAAAAGCAGAGACCGTCATTTACTCCAGTCTGCTGTGACGAAACGTCTGGGAGTGAATGAAGAAGACATATATAAACCAACCATTCGTCTTCGGTTCCTCTCTTGCATGTCTCTTTGTTGTAACAGAACCAACTCCACCAAGACTTTGGCGAATCTCTCAGGGGCACAGAAGAAGACAGGTATGTCGTTATGTATATGTTGTTATATGTTCTGTCTAAAGCGCACCCATAGTCAGAGAGCAGATGATCACGGCTGTTAAGACAAACATTTAGAAAACTAGACAATCACGAGCTGAACAAAAAGTTAATAAAAATCAGTTAAATACACGAATAGATAATTAAATAAGAAACAGACTTCATTTCATCTAAGAACAATACCGAGAAACGTTGAAAAAAGAATGGGAGACATTGGAATAAGAGGTATGGCTGAAAAAATACAACGGTTAACAATAATGCAAACTGCAGAAATATTAAGAAAAAACCCTAAATGTGGAGACTAACACCATACTAAAACTACACACACAAACTGGACCAAGAGAGGGCTACAAATGTAAAACACAAAAGAACATCACTGGGAATCATAAAGCTGAAACGGTATAATTATTAGATACCCCATGTGGCCCTACTTTCCGCCTCCTTTGTGGGGGGTGTGTGGGGGGTGTGACCATACACTGGCACCTCACCAAATAAGTGAGGAGGATCAAGGAGGATAAAAAGACTGAAGAGAGAAAGCCAGACCTACGCTGGATGAGTGGAAAGGAAAGAGGACTTGAACCTTGGGGAGGCTTATTGTCATACAAATCCCACTGACGAATAATGGTCGTTGCCAACGAGAAATCAATGGTAAGCATCTATTGCCATAATGCAAATTCCTTCTGTGTCACTACTCCTAGTGAGTAAATAATAATAATAATAATAATAATAATAATAATAATAATATTAATAATAATAATAATAATAATGTTTTTTGGATTGCATTAGAAATATCTTTGGAAAGGACTGTTCTGATAAGTGCAGGTTGTGTATAACCCTCGCCATGACAAAGCACGTGCACATCTGAATTAGAGTTGTGAATCCAAGTGATGGACAAGTGATCCCAACATCACCTCAGAAGCGATGGTGGAAAATAAGGACGTTAATATTCTTTTGGATTTCATGATTCATTGTAATCAGGAGATAACTCACAGGAAAGTAGATATTGTAGTGATGAAAAAAAGATGAATGAATGGCAAATTATTGGTGTGGCTGGCCCAAACGGCATGAACTTAACAGGCAAGAAGAAAGAGGAAATAGGGACTCTCAGAAACTGAGGGTAAAGCTGGCTAGGTTGTGGAATGAGAAATTTCCATCGTGTCAATCATCAGTTAACTCTTAGAGGATACGTAGGCGCTAATATATTTCAAAAACGTGATGCAATTCGTATTCTTTTGAACTCTTGTGCTACGATGGTATTTTTTTACACACATTGCCAACGATGAGTGTGAATTTTTTCACATCACATGAAATCAAGTCTAAGGTTTTTGAAAAAAAAAATTATCAAAATCAATACAAACATTCAAACATAGGGTTTAAGCATGGGTTTCATTCATTGATTAATGCAGTTAAGGCAAAGAAGAATTCCATAGTCCTTGAAGATACAATTGTTTCGGTTGTTTGTAATAGCAAGTGTTAAAAAATTCACAGCCAACGTAACCTACGGTGTAAATATATTATGCCTATATCACGTTATAAAAAATCTTACTCTTTTTCACAACGCTATGCCCCCCCCCTTTCTTTTTTAATTTCCAACGACTTTTTCTGTTTTTGAAATGGAACAAGGTCATACATTTCATTACTTCAAAATATTTGTACGTGTGCTTTGTTTTCTTAATTTCATTCATCAAGAGGAATTCTCGCAATAAAGACGAAACGTTGATGAACACATAACTTGATTTGTTCTTTTTTATTATTTCTCTCTTTCTCTTCCTCTCTCTCTCTCTTTATATATATATATATATATATATATATATATATATATATATATATATATATATATATATATATACTAGCATGGGTGCCCGGCGTTGCCCGGGTATTTGGAGATGTATGTTGAGCAAAAAAAAACAAAAAAACTGGTCAGTTTGTTTAACTTTGACCCCTATTATGAACCCTTAAAATGTATTGTTTTGGGCTCAAATCCAGTTATTAAGTTAGATCCATGTCCAAGGAACCTATACCTAAAATTTAAGGTGTTTAGACCAAGAATTGTCGGAGGAATTTGATAGAGTTATCAAAAGTCAAATCTTTGAACTTTGACCCCTTAACAGCCAAATTTCTGGCCGAACACGGATCAGAAAGATTTTCCCAAATCTCAGTAACCTGTATATCAAATTTCGAGTCATTAGACTTCAAATTGACAAAGTTATTCCGTAGGAAAATACACACACACACACACACACACACACAAACAGAAACACAGATACACAGGCACGTCGACTTTTATATATATACTAGCATGAGTGCCCGGCATTTCCCGGGTATTTGGAGGTATATGTTGAGCAAAAAAAAAAAAAAAGCGGTCATTTTTTTTAACTTTGACCCCTATTATGACCCTTTAACATTTATTGTGTTGGTCTCTAATAAAGTTATCAAGTTAGATCCATGTCCAAGAAACCTATAGCTAAAATTTCAAGTGTGTAGACCCAAAATTGTCGGAGGAGTTTGGTAGAGTTCGCATCGGTCAAATCGTTGAACTTTGACTCCTTAATCGCCAAATTTCTGGCCGAAAACGGATCACATCGATTTTCGCAAATCTCAGTACCCTGTATATCAAATTTCGAGTCTGTAGACTAAAAATTGACAGAGTAATTGCGTAGGGAAATGTACACGAACACAGACACAGACACACGTTCAGTTTTATAGATATATAGATAATAGATAATATATATATATGTATACACACACACACATATATATATATAAATATATATATAAATATATATATATATATATATATATATATATATATATATATATATATATATATATATATATATATATATCAAATTATGTTTTGTTGATTCTCTAATGGATGATTCCCTAATCTTGGAAATCATGGAAAATATTTTCCTTAGAAAATCGCTCATATTTTTGCACGTAAACAAATAAAGAAACAGTCAAGCTACGCTGACTAGGGGTAGTACCCAGAAACGCGCGTTCGTAGATTATATATATATATATAAATGTGTGTGTTCGTGTGTATGTTAAGAGAAACACACGAAAGGAAATGCACGTGCCAGCCAGGTGTGTATCCAATCTATCTACGAGAAAAACCTGGGCTTTTTACCTGGAGCCAAAATGCAGACCTCGGGGCGTGCAAAGGGACGTGAATAGAGACGTGCTAGAGGTGCTCAAGCATCTGCCCCTTTTACTCCTGTTTTAAAAGTGTCCTTTTCAGAGGAATGTCTTATAGGCTGCGCCCTACCAAGACACCATTTTTTGTGTTCTGTTGAGCACCTGCCCTGAAAAAGTTTTCTGCACGTCACTGCCAGATGTTATTATTATTATTATTATTATTATTATTATTATTATTATTATTGTTTTATTATTATTAATATTGTTTTATTATTATTATTATTGTTATTATTATTATTATTATTATTATTATTATTATTATTATTATTATTATTATTATTATTAATGTTGCATCAGTCTTATCATTTTATTTATTTACCATCGCTTATCGGAAACTAAGGTTGAATAAAAAACTTACCATCGACTCTATACAGACAGACGTTATGTAATTTTATTTTCTCTCATTTTTTTTATCTCTCTCGCGACGCATTTCATTTTTTTTTTTTTTTTTTTTAGTTTTCTTTCGCTGTTTTATCGTATTTTCTCAACCATCCCATCTCGCCATTTCTTTATTACTTTATGTCTATGACTATCTGTCTATTTCTCACCGTTGCTGTTGACTTGAACTGAACAGTTGGGTTATTTTTATCGAATATTTTACGCAAGGGATTAGTTACGGGAAATATTTTTCGATGAGATTTGGGACTTTCAAGCCACGGTTAGTTTTTAGCCTTTGATTTTCATTATATATATATATATATATATATATATATATATATATATATATATATATATATGATTTTCATTATATATATATATGCATGCATATATATATTATATATATATATATATATATATATATATATGCATGTCAGATTTCGTCTTTTTGCCAATTTTGTTGGTAATCGTTTCTATTCGCCGAGCAATCATTTTTGTTTCGACTGTTTTATCGTGGTTGTATTCTCTAGCGCTTTCTATCGGTACTTCCGATCCTCCACAGGAATGGTTGTTGTTGTTGTTGTTGTTGTACTTCTTCTTCTTCTTCTTCTTCCTACCAACCACCCGAAACAAGAAAGACCGCTCGGCGAATAGAAAAGATTATCAAGTAAATTGGAAAAAAGACGAATTCAGCCTTATTTAATTAGCCATAATGACTTGCTGCCCAAGTATATATATATATATATATATATATATATATATATATATATATATATATAATTCAGCCGTGTATAATCAGACATAATGACTTGCTTCCCATATATATATATATATATATATATATATATATATATATATATATATCGTCAGTATTTGCAAAAGACATATTATCCTATCAGCAACTGAAAGAAACCGTTTCATATAAGCGTGTAATTTTCTGAATATCCGTTTTCTTATTTATGTAATTGTGCGATTGATTAACTGTTAATTATTATTGAACATTATAATAAATATAGAACAAATTATACAATAGTTGTTATTAGTAAGGATTTCAGTTAAGCCTACATATATGGGGTTAAAGGTTGAAGCAGGTGCATCTTAGTTTTTTTTTAAATTTTCATGGAAGGTGCCGCTGCTCAGTTCTCACAGGATGTTTATATATATTATTTTAAACAACAGTTACTTATTTGTTAACATGTGACATTGTCCGCGGATCAACACACGTTGTGTCCAGTTTCAGTCGTAGAGGAAACGAAGACAAGTAATTGAAAATAACCCCAACTCGCTTCTTATTTGTTGAAACGACATTTTTTTAATTGATGTAGCCCTGACGCCACTTACGTGATCTAGAACGTTCTTAACGTCTCTCACGAGACCTCGAACGTTATCTCGTCTCTCTCTCTCTCTTTCTCTCTTTCTTTCTCTCTCTCTATCTATCTATCTATCTCGGGATCGTTCTATATCATTTTAATAGTCCTTTTACTTCACCGGTAACGTCATTTTGCATGCATTTACATCCGCTTTATGTTACAAACGTCCAACTATAGATAATTTTCATTGTGTTATTTTTACATTGGAAAAATATAGTGGCATAAGCTAACCAATTAAGATAAAAGACAGTGTCTTTAAGAGGGAGGGCGGCATGCGTGAAATTCGTAGAGACGTATGACCGAAACAGTGCATATTGTCTCCTCTGACCGCAATTATACCGTTACGTATATGGTATGTCGCATGATTTACTGGTTGTACTCTAATCAGCTGTATACTATATCATATATCTTATACCTTAGGCGTAGTGTACTCCTATTAAATATGCCCAAATCCCCTCCTCATGACAGAATTCCCACCTGGAAAAAATGCCTCGATAGCCTGCTCGGCATTTTTTTTAGCAAGAGAGCTTCATGCGATGTCCAATGAACCATTATCTTTTCAACTCGTGAGAAAGAAAAAGCCATGAAAATGGACCTCCTAGAACGGCACAGGACACAGGAACATACACCTCAATCAAAAGAAGAACGGAGATGAGTAGAAAGATGTTTGTTCACATTAAACTTGAACTTCTGCATATCAGTAGAGTTGGGAAAAGAGAATCCCGGAAGACAGTTCCAACGACTTGCAGTTCTGGGGAAGAAACTATTGGAGTAAAAGGATTTCTTACACCTAGGGATCTCTACGGTAAAGGGGTGGGACTTAATAGCTTGTCGAGTTTGTCGGGGGAAGTAATGTCGAAGAGGTACAAGTGCTTGCATTTCGTCAGAGCATTCATCATTAAAGTATTTGTAGAACAGGCAGAGGGATGCAACATTTCGTCGATGAGACAGAGGCTGAAGCTTAGATGAAAGTTCAGGACCTATCAGGTTGGCGACTCTCTTTAGAACCCTGTCCAGGAGTGAGAGACAAGCAGCAGATGCACCAACCCAAATGTGACAACAGTACTCCATACATGAGCGAATGGTGGCCTTATAGAGGTACAGAATACTTTCAGGCATAAGTAGTTTTCTAACACGGTAGACAGAGCACACCTTCTTTGCAGCAGCCTTAGCAATGCTGTCAATGTATCTATTCCAGTTCATGTTCCTGTAAACGTTAGTCCGAGGAGTTTAAAAGAAGTACTTACAGGTAATGTGTTCTTGGACATTGATATTTGTGGTAGAGACGGTTTCTTGTAATATTGCAGGAAACAAGTTTAATCTTGGCAGCATTGAATGTGACCATCAATTTTTATCCCCATTCCACTACGGATTGGGCACTATCCCCTAGTGTTTCTGCCATTTCTTTAGATATGTGTTCATTTGTTTTCTCCTCATGCCTATTATAGAGAGTGGTGTCATGAGCAAATATACTCATCTCCGAAACAATTTTATCAGGGAGGTGTTCGATCATTGGGGAGAGTGGGACTTGCTATAAAATTTCCGCATGGGAACATGTGCTTCAATTGCTGTTTTAAACCATTCAGTGGTCTCATTTGCGCACTGTTCAGCAGAAAGAGAAAAAATATTTCCCCATGGGGCATCTCTGATAAGATCTCTGATGGTTTCCCAGTCAGCCTTTTTGTAACATCTCGTTGTTTTGAGCACTGGCTCTTCAGTTTGGGGTCTAGAGTTTAGGGCGATTTCGACCATTATCACTGCATGATCAGCGTTCTCGAGTTAGCTGTCAGCATTTTTTATACAATCCTCGGGAACTGTGGTCAGAAACAGATCTAGAAGTGATGCGTGTTGTTCTTGCATGCCAGGGAAACGTGTTGGAAACGTAAACATTTGTGATAGGGAGTGAGATATAGCGAAGCTATGTGTTGCGCTGCCCGCTGCATCTGTGTGAGTAGAGTTTTTTGGTGAGCATTAAAGTGACCAAATACGTGTACTTGTGCGCTAGTGTCGAGGGAGAGTGCTGTGTCTATGCTGTCAGAGACTTTGTTAATTATGGTTCAGTCCTGAGTCGAGGGAGAGCGGTAGAGAAAATAAAAGTAGCTAATGGTCTGTTGTATGGTTAGTCTAAAGCACATAAAGGCTTGATCGTCCGTTTCTAGGTTTGTTTCTCTAGTCAGGGGGGTCGAATGTAGACTCCAATCCGTGCATATATCTGTCAGAGTCCTTATGGCAGAGTGGGAGATAGCCAGGCATGTTAAAGTAGTTATAGGGGATGGAGGAGTGTAGGTTAGTCTCGCTTACTGCTTAGATATCCGGGGTATTTGTTAGACGAAATTCTTCAACATCAGCTACATTAATTCTAAGCCCACGGATGTTAGTGAATGCAAGCCTAAAGGGAGGAGGCAAGTTTGATTTGTTTGTCCCTAGGCTTGGTTTAAGCTTATTTTTTTAATTGTACTGTCATGTTTTTAAAGAGTTTCTGTTAGGTAAGGGGGAGCTGAACAAGAGGTTATGCAGGGTATCAGACATGCAACACAAGTAGATCATTAGCTTACCTTTCTTCAACTAGGACTGTGGCCTCAGGAAAGCCCATCGGGGATGAGTCAAGGGTCCTTTTCCATGCGCGAAATGGCACTACAAACATTCCGATATTATACAACTGTTGATGGAGCAGCTACCAAAGAGTTAGGGCTCCTATACTACCAATCGGAAACAGCAGCCAGAAATTGTCAATCCGGTACCTTCAACCCACCAGAAGAAGTCACCCTAAAATTGCGTCTATCTACTCCTTAAGCAATTTAGGTTTGCAGACCGGTAATTTGTTTGAGTCATCAGCTCTAGAAAGGTTGTCATCCAAGACTGGAGAAGCCTCTCTTCCTTTTGGTTTAGTTTCAGAGTTTTCCTTCTCCTAGACGGGTGATCTGGAAAGATCTACTGGATCCATCAGCCCTGGGTCCTAATCCAGGTATTTATGCGACCCCGCGTGGTTAGTTAATGTTAAGGGTTAGTTTGTAGAGGTTATATATGAATAGTTACACTCCTCAAAGATATGTAGGGACATGCAGTGGAAGCAGTTATGTGAGTAGGCTTGTTAGAAAGCGTTAGTGCGGATTATGACTTTTACCTTAGATTTTTTCATTTAACTTTATGTTAGTTTAGGTACAGGATAACGTTATAGTGTGAGTAGCTATTAGGATTTGAGCTAAGAAGTTTGCCCAGTAATTGTATATTTAGATTTAGGAGGGTTAAGATGTGGGTGCAGTACACTAAGGGTATAACTGGAGGTACATTTTCAGTCATGGCCTATTCCGTATGTATAATAAAGTAAAACAGATATTTGGGCAAGTTTTCAGTCGATGCAAATAGATAGAAGTTGTGTTAGTGTTTTTACTATTGAAGGGAGATAATTTCAGTTCTAGTTTTATTTCTCTAGTTAGGGGGAAGGTCTTACGAATATAGACTCCAAGCCCATGCATATGTCTGTCCGAGTCCTTACGGCAGAGTGGGAAATAACCAGGTATGTTAACGTGGTTAGCGGGAATGGAGAACTGAAGGTTAGTATCACTTGATGCTAAGATATCCGGGGTGGTTACAAGGAGAAATGATTCAACGTCATCTAAGTTAGTTCTAATCCCGCGGATATTCGTAAAGGCAAGCCTCAAGGGAGGAGGCAGGTTGTTTTTTTTGGAGTTTGGTCCTGGTTTAAATGTAACTTTTGCCCGAGATGTTATTTTATTTTATTTAATTTAAAAGTTTCAGTTAGCATGAGGGAGTGAGGAGTGCTGGACAGGTGGTTTTGCAGAATATCAGACATGCAACACAAGTAGACCACCAGCTGTCCTCACCCACATGATTGTGGCCTTAGGAAAGCCCACCGAGCATGAGTGCAGGGTTCCTTTTCATGCGCGACACAGCACTACAAACATCCCGATATTATACGACTGTTGATGGAGCAGCTGTTCTAAGCGCTACCAAAGGAAACTCTCAATCCGTTCTAAGCGCTACCTAGGAAGCTGTCAATCCGGTACCCTCAATCCATTAGGCAAAGTCAGCCCAGTCCAACTGGACCGAAATATATGGTACTGAAGCACCCCACAGTGCCCAGTTCAGGGGGATTAGATGTGGCGGGAGCGGGGGAAAACCGGTGTTCATTGTCCTAGTCAGGAAACAAGATCAACCACTGAGCGATTCTGACGAGTCCCTGTGATAGCACCTCTACGACTGGCTAATAGGCAAAGAATGAGTATGAGAGCCGGGCGATAGACAGAGCCTATCTCCTTCTTAAGCAGTTTAGGTTTGCCAACCGGTGATTTGTTTGAGTCGCCAGTTCTAGGAAGGTTGTTGTCCAGGACTGAAGAGGCCTCCCTTCCCTAGGTTTAGCTTCAGAGTTTTCCTTCGCCTAGACGGATGACCTGGGAAGATCTACGGGTCCATCAGCACCGAGAGGGTCCTAATCCAGGTATTTCTGCGACCCCGCATGCGTAGTTAATATTAATCGGTTATTAAGGTTAACATCTACTGAAAAATTATACCCCTACAATTGATTAAAAGGACATTACTATGCTTTCCTTTTCATTCTTAATGGGAGAGGGGATAGGTAAAAAATCATGCAGTGGAAGTACTAAATTTGCAACAGCATCGGTTTGAGAGAGACGTGTTAATGACTGGTTAAATATAGTTTGTAAGTTTAGCTATAGGGTAACATGTTAAAGTATGATCTACTTAATATCAGAAATTAAAATTTGGTGCGCAAACTGAGTATTTAATATGACTGAAAGATAAGATATATGCTCAATATAGATACAAGAGAACATTTGATTTGGAGTACAGTTTAGTACAAGTATACCTGAAATATATAGGTTACTGAGTATTTTGTAGTATAGTTAAATTTAGATGGATGGATAAGTGGCATGTTTTCACTGTATAGAATTTTAGACATTGAGTATCTTGCCTTCAGACTTCTAATGAAGGAAAATGGCTTCGCCTTTCTTTTAATATCCGGAAGTTTGTATTATGATGAGTGCCGGTTCAGTTTGTGCATAGATTATTGCAATACTATCTCCGATCAAAAGAAGATATTAAGGGTTGCTGTTCATTACAGAATCACTTTTAATCTACGTATAGGACTATGGCTAGTAAGTATTTACTTAGAAGCTTAGTTATGGGATAAGAGTATAATCAAAAGCATGCCGACGAAATCTTTAGGTGTTAATGTGTATCGATTTACGAAAAGTCACTGTTTCTCTTTTTCCCTACCGAGACGTCACTTCGCTAACAGCTCGGCATTTGTATACGCGAGTTCTCACTCTATTACATATTTGCTTTTTGGGGTTCTTTTCAATATTTCTTTATGACCAGGGGAGTTAACACAATTTTCACAGGGCAACATATAAAACATAAGGGTTTATTCGTGATTGCTATAAATGAACGAGGATGCAGCCTTGATTTGCTCTGACACGTGTTTTATTTATTGACGAATATTTCTACATTTTACTAACACCGGACTGTTGAATAAAACGCCAATCTCGGTGCTTTTTATGGATGATTTGTAGGAATCTTGGCGTCGGGGGAATTCCCAAATGGTCGCTTTAAAAGACAATTATCTATCAGGAGAGGTCGCTGTGGACTAATTGGTGACGCCGGCCATAAAAAAGACTAGAGAATGAGTTGGAAATTCTGAGGTTAGAAAAGAAAAGAGACGCCATAATCGGCATTTAATAATTTAGAAGTATTATCTAAGCCGGCCAGCTGTAATATGTCAAATTAATTGGATTCCGAAAATGTATATCCAATTATGAAAACTTAAGCAGTCATGAAAAATATGTCTAGTATTATATATATATATATATATATATATATATATATATATATATAAATATATATATATATATATATATATAATGTACATTATCTCATGTATCTACATAAAATGTTATAAAGATATAACTTTTATAAAAGTTTATGTATCAATATTTAGAATGTTTTTAATATATGTTATTCTTAGGTGAAACCGTCCAATAGCTGCAAATCAGTATCCCATCTTTACGTTTTTAATGGGTTTCCAAATAATCACAAAGAATATAATTAATTTCAAAAGAATAAATATATGAATCTATAAAAAAATAAGTGAACATTATTCATCAAGCCGTGCGTATATGTATTGTGAAAACATCATCCTCTACTTGAAGGCGACCAAAATGAGATAAGAAAGTGTTATTTTTACAGATTATTTAATGCGTAAAATTAGATGTGTAAACATTACTCGTTAAACCGCGACTGGTATAATATCGATCAACAATTACTATATATTGTTTACATTTAAATGCAATGGCCACAAAAAGAAAGAAAAGACGGCAAGAAAGCAAGAAGAATGTCGTACACACGTAGTATATCTTATAATAAATATATGCTTGTGTAGTTTTAGTCTTAGCAGAAAAGCTAAACATTCAGTAGTTACGTAAAATATGTGGACGATTGATTCGGTGGTCTTATATTTTGAAAATAACGTGTCTATTAATTAAAATTGACGTTTTGCTATTAATCTATGTCGTAGCGACATATTGTAATGTTCTAAATGGTTAGTTTAGAATAATTTAATTCCGGAATAAGATAATTACGGGCAACCAATTAGAGGTAGCGATTTTCTTGAGAAAGACCTTAGTAAATTTTATTGTACTACGGGAACGATAATAGCATATGTGTGTATGTCTGAGCCAGTTACGGTCGGTGTAGGCGTGTAATCTGTAGACTTCCTTCCGGCGTTGATTGGTAGCGGTGGTAGGTTTAAATATTATGAAGAAAACATAGGTATGACTTTCTGTAACGATGTTGTGGTTGTGATGGCGTTGCTCCTATAGTGTAATGTAGTATTTTATTCTTACGATCGAATGCATCTGCAAAAGTGTTCAGAAGCTATATCAGATAGTGGCTATTAGCCTAGCTATATTGAATTTGTGTGTGGTATTTGTTGTTGCAAACCTACGATACTTTCTTCAGAAGGGGAATTCCTGCGGCTACTTTATTAATATATATATATATATATATATATATATATATATATATATATATATATATATGTGTGTGTGTGTGTGTGTGTACTTTTAGTGACTAACGGAGTGGCACTCGTCTGACAAGACATTGCACTCCTTATGTATATATATGTATATATATATACATATATATATATATATATATATATATATATATATATGCGCATGGGCGTTGCTCAAGGCCATGTAATGAAGTGTTGTGGGATAGGTTTTTCTGTCGCAATTTTAGCATAACTCTAGTTGATTGCATTCTAACATAATCCTATATATCCTATATATACGCCCTAGATATGTTGAGTAGGAAAGGATTTATTTGACAAATAGTTAATATACATCTAGTTAGTTACAGTTATTATACGTCCTGTTATTTATGTTGTGTTTGCAACGATTGCATGACTTGAGTTAAAAATACTTAGAAACATAATTCTAAAAGAAAAAAGAGGGACATATTGGGGTTAAAAATTTATTGGGTGAGTATTTGATTTGAAGGGTGTTTAAATAATTAATGGACTTAATTTCATACAAATAAAGACTAAAGAAAAAGGGCGATATCTAAAAAGACTAAAAAATTAAAAATAAAAATGTAGATGAATTTAGTGAGAAATGCCAATATAAATGATTAGAAATAGGGGTGTTTGCTTATAATACCAAATGAAAAATTAAATGGTAATATAAAAGATGTAACAGTGTCATCACACTCATTCTCAATTTTATAGAATGGGTGTGTGTGTGTGTGTGTGTGTGTGCGAAACCGAAGCTGCACTAAAACAAGGTTATGGTGATACTTTGGTGGTCTGCGGCCGGTCTCATACATCACAGCTTCTTGAATGCGGGCGAAAGGATTACGGCGGAAAAGTACTCACGATAAAGTGACGAAACCCGCCCGTGATTGGTCAATATGAAGAGACCTATTATCCTGCATGACACCGCTCGCCCGCACCTTGCTCACCTGACCCTACACAAGCTGAACGAATTGGGCAACGAGACTCTACCTCATCCGCCATATTCACCGGACCTCTCGCTCACCGAGTATCACTTTTTAAAGCATCTCGACAACTTCCTGCGCGGAAAATGCTTCAAGAGCCGTGGTGATTCCTGGTCAGCCTTCAATTCATTCGATTTAAATCCTCCGAATTTCTATGTTAATGGAATAAATACACTTGTTCCCCGTTGTCAAAAACGTGTCGATTCTGCTGGTTCTTATTTCGATGAAGAAAGTTTATTATGAAAAGAGTTATGATCTTTTGAAATTGAGCGTCAAAACGATATTACTTTTGCACAAACCTAATAACTATAGTTAAACTTTAAAGTATTATACAAATATATACGTTTGGAAATAAGCAAGTATATTATAAATACATAGACATATACACATACACTTATACATACATAGTTGAATTGCATACTAGGAAGCCGCTCGGCATTGCCTAGCCGTAAAAATACGCTTAAATATGATATTTTTTATTAATGGAAATGTCATATTTATTATTATATTATATTGCGCTCAATATATAGTAATGATTTTAAAAAGTTGTTAAAAAAATTACTCGTACGCCACCACCGATACTCGAAACCTAAACGTTTAACTTACGATTTAATTTTCCTTTGACGTAAATGCCTGAGATATAAAGACATAAAGCTAAAAATTAAAACATGAACCAATAGCTATTAGGTTACCCATACATATTCGTAATACCTTTATTCGACCTTCACTTTGCAAATTCTTTTTCTTTTTAATTTTCACTTTTTTGCCCCGATATTCCTCAGCTAAAACAAAAATATTCGCATGGGTTCGCATACCCTATATATGAAGTTTCATGTTTGTAGATCAAAATATGACTGAGGAGTTTGGTAGGCAAATGTTCTAAACAAATATATATCCGCATGCATAAATATGTATAGAAAAAGGTTTGTGTTTACTGTACACAAATATACACAAGAATAAATCGTGTAGAGTATCTGCATGAATATAATAAAACGTAATAGTTAACTAAAGTAATCTCCCGATAAGAAAACCGAAAAATTATAGTGAATTATTTAAAATGAATGTTTAAAAGAATATGCACATAAGCTAGATCTTTTTTTTTAGATAAATGCGATTCCACGACCTATATTTAACAAAGTTTATTTTCTTTTTAAATAAATAGAAATAAGGGGGTTTAATATGATTTCAATACATACAAACACACACACAAACACACACACAAACACACACACATATATATATATATTTATACGAATAATAATATACACACTTCCATTCAGTTATATATATATATATACATATATATATATATATATATATATATATATATATATATATATATATATATATATATGAGAAAGAGAGTGAGAGAATGAACTGGAAACTAACATGTTTAGAGGGGCATATTGCTTGCAGGTGTGCGTACGTAACTTTCATTGTCCTCAAAAATATGTCAGCATTTTTTTCGGCTGCTTCTTCATTTGTTTAAAATTAATAAAAATAAACGAATTGTTTTTAGAAAAAAAAAAATGCTCACAGAAGCAGCTATACTTTTCAATTTCATTTTTGATAAAAACTAAATTGCAATGAAAGTGATGACGTTTTTGGAGGGTACCGCACATGTTCTTCATATACAAAGGTTTTATATTGGAATATTTACACACACACACACACACACACGCACACATATATATATATATATGTGTGTGTGTGTGTGTGTGTGTGTGTGTGTGTGTGTGTGTGCATTCCTAAAACCTCTTTCCTTATGAAGAGGATACTAAAACCTGCTGCTATGCTTTCAAATGATCTGGAATAACAATGAGGGGAGACTTGATTCCAAATATTTCTTCTGTGTTATATCTCCCCTGTTTTGGAAATAGGATTCGTTTATTAATATCTCCAGTATCAAATAGTACTTATATAATGTGAAATTTACTTATGTATCAAAACGAAATACAGGATAAATTACGTATAAGAAACATTTGGAATCAAGTCTCCTGTTGCCGTTATTTATGATCATTTCAAACAATAGCAGCAAGTTTTGTCTCCCCGTAATCAAGGTCACAATTCTTTGTGAAATATCAGATATTTTGTAATTAATATTAAACATTAGGAAAACAAATGACTATGATCGAAACAATTTATGGCTGTAAAAATGTGCCAAAACTGAAGGAAAATATCACATAGTCCCCTACACAATTCAGATTATTACATTTCCAATGAGCCTTTATTTGTAAAATTCTAAATAGTCGCTGAGATTTGGAACTTAAAAATTGCCAGGATATATATATATATATATATATATATATATATATATATATATATATATATATATCCTGGCACCTTCTCTACTCTTCTGATGAGAAGCGTTAGGCTTCGAAATGCCCTGGCATAAAGAGTCCCTTCTATCCCCCAAATATTGCCTGTATTCCATTATTCAATACATGATCCATTCTATATCTACCTATATATAGTTTTGTGTCTTCATTTCATTCTCTTGTTGTCCTATTGTATAAGCTCCAATAATTATTGTTGAGCTTGACCTTATCCGGATAAATCTCCTTTTGTGGAATTGATCTTTCTCTTTTCTCTTTTACTTAAAGCTATATATGTATATATATATATATATATATATATATATATATATATATATATATATATATATATATATTAGACTTCTTCAAAATTGACCTTTTTCTTCAAACATATGGAAACTGATATTATTCCCATGTAATTTTATTGTTGACGTTTTTCAAAAACGCTGCAAAATTTGGGATACCATGTCCTTATTTTCATTGTAGCTTTTTCAGAGGTTGATGCTATAGCATTGAAAGTTGTACCAAATTAAAGCTAATAAAATTTTCTTGCATATGGTAGTAAACACATGAACACCTGTGATAATTTTAATTATTTTAATGCACAAACATATATACTTTTTATGCTTGGAAAGGATGCCATAATATAATACATAACTTTATCTAAAAAATGTTACTCTTAATGCATGTATATAATTTATTATCACTAAGTATGTTTTATCTCTTCATTTCAGATTGTAAGTTAAAGCTGATTTGTTAAGATTTGTGAACTGCTGACAACATGGCATCTGGAAGACAACTACGCTGTGGGAAAGTGGTCAGCGATACAAGTGAACGGGATGAACCAACTGAAAAGAGAAGAAAGATGGCAACTCCTGCCACAAGGTCATTCAGTGATGTGTATCTCATTGGGCAACCCAGCTCCAGCATCAGGGGCTCTCAACTTCCTACTAATCGCCAGGTGTTCCAGTATTTCCTTCATTTGGATGTCGTTTTGCCATTCTGGAATATGGCAAAGATTAAAACACGAACTAGACCAAATGCAGTCAACCGTTTCATGATCCTCCATGAAAAGTAGAGGAAAATTATTAAAAACAAGGGAAGAAATAACAAAGGAGAGGAAGAGAAACGAGCTAACTTTCTGAAGGACTTAGACAAGTTATTTGATATTGGAGCAAAGGATGTTGTGGAGGAGATAAGAAGCAACAGGCTGCTCACAAAGGTGATCAAGGAAGAGGACATCAATTTCTACTTGGACCAACAGACCACTCGCCTGGCACACATGTCAGGTCATGATAAGGTGTTTGAGAAGAAGTCTAGAGAGAAAAGCTTCCGAGAAGGAAGAGAAGAGAGAATGTTATCATCAGTGACTGCTGCAGCAGCAGAAGTTGGGAAAATTTCAAGTGATGAAGACCCAGAGAACAGTCAAGGCTCTGGTACTAGTGAGGGTTCAGAATAGACTGAGACAGCACCAAGCTGATCATCAAAACCAAGTACGATAACCTTACACTTTCCACACTCAGTTATGACCAGTGAAGAGATTTGTAGCACTGCAGATAATTTGTCACTCTCTGACAACCAGACTACAACCATGGTGTCTGCAATTTTGAAGGCAGGATGCGCAGATCTTGATGACTTTGTTATATCAGCCTCTACTACAAGACGAAATAGGATAAACACTCGTCATAACTTGTGCCAAAGTTACATGAATAACTTCAAGGAAGTCCGCCAGATTACTGCACACTACACTGGGATGGAAAACTTCTACGGGATGTTCTTGGTGAAAGATACCCAGTGGAAAGTCTTGCAGTGCTCGTCTCTGGTACTCCACAGTATAAAGAAAGGAAGCTGCTTGGTGTGCCCTTCATAGAAAGTTCCACAGGAATCCAACAGTGCAATGCTACATTGAAACTGATAGAAGCATGGAGTCTCACAGACAACATTGTAGGCTTGGTATTTGATACCACAGCAAACAACAGTGGCATCAACAAGGGTGCAGCGAAGCTTATTGAAGAAAAACTAGGCTAAAAGGTATTCTACTTCGCTTGTCGCCATCACATATAAGACGTAATAATTGGAAGTGTATGGGAGGCTGTGTTTAGCAAGGTCAAGAGTCCTGACAACCCAATGTTCAGCAATGTGAAAGAGAAGTGGGACAAGTTGGTTAAGGACTGCCCAAGAGTTCTGGGCCTAATTGAACAAGACTTGAAACAGAAGAAGACAAGCACAATTGCAGTCTATATCAATTTCCTTGAGGAAGCAAGTCCGAGGGCAGATTACAGAGAGGTGGCAGAGCTGTGCCTGATCCTGCTTGGTGAGGAACCTCCTCGAGGTATCCACTGGGCCAAGCCAGGTGCCATTCACCAAGCCCGCTAGATGGCAAGGAACATTTACTGTATGAAGATGCTCATGTTTTCCAAGGAACTAAAATACAACACGGACACTATCTTCAAGCTGGAGAAGATGAACAAGTTCCTGGCGTTATTCTACACCAGCCACTGGGTGACCACCACATCTGCAGCTGATGCACCTATCCATGACCTGCAGCTCATGAAGAACATGCTGCAATACAAGCAGTATGACTATGAACTGGCAACCTCTGTTCTCAAGAAAATGAACAACCACCGCTGGTATCTGACCCAGGAGCTAGTGCCATTCACCTTGTTCAGCTCACATGCCAGCATGACCAAGTCTGCAAAAGAGAAGCTCACAGTCAAGCTGTCAGAAACAGAGAAACCTGGGAGTTACAGGAAAGGCAAGCCAGTGTTTCTTGTCATCAATGCAGCTACAGTTCTCACAGACCTGATAGGGCCAGAGTCTCTCTGTTTGATGCTCTTCGATTAAAATGTGACTGGCTCACTACTCCTGCTGACACCTGGGAAGACAATGACAGCTACAGGAATGCACAGAAGTTTGTGAGGTCAGTGAAAGTGACCAATGATGTGGCTGAGAGAAGTGTGAAACTAATGAATGACTTTGCAACTCAGATCACAAGTGACCCAGGGTAAAGAAGCTGCTTACTACAAGTTGTGGAGTACCACAGGAAAAAATTTGACAGTTTAAAAAAAGCAACATTGAACAAGTGATAATACATGCATTAGTAACATCCTATCTGACAGTTTCTTATGCAATATATGTGTCAGTGCAGTGCTATCATACTACCAAACTGATTTTGTAGTGTCCCAGCTGTTTGTGTATTAAAATTAGTTAAAATTTACACATGTGTTCATGTGTTTTATTGTGCTTACTACCATATGCAAGAAAATTTTATTAGTTTTTGTTTGGTACCACTTCCAATGCTATAGCATCAACCTCTGGAAAGCTACAATGAAAATAAGGGCATAATATCCCATATTTTGCAGCGTTTTTGAAAAACGTCAATAATAAAATTGCATGGCTCTTGAGGCAGGCATAGCCAAGGTCCAAGATCACAATAACTGGTATATTTAGCTAATTTAGACCTTGGAGAATGGGAATAATACCAGTTTCCATATGTTTGAAGAAAAAGGTCAATTTTGAAGAGGTCTAATAATATATATATATATATATATATATATATATATATATATATATATATTGCCAGGGTATATATGTACGTGTGTATATATATATATATATATATATATATATATATATATATATATAATTATATATATATATATGTATCTATATATTGCCTGGATATATATATATATATATATATATATATATATATATATATATATATATATATACCTGTAGACAAATTGAATATTAAAATGCCTATATTTTGGGTGCTATTGGACGAAACTACAAAATTTCCCCAAAATCACTGATGGGTTTAAACTTAAAGAGATTCTTTATTTTTAATGATATTTTCTTCTAATTTAAACCCAATTTGACTAAGCTATTGAGAATGTTTTAAATTCTAGAACATCATTCATTACAGATTGCGGAATCTCTGGATTCCGATTTAACTCTCATATTTCCTGATGTTTTCCTCCAATTCTTGCAGTGTTTGGAATTTGTTAAGATAGACTCTTTCTTTAAAATATACACACAAGAAAAAATCAAGTCTGGGTAGCTATTTGACATTACAATAGCGAGAGATAATTTACGAAACTAAAAATGTGCAACATTCAAGATATTAATTTTATATATAAAATTTGTTTGAATTTTAAATATTTAAAAAAAATCTCAATGCCTTATTCAGATTTTTTTAAAGTACAAAAAGATATCATTAACAGTGAAAAAAATATTCAACATTATTCAGTAACTTTATTGATACATGAAATTTTGAAGCTTATAATACTATTCAAGGGTTAAAATTTAATGGTAATTGGTAAAAAAAGTGATATTTTCAAACCAATAAAATATGTCCAAGTTTGTTTTATTGGAATTCATTATTGAGGTAAGTATTATTTATTAATTTTATTTTTATTGCGGACTATAAACCTCATCTCATTTTAGTTGTTTCATGGTGAGACGGCAACAACTACGGAAGGCAATAATTGCAGTGAATGTTTTCAGGAGATTAAGAGTTCCTATACGTCGCGGTTACCACCTGACGAAGGCCAGAGGAATGGTTGGCCGAAACCTCGCGAAACAACTAAGAAAAAGATTAGGATAATAGTTCGTAATAAATAAAATAAAATTCAAAAATAATATATATCTCATAATGAATTCCAATTAAATAATAAATATACCATTCAGTACGGACCCGACGATTGAAGATCAGATAATAAATAAGCATGAATTTATAAGACCAAAAAGTTCAAAAGTTGATAGAGATGTTGAATCTCTACGGTTCCAAGTGAGAATCGTCTGAAGATAGCGGTTTCAATCCTACCCAAACCCTGCCAGAGGCTTACTTGGCCAAAACGTGGTGAGACGACAACAACTACGGAGGGCAGTAATTGCAGTGAATTCAGTCAGAGATTCAGAGTTCCTATCCGTCACGGTTACCACCTGACGAATACCAGAGGAATAGTTGGCCGAAACGTCGTGAAACAATTAAAATAAGATGAGGATAATAGTCCGCAATAAAAATAAAATTAATAAATATGGTCCACATTTGCCTGAATTTGTATATATATATATAGTCCTGTAGGCCAACTTAAGTCTTGCTGCTTCAGTTGTCTCCTCTGTTGCATTGACAGGTCACTAATATATATATATATATATATATATATATATATATATATGTATTAATTAAAATATGATATTAATATTTAAGCGTATCTTACAACCGGGATGCGTCGGGAGGCCTACTCGCATATATATATATATATATATATATATATATATATATATATATATATATATATATATATATATATATATATGCGAGTAGGCCTCCCGGTTGTAAGATACGCTTAAGCTTAAATATCATATTTTACTTAATATATATATATATATATATATATATATATATATATATATATATAAATCTATAGTGATCTATGATTTTAGTACTAACTAATAAACGAATTAAACTATACTGTAGATCTTGCTTTTTAAGATAATAAAGGTAAATATATAGACTTTTCTAACTTTAAAGTTTTCTGGTGTGAAAATACAAACAGCAAAAGTAGTATTTCCAAAAGTTATTTAAAAAGAAAATATAAGTCCTCTTATTAAATAAAGTTAATTTACAAATACGAAATGAAATATTACTCCGAACTATAGCTATTTCAATGGGATTAGATCCTGCACCATTTGGGGCAAATCTTTATTGACATAGAGTGGAGTATATGTATATATATATATATATATATATATATATATATATATATATATATATATATATATATATATACATTGTATCATCATAAATAAAAACTGATATATCGAAAACATATAATCATCATAGTTGTAGGAGATTTTTTGATGACCTTATAAACGATAACGAATAATTTGAAAAAAATAAACATCTTATACATCCAAAGGAGTTAGAATTAAATTTTGAACATAGAGGCTCACAAGCTACATTTTTGGATTTAGATATAAAAAAATGAGGATGGAATTTTTGTTTATAAAATATTTGATAAAAGAAACGTATTCCCCTTTCAAACAGTTCGTATGTCGCACATAGACAGTACTTTCTCTGTTTTGTTTTATGGAACAATTATGTCTGAGTTTTGAAAATTGCTCGCCTTATCTTAAAATTAATAGATGTTATACCCCAGATTCTAGCTTAGTAATAAAGATGATTGAACAAGGTGGTGATAAAACTAAAATATTTAAACAGTTAAATAAAGCATTTGTTCGATATCCTGATGCTTTTGAATCGTTTAAGATTAACCAGAATATATTGGTGAAGGACATCCAACACTATATCAGTAGTGTAAAAAGTGTATTATTTATAAAAACAAGAAAATTGTATATATATATATATATATATATATATATATATATATATATATATATATATATATATATATATACACCAATTTTTAACTTTTATATACTTTTAATAAATAAATAAGCATATAAATATAAATAGTACTAATCGCAGTAGGGGCTGAACAGCAGTAAAAAGGATTAATCCTAATCTTATAAATACAACACTGGTAAATTAATATATATATATATATATCCATTTTATCTTTTTAGTTATTTTATTTAGTTTTGTTTAAAAAGATCCTCCACCTTTGATATTAATAATAAATAATAAATATTTATCGGGTTTAAACGAACAGTGAAACTTGAATTTGTGTTTTTTTTTTACTTTTGAGAAAATATATACACATTAAGGATATGTTGTTTGGAATATGAAAAAAAAAAAACAATTTTATAGTGAGATATGAAAAAATTTCTCAATTTTTTAGAGAGTTATGGAAAAAAAATTCGGAATTGAAATCGGTAATTGTATCGGAATCAGGAAAAATATTGGAATCGCCCTATCACTAGTTCTGATTTTATTGGCAGTTAAACTTTTATAGATGAAAAAGTTTGGTCTAAAAGAAAACAAACTAAAAATAAGCAATTTAAAAACTTCAATTTTGGCATGGGAGACTAATCAGACATTTTTCCGATTCCGATACCAATTCCAATACCAATTCCGATACCCTAAAGAGTTGTGTTATTTTCAATTCTCTATTCAGACTAATCGTCTCATCACTAATAAGTATATTAATAAATATATTTATTTATATAAATTGATGTATATGTATCTCAGTATATTTATATTATATATATATATATATATATATGTATATATATATATATATATATATATATATATATATATATATATATATATATAATTACTATATTAACAATAAGTGAAATATACAATCTGTGGCTAATTTTTCTGCCTAACGCTGTCATGTTGAACCACGTGAAGGCACATATGGTTAGACAAGACCAACAATTTTATGAGGATGTGCTGCCACCCAGGCTACCCAATATTATTGTAATAGCTGTGAACTGGTATGTAAATCTGCAAACGGTTTGACGCGACACTCAAAGGTGCCTAATATAGTTCTTTTAAAAACACCAGCAGACACGTAATCTATCTGTAAACGATACAGTGTAGCTAGGCAGAAGAACCATCGACGTCCAAATAGACTGTGTAAGCCAACCTAAAAAAAAAATGGCAAATTCTGTCAAGAAGTAGCAATTATATATATATATATATATATATATATATATATATATATATATATATATATATATATGCATATATATATATGTATGTATGTGTCTGGGTGTGTATGCGTGCGTGTGTTGAGTGTGAGGGGTGTCAGTTCCGTTATAGAAGGGTTGATTTAATTTAAATAGAATAATATACGCATCATGTGCGCTTGAAAGTCAAATTTGGCTTTCCAGCGCACCTAATGCGTATTTTATTTTATTTAAATTAAATCAACGCTTCTATAACGGAACTCACACCCTTGGCGTTAATTTTGCGTAGGCAAAGTACCGTTCCGCCATTTAAAAATACAACTGCTGAGAGACAACGCGCGGATCTTTACTAACTTACATTTCGTTCTCCAACACATTACAAGAAAGAAAAAGCTAAAGAAAGAAAGAAAAATGTGCAAAATACTGAGGATTGAGTTTTACTCCGAAATAAATTTGAATTATAAATTTTAAACAAGTAAAATATTTGGGTTTTTTTTTCGTAATATTGCGTTGTAATTTGACTTTCAAGCGCATCTGATGCGTATTTTTATTATATATATATATATATATATATATATATATATATATATATATATATACAGGGTGACCCCCCCCAAAAAAAAAACAAAAACAAAAGCTAAATGGAGGCCATCTAGAACATATGCAATAGACCGGAGAAAAAATAGGCCAAAGACCCTAGTGTTTTGATGTGATGTTTAGAATATAATAAATGCGTTATGACGAAAGTTTCATTTCATTCGGACAAAACACTAAGAAACAGGTTCTAATTAGAGTTGGGATCCGTTTTTTAAGGGTCACCCTATATATATATATATATATATATATATATATATATGTATATATATATATATATATATATATATATATATATATATATATATATATATATATATAAGGTAATGAACAACTGCAAAGCTCTACATTGGAAACATTTAACTGTTTTTGTGTTTGTTAGCAGCTACTTTGAGTAAACATTTCTGACAACGAATTACAATGATGTGTTTTACGTTGGGATACTTCTGTAAGATTTTAACGTTTTCAATCATAATTTTTCTGAATTTTCAGTGTAGGCAGCCGTGTTTTTTTTTAGGTGTTGACTTAGGTAACTAGAGTCGGAAAGATATAGCGTTGGTCATCAAGATAATGCTTTCGTTATGTAACTAATAAGATATTTTTACTAACGTAAACGACTAATAATTCTGGAGGCTTTGTATATGAAAACGAAACGACTAACGATAAATGATATTAACAACGAATCCAGTCATAGAACTTTAAAATGTCTATATGCGTAGATAACGTTAAATATGCAAGTGTGAAAGAGAAAGAAAATGGAAGAATATTAAATTGTAATTGTTATCATATTGTCATTTCGATATTCTTGCTTAAATATTGTACATACATCCAATTGGATACGCCTTAAACATGTAACCAGATCTTCCTGCACCTACTTTTTTCTATAAATAACCACGTTTTGAACTCAGCAAAAAATAACCGCCTGAAGACGGCTAACGGTTTCAGTAGAAAGCGATTGCTGAGAAAATTCAACAACACGTAACAGATGGATTCTACATACAGACGTTCGATAATACAGCGGGGTCCAAAATGTCACTGATGAGTTGAAACTATTTGTTATTTTACCATTGATCATTATTTTCTCTCTATTTAAGATATTTTACAGAAAATATTTTGCAAATTAATTAATTATATATATATATATATATATATATATATATATATATATATATATATATATATATATATATATATATATACCATGACTTTAGTAAAAGTATTTTTTGTTTAAATAAAATAATACATTTCTACTAAGATTTAAATAAAAACTAATTAGTTCATTATATTTTCCGATCATTATTTGATAAATACTATAAATTTCATTAATATATATATATATATATATATATATATATATATATATATATATATATATATATATATATATATATAGCATTGAAAAACGCATGCAAGTTGTGAAGTTGTTTTAGCAAAATCAGGGGTCAGTTTGGCGATACATTATCTCTCGCTATGGCAATGTCAAATGGCCACCACCAGACCAAACGACTACCTCCGATTTATTCTTGTGGGGCTATCTTAAAAAGAGTGTTTATCTTAACAAATCCCAAACTCCGCAAGAATTGAAAGAAACACATCAGCAACAAAATAAGAAAGTTAAATCACAATCCAGAGATTCTGCAATTTGTCATGAATAATGTTTCGGAACGAGCACAAATATGAGAAGCTGAAAATTGGTAACATTTAAAAGATAGTATTTGTCATAAATAAAGACTGTTTGTATTTTGTATCATTAACACATCGCAATGTCTTGGTCAAATATGTTAAAATTACGAACAGATATCTTCAAAAATAAAGACTCTATTAAAGTTCGAACACTACAGTAACTTTTTAGACAGCCTGTACTAAAAGAGGATTATTATGTAAATTGAAAAAAATAATTAAAAATAAAGTCGTTAAACTAAAACTACCTGTACATATACTAGATACGGGCAAAATGATTGCCGATGCTAAAAATGTATAAACATTTTGACCTCTCCCTTTACTTAAATAAATCACCAAAAATCAGGAAATTAACCAATTTTAATGAAATTCATAGTATTTATCAAATAATGATCGGAAAATATAATGAACTGATCAGTTTTTAGTTAAATCTAAGTAGAAATGTATTATTTTATTTAAACAAAAAATACTTTTACTAAAGTCATGGTTTTCAATAGTAAATCAAAAACGCAAGAAAAAACAGGAACGTAGAAAAATAAGTAAATTAAAAAATGGTAACATTTATACAAACGTTCAGAATAGGAATGTATGGATGCACCCCTGGGGAAAAAAGGAAAATATCACACCCGTTCCTCCCTTTTAATTACATTACGTCATGTTCACAGTTTTACCCTACCTGAAATTTTAGGCCTTCGTATATTCCGTGTATACAAAATTTTAGTTTGTTACATTTTGTGAACGACAAAATCACTCGGGTTGGGGGCTAATTAATGTATGTTTTGTACAAAAAAGGTGTCTTTTTTAAAATTTAATTCAATATCTTAGGTCTTTACTAACTATCTTTGAAATAGACCCGAAAAACTAATATTTATCCTTTAAAGGATTTTAACATGAATTTATTTAACTTCAAATTTAGCTGAATTGAGTAGCTCGCCGTGAAAAAGTTTTTCATAAGTTTTTTTTTTTCACGTGTACAAATATTTTTCTCTTTTTGGAAATTAAGTTTTGTCCTTGATGTTAAAAATACAATAAAAAAATAGTCAGAAACCTACAAAAAATAGACACATCGGCTTTCAAAACTAGATCCCCCTATTTTTGTCCGCCCCTTTTTGCCCGTACCTGATACATATATATATATATATATATATATATATATATATATATATATATATATATATATATATATATATATATATATATATATATACACTAATCACGCACTAGGAATAAAAAGTTTACCAGACAAAAGCAAGTGTAAACTTAAATCCAATAAAAATATTTATATATATATCGTAAACTCAACCAAATAAAAAAGCTCAATTAAACCACAATAGGAAGTAAAGAGGATTAATGATTTCTTAATATTTTGTTTTTAAATATTCTGATTCACAATAAATCTCCTTATAAATTCTTAATTTACAGTCATATATATTTTCCTTATCTATGCTCCTATAATTTTTTGTGTGTATTGATACTCATATTAACTACCCTTTTTACTATTTATTTAAAAGGAAAATACAACATTGCAATATATACGTCGTGAAGTTTTATTCACTAGCAAAAAAATGTAGCTTATTTGCATATTATTTTAAACATTCATTTAAATTAATTCCCTATTATTATTATTTTTGTTTTCCTATGAGATGATCATCTTTTGTTTACTATTAAGTGTAATTATATTCATGCAGATATTCTACATGATTTATACTTGCGTAATGTTTGCGTAAAAAGTTATAGTAAACACAAAACTTTTTTCCATATATAATTATGTGTACGTATATATTTTTGTTTAAAAAAATGTTGCAGCAAAACTCCTCCTAGAGATTTTGTCTACAGAAGGAAACTCCATATATAACATAGTTGAACCGATGCTAACATTTGGGTTTCAGCCCGGGAAAATCGGTAAAAAATTGTGAAAATAAAACAAAAACTGAAATTTGCTAGGTGAAGGTTACGCTACTTTGGTATTGAGTCGCCTTGTATGAACATCGGTAAAATTAATTAGTTGCTTTACCTCTGGAAAATATTAATATTAGCATACTCTCTCTCTCTCTCTCTCTCTCTCTCTCTGCATCTCTGTATATATCCCTCTCTCCGTGTATATATATATATATATATATATATATATATATATATATATATATATATATATAATGTATGTATATTAGTTTGTTTGATAAATTCTAGCTGCAAAGATTTCAATGAATATACTGTACAAAATATTCGTGCGATCGACTGTCATTTTTTTTTAGGTATTTGCTTTGTTTAAGCTCTTTTCATTCAGTATACGTCTTTTTGAATACATGATTTTAATCCGAAACACGTGCAAGCCATTCGGCTGCGCCATCGACTCGACGTTCTGTGATGCGGGTTCTTTTCTATTTCTTCTTCTCGCTTATATATGTCGACTTTGGCTTTCTTTAAAACATCAATATTTGTCGTTTTCTTTTCAGTTCCAATAAAAACAACATCCATAACTCCGAAGTATTGTGCATTTCCGTCTGTCATTTTTGTAAACATCGGATTTATTTACTGAAGCAAATAAATATACTACAATATACTTGTCTTTGTCTATCTGGTACGAATGCATACGATATTATATATATATATACATATATATATATATATATATATATATATATAGATATATATATATATATATATGTGTGTGTGTGCGTGCGTGTGTGTGTATATATATATGCATATATATATATAAACAAAAATTATTCATATATTGATCAACGTTTCATCTTTATTCAACGTCATGATTTATGGAAATAAGGATGAAACGTTGATTAATACATAAATAAGTTAGATTTGTCCTATATATATATATATATATATATATATATATATATATATATATATATATATATATATATAATTTATTTATACAAACATTGATGGCTACATATGTGTATACATGTTTCTGTAATCACTCGTTATTGGGGAGATTACGTCTTCAGGCCAAGAATTACCCTTGAAAAAATAATAATATACCTGCTCTGTTTACTCATTGATCACTTTTTGGTAGACACACGTTATTTCATTGGATGTATTTCTAGGAAACTTAACTCTACTGCGATAATATATATATATATATATATATATATATATATAGTATAACCCCTATAATTTTAACACCGCTTCCTTCAAATTAGAGGATGCTGTTCAAGTTTCGTGATAAAAAAGATGTGCTGCAGTTAACTTTAATTTTCTAAGAATTAAGAAATAGTAAATTAAATTCATTGCTATATGATCCTTCAAGTATTATTAAGTTGAGTTTACGGTATATTACTAGTAATAATTGTTAAATATTATCACCAGGAACAAAATCATTGAAAATAAATTAAATCTACTCTTACTTGTAAGGTATTTATTATCTAAGTTATCATCTACAGAAATCATACATTCATGTAAAATACAGTTTTTTTTAGTTATTCATTGAATGAGTCTCATTGCAGTTTTTATTTTCATCGATTAAGCTCTCGGGCGCTGACATTGTATTTCGTAAGCGATCACGAAAATCTACAATTTCTTGGTTCTGTAGCTTCTTTATGATTATATCTCTTCGGAGTTACATTGCTTGCAAAACATAGTTGTCACTAAAGTAAGGACTTGTTTCTCTCTCTCTCTCTCTCTCTCTCTCTCTCTCTCTCTATATATATATATATATATATATATATATATATATATATATATAGGGAGACAGAGAGACAGAGATAGAAAGAGAGAGAGAGAGAAAGGGTGAGAGATTTATAATTGTGAAATCATCAATCATGTCTTCATAGGAGGAAACATAATAAAATCATGCTTATATATACGATCGCTTACGATACCATCTTATTCATTCGATATTTACAAATAAAACCATCGAGAAATAAGTAAAATATTTCAGGATATCGTCTACTCATTAACATAAATAGAAGGGAAAGGGGGTAGAAGGCACCAACTTTTAACCAACTTTTTGAAGGAAATATAGTTTTAAAATGTTTTTTTAGATTTACAAAAAATATCCTCATCTAATGTTTGCTCACCGAGTGACCTCCTATCGGTTAAACAAAAAACAATATGAAAACACCCCCTTACAAAAACTATATTTACTTCAATAAGTATTTCTTCTCCCCTCCCCACTTTCATTTATGCTTATGAGTAGACAATATCCAGAAATATTTTACTTATTTCTCGATGGTTTTATTTGTAAATATCGAATGAATGAAATATATCGTCTCTGAAACGATCGTACATATAGACGAGATGGACGTGCGGTAAGAGTTTAGGCTCCTTACCGTGGGGTCTCGATTTCGAGTCTCGCTAGATTCAGCCACTATGATGAGTAGTAGACGACGAAGTATAAAAGCCAAGTACGTCCAAGGATGGAATACTGTTGCCATATCTGGGCAGGAGCTGCTAAAAACAGCCTATCCTGCCTTGACAGAGTACAAAATAGACTTCGTAGCTTAGTGGGGGATGCCCTTTTCTCTACCCTGCAACCTCTCTCCCACAGAAGAGACGTTGCGAGCCTATCCTTGTTTTATCCTTATTTCCATGGCAGGTGCTCGTCTGAACTCCAATCTCTGGCCCCCCCTCGCCAATCTTTCACGAAAAACACCCGTCTAGCTGAATCCACTGTGAAAAATCCCCCCCACTCTATATATGTGCCTAAATCAAAACGCGGATTCCTTGACCAAAGCTTCTTTCTTAGAACTGCACGCCTGTGGAACTCTGTTCCGTCTGCCTGCTTCCCACCAGACTACAACTTGGATGTCTTCAAGTCCAACGTAAACAAATTCCTAATGAACCGCCCCCCTTAAGTAAACACTTCATCAAATCTCCACACTAACGTAATGTACTTGCAATAACCCTTATCCCTGAGTGGCTTCCGGGCCTTTATAAGTGGTGATCACTGTGTAAAAAAACACACGTATCAGTGGATAATTATATTTTAAAACAATATATATATATATATATATATATATATATATATATATATATATATATATATGAATGGAAATGTATAAAAAAATACGAAAAGTATAAAAGCTTATAACTTTTCTTTATTCGTTTTCAATTAGTGACGTGCAGGAATACAAAATAATATTATGGAAAAAAATTAAAAACTACTGATATATATACTATTAGTGTGCAAATATATAACCGAAAAACCCTTAAGAATTGGTTACATTGCATTGGAATTAACTGGAAATAGTGATCATACACCAAGGATGATTTTCAACGAGAAAAATCCTTATTTGGATGAATGAATAACGCGTATAGAAATATGTCGGCAAGTTTAAATGCAAAATGTTCTTTTCAACTTGCCGACATATTCAAGATATTTCTATTATTTGTGCGCATGCGTACATTTTAAAGTAGCTTTAACGGGTTTAATATTAAATGTTTCTTATCTATCTTGCGATTGCTCAAACGGTAGGAAACGCGGCTGGAATGCTAAATGTTTTGGTTTCGGTACTTGCCGATAGCACCTATGTCATTTTGTTTTTAACTGTGGAAATCAGTTACATATATGAAATACAATGTGATATTCAATAGAGAATTGGTTCTGTAATGATAAATATGAAATCTACATAAATTATAATATAATAGTTAAACGTATTTTACGATTGTGCCTGGACCAGCGCCACCCTCTAGTCTACTCTTAAATTACAAACATACTTTTTATATCTCGGAATTTTTAGATCAGGGTTGATAATCTGTATAATATGGATTAATGGTATTATTATTAATGTTATTCTAACAATGATTTAGTTAATAAAAGTGTCGACTTTCTGCGGGTTCCTCTTGTCAAACTCGAAAATTTGTGCAGAATTTTGAATGCACACCTTTACTTAATCAACGTGAATAGCTTGCTCTAGTAATTCGCAATTGCATTTAAAAATATTGCCCATAATCAGGATTGAAACCTCATCCTCTAGCAGATTAACGTTAGAACTGATTATATCTTAGCACCACTCCACTGTTGCTCAAATGGTTATTGCGTAAAAATGTTTGTGTATATGTCTGTAGTTTAGTTATTTCAATTTATTTATTTTACTTTTTATTTCTATACGTAATATTTATTTTCTAGTGTTTATACTGCAACCCTCTCGAACATATATTGGATTTCCCATTTGAGAACACGTCAAATTATCGGACGACTCCTGCATGTGAATTTGATTGTGAACTACAAAATCCATTTGAGTATTTTTGAAATGAAGGCAATTGCCCTCTCATAAGTCGAGATCAAAATATGATTATTCCCATGAGGTAATAACATATTAATTCGCCGACTCGACGTCTCCATTCGGATTTAAGGGATTATTATTATTACTCACTGAGGCTTTTTCACATCAGCTGTTTCCATTAATCCATTACTGGTAACAACAGGTGCTTTTCCCTGGATTCAAAGTTAAAACAAATCTTACATAACAACTGACGTCTTCAGAATAATACGGTACTAAGCGATACTTTCAAAAAATATTCAAAAGTTCAAAGTTTCGCTACTTTGTAATTCGCGTATTTAAGGAACTAACAGACATTTCTATTTAACACTTTTGCTATCGTATCATGTCATGTTCATTTCAACACTCATGATGGTTGTGATGTAATGATGATTACTGTGCGACCAGTCCCAATGAAATTCGTTTTTTATCTCCTGTAAACATAGTAATAAAATAAAATAAAATAAAAGAAACATGATAAAACACAGTTTTACTGCACTTACACTGTTTCTTTAGTAATTCTGCACTCATATTAATGTCGACATGATTCATAGATGCGTTATGATCATCCTGATCATTATTAGATTTTTTTACTTACAGCCTTAGTAGCCTGTGAGGTCGTGTTTTCTCCCATGTCTTTGTAAAGACCTGTTTTCTTCATCGCGAAAATAAGTCAGGCGCCGAGGATACAACAATTAGCAGAGCCTTACCTTCAGCTTGTCATTTTTTTATCAGATTGCCACCTTCATAAACATATAAACATTGAATTTTGACCGTATTGTCAGATGCAACCGTAGTCCCAATCTGTTTTCCGTACAGAGGTGAGTATGAGGAACACAGTGGAATACAAGCTCGTTTTCCATGTTATGATTCTGGGGCTCTTAATTACAACTTAGTGTTCTTGCACTTTTGCAATGTTTTCTTGATGATATATATGTGTTCATTTTATATTGAATTTGGTTTAGAATGGCCATTCTTAAAGGCCTAGTACTCTCCGTACTCCCTCCTCGAGATCAGGATTACGCTACATGCCCAGTACGGCTATTCATCATGGTTGTATCATTTGTATTTAGAAATAATTGAAACAGAAATAATAAAAATGTTACTAGAGATGCGGCTTAAGATATACAGTTATCTAATCTCAATTAAAATAAAACACCCCCGAATAGAAATGAAATTGTGGATATAACGGGTTGTTTACAAAATATCAGGTTTGTCCTAAAAGTATTCTATGTCAGATATAATGGCGGAGTAGGATTAGGTCCTTTCGAATATTGTACAAAAAATAAGGTGAACACCAAATTATTAATACTTTAAAAATAAGTTATTTAGTTGACGAATATTAAAGAACTTATTTAATTTTCGTGAGATAGGTACTTGTGTCTGCTGATGGTGTTGGTTATTATTATTATTATTATTATTATTATTATTATTATTATTATTATTATTATATGAGGAGGGTCAAGGAGGATGGAAACACCGAGCTGAGAAAGCATTAGTAAAACCTCCATTTCATGAGTGCAAAGAAAAGTGGAACATAGGAAAGGCTTATTACAACCTAGATTCCAGTGAAGTCAAATGGATGCTTCCAACAAATAAAAATCAATGGTAAACGACTATTGCAATACGGCAAACTAATTTGGAAAGGTTATTAAAAGAGGTGGTTAACACTGGAAATCTGTAGAAACTTTTTGTTACTAAAACTCTAAGGAAAACCACAGGTTATTCTCAAAGTGAATTCTTTGATGAAGACCTGTGAAAACTTCTAGCGAGTAACAATAATAATAAATATACCAAGATGAATATCCCTTCCAGTAAGAGTAAAATTACTTTCTCAAACAAAACAGTTATGTAGAGGTTCAAGGATAAAATTCCATTTTACTAATATTTGTGACTTTGTCTAAAATCTGTGTGTTTTGATAAAAAATCCATTGCATGATTTTGATTCTTGATAATATCTCAAAAATAAGGATTTAGTAAAAGATTTCTGAAGAACAAATTTAAGAAATATAGTAATAATCAATATTATAGCATATAGATAAAAAAAATAAGGTAACAATAATAACAAATATACCCCTCGATAATTTATAAAAATATATAACAAAATTTTGTGGAAATTATTCATTTTCAATTAAGTTGTTGAACATAATAATAATAATAATAATAATAATAATAATAATAATAATAATAATAATAATGCAAAAATACAACGCCTAGCGATAATGAAAACGGCTGAAATATTAAGGAAATCCCTAGAATGTTGGAATAACACAAGACAATATAACAAAAAAAGCGGTACAGGGAATGAAGAACGCCGAAGCTGCATATCTACAAGTTCTATACCACCATCATGCATCCCCCCATTGTCTCATCGACCCTCCAATAGAAAAGTGATCAAAAGAGCCGGGAAGGGTCAAGGAGGATGGAAAGACCAAAGAGAGAGCGCTGGCCAGAACTCCGCTGGACAAGCGCGAAGAGAACTGGGATCGTGGGGAGGCTTAGTGCCACTCAAATTCCAGTATAAACCAATGCTCACTACCAGCGAGAAATCAATGGTATGAGGCTGTTGCGATGACGCAAATTCATTTGCAAATGCTATCGAAGGAGGTGGAGAGAGCTGGACGTCTGGGGAGACTTGTCGTCACTCAGCTTCCAGAGAACACTACAGGTCTCCAAACCGATCGTTTCTGACTTGTGTGAAAGCTCCATGTGAGCCAACAACAACAATAATAATAATAATAATAATAATAATAATAATAATAATAATAATAATAATAATAATAATAATAATAATAATAACATCACCAAGATATTCAGCCAGGATATCCAAATCGAGTTGGGAATAGCAAGGTGCGCACTACTAGTGACAAGAAAGGAACAGACTGAAGACGACAGAAGGCATGGGACTGCCCAACCAAACGGAGATGAGGGAAGTAGGGGAACAAGACGTCTATTAATACCTGGAAGTTCTGGAAGCAGACGCCATCAAAGCAACAGAAATGGAATAGAGAATTGGAAAGGAATACCTAGGTAGAACAAGAAAACTTCTGGAAACTAAATTATATAACAGAAACCTAATAAAAGCTATAAATACATGGGTAGTATAACTAATAAGTTACTCTGGACCATTCATAAGGTAGACTAAAGAAGAAGTGATACAGCTTAATCAGAAGACCAGGAAACTCATGATCATACACAAAACACTAAAATCGAAGGACGATGTTGACCAACTTTCCGTGGAAAGGAAAGACGGTAAAAGAGGACCATTCTGCATAGAAGACTGTATGAATGACACAAAAAAAGAACTAGAAAAATACATAATGCAAAACAATGAAAGAATAATTATGGCAGTAAGAGACATGGAAAAATTAGCAAAAAAAAAAAGAAGAAAAATTGGGAAGATATACAACTACACGTAAGATTCATAAGGAGACAAAAGATGAGAATGACGAAAACACTTGGTCATAGATGCGAAGAGGACAGGTAAACGGAGAAACTGATTCTCTAATAACTGCAGCAAAAAATTACTCAATAAGAACCAATCACATCAAAGCGAAGATCCAAAACGCAAGAAAACAGCAAATGCAGACCATGTGGACAAAAAGACGAAATGATAAACAATGTAGTAAACGAATGTAGCAAACTAGCCCAAAAGGAATACAAGAACAGCCACGATCAAATAGGAATGACAGTACACTGGGAATTGTGCAAATAACTGCATCTCGAACCAATAAATGGTACAAGCATAAGCCAGCAACAGTAATTGAAAACGACAATCACAAAATCTTTTGAGACATAGACATACAAACGTACACACCATCCAAGCAAGAGGGCCAGAAATTGTAATGATTAGCAAGAAAGATAAGTCTTGCCCAACCGTAGACAGTGCTGTTCCAGCTGACCACAGGATAAATCTCAAAGAAAAGGAGAAGCGAAGCAAATACACAGAGCTAGCCAGAGTGCTGAAGGGGATATGGATGTTGAAAAAAATCAAGATATTACCTATAATAGTAGGAGAACTAGGAACAATCCCGAAATACTTTGAGAAGAGAATGGGAGAAATTGAAATCCGAAGAATGGCTAGAAAGATACAACGAATAACAATAATGAAAACAGCTGAAATATAAAGACAAACCCTTGAATGTGGAGACAAATAGATGAACCACATGGGCGGGCCAGACGAGCTACTGCAGAGACAAAACATGAGACGTTACATGGAACCAAGAACAATGGAGCTGCACACCTATACATCACTATCTCTTCCCCACCCTCTCCCATTATCTAAGGACTTCCCCCTCCCCCAAAAATAATGATGCCAAATAGCCGTGAAGGGTCGTAAAGGAGGGAAAGATCGAGAATAGAGCGCTGACCATACCTCCGGTGGACAAGTGCCAAGAGAACTGGAACATTAGGGAGGCTTATTGTCACCCAAATTTTAGTGGAGACCAATGACCGCAGCTAGCAAGAAATCAATGCTAAGCTGCTGTTGCGATAATGCAAAATAATTTGAAAATGTTATCCAGGGAACACAAGGAGAGATCTTTTACATGTGTAAAAGCTTTTTGCAACTCTATTATTATTATTATTATTATTATTATTATTATTATTATTATTATTATTATCATTATTATTATTATTATTATCATCATTATCATTATTATTATTATTATCATAATAATAATAATAATAATAATAATAATAATAATAATGATAATAATAATAATAATAATAATAATAAATAATAATAATAATAATAATAAAAAAAATAAATTAAAAAAGTACAAGGAAAGAATCGAAGCAGAAAAGTTCATTGAATGAAACTTTATTGTCAGTTTGAGCGAGATACTAAGGAACTACAATGCGAGAACACATGGAATTTTCTGTCTAAAGATGACTTGAAAAATGAGAAAGAAAATCTTATATTTGTCTGCTCAGGAGCAGGCACTAAATACAAATGCAATCAATAGAAACGCCTTTGGGAAGGACTGTTTTAATAAGTGCAGGCTGTGTGGATCAACTCAAAACAGTCTTACACATTGTTAGTGCGTTTTCTACACTTGTTCCAAAAGAGGACAAAACATTTGTAAATCTTTATTGGCGTTTGTGTGAAATGGTTGGAATCGAAGTAACGAACAAGTGGTTCTAATATCATCCAGAAACGGTAGTGGAAAACGAAGACGTTAAGATTTCATGATACAGTGTGACTGAGAGATAACTCACAGGACACCGGATATTGTAGTTATGAACGAAAAGACCAATGATATACGAAATTATTGATGTGTCTTACCCAAAATATCACCAATTTACTTGGCAAAAAGAATGAAAAACTACGAAACTATTAGAAACTGAGAGTGGAGATTGGTAGGCTGTGGAATAAGAAAACTTCTATCGGGCCAATCATCACAGGTGCGCTGGACTCAATTTAAGATGATCTTGAGAAACAGTTTAACATCTTGGGAATCATACCCAACATCACCGTACGCCAGATGACAGTTCTGCTTGGTAGGCAAACATCCTACTCAGTTGCTTTCCAACTTATTGACTATTTAACTATGCCTTCTATCATTGGTGTAAAAGCCTGCTCTTGTGTGACAAAAACGGTGTACACAACGGAGATTAAAACACAAAAACCTATCCTCCAAGGTGATTCCCTATTACCACGACTATTCATCATACCAATGATTCCCCTTAACAACATAATAAAAAAAATGTCAAGCCGGATACAAGTTCACTTATACAGATGGAAGAATGAACTACCTAAAGTACACGGACGATCTGAAGTTGTTTACAAAATCCAGGAGGGACTTCGAAACGCTAATAAACACAATCAGAATCTTCAATCTGGATATCCGAATGGAATTCGGCATGGAAAAGTGTGCGCTTCTGATCATGAGAATCAGAAAACTGGAAACAACGGAAGGTATGATACTACTCAACCAAACGGACATAAAGGCTCTAGATGAGCATGATAGGTACAAATATTTGGGTGTTCTGAACGCAGACACCCTCAAAATAACAGAAATGAAAGAGAAAATTGGAAAGGAATAGCTCAGAAAAACAAGAAAACTCCTCGAAACGTAGCTATATAGTAGAAACATAATTAAAATTATAAACACATGGCAATGCCACTAGAAAGGTACTCTAGATCATTTATAGGTTGGTCCAAAGAAGAACGGAAGCATCTTGATCAAAAGACCAGGAAACTCATGAATATGCACAACGCACTAGACCCAGAGGATGATACTGACCGACTCTATGTAAAAAGAATACGCGGAGGAACAGGGTTGGTGTCGGAGGTTACATAGACCGAAACGTTGTGAAAATCACACTCAAGATGAAAACAGTAGTCCGATGAATCCAAATAATACGAATAACACATCTTTATCTCCAGATTTCAGAAACGTCAAAGGTTTTCTATTTATTAATTTAGATAATAATTATAAATTAGGTGGCTTCATCATTGCATATTCGCATATGCATTTTCTATCATATCCAATTCTTTTTAGCGTGTTAGTCTTCGGTAAATTCTGGTTTTCACAGACTTATTATTTTTTTAATACGTCACAGAATATAAAGACTAGGAAGCTACGCTAGAATAAAGTGATCATCAGTTCGAGTACGATCGTTTCTGGTCGCCTCTATGAGATGATGGAAAACAATAAGTCGAATAGACACAAGATTATTTAAGACGAATTGCCAATAAAAGAAGACGGATAAACATAGTATTTGTTAGTATTAGATTTGAAGATTTCCATATTATAGTTTCTGAGGAAGCAGGCTCGCGGTTTCCTTGTTCTTTAGATATGAAGTTCTCAGAAATAAACTTCATTCACGGAAGCATTGTTGGAATTAGGTAATAAGAGGCAGAAAAGAAAAATTCTTTGCTGCGGTTCTAGCCACACACATCCTTTTGTAAATATTTCCTAACGATGTATTAAACATTGGAGTGCATTCTAGCACCTACTAGGAACATGAAATAAAGTAGAGACAAGATAACTACATCTTGTTTTGTGTGAAAGATGCTGATAGTACGAAAAAAAAGATAATTTCCTCTTATTGCAGTTATCAAAGTTGTTGCATAAAAAATGATAACAAAATGTACCTTTTAATAACTTTATTTCATTGTGAACATTTTGTCTACGGGAAGCTTTTCTTTTACTGATTACCAGGTAGCCAGTGTTGGAAAGAGACATAGAAAGAGGCATAGAAAGAGGGATAGAAAGAGGGATAGAAAGGGATTTTTATGAACGACGACAACAGAAAACAATTTTAAGACTCATCGGGCTAACCATTCTATTTCATTTCTTGCAGCTAACGTTGTTTTTGCATTAATATTAACAAAATTAGTTTTAATAACTTTATTTTACTGTAAACATTTGATCTATATTTAATGCGAGGACCTTTTTCACTTACTACAACTGGTCCGTATTTAAAAGAGAGAGAAAGAAAGAGAGGAGGGGACAGGGGTTTGGTGCTAACCTATTATTTTAGTCTAAATACGAAAGCATCTTTAATATTACGTTTACTAGAATATTCGGATCAAGTAAAGAATAGATAACCTGTAGCAGACGACGCCGCCTGGCGGTGACCGGCGCACATTTCAATTAACACCGGTGATTCGACCTTGACATTGGCACAAGTACATGGCGTCGGTTGTTCACGTGAGGGTATCATGAGATTAAATCAAAACTCAATATTTAAAAATATTATTTTAAAAATATATTAATTGTCGGTAAAGTTTTAAATAATAATTAAATAAATATTGAATTGTATTAAAACACACACACAGAAAAAAAGAATTAAAAAAACACTTTACATAAAAATCAATGTTTGGCACAAAACCCGGCGAAACATTATAATTATTATTCTAAGGTTCATTAAAAAGTTCTGTACATATATTAAAAAACGCACTCAGAAAGACACCCATTTAATTAAATATCTTTTATTTTTAAAAACATCTTGCTCGCAAATATTCATCAAAATTTAATATTTAAAAATATTATTTAAAAAAATAATTATTGTCGCTGAAGTTAATGTTTTAAAGAATAATTAAATAAATATTGCATTGTCTTAAAAACGCACACAGACCCCCCCCAAAAAAAAAACACGGTACATTAAAATCAATCTTGATCGCAAAAATCCGAAACAGGAAGACGCTCATTTATTTAAACATCTTTTATTTAAATAGGTTCGTTTTGTTACTTACTTAAAAAATGTTTTGTAAATATAAATGTTTTCTTTTAAATCTTCAAAAGTTTTGTAAATATATTTTTAAAAAATTGCTGGCGAATATTCGAGCATGTTCGCTATTTGACGTGTTTACAAAAAACCGACGCCGTGTGCTTTTGCCAATGTCAAGGTCGAATCACCGCTGTTAGTTGAAATGTGCGCCGGTTGCCGCCAGGCGGCGTCTGCTGCTACAGGGTATCTATTCTTTACTTGATCCGAATATTGTTGCGAAATGTTAATTTGGATTTCAAATGATTTATTGTTATATAAGTTTTCGTTATAATACAGTTACTCTATACATCATTTTTAAGAGCGTTTTACGGTCTATCTAATCGTTTAAATTACAATTGTTTTGAAACAATTATATCGTCAATTGAAAACGTTGAATACAAGATGTAAAAACCGAAATTCGAACAATTTTCTTCTTTCAATTCAAGCTAGATCGAGGAACTGCTGAAACAGCTCGCGATATCAACGAAGCGTTGACCTAGGAACCACTACTGAACGCATAGAACAACGTTGGTTTACGCCATTTTGCGGCACCGTCGATAGTCTTAAAGCTGATAAGTGTTAGTGGTCGGCCATCGGATGCTGACAACGATCAATTGAACCTTAGTCGAAGCCTATCCATGCACTTTCTTCTGAAATAGACGTAAATAATACGACGATGTCCAACTACTAGAAAGATTGGAAAGACAAAACATCTTGATAAATATGTGCCTCACGAATTAGACGACAACCCAAAAAACGTTATTATGAGGTATCTTTTTTTTTTTTTTTTTTACACAGTGATCACCACTTATCAAGGCCCGGAAGCCACTCAGGGATAAGGGTTATTGAAGGTATCACCTTTATTTATGTTACACATCAAGTACGATTCATTTCTTGACCGGGTCGTGACTTACGATGAAAAGTGCGTTCTTTACGACAATCAGTAACGCCCAGCTTAGTGATTAGACGACAACGAAGCTCCACGACATTTCTCGAAGCGAGAATTGCACCAAAAGAAGGTTATGGTGGAAGTTTGGTGATTTGCGACCGGCCACATCAATTACAGTTTTTTTTTTTTAATGCGGCGAAACAATTACGGCGAAAAAGTACTGTCAACAAATTGATGAAATGCATCAGAAACTTTGACACAAACACTCAGCATTAGTCAAAATAAAAGACCCGATTCTCCTCCACAACAATGTCCGAGCACACGTTGCTAAACCGAACCTGCAGAAGTCGAACGAATTGGGCGAGGAAACTCTTTCTCATCCGCCATACTCTCCAGACTTCTTACCTGCCGATTACCACATTTTCAATCATTTCAAAAAATTTCTGCGTGAGAAATGCTTAAAAAAATCTAAACGATATAAAAAATAATTTCAACGACTTCATCGCCATCAGAACGCAAGATTTCTCCGTTATTGGCATGAATACACTTGTTTGGCGTCGGCGAAAGCGTGTTGATTCTTATGGTGCTTATTTCGATCAATACATTTTTGGTTGAGCCGAGATATTTTCATCGGAATTTTAAAACCAAAAACCGCGATAACTTTTTTGTCAATCTGATACTTTTACTACGTAAAGTTGGCTAAATGGTTAAAATTTTATGTCTGTTACACTCCGAGTTGCACTACACTTAATACGATAAACAGTACTTCATCTTACGACAGACCTTACTCTTATCGAGGCAGATGCCTGCGTCAGAAGCGAGATACTTTTTGGAGCGATAGAATGATTCAAGGATTTTCCCACCAACCTTAGCAACGGATTTTATATTAGTTTTCCATATCAGTTCTAAGATTGTCCGGAAAAAATATGCATGCTGGTATATAAAACGCACATTCCTTTGAAAATGTAAACTTTTTGACCTCAACACTTTAAGCAACCATATGTTAGTTTTGGGAAATCCAGTTTATAAGAACTTTGATTTAAAGCTTCTCATTGAATTAGATGTCGTCGACTGATCTTAGATATTTAAGAGATTTTAAAGAGAATTTAAAGAGAGTTTTTATTTTTTTTTATTAATTCCAAATTTTCGTCTTTTTTTTTTGTTTTGTTTATTTGTTTCTTTTTGTGTGTAGACGCCGTCAACAAAGTTTTATTTAAATATTATCCCCAGTTTAATTATCTGGTAATTATATATCAGATAAAGCCATAATTAGATTGCGAATAATAAATTTGATCCGTATTAAATGTGTTCAGAATGTTCGGTCCGTTGTATCGTTGTCTAGATCTAACTTCGCCAACACATATTCACACATGTTTGAGTATCGGGAATGTTTAGATGAGGATTAATATTTAGATTTATTTGAATTATTCGGATTACTGTTCTCATTTTGGAATTTATTCTTACAACATTTAGGCCGATATAACCTGCGACGTTCTTCAGATATGTCTTGTCGAATGCGGATATTTTTATTTCGAACTCTCGAATCCATAAATAATTTCCAACGTAGCGCTGCTTTATTTAATCCGAAAACTGACTCGTCGTCTAAAATATGCCGAAAGATAAATAAATCATGTATTCACAACTTAATAAGTTAAAACAAAAATAGGTAGAAAGAAACAACTATTGTCTATTAGGAATCGAATACTTTATTTAAAAAAAAACGATAGTAAATTCGCATTAATTGTATTATTCAGAATATTGTTCTCATCTTGAGTGTTATTATCACAACATTTTGGCAAATTTGACCTTCGACATTTACAAATATATTTTGTTGAACTTGTTAATTTTTCCATCGAATTTGTAACGGGCGAATAACCTCCGACCTTCTCCAGATGTATTTCGTCGAACTCGAGGATTTTCCGTCAAACTCGGAAACTTACACGGAATCTTTATCTTAACTTTTTAGACTCACGGGGTTAACATTTATAATAGGGAGTTATCACTTATCAAAACCCAGGGTAAACTTGTAGACAAGGGTTAATGAGAGTAAGATGCCCAGTTAGACAATAGTTTATTGATTACAAGTCGTGGAAATTGCGTAGGATTTTAATATTTAAAAAGCCGACTCAATAAGAACTAGTTTATATTAGACTTAAAGCTGCGATGCAGGTCAGCGGACACAAGTTAGACAAGAGGGAAGTTGTAGGAAAGACGTTTGTTTTATAAAATGTGCGTTTAGATTTAGACACCGATAAAGAGTGGGTGAAAAGATTAGTAGTGGTTGTAATTAAACGAGTGTTTCTTGTGAAAGTTGGCAGCGGCGCACTCTAGATTAAAGCTAACACAAGCAATTGCTACGAAAATAACGATAGAGCAAACCCAGGCTCGAAACGTCTCTTCGTAGGATAGAGGTTGATGGGAAGAGAAAAGGGCATCGGCTACTAGGTTTCGAAATCGGTTCTGTACCCTACGATGAGAGATTAGGCCCTCAGAATAGCTCATTTCCATATGTCTCAATAATTCTCTATTTTAGCTATACCAGATCAGGGATAACGGTGAGTCCTAGAAGCTTGTCAAATCAGGGTGCTTCTTTGAGATGAGTAATATTCATATCAACTCTGACCAAATGAGGATCAGTGTGTTGGTGGTGAAAAAATAGAAATTTGGTTTTGGATACACTAAAATTATACAGTTATCTTGCCATTTTGTTTTACCTTATTACAGCACTTGCTCAAGTAAGGAAGAGAAAGATTCAGAGAGGTTTTGGTCGTTGCTTCCCTTTGAAGAATTACTATTGATTCTAGTGTCGTCTGCGTACACGTCGACGAATGAACTTATGTTGTGATGTGGGAGATCATTAATGAAGTAAATGAAGAGAGTTGAGCCCAAGGTTAATCTTTGAGGAAGATCAGCGTTCATAGTTTGAGCGTCGGACTTCTACCTATTGACGACTTCTTGTAGAAATCTATTGGAGATAAAAGATTCGATCGTTGAAAAGACATTTCCAGATATTCCATACTAAAAGATCTCATGAAATTAACCTTTTATGCCAGACTTTATCAAGGGAATTTTATGTCGAAAATAAAAGCCAGGTACGGCCAACGATGGAATACTGTTGCCACCTCTGGGAAGAAACTGATAGAAGCAGCTTATTCTGCCTTGACAGAGTTCAAAATAGACTTCGTAGCTTAGTAGGAGATGCCCTTTTCTCTTCCCTGTAACCTCTTTCCTATAAAAGAGACGTTGGGAGCCTGTCTCTGCTTTATCGTAATTTTCACGGAAAATGCTCAGCTGAGCTTAAATTGATGCCCCCCCTTTCGCCAAACTTTCACAAGAAACACTCGTCTAGCCAAAACCACTATCAATAATTACCCACACTCTTTATCTGTGCGTAAACCTAAATGCAAATGCCAGATTCTTAGACCTGCACGCCTGTAGAAATCTCTTCCGATTGCCTTCTTTCCAGCTGACTATAATCTGATTGTTTTCAAGTCCAACGTAAACAAGTTCTTGATGAACCGTCCCCATAAGTAATCCAATTTACAAAATTCACACTACTTAGGTTTACTACGCTATAATCACACTGACTAATGTATACCCAATAACCATTATCCTCGAGTGGCCAGCGGGCTTTGATAAGTGGTAATTCCTGTGTTAAAAAAACAAAACAAAACAAAGATCTACTGCTTTAGAGAGGAACCCCCATCGATAGATTCATTGATTTTATGTAGAATTACAGTCAATACACCAGCTGCAGATCTCGTAAGATAGAAATCGTACCGATTGTAACTGAATACGTTGTTTTTGCTGAGATAGTTAAAAAAATTTCTATTTAGCACGGATTCAAGTAACTTATTCATGACACACAGAACACTGCAATTAGAAGAAGACCGATCATTAGTATTTTTATCAACTAAACTGACAAATAAAGTTTTCCAAGGTGTTGAGAAGCATTTCTTCTTTATGCATCGATTGAACAGCTTTGCAGGAATGGGTTCTCGTTCTGGTTGAAGTTGTTTAAGTAATGTATCTGGAATATTATCAGTATCAGATGCTTTCGTTCTCGTTTTGTGAACCATGACCGGGTACAAGTCTTAAGTTATTTGAAGTTTTATTCGTAATAATGACTGTGCTGAGGATTGGACCTTCAACTTACAAGTTAATTTGAAGCAAAAATTTGTGTGAATAAAATTCAAGATGAAAACAATTGTCCAACTAATCCAAATCATGATTTCTTATCTCAACAATTCTGAATTTTCCTGGCACGTTTTACTTGGATCATCCTCTAAAGTTTTACTTTTGTTTTATCAATTTTATAGATCTTTGTCACTTACAATATGTATTTTTGTATTTCACTACTTTTATCTATCTTTCTCCCCCTCTCTCTCTGCGTATTTAACTACTCCCCTATATATGTTCCTTTTGTCTCATCTTCATTCTGCCTACATTTTATCTTCTTTCCTCCTGCTTTATGCACATTATTTTTTATCAACCACATTTCTGGGCCGATGTCTTTAATCCAGCTTTTTTAGATATGAAACTTAACTTCTTCTCTTCTCATGATGAGAAGTATTTGCCGTCGAAATGATATGACTTAAAGTGGTTCTTTCCTACTTTTTTTGTTTATCGTGTGACGTAATAATATTTTATTTTACTTTGAATTTTCATCTCCTATTTCTCATATGTAATGATGTATATATATATATATATATATATATATATATATATATATATATATATATATATATATATATATATATATTAGTGTGCGTATGTGTGTGTGTTTCCGTATGTGGGTCACTTTCTGCTGATAAGAACGTCACATTTACAGGATTTGTTTTTTCTTAAACACATGTCTAGTTCAACACAATTGCAGGTCAAAATGTCTGACCAAAATCTTTTCTGTAGAACAGATGTTTTATGGCCTTTCTGATATTTAAAAAAAATATTCCGTTGTAAATAATACGCACATACACATATCACAAACACACTTGTTTCCTGCTGATGCATATATCCAAACTCGAAAAGACAAATCTCTCAATATATGCAAATTTAAAATTGCCCGTATATGCGCACTTGAGTTGCAGCAGAAAAATCAAAGGGATGAGAGTGAATCCAATCGCAGGCAACATGAGTTCGAATAAGCACATAAAAAATTCTGCCAAGTTAACTGCAAAGTGGGTAGTTTTTAACATCTAACAGTATCCTATATAACTATAAAAAACACCATTTGCATGTGCATATAGTAGTGTTGCGACATCTTGGCTTATACACCAAACAATAGCCTCTTCCTCTTGGACAAAATTTAAAACGGAATTTTAAACCTAATAATCTATTTTCTTTTCCGTAGAGAATTGCATCCTTGAGTTAGATTTACAAGATGAGCATAGCTTAATTGTGCACCTCTCTGCTGTATACCCCGTAGTCGCCCTTATTCCAGTGAAATGCCATCCTTTCTGTGTAGAGGTATGTAGATATTCGAAGTCTTTCGCCTCTGATAGCGTCTTTGCTCGGACAGCTTGCATTCGGGATATCTTTCCAGCTCCCTACCTGTCCCTAACCGCAAAACATGCAGTGATCTACATGTAATGTAAGCAAACATTTTTCTAGTACAGAACCCTCTTGTGCTTTAGTCACAATTGGAATGAATGAAAGTTACACGAAAGTTCACCACTTATCAAGGCCCAAGGGCCATTCGTGGATAAGGGTTATTGTGGGTACAGTAATCAATGCGATAGTGTAGTAATAGTATTGGAGAAATGATAAAGTGTCATTACTTAAGGAGGCGGTTCATCAGGTATTTGTTTGTGTTGGAGTTAAAGACATCCATGTTGAAGTCGGGAGGGAAACAGGCAAGCGAAACTGAGTCCCACAGGCGTGCAGTTCTAAGAAAGAAGCTTTGTTCATGGAATCTACGTTTTGATTTGGGCACAGATAAGGAGTGGGGGAAATTATTGACGGTGGTTTCAGCTAGTCGGGTGCTTTTTGAAAAAGATTGGCGAGGGGGGAACAGAGAATGGAGCTCAGACGAGCAATTGCCATGGAAATAACGATTGAACAAAGATAGCCTCGCTACGTCTCTTCTGTGGGAAAGAGGTTTCAGGGAAGAGAAGAGGGCATCCCGCACCAAGCCACGAAGTCTATTTTGTACTCTGTCAAGGCAGGATAGGCTGTTGTTAGCAGCTCCTGCCCAGATAAGGCAACGTCCATCCGTGGACGAACTTGTCTTTTATATAGATAGAGAATTGCATCATTAGTGAGATATCTTCTGGAGCGGTAGAAGGATCTCACCATTTTCCCAGCGACCGTGGCCACAGACTTGATATGTGTTCCATTTCAGATCAGGAGTAAAGGTCAAACCCAGAAGCTTATCAAAACATTGGGCCTCCCCTAGACGAGAGCCATCCATTTCAATTGATGCCAGATGGGGATCAGAGTGTTTATGATGTAGAGATAGGAGCTTGGTCTTAGATGAATTAAAGGTAACTAGCCACCTCTTCCCCCACTGTACCACGCGCTCAAGATCAGAGGAGAGAGAATCAGAGAGAACATCATCATTTACGGTCTTTGATGTGTTGCCATAGATAGTCGTGTCATCAGCATAGATGTCAACGAAAGATTTTAGTATGTGTTTTAGGAGATCATTGATGTAGATCAGGAAGAGAGTTGGACCCAGTATGGACCCCTGAGGGACTCCAGCATTAATACTGTGGGCCTCTGATTTCTGCCCATCAACCACTACTCTTATGAGCCTATCAGAGAGAAATGATTTAATAATCGAGAAAACATTTCCAGTTATACCGTAGCTGGAAATCTTGTGTTGTAGGCCTTCTTGAAATGTTTAAAATTCTTGAAATATAATTTCACACAAAAGTAACATGCGGAAGAAATATTCCTACATTTTTAACGTTACTTTAGCCTAGTGAACAACTACAGTTCACCTAACACACACACACACACACACACACACACACACAGATATATATATATATATATATATATATATATATATATATATATATATATATATATAACAGAAAAAAGAATTCTTTGGGGCCCTAGACGTCTTTCGCCATCCTCATCATTTTTTATATTTTTAAAAAAAGAAAATATGGCGAAGAAATTAAAATTGCTAATGAAAATGAGAGCGACTTATATATATATATATATATATATATATATATATATATATATATATATATATATATATATACTAGCGTGACATCCGATGTTGCCCGGTTGTAAAATACGCTTAAATATATTTTAATTTATGCCCATTGCGTAGGTATTGATAGCATCAATCCTCAATTACGAGAACTAGTTTGCCCTATGGACTAATTCGAAATAGAGAAAACACTAATAATGGTAATGCTGTTCATCAAATTCCGCCTGTGCTAGTCTATAATGTCACGTCAGCTGATATATCAGCTTGACGATGAATGCTCTAGAAAAATCACTTCTGATTAATGTTTATTTTAAAATATACAAACGAAGAAATTATTTTTGGCGATTGTAAATATTACCTCTTCTTTTATTGTAAATTGAACTTATTAATAAGAAAAAATATAATAACATTATGAGGTACACCCGGGTTTGAACAGGAGATCATTCGATCTGTTGTCGAAGACTTTACCACTGACTTATATCTGCAGATGACAATAAATCTGTTCTTTTAAAAAAAAAAAAAAAATTTCTGAGATTTCTATGTTTCCCTTTTGCCGGTTTTACGTAAAATATTCCCATATAAAAATTCGGGTTTGTTTTACTGTATACATAGATTCGATAAAGTTGTCACAAAAAATATAGAACAAATAAATGTAATCAAAGGAAAGATAAGTTACTTTTCTACCTAACTGGATATGTTTTAGTGTTTATATTTAATGTACCATGTTTATTCAGCTCGAAAACATACAGTGTTTACCGATCTATTATTCTCATCTCTATTAGTTGTTGTTTCACGACGTTTCGGACAACTGTTCCTCTGGCATTCATCAGGTGGTAACCGCGACGGATAGGAACTTCGAATCTCCTAACTTGGTCAAAAAATGTGGTGAGACGAAAACAACTACGGATGGCAGTGATTGCTGAGAATGAAGTTCGGAGATTCGAAGTTCCTATCGTCGCGGTTACCACCTGACGAAGGCCAGAGGAATAGTTGGCCGAAACGCCGTGAAACAATAACTGATAGTGATGAGAATAATAGTCCGCAATAAATAAATTAATATTTTTCTTGGTCTCACGTAAAAACTTTAATACTAATTGTTTTTGAACGGAATAAAGCTTTAAAATAAGATAAACACTAAAAATGTGTCTTGTTAAATAAAAACCGAAACTTACAAAAAACGATTTTATTGATTTTCAAACAACATTAGATAAGTAAAAATATTAAACAAAAAATATCCTTATCCCTGAGTGGCTTCCGGGCCTTGATAAGTGGTGATCGCTGTGTAAAAAAGAATATGTAGCTATAATTACTTTTATAAACAATATCTCATTCAAGAACGTTCATAAGGTGTGTTTTCTATCGATATTTAGTTAGTAATGATCCAAATTTCATACCTAGCCAAAATGGACGAAGCATCCATGGACGAATCTTCCGCGAATGAATCTTTCGCGCACAACACACACACACACACACACACACACGCGCACAAGTTTATTATGATTTTTTATGAAGAACCATCTAACACGTGTTTCGTCGAATAGTGGAATTCGACGAAACACCTGTTAGATGTTCTTCATAAAAAATCATAAAAACTTATCAGTGCGAAATAAATATATGTTCTGTTTTTGTTATCATACCTATCAGACTCCTAAGATGTAATTATCTCATGTCGGACACATTTTGTACAAAAGTAACACTCTACATTACTTTTTTTTTTTTTTTTTACGAAATAAACTCTTTAAAATAAGTTTAACCACCAAAAACTTTCAAAGCTAGGTAGAAGACGAACACTTGGAAAAATCAATTTTTTTTTTTAAACAACAGAAAACAAGTAAAAATATATTTTTTTAAAAATATTATGGAATGTGTACTCTATTTTAAAGGCAATATCTCCTTCAAGAACGATCATAAAATATGTTTTCAATCGATATTTATTCAATAAGGGACCAGTTTTCCTACCTACCAAAAGGGGACGAATTTTCCGGGGTATGCGTTTTCCGGGTACGAGTTTTCCGGGGACGAGTTTTCCTAAATTCATACATATCATATATATTTTTTTATCTCAAAGGGGGGGTATGATACCATTATTACGAGTTTTTTCATGCGTAAGAGTCAGGAATGCTTATAAAGAATTATCGAAGACGTATCTCTCGAGCAAAAAACATCATTTCGATTCCGACTGAACCAAAACATTCTTAACAAACCCTCGTCTAGCTACAACAACTGTGAAAAAAATTTCTCCCTCTTTTGGCCAAAGCTAACATAAATTCCTTGAGCAAAGTTTATTTCCTTTAATGGTGCTAGTGTGAAACACAATACCGCGGGACTGCTTCCACGATCATTTTCGAATCTAATACAATTAAGTTATCTCATTGCCTACCTAACGCTCATTAACTTCTATTCTAATAATTATTTTTATAAGCAGTCACATCCTAGTAAATAAAGCCTGACGACCGTCCCGCCCAACAGACAAAGGCTCTTACAGAGTCGAGAGGACGCATCAAACGATTGACCAACAGCCCGGAGTGAGCAAGGGATTAAGGCTCGCAGGTGTTAAGACGGCGTTTTGTTTATGTTTTTGCGGGGAAATTCTTGTCCGCTTCGGCCCAGACTGAGTGTCGCCAGTAGCGATGTGAGAATGTTTGTCGAGCGACGGTGCCGCCGTCGAAAGGAGGGGGAGCCGACCGAAAGAGACGTCACCACAATATAAGAGCATTTGTTATGCCTTTTTATGGAAGGGGTGGGCAGGGTTCTCCCTGGCGTGGGTGGGGGAGTGGAAGTGTGGATTTGTGTTAATTTTTTTTTTCTCTTTCTCCGGTTTCGCATTTTTCTGATTTCGATGGATTCTATTTTTTTTCTTTTCTTTTTATTTATTTTCTTTGCATTTGTTGCTCTTGTTCTTGTATTTTAAGGTCTCGGAGTTTTCTTTCTTTCTCGCCTCTTTTATATTTTGTTTGTAATTTACATGTCTACGTTTTTTTTTCTTTTCTTCTTTTTTCGGTGCTAATAGCGAAGAGGGGATAAATTGGCTCACACGTACGAGTGGTAGCCCTCCCCCCCCTCTATATCTTGTTTTCATTTCATCTTTTTCATTTTTTTCCAGCGGATTATTATTTAATGCATACTAATCTACCAGATTATCAGAAAAAAAAATCGTAAAAAAGTCAATATTTAAATATTTGTAGCGGTGCTCAATTTCTAATGCAACCTCCTAATAAATCGACTACTCATTTTAGACCCACTCGACGTTTTTAGCAAAATTTCGCGAATTTATCCACTTTTTTATGCAGTTTAAATTGTTCACTTTCGAACTTTCCCCAACAACACCCCGCCCCTCCACCGCCCCTAATCTAAACAGAATTTGTGTGAAATATTAAACGGTTCTTCTGCTCGGTTAATGTCGGCGCATTACTTAGGGGAAAACGGTTAATTAAACTGCAGGAGCACGTGTTAAAAAAATTACAAGTTCTTATGGGAAAACGGTTAATTATAAGGCAGAAGCACTAGGTGTATCAGAATTTGGGGAAATTTGGTACACCCCCTAACACGAAGCTGCGAATAAAATATAAAAAAAAAATTTGTAATTTCTCTTTTAAAAGTGGGTTGTTTATTTTTTTTTATAGAATATACTTCCAAAATACTTATAAGTAATAAACTTATAAGTAAAATTTGACTATTTTTAAACTATGGGAACACATATTTCCTCAGGCACAAGGCTAAACGTCTAACGCGAACGTGTGGTCTTTACTGGCTTCTGTCCATCCATAGTTCTAAACAAGGACAAACGGCTACTTCCGTTTCTCGATAAAGACGTAAAAATGCTTGCGTAATCGCGCTTTTTTCAAATAGTCGTTTAAAGAATACTTTTATTTAAAAAATAAATGGAATTTAAAATATAAATATGGATAAATACTAAACAATGAAGAATGGAGCTAAACATTCAATAGTGACCTTTTCGAATTTATATTGATTTTTTATAACCGAAGTAAGTAAAATTTCGTTGATTTTCTTCAAATCTTGTTTAAAGAAAACCGATTTAAAAACACAAATATTGCATAATTTGCTATTAAACCTGTTATTTTTTTTTAAATTTTGGTCTTTGCTCCTTTAATTGAAAAATAATTACGGGTTGAATTACATTTATTAAGTAGTTATAAGCTTGTAAATATAGGAGGTCAAATTATTCAATTTTTTCACGCACTCTTAAGATCGGTTTCTGACACGTCTACAGAAGTACTTGTTAAAAACTAAACACGTTATATAATTGACTAGCTCCCTAAAAAAAAAAAAACGAAAAACATAGACAAGTTTTTGTAAACCGCTCGTGAAAACTTAATATTTTAAATCAATTAAAAAGCAGTAAAACTACGTTATAACACAAACAAATGAACCATATATTTTTTGAAAACTTTCTTATTTCAAATGTCTGCTAAAAATTCCTGCGCGAACGCATTATGTAAGAGAAGTGTTAACAAAAGCGATGAAATGGCGTAAAATAATTCCAGAGTCCAGCCGTTAATACCACGCAGGCGGCAAATTTGCGACGGGTGTAAATGCATGATTCATTTTCAGCGGGCTCGATAACCCCTAAACGGACAAGCTAGAATGGCCGGCATTATGTCATAGTTAAAATAAACGTTTACCTGTTTATTTTCAAGTTTCGTCATCCAACAATTTACAATTTTTAAATTAACAGGAAAAATCTTTAGTATACTTACGTGTGAGCACATTTTCTAATACAAAAAATCGATATCCCATGTATTTTTTTACAATTATCAAGGCCCGGAAGCCACTCAGGGATAAGGGTTATTGCGTGTACAGTAATCAATGGGATAATATCGTAGTAATCGTTAGTAATGGAGATTTGATGAAGTGTCTTACTTAAGGGGGCGGTTTATCAGGAATTTGTTTATGTTGGACTTGAAGACATCCAAGTTGTAGTAAGGTGGGAAACAGGCAAACGGCAGACAGTTCCACAGGCGTGTACTTCGATGAAAGAATCTTTGTTCATGGAATCTACGTTTTGATTTAGGCACAAATAAAGAGTGGGGAAAATTATTGGCAGTGGTTTCAGTTAGACGGGTGTTTTTTCTGAAAGATTGGCGAGGGGGGCCAGAGATTGGAGTTCAGACGAGCACTTGACATGAAAATAACGATAAAACAAAGACAGGCTCGCAACATCTCTTATGTGGGAGAGAGGTTGAAGGGAAGAGAAAAGGGCATCTCCCACTAAGCCACTAAGTCTATTTTGTACTCTGTTAAGGCAGGATAGGCTGTTTTTAGCAGCTCCTGCCCAGATGGGGCAGCAGTAGTCCATCCTTTAACTTTGTTGGCTTTTAAATAGATAGAGAATTGCATCAGCAATGAGATATCTTAAGTAATTCAATTTACCAAATTTCAATTACTAACGATTACTACGGTATTATCCTATTAATTACTATACACTTAATCACCCTTATGCTCGAGTGGCCTTCGGGCCTTGATAAGCGGTGACTCCCATGTAAAAAATGTCTTTAAACTGATAAATGGAAAATTGTTTATGTATAAAGGAATCATGTGTGCTTTTGTTCGAATGGTTTCAAGACAAAGCTTCATTTCTAGGGCAATTGCTCTTGACATATCAAAGGCCTTCGATAAGGTATGGTATAAAGGCCTTCTTCACAAGATTTCCAGCTACGGTATGACTGGAAATGTTTTATCAATTATTAAATCATTTCTCTCCGATAGGCTAAAAGAGTAGTGGTTGATGGGCATAAATCAGAGGCTCACAGTATTAATGCTGGAGTCCCTCAGGGGTCCATGCTGGGCACAACTATCTTCCTGATCTACATAAATGATCTCCCAAAAATCATTCGTTGACACCTATGCTGATATCAACGAATGATTTAAATATGTGTCTTGGGAGATCATTGATGTAGATATTCTAATTTAATGTTCGTAGTATGTTTTCAACTTCTATTCTCCTTTTTAATAAATAGGATATCTCGATCACCGACAACACAATGTAAAAATATTCAAATTAAATAAAATTAGGTCACTTTGGGACGTTCGTCAAACTAAAATATCTCATTCTTTGTCTTCTAGCTAGAATCATAGAGTAGTATCTGGTCTGTCTGAAGATGGTATATTGTGGGGTTTCTGTTCACGCCGGGCGTCCATATCATGGAAATATGTCACAGACTCCTATAAGGATATTGGTTGGTTGGTTGTTTTTGTTTTATAGCATATCAACCTTTTTCAGGTTACTTAATGCCGAATCTAATTATTTTAAGGGACGATTTTTAATGAAGTATATATTTTTAAAGTCAGATTCTATTTAACCCATAGTTAAGAGTAAGAGTGGACTTGGGAGCAATGGCAATTAAAGGGTGGGTCCACACTCCCCAAAGCCCGCAAGGTGGGGCCTCACCATCGGATATAGTTTTAGGTCATATCCAGGACCAAGGATATTGGAGATAAATCGTAATAACACGGTATATTCTGACACTCCATTAACTACATTAACTAGATTAACTACATTAACTAGATTACGATGATAAATACTTTTCTAGTTTTACACAGGTTCCGCTAGTTACAATTATTTCTATTACGAATTATTCCATCATTGAGTTTAATAGTTGGATTTTAAAATCAGTTGACAACTTGTAAATGAAGAGATATACCGGTTGTAAGACCTACGTAAAATAAACTCATCGGACAGAAAAGTTTGAGACCAATGTTACGTTCCCGTATGTAGAAATGTAACTTTTCCGTTATGTTTGAATCGTATTCGTTAGAGTTCAACCCTCTCCTGGAGCCCCCGCTATTCGGCATCACCGAAAATGATCAAACAAACAAAAATAAATAAATCCTACTCGGCTTTTCTTTCTTTTTAACAAGTAGTTTTTTCTTTTTAATTGGAATTCATTATTGAGATGAGTATTATTTATATTAATTTATTTATTGCGAACTATTATTCTCATCATAGATGTTGTTTCCCGATGTTTCGGCCAACTATTCCGCTGGCCTTCGTCAGGTGGTAACTGCGGCGAGATACGAACTCTGAATCTTCTGACTGCTTTTACTGCAATTATTGCCTTCCATCGTTGTTGTCGCCTAACCACCTTGTTGGCCAAATAAGCCTCTGGCCGGCTTTTGGTAGGATTGAAACCGCTATCTTCAGACAATTCTCACCTGGAACCCTAGAGATTCAACGTCTCTATCAACTGCGCCACGGGCCCCGAAGGGTGATTAAGGTTGAATTTTTTTGTCTTATAAATTTATGTTTTTTTATTTATTATATGATCTTCCGGGTGAGAATTGTCTGAAAATAATGGAAGGCAGTAATTGCAGTGAATGCAGTCAGGATATTCAGAGTTCCTATCCGTCGCGGTTGCCACCTGAAGAAAGCCAGAGGAATAGTTGAACGAAACATCGTGAAACAACAACTAATAAAAATGAGAATAATAGTCCGCAATAAATAAATTAATATAAGTAGTTTATTATTGATTTTTTTTTCTTTTTCCCCCGTTACGACACGAGCTTAAAAGTCTCTCGCTTCGGCTTCACGATACGCCAGCCATAGACAGACTTTTTTCTTTTAGGTCCATCTTTTTCGGTGTTGACTTTGTCTTCCACAACATGGTGTCCTTTTGTTTCCTATTTCTTCTCTTGCAAGCGTGTGCAAACTTATGAATTTGCATATGTCTTTTTCTTTCGGCTGCTGCTGCTAAATACTCGCAAACCAGCTATTATCTTACAGCTCTTGCTTATATTTTCCACGCATTCAAACGCGCTCTGTTACGAATTATATAAAAAAAACCTTTGTCTTAAATCCTTATTAAAATCTTAGAAACATTAACGACATGCTTTTAATACCACAGATGTCTAAAATTAAAGGCTTAAGTTCAAGAGGTCTGAAGAAGGCATTAACATTCAGGATATTTCAATTAATTGTTCGTAAATTAATATGGATTAAATTTAATTGCAATCTGAAAGATTTAAGATTTCAAATAGAAGATTGTGCCTTGAGTATGTCTCGGCAAAAGTATTTTAAATATTACGTTCAGAAAGTAATGGCTCCTATTTTTATTCCCCCAAATAGATCAGAGTGGAGTGCAAATTGCAGTTATGATAAACTGACCTCTAAGCTTCCTCTTTCGGTTGCAGAAATTGACAGTGCGAATTTCTGTCATGAACGTACGTCAGCAGTAGAGATACGTCATGGAATTCCTGGAATAGTGTCTTCTATTTTATTCCGCCCAAATAGATCAGAGTGGTTTGCAAATTCCATTGTAGTGATAAACTGAACTTATGCATTAATGACCTCAAAGTTTCCTCTTTCGGTTCAGATATTGACAGTGCGAGAGTCTGTCATAGACGTACATAAGAAGTCGAGATGCGGCATGGAATTCCTGGAATAGTGCATTACGAATGATGGTGGCCATGTAGAAAAATAGATTTTGTAGCATAAAATGCCACCCGTTTTAATGGTACTATTTCAGTCTTTGCAGAGCTGGCTTTTGGAGTTAAAAACAATAGGAATGACCCTCTTATGGCATAGTGTGCTCCGGACGCCCATGGATAGCATTCGTCTATCGTTGTCTAAAGTGCATCAAGGAGAGTAGTGACTATGTAAAAAATAAATGTTGAAGCACAAAAATCGCTCGTTTTAATGATAGCAGTCCCGCTTTCGTAGCTCTTCAACACTCTGAAACAAAAAATAGGAGGCTTTACTTTTCGAATGACACTTGTATGATTCAAAGTAGATCAAAATTAAAGGTATCTGATTATTTGTGTAACCCTTCAGCTTCCTTTTATTTCTTTTGCATTAATCTAAAGCAAACTGAGTATATCCGACATCGCTACCTTTTACGCCTTGTAACCAATATCGATAAGTCAATTAGTTTAGGACTGAATCCTGTACATAGTAATATATAAAGATGCACAAAGTAACTGTTTATAAATAACGATAAGAAGTATTGGAAAACAATATTTCAATTTGAATTAAAAACAACCTTCTGTACAGTGTGGGTTTCCAGGTTAACCTGAAGCTGAAGTAACACCCGACCGATGGGAATACTACTCCTACTACGCCTGCCACGGTTTCTACTACTACTACTACTACTACTACTACTACTACTACTACTACTACTACTACTACTAATAATAATAATAATAATAATAATAATAATAATAATATATGTGAGGGTTATTGCAAACAACTGATGCGATAACGCCTAATGGACGAGAAACATTGTTAATAAATAATGGTTTTACAATTCCCCGGAATGTCGTTCCTATTCAAACCGCTTTTTCCATTGTTTTATTCCCATGTCACAAGTGAACGTTTATTCAACTTCGTTTTCAAAATACTCACTGAATTTAACGATAGTACTCCGCCCTTTTATCTACCATGGAAAGAGCAACGCCCCATGAAATCTTGTTACATACTGAGTTTATATATATATATATATATATATATATATATATATATATATATATATATATATATATATATATAAAGAGAGAGAAAGAGAGAGAAAGAGAGAGAGAGAGAGAAAAAGAGATTTATATATATGTAGATATATCAGTTTATTTTCGTTATTGTTTTTATTAGCGATAGAAGCAGCGTGGGAATGCAAACGTTATGTATAGATTCACTTAGCTAACTAATAGAGCTCGTTTCATTGCACGTAAATGCCTGCATTTAGTCAGCTCTTTGAATAAACGCATATATATATATATATATATATATATATATATATATATATATAGTTGTCTCCGTCCACCAGTTTTTTTTTTGTTATTGTATTTTGCTAGTACTTTTCGACTGAGTTTCATCAGTCGTCTTAAGACAGTTTTTGATAACAGTAATCAAACACTACCTGAGGAAAACTGATAAAACCCAGTTAAAGTACTTGCAAAATACAACAACAACAACAACAACAACAAAAACAGAAAGACGAAGACGACTATGGAACATTCTTGCACGGATTCGAACGAGAAATAAAAAGAAAATTCGTAAAATTTTAAAATTGCAAAAGTAGCTCATTAAGCAAAAGCACTCCGTGATATTATACTAAATTTGTCTGATAATTAGGACAGTGTCAGATATCCATATCAAGCTCTCTTCAGCCAATACTCATCTCTATGAGAGCTTGATATGGATATCTAACACTGTCGTAATTATTGGGCTTGAAACCGACGGTACCAATGACTTGTCTCATCTAACAACTTTCTGTACACAAAATACAAAATATGAAGATAAATACACTCTTATTTTTCGGATTTTCCTTTTAATTGAGCACTCTGCTGGATTTCTTTAAAAAAAAAACTAATCAAGTATATATATATATATATATATATATATATATATATATATATATATATATATATATATATATATATTAGGAAAACCCGGCGCTGCCTGGGATTGAATGCGGATTAATGAATGTTCTATACTTCCAATAAGTTTATTATCTTCGAAATCTGTCAAAGCGTCACTTTTCAATAAAATCGATTGTTTTACTGATCTAGTCGGAGACCTACCGCGATGCACCGGGAGGAAACTCACATTCCTCCCGCAATGACTAGGTCCACAATCGATGGTAGCGTAAATTGAAATGTATATAACCTACTATTAATTTTAGGAAATTATGTTTATATAATTAACTTTGTCAAAGTTAAAAATGCAAAAGTCATATATTATGATTCGATTATGCTCTAAACAGAAATATTTATTTCATCCGAACCACTGGCTTATCAAAGAACTTGCTGTGAAGTTTTTTTTTAAGTCGAGCCCTTCTGCTTTTGCGGTGATAACACTTCCGAAATGCCCTTGTTATATTAGGCTGTATAAAATTGTTCATTTTTTAAAAGCTGGACAGTTCCTTAATTAAACAGATTTTTTCGATTAACGATTTTTGATAGGTAAATAAAAATACTCCCAGACACATAATGTACATTTGTGTGAAACTTAATAAAAATCGACAGCTTCTTTGCATTTCATGAGAAACAAACTCACACATATAGACGGTGTGATATATATGAATTTAGGAAAACTCGTCCCGGGAAAACTCGTCTCGGGAAAACTCGTCTCCGGAAAACTCGTCTCCGGAAAACTCGATCCCGGAAAACTCGTCTCCTTTCGCTAGGTAGGAAACCTGGTCCCGTATTGAATAAATATCGATTGAAAACACATTTTATGATCGTTCTTGAAGGAGATATTGGTTTTTAAAATAGACTAGAGCCCCCCCATAATATTTTTAAAAATATTTTTACTTGTTTAATGTTTTTTTTGTTTTTTTTTTAAATAAAATCGATTTTCTAAGTGTCCGTTTTCTACCTAACTGGCTAAGTTCTTAGTGGTTTCACTTATTTTAAAGCGTTTATTATGTTCATAAACGAGACCGCATTTTTTAAAAATATTAATATAAAAATGAATTTACTTATTTACCGTTGTTTAATTTATTTGGAATCGTTTATTCGGTAAAGAAAAAAAAACACCGAAAACAAATAAAAGTGTTACGTGAGAATGAGAAATAATGTCCGGTATATCACATCTTAGGGGTCTTGATAATCGCTAAAAAATAGAAAATTAAAGAAATTACTAAGGGAGATTTGGTTTTAAAAAGAAAATAGTAAATTTTAATATTTTTTAAATATAATTTTGAGAGAGGGGGGGTAAAAACTATATCTCCCTCCGAAAAACAACCAACAAAAAATGAAATTAAAGAGATTCTTGATAAACGATAGCGGAGTTTTCAATAAAATTGATTAATAAATTTATTTAGTGATTACTTTTTCTCTTAATGATTGATTTTAGAATTTTGAAGTAAAAATTAAAAATGAGTTAACAGAGATTGTTAGCACATGGCATCTCTCGCGCCAAAAAATATTTCGCTTTTAATTTATTAGTTAATTTTTGCAAAATTTGACAGGACGACAATAAATGTTGATAATTGATAAAATTATAATTTTAAATAACGCATGAGTGCATTTTGTATGAGAGAAAACAAAAACATAACAAAAAAAACTATCATAATTAAAAAAACAAAAACAAAAAAGCAACGAAGAATCGAATCGCTCCCTGTTTTTTAATTTTTTGTTTTGTTTGTATTGTTTTTATGACTCCAAAAAACATCGTTAAAATAAGAACAAAAAAATTGTAATTAACATGGTATGAACATAATAAACGCTTTAAAATAAGTGAAACCACTAAGAACTAAGCCAGTTAGGTAGAAAACGGACACTTAGAAAATCGATTTTATTTTAAAAAAAAAAACAAAAAAACATTAAACAAGTAAAAATATTTTTTTTTAAATATTATGGGGGGCTATAGGCTATTTTAAAAACCAATATCTCCTTCAAGAACGATCATAAAATGTGTTTTCAATCGATATTTATTCAATACGGGACCAGTTTTCCTACCTAGCGAAAGGGGACGAGTTTTCCGGAGACGAGTTTTCCCGAGACGGGTTTTCCAGAGACGAGGTTTCCCGGGACGAGTTTTCCCGGGACGAGTTTTCCGGGCACCGATATGAATATATATATATATATATATATATATATATATATATATATATATATATATAATATAATATAAAGCTGAATGTCTGTGTGTGTATGTGTGTATGTGTGTGTGTGTGTGTGTGTGTGTCTGGTCACGAATAGGCTCCTATATGGTTGACTATTTAAAAAAAACTGATTACATATAATGATAGAAGATGTATCGAGACACAGGAATGAGTATGTTTGATCTGGCAGAACAGTGGTTCATTAAAATTGTGGGGTCTGCGTTCGCGCCCGGTCCACAAATATGGAAATAAAAAAAAATTAAAAAAAAAACGTTTACAAATGTTTTTGATATAGATGTAAATCAGACCACTTTGATAAGTATGTTTTAAGTTAAATAGGGATGGTATTATAAAATTGCGGGGTCTGCGTTCGCGCCTGGCCTCCATAAAATGGAAATGGCCGCGAACTTTATTAAAGACTTTTCATATCTATCTGCGTAAGTATACTTTGATAATTATGTTTCTGTTTGAAGAAATATGGTATAATAAAATTATGGGGTGTTTGTTCGCACCTGACCTCCATAGAATGGAAATATGTCACAAAGTTTAACAAGTTTTTTTTTAAATAGATCCACAGAGTTTAGCAAGTTTTTTAATATGCATCCACAGAATATTGTGATTAGTGTTTCAGTGTGAACAGGTATGGTATAATAAATCATGCATTTTATCTATTTTTACTTTCATCATGTTTTGCTTTGGTTTAAATACACCCAAATTCAACCCAAATTTACAACCTTCCCCTTTCATAACCTTACATACTTTCATGAATCAGAGTCCATTTTCTGTAGGCTGTTTTTGAACCCAGTCAACGACGGGTACTTTTGCTAGTATATATATATATATATATATATATATATATATATATATATATATATATACTAGCATTGGTGCCCGGCGTTGCCCGGGTATTTGAAGATGTATGTTGAGCAAAAAAAAAAAAAAAGTGGTGGATATTTTAACTTTGACCCCTATTATGACCCCCTTAAATTTTATTGTTTTGGGCTCAAACTTAGTTATTAAGTTAGATCCATTTCCAAGAAACCTATATCTAAAATTTCAAGTGTTTAGACCCAAAATTGTCGGAGGAGTTTGGGAGAGTTCTCAAACGTCAAATCGTTGAACTTTGACCCCTTAACACCAAATTTCAAGCCAAAAACCGTCAACATCGATTTTCCCAATCTTAGTACCCTGTTTATCAAATTTCGAATCTGTAGACTAAAAATTGACAGAGTTATTGCGTAGGGAAATGTACACACACAGATATACAGATACACAGATACACACACGGACACTTTCACTTTATATATATATATATATATATATATATATATATATATATATATATATATATATATATATATATATATATAATTATTTATTGGTCCTCCGACAAAAAGGGTGGATCTGTAAATTCACTCTTGTCCGTTCGTCTATCCACACGTTTCTCCTTATATCTGCCTTGGAATATTTTGAAATTTTGCACAAACATTAAACATGATAGAAGCAAAAAAAAAAAAAAAAAAAAAAAAAAGAACGTAACAGAACGGATTTTCCGATAAAACTCCAGTTGCCTCCCTTGGGATGCCTTTCAGGTTAAAATGGCTAAAATTGATACTTTTGTGCTTCTTAAAATAAATTGATGCCTTGGATTTTTATAAAACTTTCTGCAAAAGTTGTAACTAGCTGATTTCTATATGATTGTGTTTTTCTATACTTCGCGATAACTCTTGGGTGTGCCCCAGGGACTCTTTTAGGGCTAATAAAAACACTTAATTTTTTCATTATTTTACCAGATTTGTCCGAAAATTTCTATGTATGTCTATTTAACAGTTAAATATGTTAAGACCTTGGGGACTTTTGTGTCAAAATGAGGGGGTGACAAATAATGCACTAAGTCATTTCTTCTTTTTTTTGCATGGGGCAGAACTCCAATGTACATTTGTTAAGGCCTTAAACTTCACCGTTTTTTCATTTTCACCAGGATCTGACGTCCCCTGGGGACTTTTTGGGAGGGGATGCTGAATTTAGTCATTTCTTATGCCTTGTTCACTGTGCACTCGTGGGCGACTATGCATGCTCCACATGTTTATTCTAGCGGGAGATTATGTCCATCCCGAGTTTTCTAACATTTTGTCGAGTTTAAATTCAATTAGAAGTGAATAAAATGAATAAGTATTTTTGCAACTAGTTTGCATTAAAAAATACTTAGTATTCAGGCTTATGATGACAACTGATGTCGACTAGGAAATAACTGGAACCTCATAGCAATAAGACAAATAAATTTGTAAATGAAAACGTATTGCATCTGAAAATGATCACTAAAGTACAGATCTAACGCACGGGTTTAACACTTTTTAACATAACTATATGAGGTCAGGTGCCCGAAAAATCGTAACCGGGAAACTCGTACGCGGAAACTTCAAATCCGGAAAACTCGTACCCGAAAAACGCGTCCATTTTTGCTAGGTAGGATAACTGCTCCATTCCTATATATATATATATATATATATATATATATATATATATATATATATATATATATATATATATATATATATTCCTATGCTCCATTCCTATATATATATATATATATATATATATATATATATATATATATATATATAATGAACTCATTTTTCCCTATGACTTTGACCAAAATAGAATTAAAAATCAAGACATGTCATGCGAATGTAATATGCGCAAACTGCAGCACAATATCTGAGGTGTTTTATAGGCATATTACTTCTCTATTTCCTCGATAATCGTAAATTCCTATAATTTTTCTGCTGAGAGTTCACTGCCACATCGGTTAAAATTAATGGAAGTAGTAAAATCGTTTCTCTCTAATTTATTCCTCCTTCCCCTGCCACGACTTACACCGTTTCCGGATCGTCCACAAGCGACAGTTACGAAGGAACACTGGTTGGATTTTCTTTAATTCGTAGTTGCTTAAAAAAACTGGAATGGAATTTTACCGCGCCTTTCTATTCTATGCTTTCTACTGGGTGAAACGTGCCATGGACTTAACCGAATCGAAGGGTTATTATGCCATTATTTTTTCTTTTCGCTGTGTTTTTTTTTGTTTATGTTTTGCCGAACACGTTCATCATTTTCCCCTTATTTTTGCTTTTTGGTCTTCCGATTTCCTTTTTAAAGATGTTCTACGTTTGTTCGCTGTTTTCTTTTTGTTTTCTTTTTGTTTTCTTTTTGTTTTCGTTTTTCCGAGTTTTGTCTGAAGTTTAACATCATTTTTTGAATATTGAAACAGAAACAGGGTTATTACTTCGCATATTCTTTACTTTACCCCGCCCCCTTTTTTTTACATACACACCTCCAAACACCCGGGCAACGCCGGATATCCACCTAATTATTGAATAAATATCGATTGAAAACACATTTTATGACTGTTCTTGGAGGAGATATTGTTTTTAAAACAGAATACACATCCCATAAGATATTTCTTTTAAATATTTTTACTTGTTTTATGTTGTTTTAAAAAATAAAATTAGTTTTCTAAGTGTTTTTTTTTTACGTAACTTCGTAAGTTTTTTTAGTACGACTTTTCCGGGGACGAGTTTTCCTAAATTCATGAGTTCCACATTGCGATCTTTCTTTAATCGTCGACATGGGTCTAAAATGAAATTTAATCGTGTGAAACAAATAAAGAATCATAAAGAATGCATATTTAATAAAAAAAAATGTTTTTATTAAAGTAAAACGTATGTTAATGAATATTTATTAAATATTTTTGTGCATTTATAATTTATTTATAAATTCCTTGGACAAACCACTGCCCTGAAATGTCATATCGCCTGAACATGAAGCTGAAACGGAACTGCTTTCCAGCTGACTACAACATCATCGGTTTCCAAAGTAATTAGCTGTCATCTTACATAATCAAATCTGCACATTCCAGCAATGTTTCCAATCTTCCCATATTGTTGTTCACCATTCACATAACAAGCTGATTAACTCTTATCCAATAGTGATCTCTGGGCTTTGACTTGTGATCCTTTAGAGAAAAAATAACTAATCAGAATTAAAAAAAGAAAATGGCATAAGTATTAAACGGACAGACACACGTATAGTCTCGTTAATGCAGTATAAGCTCTTTGGTAATAATTAAAAATAGGATGTCAAATAAATTATGCGTGGAATGTGCCATCAAATTGTAGTTTTGAACATTGCTTTGATATCCAAATAAATACACCCGTGTGTCTAATTTTGATTCTCTTTATTTACTCCTGGTTGTAAAATTGGTCGCATAGATTCAGAGTTCCAGACTTGAAAGTTAATCATTGAATTGGTTCCTAGGTTACAAACTTGTGATCGGCATATATCAAAAACAGAGGGTTCCCAGAAGAAAATTTAGGATACCTAATTACAATTATTTTCAAGAGTCCATGGGCGAGAGTTATTCCCCAGACCAAATATTACACATATGCATGGTCTGGTAGTGAATTTGCACGGACACAGAATTGCTTCAGGTGTGCAAAAGTGCTTGGGGCGACACCAGGAAGCTAATTTACAAGAATCAGCAAGAGCAAAAGAATCGGACAAAACGGTTGATATGTCGTAAAATTAGCAAACTAAACCCAACAAGCGAAAGAAAGTCAACTATCTCTCTAGCTCGCTAGAAAGTTACTTTCGCCTGAGAGTATCCTGTATGTCTATAAGGCCACTATTCGCCCATATATGGAGTATTATTGCCATATTTGAACTGAGCTGGAGCATCTGCTACTAGCCTCTCACTGTTAGAGATGATTCAAAAGAGAGTCGCTAAACTAATAGGCCCCGCACTGTCAGCAAGGCTTCAACCTCTGTCCCACCTAGGAAATGTTGCATCCCTCTGCCGGTTTTACAAGTATTTTACTGGTATATGATCCGATGAACTACAAGCCCTTGTACACCTCGACGTAAATACCCCCCGACAAATCCGACTGGCAGCAAAATCCCACCCTAAATACAGGAGAGATCTGCAAATGCCAGACGCCTCCTACTCTAATAGTTTCTTCTACAGACCTGCTAGACTTTGGAGTTTCCTTCCAGATTCCTGCTTCCCGTACTGTACTGACATGTACAAGTGCAAGTGTAATGTAAACATACATCTTGCTGCTCAACTCCCTGCATAGTGTCCCTGTGGTTATTGTCTCAAGTAGTAGCCCTCTAAATCAAATTGGCTCTGTGCTTTGTTTGAGGTAAAAATACAATAAAAAAAAAACTTTCGTCTATTTGCCCGGAACAACTTTGGTGTTGTGTTCAGTCTTATCACTGATTCGCTTGTTTTATTTTCAGCTAGCAAAAAACAAAAAAATGTGTCCATCCATTGAAAGAAGGATGTCACGCTAAAGGTTGCTTAAGTTTGCGTGTTTATACCGAGATTTAAATGACCACATCCTGCCGAGTCTGGCGCCAGTCTATGCTTGGTGTCGGTAGGCAAGTGGTTATTACACTGGTTGGAGGTTTCTTTAAGCTCATCCGGAATAAATAAAACCTCAGAGTCGGTAATGAGGAAGGAGTTAACCTCAAAGTGAACAGAAGTCACACTATAAACTTTATAACAAATAAAGGTCAAGCTGTAGGGAGGTGTGGGGCGATAAACTACGCGGTTCTAAAGGTTTTAATCTTTTAATAAAGACAATGACAGGCCATCGATAATTAAAATATACGCGGATACACGTAGATACGTATATTAACACATATTAAAGATATGAAGAAAAAACTTAATCAGAAAGAAATAAAAACAAAACTGTACGTGCGTATGTGCGTCAACAATAGGTATGTGCTTGGAAAAATATGTAACGTCCTCTTACAACAGGTGAAAATATCCAAGTTTAATTGTCCTCCGTTTTGCCTTTGATGCACTCTATCTCAACGGCATCTTCTTTAGAATATAACGTGGATTTTTTTCCTTTAAATATACATGCTCGGTCTGATAAAAAATAAAGCAAAGTAATATGAAATAAATCTATGTCATAACAAGAATGTGGGTATTTAAATAAAAATATTTCAAATCTAATATTTTCAGTCAATTGTATTTTTTTATATAATCAAAACGTTCTAATCGATTTCATTGATTACATATTATATCCGCCCAATAATACTTTTAGTATTACAAACTTCGTAATTATAACCGTTATATTCGTAAGATAAGGACCTATATTTCAACTAATATATATATATATATATATATATATATATGTATATATATATATATATATATATATATATATATATATATATATATATATATGGTCGATGTCAAGTTCTTTTCAACTCCCTCAAAAACTTTAAAATGTCGACTTATTTAAGTTTTCGGTGGTGCTGAAAACGAATATCACTTTTAAATTTGGAGCAGATAAGTAGTTTTCATGCTACGAAGAAAATTTACAAGAAGTGGGGGGACCATTTTTGCTATATAAATTTAAAAGTAAAATGAGCACCCACTTGTACGCTTTCCAGCCAGGGGCGCACACGTCGCATGTAGTCCCAGTCGCAAAAACAAAACAAATAAATAATAACTGGAACTCATTTTTTTCGTAAGAACAACGTTTATTTCCTTATTCTTCCGCCATGCGTGAATACTCGTTATGGCTGTGACGTCACACACGTGATCGTCTTCTTTCACCTGATCCTCTTCTCTCACTTGATCGTCTACTCTCTCTTCATTTTATAGTTATTTTTTTACAATGAAATAATTTCGCATTTAGTATTCATTTGCATATGCACGCCCGCGCTTAGTTACATAGAGAATTTTTCAATGAATGTGTGTGTTTTGCTATTGTTGAGTTAATTGAGAGTATGCATATCGAGGATGTGCACAAGTGCTATGAGTTCATCAGACCATATTTCGATTGAAGTACTTGTAAAACATGGAACAGTGGTGAAATATTGCGATGATGGGACAGAGGTTGAAGCTTGAACGATAGTGCAGGACCTATTAGATTTAGGTCTCTTATCAAAGGCTTAGAGACTATTTGTAGAATTACTAGTTCAGATCTGATGACAATAGGCCATGCGTGGTCCAATTAATGCTTTGTACAGATGTAGGATACCATCAGTTGTGAGTAATTTTTAGCACGGTAGACGGTGTCTTCCTTCTTTGCAACAGCCGTGACTATGTCGTCAGTGTAGTTGTTCCAATTCATGTAGTCTGTGAATATTAAGCAAAAGAGTTTGAATAATGAACTCTCAGCTAAGATGTTATTCATCATGACAATCGATTAAGAAAGCTGTTTGTTTGTGTCAGATATTTACTCATGACTTTGTATATTGAAGAGCCGAAATGGAAATATATATAAAGTTATGAAATTTTGTGGGATTAATGCGATTGATTAGTTGTAGAGATGTGGAAATTCTATGCAATATATAACGAAGGGAAATTACACGCACACACACAGACACACACATACATACATATATATATATACATATATATATATAATTTTCAGAATGTGAGATATTATATGATTATATCCACAGCCAAACAACGTTGCAGCTCACAAGAACCATGAAAGCAAACAAACTAGAAGTTCAAGTCTTGAGTTTCGCACTCATTTGGGATCATCAGCTAGATATATTTTAAACGATTTCTAATTTACATCTCCCGTTATTACTCACAAGATAAATAACGGTTTTCATAGTTCATCCAATTCACCATGTAATTTAATGTAGTTATTTGAACGCTTAAGTAATAGTTTATTGATGCATCTACTGTTGAAAGTTTCCAATAAAATAATATCTCCATATCAATTTCATTGAGATGGAATAAACTACAGTTTTCTTCCTCAATGCTCATTCCTAAATGAAGGGTAAACCTTAAAATGTATTATATTTTTTTTGTAGAATGTACCTTATATTATTATCTATTTTATTCCATCTAATTAAGATTCCCCTTCTAATTGCCGTTTCGCATACCTCTTGAAATTATTTACCCTCATTAGGACGGGTATAGTCATTAGTTATAAATCTTAATGTTTTACCTTTCTCTGTGTGGTGCTATATGGTTTTGATACAAGCACCAAAATGATGTAGTTTTTAAAAGGATAATGAGCGCACGTTACATACACTCTTGCACTGCATACATATTCATAATAAGTTCAATAGTTTAAGAGTACAAGCACATACATATTATTGCGCGCGTGAATTTTCCCATAATGATATATACATATATATATATATATATATATATATATATGTATATATATATATATATATATATATATATATATATATATCTGTATACTTTTAAGTTTAACTGCATTTGTTAACCCATGCATATTTTATTAAATTAGCTTGACATGTTGTGTCTACATAATCTATTCATCATCCTTTAAATATGCTAACAAACTTACGTAAGTCAGACGGTAATATAGATAACAATTTTTAAAACAGCATGTTATTGCCTCCTTGAATTTTGTTTATTTAACCTCTATAGCAACGAACCTGTCGATATATATATATATATATATATATATATATATATATATATATATATATTGAGATGAATGTATACATTTTTATGTGCACATAATATTATAAAGTGATATCATGTATAGGGTATATATTTATACTCAGCATTTACTTCAACTGTGCTCAATACAAATATAGAGCTAATATCAATAGTTCGGAAAATATGCATTGCAAGTACGCTACACAAAACCCTCAATAATTTAATAAATATGGTAGCTTCCTTCAGTCTTCAAAGACTATGGATACCCATTGTAAGGTGCCTGCGTCTGGACATTTAATAGCAAGAATTGCGCAATCCTGAACCACACTTCTGACTCAGCGTTGTTTAATACTAGTAAAAGTGGTGTTCAAGACCACTAGAAAGAACGCCGAGATAAGAGGAGAGGGCATACCGTGTCTTGAATTCCCAAATGGTCATCTATCCAGGTTCAACGTTGCTTAACTTCGGTGATCTTATGAGAAATGATGTGTCAACTTCATAATGCCGTATATTTTAAATATATATTATATATATTATATATTATTATATTTTACTTAATAATATTTATGTATATATATTATATATTATTATATTTTACCTAATACTATTTTATATATATATATATTTATATATATTATTATATTTTACCTAATAATATTTTTATATATGTATATTATATATATTATTATATTTTATCTAATAATATATATATATATATATATATATATATATATATATATATATATATATATATATATACATATATATATATAATTATATTTTACCGAATAATATTTTTTTATTTTCTTTTAAAGTTTAATGACTGATAAGTCAGGACGGAAAAGATTAAAAATTGAATATTATATGAATGGTTCTGCGGTACGAAACAGGATTGAACATTTTAAGTGACAGAAAAAAACGGTAATATGGCCAACCTCTTGGAATTGTGTATAAAGACTTTTTCGTCATTGATTTGTATATACTCTGTAGTTACATCGAGTTTCATAAATTCAAGAATTGAGATAAATAAAAATTGAAATATAATAGAATAAGCATATATCTCTCAGAAACAAACATGTGTGTATACATTTAATAAATACACGCACTTATATGAGAACAGACACACTTGAATGAGAATATTTGTTCGGTAAAACTCGATAAGACAAATATGACAGCACTATTTAGTCTTTAATAATCGAAAAGATGCAACAATTAATAAATACCGAATTTGATAAAATGTCATTAATTATTTGGTATGAACTTAAACAAGACGTGGTACCATTTAGTGTTTTTTTAGAAATATCTCGATTTAATTCTGAACAAATCCCATACAATGAATCGTAATTAGAGTATGAAAAATGCATGTAAGTTGAAGACAAACTATTAATGAAAGCCGAATGATTATGATTTACATTTCGCCTGAGACGTCTAACAAAACTGTAATATGTACAATTACATGCGCTTAAAGTAGATTAATGTTTTTCATTAATGGTCACTGAAACATATTTTAGAGTGCTTCATTTAATATAGTGTGTTGAGGCAAAAGAAATAACAAAGTCAACAACGAATGATTTTGTTTTTTTAACGTCATTTCCAAATCTAGATGTGGTTTTATGCCAAGAAACGGTTTACTTATTTTGATTTTCAATTTATTCCAAAGTTTTCAAAAGTAAAATATTTTCAATTTCTTGAAAATTTTGCTTTTCAAAGTAAAATGCTCTCAATGTTTTAAGATTTTGTTTTTATTTTCTTCCAAATAAAAACATTTTCAAGTTCTTATAAAAAATGTTTTATTTCAAAGTAAACCGTTAGTTTACTTCAGATGAGTTTGAATGAATTTTGTTTACACTTGGTTAAGACTCCACAGTGTTTTAACACCTCTTCGGTGGTTGCTGCTCCAAAATATTTCGTCTGGATGTGTTTGTGCCTTATACATTATCAGTAACTGTTTTATTCTTATTTGTTGGTTGTGGAGTGTGCGTTTTAGTGCTTCGTAAGCTTTGGTCAAGTAAGGGTGGGTCAGTTTTGCGTGTTCGATTTGTAATCGCTTTAAACCTTTTTTAATTTTCGATTATTTTTTTGGTTGATGTTCATATATTTTTTATGCGCGTTTCATTATTATTGCTATTTGTTTTCTATGTTTTCTTTAATTTTTACTTTACAGGTCTGTACGTGGTATTTGTATTTTTTCGATTTGGTAGTTTGTGGCTTCCCTATCTAATTTGTCCGCTTGTTCATTTTCTGGGATACCAACATATTTTTGTATCCCGAATATTACAATTATCTTACCTTTCCGGTGATTCTATTATATTCCTGTATTATTTCTGTCATGTAAGGGTGTGTGTTATTTTTGCTCTTCAAGCGCCATCATACAAAATAGGGAGTCTGTATGTGTTTTGTTTTTTCTTGACGTTGATGGATTTGAGTGCCATTTTACTGTATGTATATTGAGGTATCGTTGGGAATTATTTGGAATTGGCTTTGCTCTTCTATACAGGCCACGGTTGTTCTATTCATTGTTTTGGATTCGTCTGAGTATATCGCTTTTTTGTTGAATATTTTTTTTGTGTTTCACATATTTGTTTCTCTTTATGAAATTGTTTTTATTGTTTTTCTTGAATTTGTTAAGTGTTAAGTAAATAGTTGGTTTATTTAATGAGCATAATAATTTTTTTTTTTACACAGTGATCACCACTTATCAAGGCCCGGAAACCACTCAGGGATAAGGGTTATTGCAAGTACATTACGTTAGTGTGGAGATTTGATGAAGTGCTTATTTAAGGGGGCGGTTCATTAGGAATTTGTTAACATTGGACTTGAAGACATCCAAGTTGTAGTCCGGTGGGAAGCAGGCAGACGGAACAGAGTTCCACAGGCGTGCAGTTCTAAGAAAGAAGCTTTGTTCATGGAATCCGCGTTTTGATTTAGGCACAGATATAGAGTGGGGGAAATTTTTCACAGTAGATTCAGCTAGACGGGTGTTTTTCGTGAAAGATTGGCGAGGGGGGATCAGAGATTGGAGTTCAGACGAGCACCTGTTATTTGTTTCTTTTTGTGTGGCTATGCTGTCTGGTTTTCATTTATGTGAGATATTTCTTTCTTAATTCTGATAGAAACTTATGAATGTTATATTAAAAAGCGGTCACATATGTTTTCCGGACTGCGTTGTAGTTTTGTTGCTTATTAAAAGATAGTTTTTCCATCTTGAATATACAGGGGAGTGGGTTTATGGGATTTTACAGACATGCTTTCCATGGTTGAGGTTCGGGAAGCGCTTAGGCTAAGTCGCAAAGCTTGATTCTGTTTGGTTAGTATTTTTTAAGAAATATTTGCAGTGGCACAATCGTAGTTCAGTTTAGATGTGATTCGTGTACGGTATATTTTGCGCATTGTAGCCTGGTCTGCCACCAACCTAGTTTATATATTATCTTATAGATGTTTATATTTTTTAAGCATTTTCGTTTAAGTTAATGTGCTCCTTGGAGTTCCGTTTATTGTAAAAAGTGATTCCTAAGAATCTGTCATGTTGAGTTTAAGCTCTTAGTCGAGATAGTAATTTTGTCTCTTGCAGAAGTAGACGCATGTGGTTTTGATTTTAAATAGTTTAAACTCATTTTGATTACTCAAATTGTTTATTTTGTTGTGGAAGTGTTGCATTTGTCTTACTATAATTGACATGTTTAATCATGAACAAGTAATAGGAATATCGTTCTCGAACTGTGTCTTTTTTCAAATCCTATTTTAACGATTATAGCATTGGGTTTAATTCGAAATAGATTAAAGGACAGTACACCACCTTGCATTACTCATGTTTTTGTTGATATATATTGATATTGATATTGATCTGATACTATATTTTCCAATTACACTTTATATGTTCTGTAAAAACTACATTTTAAAATAAATCTTGCTATCTCACTCCCGACGCAAAATATATAAAAGCCGGGTACGGCCAATGATAGAGTACTTTTGCCACATCTGAGCAGGAACTACTAGAAGCAGGTTATCCTGCATGAAAAGAGTTCAAAATAGCTCTTCTTTTTCCCACAGAAGAGACGCTGCGTTGTCGTTATTTTCATGGCAAGTGCTCTACCCAGTCATGGCTGACGGAACAAGAGCACGCTACCCCCGTGAAGTAAATAAAGGGTTCCGCTCGAAATTCCGTCTAAATTCCAGAGTTCGACAGAAACATTCCCGAGTTTTACAAGATACACCTGAAGAAGGTCGGAGGTTATATCGATCGAAACGTTGTGAAAAATCACACCGAAGATGAGAACAGTAGTTAGATGAATAATAACACAATTACACGTTACTATTGAGGTTTGCCTTTTTATTATGGCTGGATATCTTGAACTTGTATGGTGCAGCCATTATTGAATGCCTTGGAGACGTTCATGGTTGTAACAGCCTGAACAGTGTTATTATTTACTTCGACAAGAGTTATGAGCTGTGTCATGCACTACAAATAACTACAAGGATTGATAGTCCTTTTCATACGTATCTAAAATTCAAACTCGTTATATTAACATATTGAAGCAAAATCAATTGTCAGGTGTATATTTACAAATACATAGATGCTACTAAATCCGTTAGAAAGAAAGTCACTTCGTTTACCGAGCTATACGCTTTTTACATCTGCACCTATCCAACTTTTTTCACGCCGCATCTGTGCTCAGAAATAAATGAAAATTCTACGAGCCAAGTCTCTTTCCTATGCCTCCCAGTCTGTGGAATACAATACAATTTGTCCGTTTTCCGGTTGACTATAACATGGTCATCTTCAAGTCTAATATGAATAAATTCCTATTGTGTCGTCAATTAAGATACTCTTACACCATAAAAATTTACACCGTGGCTGTTTTTGTCTCACCATTTACCTAACATTTAACTCTTATCCTTGAGTGGCTTCCGGGCCTTGATAAGTGGTGACCTTATGAATAAAAAGAAATCTTTATCGTACATGGAGCATTGTTATGCATCTGATATATTTCACCAACACACTGGCCTCCACAAGAATTATGGTGATTAATGAATTACAGTCCAAAATATCAGAGCGTTTAGGTCATCACCATCTGTCTCAGACAAATGTATGTCCAATTTCCGATTCCACAAACGATGCTTTACTTTTTTAACACTTAATCTTCCAATGCTGGCACTAATGATGAAATGATAACTATTTATTATTTTTTAAACTACCAGTACCATCTAAAGACCTTAGGTAAAAATGGAACCGGTAAAATGGCACACGTAAACATTTCACAAGACAGCATCACACAGATAAAGGCAGGCGTGGATAAATAAGCAAATTTCGCATGAAATATATAGATTAATATTTGAAAATATGTTCATGCAATAACTATTTTCGACCAGCGACAATGGAAAGATTTGGGGAAAATAGTTATAAAGATCGTTATAAAGGCTTTTGGTAAAAGTGGAACCAGTAAAACTTGTTCCATTAAAATGGCACAATTAAATATAACACAGATAAAAGCGTGGATAAATAGGAAAATGGCACATGAAAAAATATGGATTAAAATTTGACATTGTGTTAATAAAATCAAAATTTTCCCTCAATGAAAATAAAAATATTTGAGAAATAGAAATAATGGCCCCTCGTCGTATTTTAAGCAAATATATGCATATCTTACTTATTATTTTAGCACAAGTCGAAGATTAAAAAGGAAATAACAACTCTATGGCAAGATATTAGGTATTTATAAGAATCGCAGTTGAAATCGATACTTCTACTGGAATATAGAATATAGAATGGAATCGGTAATTTGTATCGGGATCAGGGAAATATTTGAATCGTCTTATCTCTCGTCTTTACCTCTCCAAAAAGATGTAAATATTAATCTAAATTAATATATTATGCATTGCATGTAGAAAATCCAATCCCTTTCGAATCGCCATATATACGAGCTTGCTTTACAAGTGCATGCATAACATGTGCTCTAATGAAATTACAGCAGTTGTACCCGATAATTAAATATATCCATTATCAACCTGACTTGTTACTAAATCTTATCCGATAATGCAGAAGTTCATGAATGCCGGAAGATTTTCTAATTTGATAGATATCTTTTACTTTCGACCGCTTGCATTAGGACATAAACCCCCACCCCCGTTCTCTATTTCTTCGATTTTGCAATCAAGCAGAAATTTAAGCGTAATGTGAACAAGAAACCTAACGGGCCTGTCTCTACTATATCGTCATTTTCATAACAAGTTCCTATCTGATTTCGCCTTTTGAAAAACTTCCAACAAGTTCCTATCTATGGTTCGCCTTTTGCTGAACTTTTACAAAAACACTCGACTAACTACAACCATTATAAAAATCTACCCCTTCTTTCTATTTGTGCCTAAATAAAGATTCCACAAACAAAGCTTCTTTTCTAGAACTGCCCTCCTGTCGAAGTCTTCCAGCTGACTATAATATGATCGCCTTCAAGTTCAATGTAAACAAATTCTTTACATTACTGCCCCTTTAATAAGCAAATTATACTCAATCACCATAATTAAAGATTACTACGCAGTTGTCCCGATGACCACCGTACACACATTAATGCTTATCCTCGTGGCCTTCGGGACTTTATTATTGACAGCTTCCTTATAAAAAGATAGGTTTATCAGAAACATCGGACTACTGTCAAAACGAAAACAAAAACAAAACCAGGTCAACATCGGATAATGTTGCACTTTGTTTATGATAAGCAAATGAGAAGTAAAGTGTCTTCTGTTCAGTTTTGTGTGTTTTATAAAATATAGTCTTCTGTTGGGCTGATGGTATAATCGCCGGGTTTTCTAATGTTGGCGCGATTAATACTAAATAGAAACAGGAATACGAAGAAATACAGTATTTAGGGCATGCAAAGTGTATCGGAACCTGAAAAAAATGTACCTATTTTCCGATTGCAAAAACAATTATTTTGTTTTAATTTTATTTTATTATTATTTTTATTATTATTTTTAACTTAAACAGCCTATGATAAAATGAGAAATATTTATCGATTTGTAAAATACCAGTAAAACTAAAATATATTGATCAACTTTCAACAAGCGTATTTTTACGTTTTCCAAAATATATTCACGTATTACATAGGGTTTTTCGGTAAGCCGAAAAAACAAAAACAAAAAAACAAAAACAAAACAAAAAAAACACATTCTCTAGGTAAAACTTTAGTGGTTTTAAAAGGATCATAATCGGTGCTTATATCGGAATCGTGCATTTAGAAGAAAATTGGAAATTGTTTGGAAACGGGGAAGAAATTTTCAAATCGTCCCATGATTAATGCTTAAACGAAATGAGAACATTTTAATAAAGATGTTGATGTACCAAAGATTTACAAAGATATAACGGAAATTGACATCTACCGCCGGCAGCATAGGTATTCGTCGTTGAAGAAGACAACTTTTATTACTATCGCCAAGCCATCACCATTTTTCATCACGAGTTGCGACCAAATGCATGCGCTTTCATGAGAAAGCCATAGAATGAATTATGAAGGCGCCAGATCAAGGAGAGAAAGATAAATGGCCTGGAGCGGTAACTTAAGACGAAACGCTTTCCTCTGAAAAGGCATTGGTTTCATGCAGAGGAATAAATGCATTTTAATTTACTCATTGGTAAGCTCATATATATATATATATATATATATATATATATATATATATATATTATTAGTGTTATTATTTATTATTATTATTATTATTAGTGTTATTGTTATTATTATCATTATTGTTGTTCATCTTGTTCTTGTTATATTATTATTATTTATTATTATTAGTGTTATTATTATTATTATTGTTGTTGTTGTTGTTGTTGTTGTTGTTGTTGTTCTTCTTCTTCTTCTTCTTCTTCTTCTTCTTCTTCCTCTTCTTGTTATAAGAAGCCTTCAACTAGAATTGGCTTCTTTAAGAGAGTTATAATAAAGGACCAAACTTATTACAAGGCAATGGTACAATGTTTGCTGTTGACGTCTATCTGACTAGTTTCCTGTATACCTACGCTTTTCAATTCTTTAATTCTTATTGGTCCAGAAATTAAAGACCAAGTTGCAAAGTCAAATGTAGCTTTTGGACTGGAATACTTCTAGCAGTAGTAATTATAACTTTCTACACTGATGATTGTGTCGCATTAAACATGAGTGTCTCTCGATAAAAATAATCATTATATACACACACATATACATACATATATATATATGTGTGTGTGTGTGTGTGTGTGTGTGTGCGTGTGTGTGTCTGTGTCTGTGTATCAAAAAGAAAAGCAAGGCAATGACATTGGTATACATTATATCTTCTTGTGGATATAATTCTAACAAAGAATTTATTATAATATTATTATTATAATATTATTATTAATGTTTGAATTATTTTCGGGTCAATAGTTAATACACTACTAGAGTTATTATATCATGCAGATACCAAGATTATTCGCAGTGTATAACGGATTATTAATATCTACTAATATATAAAACGCACGTCGTCTACGTGTGTGTCTGCGTATGTTATTTCACTCCTTACGGACTCAGAAACGGATATGCCATTTTTAAATTCACATAATTTTAATTTATGCGAGTTTCTGATATAACTTTTGCATCGTAATGCCTCCGATAATATTGAATATCGATGATCGAAAAATCTGATTAATGAAAAAAAGAGTCCGATTTGAACAAAAGTTAACACCTGTATACAGCCTAACATTACAAGTGTATTCGAGAAGTTTTAATACTGCATAAGTAAGTTTCAGCGTATGAAACCAATAGTAGGTTTTCTGATAAGTTCAGGTCGCGTTTTAATGAATTTGTTTCTGTTTTAAGAGCAGCTGACCAGGATACTTGACTTCTGCATTTTAAACTTTTATCCAAGCCATTATACAAAGATAATTTTGTAAAATCAATAGTAGATTTTCTACAATGCAATGTACATTGCAATGTGTTGGGGCTAAATCCCTGAGGGTAGGCATGTTTAGCTGTTTAGCGGTGCACATCCGTGTGTTCCCGACTAGAGCAGGTAATCGATATGATCGAGAAATGATTTCGATGAAGATAAAAGGATTGGAAACATCATCTGTTAATCTCTATTCAATCCCGGACAGCATCTGATCCTTTTCTAACTGTTACTAATTTCAAATAAATAATTCAATGCGATTATTCAATGATTAAATGTTAGATTACAGCTCAGCATTAAGGAAATGCAGGTGGCATTCACATTTCATACGTTTACAGGACAAAACGATGCAAATTGGTCACATAATTCACATGGATCAATCAAACCGTCAGAATTCCGATAATTGGTGAAGAACTTTCATCCGTAGTTACAAACAAAAAAACACTTCATTGTTGCAAATACATGAATGTTAATGTGTGTTTCCAATCAAGAGGTTTGGCTTCCTCTTTACTTCATTATTTTGCTCGAATTTCAGGAAAATACTCCAATTTTTCTTAAATTTTTATTGAAAAACAATAGTCTCCATTATTTTGGACTTTATAGTCTACATAATTTGGGATGTACATGTCATTGGCTGTGATCAAAGGAGAACAACGCATTGGCAAATAAACAAATTGACCTTAGATGTATCTATCTCTCTATATCTCTTCATATATAACACCCGCATATGTGCATATATATATATATATATATATATATATATATATATATATATATATATATATATATATATATATATATCAGGCTTCAGATGTTCAAATGTCGGGACTAACGTAGACAACGAGACTAATGTAGACAACGAGGTTGTAAGACAGTGCTCAATAAAGAGAGCAAATTATTTTTTTTATTAATTATTTGAGGGTAAACAGTTACATATTGTCGCTACAAATAGCCGTCTGTTTCAGTCAATGAGACTTCCTCGGGGGACCCATAACTCTTCGACGCCACAGAGAAAATGGAAAAAATGAGAGAAATTGAAAAAAAAAATGAAACTCTTTAAAAGAAAAAAAAAACATAAAAAGATCATAAAAAGTAGCGAGCTAAAAGGGGGGATAAAAACGGATAAAAATTGAGAAACTGCATTTCAACCTATTTGGAGATTATTCAAAAATAGATTAACAACTAGATATTAGTATGAAATGATTTAAGTGGGTCATAATTTTACTGGAACAGTAGATTGTATAGAAGAGTGGGTATGGGGGTAAGGTTTGTTAATATACTGTTTTTCACGTATCAGAAAACGAAGTTTGCAAATGTTTTCGGTGACGTCATGAGTCGCGTGTCGATATAAGTCAAAAGGGGTGTAAGGGTGATAGAGAGAGAGAGAAGAGAAAGGAAAAGAGAATTGTCACTATAATAGAGAATGAAAGATTAAAGACTAAAGCAGACATATTCATACCGACTACATACTATAAACGTACAAACGCACAAAATATACGCATACATAGATGCGTGTGTACATACTGACATATATATATATATATATATATATATATATATATATATACAAGAATATACAACCACATATAAATATATATATATATATATATATATATATATATATATATATATATATATCTACTGTTTAAAATACAGTTGCTATAAAGATACACAACGAGAGTATATCGAACCAACACTCTCCAATAATACACCTAAAAAAAATCAGAAAAGGGAAATAATTTGGTATACGCCTCTTTATAATATTGTTATACCGGCCTTCCTTGAACATAGGAATTTACACCGATTAGCACTATAAATAGCTCTAGTAATTCCAACAACGATGAGAGAAATGCGACTGCTCTTCAACTGTGAGTGGAGGGAAATATTTTTCTAAAATCAATCTCCGTGACGCGTACTTACAAGTTCCAGTCGACGAGAAGTGTTCAACGCTGCTATGTATTAACACCCACAAGGTATTGTACAAGGTTAACAGACTTCCTTTTGGGGTCAAAGTCGCCCCTGCGATTTTTCAGCAAATTATGGATATTATGTTAAATGGGATGGATTTCGCAGTAGGGTGCCTGGACGATGTGTTAATGAAAAGCGCTAGCAAAGAACAACACAAAGCTCATGTAAACCAAGTATTCAAAAGGATCCAGGATTATGGATTTAAAGTAAAACAGGAAAATATACATTTTTCATGGAGAAAATAAAATACTTGGGGGCAAATCATCGATAAACATGGAAGAAGGCCGGATGCAGATAGATCGAGGGCAATAAAGAATATGCCTGTGCCAGAAAATATTGCGTCTTTACAAAGTTTCTTAGGTTTGGCAAATTACTACAATGTATTTGTGCCAAAGGTCGCCTTTAAATGAACTGTTAAGGAAAGACCAAAAATGGGTCTGGATGCCAGAGTGCGAAGAATTTCGGAAATTAAAGAAACTTTAACGTCTGATTTGTTTCTGGCACATTATAATCCCAAGCGTGAAATTATAGCTGTATGCGATGCCAGCTTCTATGGTATAGGAGCATGCATTTTACACAAAATGGATGATGGAAAAGTGAAACCCATAGCACATTCATCCCGATCACTTTTGCCAGCCGAAAAGATCTACTCACAAATTGAAAAAAAGCACTAAGCATTATATTCGCGGTAAAAAAAATTTCATCGTTTCCTGCACGGTAGGCAATTTCTGTTACAAACAGACCACAAACCATTATTAACGATTTTCGGATCGAAAAAGGGACTACCACAACATATGGCGAATAGAATCCAAAGATGGTGTACCATACTTCTGAATTACAATTTTCAAATGGATTATGTACCCTCTAAAATATTTGGTCATGCTGACGGTTTATCGAGGTTAATACATAAGCAGACAGAACAATTAGAGAATATGGTAATAGCAGCCATTCAAGCGGAAGCTGAAGTAAAAAATACGCTATGTGACATGATAAGAGAACTTCCAGTAACGCTTGATGGGATTAAGAGTAAGGCAGAGGTGGACGAATTTATTATACGTACGAAAGAAACTATCAACAAATAACGAACTGGATGAAGAAATTTATTCAATTTGCGATATATAGCAACAGGGTCGTAATTCCTGCAACACTACAGAAAAGAATGCTCAAGGAATTCCATGTAGGACATCCAGGTATATCAACAATGAAAAGCCTTATGCGCTCTTTTCGTTTATTGACCAGACATGGATAAGGATATAGAAGGAAAAATCAGGGATTGTAGAGGATGCACATTAGCTATGAAAGCTCCTCCGACTCAATTCGGATCGTGGGCAAAACCGGACCTAGCTTGGTCTAGGATTCATTTAGATTTTGCAGGACCGTTAGATGGGTTCTACTATCTCATTGTTGTAGACAGCCTGTTTAAATGACCGGAAATATTAAAATGTAAGAATCCCACATCCGAGGTAAATATCAACTTCCTCTATGAACTATTTGCTAGATTTGGAGTAGTAGACTGCATTGTTACAGAAAATTACGTCTACCGAATTTCAACATTTTTGCGCGTAGTATTGTTTAGTTATTTAAACAAAACCAAAACCAAAATGTGTCAATCAAAGAGTGCTCAATGTTTAGTCAGAGCAACATAAATATGTTGAATATGAAAACTAGTGGCTACACATATGCCTATGTGTAACCACTAGGTTTCATATTCAATATATATATATATATATATATATATATATATATATATATATATATATATATACATATAGCGCGTTGTTTGTTTGTTTACAAACAGGCGATTGGAGCACTATATAAGTGGTGCCGCGTGTCTATTTAAATAGACATTTCGAGGAGCTATTTATGGACGTCACTTCCATAGTTGAGTGGTATAACTGCCGACTGTCAACACGACGGTTCTAGGTTCAATCCTTTGCTTGGCAGAGATGCTAGTCTAGCGGCACTGATGAGTTGTGATACAACCAAACAGGATTTTATGTCGATGACTACAAATATATATATATATATATATACTCGGGGTTTTTTTATATTCAAAAGTAATGGACTAATGAATTCAACGAGGTTGTTAGATAGTGCTCAATAAAAAGAGCTGATAATACTTGTTTATTGTTATATAAACATGCTCACATCCCGCTGCTACAAACAGCCACTTGTTTCAATCAAACAACAGATATCATCAGGCAGCGACTTGACTATTCAAAAGTTCAATGAATAACCTATTATTAGGTTATTCATTGAACTTTTGAATAGTCAAGTCGCTGCCTGATGATATCTGTTGTTTGATTGAAACAAGTGGCTGTTTGTAGCAGCGGGATGTGAGCATGTTTATATAACAATAAACAAGTATATATATATATATATATATATATAAATAGTAACACGTTACAAAGTGTAATTAAATGTTTCTATTTTATATACACTATTTGTGTATGTTAAAAAGTAGAGCAGTTATATATATATATGTATATATGTATATATGTATATATACATATATGTATATATATATGTGTGTGTATGTATGTGAGGGTGTGTTGCTAAAAAGTAATATAAGTGGGTATTGTATATGCATATGCTATTTTTTCAGCTAATTTGTCTGAACGATATAGATACATAACGGTTTATAGTATTTTTATTTAATTGGTTCTAATGTGTATACACATCATTGTCCTGTTTAGATTGTCTTAAAGTTGTGAATGTTAACTTAAACAAACATTTTCCTTTCAAAATGAATTATATAAACGAAATAACAGATGGGGACCATATGCCTCACATGAATTGCATGTGGATTAAGTTGCAAATGCAGCTTTTTATCACATTTTCCAGAATAGGCATCGTGTCAAAATGGACGGAGAGAAATGTAACATTTTCTGTAGGAAAACAAGAAGACTTGTTTGATGGGAAACATATTTTATTGTAACGCGCAATTATATTATTTTTACTCTAAGCGCCGTCTTTTACTATCTTACATCAAAAGACCATATATATATATATATATATATATATATATATATATATATATATATATATACGAGGGGCGTGCAATAAGTAATGCCCCTGACTCACTCCCAGTTGGCTGATCTAGTTGAAGTTTTGCATGTACAATGATTTATATCTCTAAGGGTTATGTGGCAAATTACAGCTCTGAACTAATTGTGGTTTCTGTTTTACAGGTGTTTGAACTGAGTCAGGTGTGAAATGGAGCCTGTTGAATGTCGAGCACTGATCCGGTTTTTGTATTTGAAAGGACGCACACCACATGAGACGTTTGATGAAATGAAAGAAACTGGTGGTGATAATGCTCCATCATATGACCTTGTAAAACGCTGGCATCGTGAATTCAAACATGGCCGGAAGTCTGTGGAAACAGCTGCCAGACCTGGTTGCTCCCCTTCTGCCATTGATGAGGCATCAGTTCGTCAAGTTTAGCATGCCATTTTAGAAGATCGGCGCATTACTATTCGCCAAATAGCCCAAGATGTCAAGATTAGTACAGGGTCTGTGTAAACTATCATTCATGACCATTTGCATATGCATAAGGTGTCTGTAAACTGAAAAATTGACAGAGTAGTTTGGTAGGGAAAGATACACACACAGAAATTTCACTTATATAAGTTTTCATATTTTTTTAGTAGAAGAACTCTTATTAATAGTCGATACACGACACTCTAGTCCTCTTCGAAGTCCTCTCCTCCAGCTATAATGCACGTTGTCCGGTTTCAACACCTTCTGGAATGGCCGGTGGAAGTTCTCCTGTGTGAGCGAGTCAATAACCCTCCTCACAGTCTTTTTCTTCTCCTCAATTATTTCATAATCACAGCCTCTAATTTTTTCTTTAAACTTAGAGAATAACAAAAAGTCACAGACCTAGCTGTTGACTATAGGGACGGCGAGGAACTGTTTGATGCTCATTTAAGTCAAATAGTCTGTGGCAAGGATGGAACACCCTTGAGAAAAACTTCGAGCAAATCTTCTCTATCTTCAGTTCCTTGTGAATAATTGTGTGCACAATTCCCACGTTGGCATCAACCTGTGCACTTATTGTTTCTAGAGGCACACGACGGTCCTTATTCATGAAATTATTTATTTGACTAATTAACACAAGTGTTCTGACTTTCTTACTCCTCTTACATTTTACATCATCATTCACAAACTCCGTGCCTTCCTTATCCCTCAAATCCTGATGCTCGATTCATGTAAGATAGTCCAAAAGCAGTCTGAAGCATTCCATACGTGTCTGTTTCATTTTGTCCAAGTTACAAGCGTAATTTTATTACTTATCGTTCTTCTAAAGTGTCCTCACATCAGATTGCGTTTATGAACATCACCAGCTGTGACAATCAGACTTTAGTAGGGTGCATTCCAATTTCTGCTGTAGCTGTTCATATGAAACTGAAATCATAAACATAACTAAAATTTTCAAGAGTCTATAAGAATTTTAAATTCTGATACAAAAAAGTCTCGAAAAATTATTAAAGGAACCTCGTATGTGGATACATTTAAAAATTAATAAAAAGAAAAATTATCACACATTCTTATTGAGTGAACTGAAAATTGAAAAAAAATCGTTATCGATTTTGCACATTCATCTTAGTTTATTTTTAATCAGTTCATATGCGTGTCACGTTGGTACAGTGGTAACGTCACAAGGTTTTATTGCTGCAGTTTTACTTTCGGTTTCGATTCAAACTGATGGCACCTAGATACTCTTTTTTTTTCTTTTTTTTTTTTGCTTTTCAAATCCCAATTTATGATATTATTTACGACATCTGAACAAATAAAAATATCATATTTTACGACCTGGCATACACCCTCCACCCACTAGTATTATTATTATTATTATTATTATTATTATTATTATTATTATTATTATTATTATAATAATAATAATAATAATAATAATAATAATAATAATAATAATAATAATAATAAACAAAAAAAAAACGGTATGTACTGATTTTAATTTCCATTATCCGTTGCCCAGCCTAGAAAAATTTCTCGAGGCAAAATAAATGGATTTTTTTCGAAAGTATACTAAAGCGACACGTATTTGCAGATCCTGATAGACAACGAATTCTTAAATTTATTGTATATACATTCACAAAAAGTTTTATGCACATTTGACGGACTACTGTTAGGTATACACTTAAGACAACAAATAATAAACGCATTATTAAGCGATCTAGAGTTTGTGACTACATCTCTAATAAACCAACGGAGCCACATAAAGGGTAGACATATTATGTTTGTCAATGCATTAGGATTATGGCTCTAAAGTAAAAGAATACAAATTAAAAGTTCCATACTGCAGATTATATATCTGTGACGAATATTAGGCCAGAATAAAACAAATCATGAACCAAAAATAACATACGCAATAAAGAATATGTGCCAGAAAATATATTAGCGAATTGATATAACCTATTTACTCGAACTATGTACAAATTATGAGTATTCTACAACACATTATTGAAATAGAATAAAGACTGGATTTGGACAGAGTAATAACAGGAGGCGTTTACGAAAATAAAGTCCATTCCACGTCTAACTTATTTTTTAATTCATTATTATTAAGAAGACGAGAATGTTGTAGCTGCCGATGCGTGTTCAAACGGCATAGCAGCATATATTTTGCACTTGATTGACGACGATAGCGCATTTTAATGCATTTAACACTAAGCTTCTCACGTTTGGTCATCAACGCTCCGACCTTTACCTAGGCTCAACTTAAATTAATGGCCCTTGACATTCACTTCTAATCTGAAATAGACTACGTACACCAAATCCGTTGCCAAGATCGCATGAAAAAAAAAAATGTTTGGATCATTCTTCCGTTCCAGCAAATATCTGGCTGCCGATACAATCTTCTACCTGTATAAGAGACAAGTACTTCTAGAATAGAGTTCTGTTGCCACATTTGGGTAGTAGCTGGTCGGATCATCCTATCCTACCCTGAGAGAATTCAAAATCGGCTTCGAACCCAATAGATGATGTTTTTATTCTTCTCTGCAACCTCTTTTTCACAAAAGAAACGTTACGAGACTGTCTCATCTTTATCGTTAATTTCATGTTAAGTGCACTTCTGAGTTTCAATTTATAGACACCCTTTTGCAAAACTTTCACAGAAAACACTCGCCTACCTACAACCACTATCAACAATTTCCCCCATTCTCTATCTGTGCCAAAATTTAAACGCAAATCTAATGGACAAAGCTTCTGTACTAGAACTGTCCAAATTTTGAACTCTAGTCCGCTGGCCTGCTTTCCAGCTGACTAACATTTTCCTGTCTTCAAGCCCAATGTAAACAAGTTCTTATTTATTCGGCCCCAAATAATCTAATTATACCTTGTTTCTACTACTAACTTTTACTAAAATGTTGTTCGAGTGATCACCGTATACACATTAATCTTTACCCTCGAGTGGCTTTCGGGCCTTGATAAGTGATAACTAACTATGTAAAAATATTTCTTGCAAATGCCTCCCAGAGGAGAAGTAATACTCGCAAATAGGAAAAAAAATATTACAGGCGCACGGTATAATTTTGGCGTTAAAATTTGATCGTTTTGTGTCTCAGAATAAGGTTTATATAAGAAACAGACTATAAAAATGAATTAACAATTTATGGTTCGAAGGTTTGCTGACACACAGCAAACACATTACAAAGATGGAAAATCATTCTCCTTAATATAAACTGGAATATATCACATCTGTTGATTGATCATGAGGACGAACTGTGTAGATTAGTGCTTAAATCTGTGGAACTTGTAAGGGACCACGTAATTGAGCTGAAAAGCACATTGTGCATTATCATAAAAAGAACTTTTATTAATATCAGCATAGAAAAAGACAAAGGAGTTGGTTGATGATTTTATAACAAAGTATTTCATGGGACATAATGGAAACAAAAACAAAAAATATCCGGATGCATATTCATTCGTCCACGATTTACCAATATACAGCGATCGCAGAACCATTCTGGCGACATTACAGAAGCGTATTTTACGAGAGTTTAATATTGTGCATTTAGGCATATTACAGATAAAGTGTCTTATACAAAGAATATGGATTGATATATCGACAATACAGTGAAATTATGTAAATTGTGTGTCTCAACGCTTTCATAACACCCTGGTCTGTAATAGACTGACCCTGGTCGGGAATATCTATTGACTTTTGATACATTGGATGGGATCGATTATATGGTTGTCGTATACAACTTTAAAATGGCTGAAAACATTTTTAAGAAACCAACGACAGAAACTACAATGCGTTTCTACACGAGCTGTTATGTAGGAACCAACTGTAGTTTCTGTTGTTAGTTTCTTACACTTAAGTGTCTTCAACCCATTTACGTTTCAGAGTCGTGCGTCATAATAAATTTATATCAAGTTAATTCAAACGGTTTTGTCAGTCATTTTAATTGGAACAATTTATAAGCTCGACGTATTATGCAATAAGCAACACTCAAACGAGGCGTTCTGTTGATACTTCTAAGAGAGCATTAAAAGAACGATGGCTCTACCTCTAGGAAAATCGTGCAGAATTTGCTGCAAGTGTATAAAATACCGATTTATGATACTGTTATATCCTGCATATCATCAAGGAAAAGTCATGTTCACCGAACAAATCTAGACAATTTTCGACAGCGTATTACTGACTCATCATGAAATGGAATGAAAGATAAATGTAAAAACAACACATTTTTCAATTAGAGAAAATATTTTTCTGAACATTTAAGAATAAGAAATCGTTTTAGTAAAATTGGGAGTGTAGATTTTTATTTTGTATATATAAAGCAAAATATGAGCTGTCGGTTTAACAATGAGTTATCGTCTATATCCTCCAGCTTGACAGATTGGCTAACAATTGGCATTGCACGTTATATACATTATAAAAGACTTGAAGCGAGCTGCTTTCAAAAATGACAAAAAGCTCCCTTGAAATAATTTTTTATAAAAATTGATAAAAACAAATATTCAGACTTGGCTTATTAAAGGAAGTGTAAATTTAACCGTTTTTTGGGGTTACACTCATGTGTTTTTTTTTTGTGTAGTGTCCATTGAAAAAGGAAAAATCCTTATTGACCGGGCAAATGTTCCTTTTTGGTGTAACATTCGAAGAGAAACCAGAAATTAAATGTTTTTCTTTATGAAGGTAGTTCGTGTAGAAAGTGGAGCGGAGAGATAAGGAGAATATTTCTTGGTTTCATTTGAGAGAACTATCGTAGTGTCTTTGGTGTATATCGAGCGCGTGCAAAAGTCCGCAGCGGCGAAAAGCACGTTTCACCTCATCGACGGTCTGCCAGAAAAAGAGGAAGAGTGACAAATTTTGCGCCATTTTTTTTTGTCCTCTTTATGGAAGTTCTCCGGAAACGGTGACACATCAAAAAGGTCCCCATCAAATTTTAGTTCTGAGGTAGACGCTACAGACTTAAAACCAAACAGCCGAACGTGATACATCTCTGAATATGTTGCTGTAATTGCGGATAGGAATTATTATTTTTATTGCTTTAAACGAATCTGATGTTCAGAATCTAAAGCCGCCTATATGTCTGCCAAGAACCACCGTCGAAAGAATATCTACAACGCGAGAGCATCTTTCGTCCAAACTGTATATTCTAAGGTAGTTGAAGAGAGGCTTGACACCCACGGGTTTGGGCGTTCGGAACAGATACGTAACGTACATCCCACCCATCATCGACGATCCTGATGTGATTATTTCAGCATCAGACAAAGCCAAACTATTCTCCAAGAACTTCGCATTAATCTCCACCCTGTATGATAATGGCTGTCTACCCCCTTAATTTCCTCCCAAAACTGACAATAGTCTAGGCGTCATTCATATATCTATGTGAGATATTTCCAATCTCATCAAGAACCTAGATCTCATCAAAGCAACTGTCTCTGACAAGGGCCAAGTCATCTTGCTAAAACACTACAAGTTGTACAATCACTGCCTTAAGCAGAAATGCTGCCCAACACTTTGGATAAACTCGACAATCTGCTCAGTGTTTTAAAACATAGGGATTCGGCCCTCTACATTTCACTATAGACTAATTAGCCTTTACATACGTCATGAGTTAATTGATTGAGTTAGTGATCAATAGAGAAGCTGTCAAGAACCCTAACAACAACAACAACAACAACAACATATTCAGCGAAATACTATATGGTTTCCGTTATGATACATCTACTATCGATATGCTAACGGTAATAATCAATAGAAAGATGCCTTCTTTGTAGTACAACATCTCTTTACGGCCCTGTCGGTGGTGCATTAGACTACGCCGACTGCCCTCCTCCAGAGGGTAGAAGTAACTCAATGGGAGCTCTGGATATGACCTTAAACTATATCCGATGGTGAGGCCCCACCTTGCGGGCTTTGGGGAGTGTGGAGCCACCCTTTAATTGCCATTGCTCCCAGGTCCACTCTGACCCGGAGTGGTAGTACCTATTAGGGTCCCAACTATGGGTTAAATACAAACTGACTTGCAAAAAACAAATATATTCTATTAAAAAAATGTTCTTCAAAATCACTGGATTCGGCATTAAATAACCTGAAAAGGGTTGATATGCCGTAAAACAAAAACAACCAACCAACCAACCAACCAACCAACCAACATCTCTTTACATATTTAAGGCATTTGATAAAGGCCGGCACAGATATCTACTTCATAAATTTTCCAGCTTTGTAAATAATAATAATAATAATAATAATAATAATAATAATAATAATAATAATAATAATAATAATAATAATAATAATAAAATAATAATAATAATTATAGAAAAATGGCAGGCATTACCGTCTTCATAGAATGTAAACTAGAAATGTTTTCTGTCATATACCTAAACGTAAATGCAAACACTATAAGAACTCAAATCTGGTATCCCCACGACAACGAGTATAAAACTCACCCCCCAGTATAGTTACTCATCTACGTTTTGCCAAATAATAGTATATTAAGCACCAGTCATGACCAAGTGTAAACATTTCTCCTCGCGACTTTTTCTGCGATAGGATGAATAACTTATTCTTAACAATGCAAGAATAAGTGAACTTTAGCAAAGAATTAACCTGTAATTGTAAGTAAAAATACGAGCTGTTATTTATTTTTTCACTTATTTATTCTTGTTTGTGGCGATAAAAACACTAACGAAATTATTTATTTTCAGACAACTTAAATTAATCTGTTTTCTTGTTTGACTTGACACAAATAACAAACCTTAGATGAAACTCCCCAACAAAATAAGAAGGAGGGAGGAAGGCTAGATGGAAGAGGAAAAAAAATTGAAATATTAAGCTGTCCACACTCTTTACTACCAGCGAACAAATGCAATGGTTTAAAGGAGACCTATCTTCAAATCCGTTGTAACAGATTACTTATTTGAACTTATACAAAGTAGAATACTTAGTTTTGTATTTTATTTATTTTTTTTGTCTGTGTTGTGCTTTGTCTTTAATGTATTTTATGTCTGTGTGATAGTGCACGATTTCTCACGACCATGTAATCCCTATAGCCACCCACATTGAAAATGCTGCTGTGAAACCTAACATAGTTATATGGAATAAGTCAGAAAAAGTTGTAACCTTGATTGGAGTGAGTGTTCCTAATGATGGCGGTCTGAACAGAGCTGAAAGAGAGAAACAGACCAAATATATAGGTCTCATGTATGATATGAAAAGAACTGGAATCTTAAGGAGATATCAATCATACCAGTTATCATAGGTGCCAAAGGTCTTATGAAGGAGAACCTGAAGTCATACCTAAATAATATTCCTGGTGAACCAAGTGCAAAAGAGATCCAAACAATTGTACTTAAGGGAACGGCGAGGATACTAAAAAATAGCTCTCGGTTGGTTTCAAGAAAAAGCAGGGCAATGTTGGCAGCTGGTTTGGCTGACCCATACATAGCGTTACAATCTTCAAGGGAAGAAAATTAGACAAAAAAAAAATGAAAGGTATACACTATTCCTGCGTTACAACCGCAGGTGAAACAATTCTGGTCCCGGTGTTGGCACAAACACTACAATATGAAAAAAAAAGAACAGCCAAGATAACCAACAAACAAAGAACCCGAAAGAAGGACAACAAAGGAGGATAGACTCGTAATGGAATGTTATTATAGAAGCTATCCCAAATATAGATACGGAGGTTATAGGAAACAAATCAAAGAGCTATGTGACCTGCCCAGTGACTACCATACAACAGAACAAAGGATTGCGAACTAAGCAAGACTGTTATTCAAGAGATGTTTGCTCTCAAAACTGGAACTAACGGAAATACAGTGGAAAATAAGTAATAAAATTGAGCATGAAGCATCCTCCACTGGGATCACACGTGTAGAAGCCTCACAGGGAGAAACAACACAAGCGGTTGATCTACAAATACTAGATGCTACAAATGAGGAAATCAAGAGCAGAGATAACAGAGGATGAAGTAGAATAAATAGAAAAAATAAGACAGCTTATGAGCGAGGAAAAAACAAAGCTCTAAACATTACGGAATCAAGAGCAGAGGAAATTAAAAACAGAACAGAGAAACTTAACAAAGTCCTCCCCTACATCACAACAGACACAATCACTGACCTAAACAATTTAATTTACGCAGATGCCAAGATGGTAAGTATTAAGTTCAAAACAGAAAAACACCCATGGAATAAAGGACCGGCAATACCTGGACGGGAAATGAAGCTAGAAAACCTAATCAACAAACATAAAATAAGCAAAAACAATCAACATGTGAAGAAAAGCGATGTGAAGAAAAATGAAAATTGGAAATGTGGCCAGCAGAGAGGAGCTAAACAAGAAACACGAAGATCCGATCAAAAAAATAGCAGCAAAATCTGAACAATGCAAGCAAAACAGGACATTTGTAAACAATGAAAGCCAATTCTACCAAAACGTGAACGGGGAAAACAAAAACAGAACGACCAAACCCAACAGAAACAAAACTCTATTGGAGTCAGATATGAGGAGGACGACATAAACACAACAGAAATGCCGAGTGGCCGAAAAATATGAAAGAAGAGCTACAACAAATCGAAAAAGAAACAGTGAATGGAATCAGCAAGGAAACCCTAATGAAAACCATAGGAAAAATGGAAAACTGGAGAGCACCAGGATACGACGGGATGTATGCATACTGTTTTAAAAAATGCACAGCACTACACGAAAGACAAACACCAAACATTAAAAGATGTATAAAGGAAACAAACGGGCCAGATTGAGTTACAAAAGGCAACACCGCACTGATACAGAAGGACACAGAGAAAGGAACCACCCCAAGCAACTATAGGACTATCACGTGATTACCCACTAGGTGGAAAATATTAACAGTACAACTGGGGAACAAATCTATCACTGCCTAAATAAACGTGAACAGAAGGGATGCCAGAAAGGAAAGAGAGAAACACATGATCTGCTATACAAATGATCCTAAAGGAAGTAAAAAGGAGAAAAAAATGTAAGCATGGCATGGGTCGACTACTAAATGCGTACGACAGTATCCCACAAACATGGATAATAGAATGTTTAAAAATGTATAAAATAAACACAGGATAATCAACATGATAAAAATGAGAACATGGAGACTGGAATTGACAGCTGATGGACAACATATTACAGAAATTAACATAAAAGAGGCATCTTCCAAGGCGATTCACGATCCCTATTGCTGTTTATAATAGTCATGATACTCCTGAATAATATACTGAGAAAGTGCCAGGCTGGATACAAGTTCTGTAATATAGAGGAACAAATGTGCAAAGACCGAAAAAGAGCTGGAAAAACTAATAAACACTACCGGTATCTTCTGCCAGGATATCCAAATGGAGTTTGGTATTGAAAAGTGCGCACTTGTAGTTGTAAGAACGGGAAAACTTGAGGAAACAGAAGACATGGAATTACCCAAGCAAACGGAGGTGAGGGCCCTATATATACGCCTATAAATAACTGGGAATTCTGGAAGCAGACACCATCAAAGCCACAGAATGAAAGAGTGAATTGGAAAGGAATACCTCAGGAGAACAAGAAAGCTTCTAGAAACTAAATTATATACAAGAAACCTAATAAAAGTATCCCTACTAAGATATTCTGGACCAAAGAAGAACTGAGACAGCTCGACCAGAAGACCACGAATCTCATGACCATGCACAATGCACTAGACCCAAAGGCCGATGTTGTACGACTATGTGAAAAGAAAAGAAGGCGAGAGAGTACTAGTTTGTATAGAAGATTGACATGACACGAAAAGAGAATTTGAAAAATACATAACGCAGAACACGGAAAGGATAATCATGGTAGCGAAGGACACAAAGAAAATAGACAAAACCGAAAACAGAGAGAGAAAGGATAAGACGAAGAGAGAAAAATGGGAAGAAAAACAACTACATGAAAGATTTATAAAGATGACAAAAGACGAGAATAACGAAACGAGTTGGACGTGGATACGAAAAGGACACATAAGCCGAGAAATTGAATCCCTAACAACCGAAGTATAAGACAACTCGATAAGAACCAACCATATAAAAGCAAAGATCATGAAAACACAAGAAAACAGTAAATGCAGACTGTAGACGCAGAGATGAAACGATAAACCATATAGTAATTGAATGCAGCAATCTAGTCCAAAATGAATACAAGAACAGATACGAACAAGTGGGAAGGGCAGTATACTGAGAACTATGCAAACAACTGCATCTCGAAGCACAGACAAGTACTACAAACATAAGCCGGCAACAGTACTTGACAACGAGAAATACAAAATTCTATGGGACATGGACAAACAAACTGATAACCCCATCCAAGCAAGAATACCACATGTCGTAATAATTACAAGAAAGAACAGTCCTGTAAAATCGTAGACTTTGATGTTCCAGCTGACCACGGGGTGAATATCAAAGTTTAGTTTGGTTTGGTTGTTTTTATTTTACGGCATATCAACCTTTTTTCAGGTTATTTAATACCGAATGCAGTTATTTTGAAGAACTTTTTTAAAAATAGAATATGAATTTTTTTCAGGTCGGTTTCTATTTAACCCATAGTTGGAACCTTAACAGGTACTACAACTTCGGTTAAGAGTGGACCTGGGAGCGATGCCAATTAAGGGCTGGCCCCACACTCCCCAAAACCCGCAAGCTAGGCCTCACCATCGGATATAGTTTAAGATCATATACAGGGGCAGAATATCAAAGAAAAGGAGAAACGGAGCAAATACACAGAACTAGTCAGAGAACTGAAAGGGATGTGAACGATGAAGAAAATCAAGATAATACCTATAATAGTAGAAGCACAAGGAACAATCCTGAAAATGTTTGTAAAAAGAATGGGAGAAATTGGAATCAAAGGAATGAATGGAAAAATACAACGAACAACAATAATTTAAACAGCTGAAATATTAAGGAAAACACTTGAATGTGGACACTAACACGCATGAACCACACGCGCAGACCAGAAAACTACTTTAGAGACAAAATATGAAGCGCTAACCAAGAACATTGAAACTGCACATCTATAAATTCTCTAACCAAACCCCATCAGACATTACCACATTATATTAAAACCGAATAGCAAGGTAGAGTCAAGGAGGAAGGAAAGACCAAGGACTGATCACTGATCAGACATCCGCGGTATAAGTGCGAAGAGAACTGGGACCTTAGGGAGGCTTATTTCCACTCAAATTTCAGTGAAGACTAATGGCCGCTACCAAGAAGAAATCAATGGCAAGCAGCTGTTGCGATAACGCAAAATTATTTACTAATTTTATCGGAAGAGGTAGAGAGTACTGGAAATCGGAGGAGACTTGCTGTCACTCAGCTTCCAGGGAACACCACAGGCAGTTTTCAATTAGATCTCTGATGGCCTGTGTGAAAGTACTTTGTGAGCCAATAATAATAATAATAATAATAATAATAATAATAATAATAATAATAATAATAATAATAATAAATCAAAGTAATGCGTGAATTGCTTTGATTCATCATTATTATTATTATTATTATTATTATTATTATTATTATTATTACTAGCAGGATCCGGGGAAATTCCACGGTAGTTAAACTCTTTTAAAACACATCAGTAAGAAATTCCTTATAAAAATGAACGTATGGAAGCAAGTAGAACAAACAAAGAACTTTAGTTTAAACTTTTATTGACGGTCAATGCGATCGTAACTGATGCTGTTGATATTGTCAGGAAGTGCTGGTGATGATTGAGGCGGTGACAGGGACGTCGATCAGCTCCTTGGAGTGAGAATAGTGGTCAGTCAGCAGGTTCTTGGGAGTCAGATTGTGAATTTAAAAAACTGTTTAACATTGCTGACATCGATTTTGTGCAAGTTCTGATGATCCCAAGTTATTTAATATTTCAGGACATTTTGGATTACATGTGTGAGTAATGAATAGGTCACAGAAAACTGCCATTGCATCTTGATGAAGCTGTTGTAGATTCCTAGGACTTCCTGTAAATGTAGATGGTAGAATAACTGGTACACCAGAATAACCATATTCATTCCTTGCTAAATGATCCATTAAGCCAGAATATTGAGCAGCTCTTAGTTGACTTTGATGGCTTTTAATGAAGTTAAATAAGCAACCGTCAACTTTTACATATGCGATAGACTTTTCTATTCATTTTGATTTTTATTCAAGTAAGATTTGGAAATTCACAAATATTTTTAAGTCGAATTATTGATATAGATTTTAATTAATGCATCACAACTTCCTGATAATATAAATAGAACACTTTGAATTTTCTGTACAAAAGTTTTTTTTCCATAAAAACATTGTAATCTGTTATAATATTCAGATTCATGTGTATTACATGCATAGAAAATGAAGTGTTTCTGTAAATCTTACGAAGTACAGTTAAATTTTGATTTTTCGATAATCAAAATGATGTGAGGTAGGTTATACCTATCAAATTTATTGTCAATGTTATATAGTTAAGTAAGCTGGCTAATTGGCTATGAAGTAAGTTATTCCGAACTTTGATCTAACATTTTAATTTAAAAAAAAAAGCTTAACATTTTCTTGTATTTTTTTTATATTAAGAATAATGTAAGCATCATGCTGAAATAATAAAATGTCATTCTTAATAAGGGGAGAGGGTTTGACTATTCTAAACCTTCACCTAAATAGCGATTTAACGAAAAAAATGTTTAAAATGTTCTTGTATCTTTTTTATAATTTTTGTTAAATAAGAAAAATCAATAAACTTTGATAGCACTATTGTAAGAATCATGCTGAAAGCCATTCTTAATATGAGGAGGGGGGTTAACTATTCTGAAACTTCACCTTACAATGTAAAAAAAAATAAGGGAAAAATATATGTATGAACAATAAATATCTCTTCAGTTAAATAAAATATACTGTAAATCTTTAAATAAGGAATAAATATTTATTTAAACCATAATTATTGAAACAAAGTATTTTACTGCATAAAAAAAATGGTTATGGGGAGAAGGGTTAACTATTTTGAACCTTCACCTAAATAGCGATTTAATGAAGAAAAATTTAATGGTCTTGTATCTTTTTTTTTATAATTTGTTTTAAAATAAGAAAAAAAAAAAAAAACGGTAAATATCCAGATACGCTACTACAGAACACCGACCACTCTAATTTGTTTTTTATAGGTAATTGAGGTCGCTGACAACGAATCTGATAGTCAAACCTGGGGCAAATTTACCGTTTGCATGGTATTTACCGCTGAACACACGAACTACTTTCCACCATTTTGCAGCTTCCGTTTATGCTACGCGCATGCACGTTGTAGCATAAATGACGGCTTCACAAAGCAAACTACGTTGGGGGGAGGGGATTTTTTTTTCTAGGACATAGAATTTTCTAATTTTCAAAAATACATTATAGCACTTTTTGGGTGGAAAATTTAAAATTAGCTGAAAAAGAAATAAAACCAGAAAAGGAAAGCACTCCAAGTTGGAGTAGGGGAGGGGGTAATTTATCTGTTGTTTTTTTTTACCTGGAACATAGAATTTCAAATTTTCAAAAAGTAACGCACCGACATTTACCAATTAGAACACCATTTAACATTTTCCGAAGATTTTACTGTGTACATTGGGGGCGCAAGCGGATGTGATGTTGGGGCACGCGCGCCCCAACATCACATCCCCCCGCTCGCGCCCCCAATGTACACAGTAAAATCTTCGGAAAATGTTAAATGGTGTTCTAATTGGTAACTGTCGGTGCGTTACTTACGGAAAAACGTTTAACTAAACTGCAAAAGCACCTATTAAGCCACATAAGTTCTATAATTGAATCCCCCCCCGCAAAAAAAGAATGAAAAACATAAAGATGTTTGGTGCTTATGTTTTTGTAAACCACATTAAAAACTACGCGAGACAAAAAAAAAAAAGTCCCCCAATTTGTTGTACTTTTCTTTAACTGTAAGTCATTAAAAAAATGTCAGTCCGTAATTTTTTGATTGGTACGCCATGTGAGAAGGCAGTTTGCTAGGTGAAGCAAGCCGTCGTTCATGCTGCAGCGCACGCGCGTAGCGTAAACGGAAGCTGCAAAATGTTGGAAAGTTATTCGTGGGTTCGGGGGTTAATACCATGCAAACGGTAAATTTGCTCCAAGTTTGACTATCAGATTCGTTGACAGCGACCCCAATTACCTTTAAAAAAAGAAATTAGAGTGGTCGGTGTTCTGTAGTAGCGTATCTGGATATTTACCGAAACTTCACCTAACAATGTAATAAAAATAATGGAAAAATTCTTCAGTTAAATAAAATATACTGAAAATCTTTAAATAGGAAATAAACATTTCTTTAAATAAATTAAATCGTAAGTAATGAAACACTGTTTTATTTCATATTAAAAAAAAAATTGTTGTGTCCATTTTTTATAGTATCAAAATATGTATGCCCTGTCGGTGGGCATTAGAAGATGAATGCCTGTAAAAGAAGCAAAATAAAACTAACAAAACATAAGTAATAACTATGTAAACAACGTGAAGCTGTATAAATGTTACAAAATTACTCGATTCGGCATTAAATAACACGAAAAAGGATTGATATGCCGTAAAACAAAAACAAAACAGAACAAGACGTAAAATATGTTTTGACTCTGTATTTGCGTATGGTGACTTTGGTGATTTATTTAATAAAGTCATTCGTGACTTTTGTAACATGTATTTCTAAACATATTTTTTGTTGTGGAAGGCTCACTCAAAAGCAAATTAAAAAAAACACATAAAGTAGCACAGTAAAATAAAAAACGTACTCGTAGCGTTAAATGTAAAAAATATATTTATTACTGAATAAAATAGAATAAGCGTTCCTACAATAATAAACAGAAGACATCGTTAAAAATGTAAGTAAAATACTATACTATTTAAACTGGAACGATACCTTCTATGCATAACTGTCTTTAAAATAATCCGGAATAATTAATAGACAGTTATTATTATTATTATTTTTTGTTCGGGAACTTTTGGGAAATAAAAGGGTTAATGATTTTTAACTGATAAAGATTGAACAATAAAAGGAGATAATTCACATTAATTAATGTTTGCGATGATGATGACGCGTTTCATTAATTAATGTTTGCGATGATGATGACGTGACACCGTACGGACAAGCAAATTAATATATAGATTATTTCTAATGTGCATTAGAACCAAACTTTTATAACGGCACATAATGGAGATTTGACACTTGTGGATTGCTGGAGTTGAGAAATGTATGCACATATGGAGCTAACAATGTTTGTGTTTGTAATAAATCTAATATATATGCATGTATATAAATGTGCAAGTGTATGTGTTGGTGTGTATATGTGCGTGTATTTATGTGTCTGTTTTCCCAGGATGATAGCGCTCTGCTTTCATGAATAGATTCTTCCAATAATTCATGAGTACTGTCGTCACACACACACACACACACGCACACACACACACATATGCATATATATATATATAGTGTTCGTCAGAGAGATGTGTTTTGAAAACACACATACACACAATCAAACGAACATATATATATATATGTATATAAATATATAAAGTATTCGAGAGAGAGAGAGAGAGAGAGAGAGAGAGAGAGAGAGAGAGAGAGAGAGCTGTTCCGAAAGCAGACACTTGCCAGATATACTTTTATCTCAGTTTTTCAAAACCTAAAAGGAAAAATAAGTATATGCCAGGTTAAAAATACCCCCCCCCCAATATTTTTCGTCCTCTACAGACATATTATCTCTGACCCATGGACGGGAGATTAGAATTGAGCGCTTTCCATCAGGTTACTCGCTATATATATATATATATATATATATATATATATATATATATATATATATATATATATATATATATATATACTAGCATTTAAGCCCCGCGTTTCCCGGGTTTTTGAAGGTGTATGTTGAGCAAAAATAATTAAAAAAACGGTAAATTATTTTTAAATTTGACCCCTATTATGACCCCTTAACATTTATTGTTTTGGGCTCAAATTCAGATATTAAGTTAGAACCACGTCCAAGGAACATATATCTAAAATTTCAAGTGTTTATACCCAAAATTGTCGGAAGAGTTTGGTAGAGTTCTCAAAGGTTAAATTGTTGAACGTTGCCCCCTTAACAGCCAAATTTCTGGCCGAAAACAGATTACAAAGACTTTCCCAAATCTCAATAGCCTGTATATTAAATTTCGAGCCTGTAGACTGAAAATTGACAGAGTTATGACGTAGGGGAATATACAAAGACAGACACACAGATGCACAGACGGACAGACTCTTTCACTTTTATATATATACTAGCATGGGTGCCGGCGTTGCCTTGGTATGTGGAGCTGTATGTTGAGCAAAAAAAAACAAAGACAAAAGCGGTAATTTTTTAAAAACTTTGACCCTTATTATGACTCCTTAACATTTATTGTTTTGGGCTCAAATCAAGTTATTAAGTTAGATCCATGCCCAAGGAACCTATATCTAAAATTTCAAGTGTGTAGACAGAAAATTGTCGGAGGAGTTTGGTAGAGTTGTCAAAGGTAAAACTATTGAACTTTGACCCTTTAATCGCCAAATTTCTGATCAAAAACCGATCACATCAAGTTTCCCTAATTTCAGTACCCTGTATATCAAATTTCTAGTCTGCAGACTTAAAATTGACAAAGTTATTGTGTATGGACATACACTTTCACTTTTAAATATACATATATATATATATATATATATATATATATATATATATATATAAGTGGTGGCGAGTCTCTTTGGGTAGAACACTGTCGTAAATAATCTCACCCACTACTTAATTGGCGATTTGAGCACTATAAAAGTGGTGGCGGGTGTCTATTTTAATAGACATTCCGACGGGTTATTTACGGGCGTCGATTCCATGGTCGAGTGGGAGAACCGCCGACTGTCAACACGACGGTTCTAGGTGCAATCCTTGGCTTGGGAAAGATGCTAGTCTAGCGGCACTGATGAGTTGTGATACAACGAAACAGGACTGTATGTCGATGACTACAAATATATATATATATATATATATATTAGGTACAAAGGTTACTTTATATATGATTTCTTAATTTTTCCATTGATATCATTTTTAATCACGTTTTTCGTTCTATCGAATCGTGTTATTTGTTACTGTTCTTAATCTCTTTATTCATTTCTTGCAGGCTTTTCGACAGTATAGACACAATTTTCTTGTTCCAGTTAAAACTAAGGCGAAAAGCTGCCGAAACAGCTCATAATATTAATAATGCGTTTGGCCCAGGCACCTGTAACGGTGGTTCAAGAAATTTCGCAATGGTGATGAGAGCCTAGAAGATGAAGGCGGTCGCAGTCGGCCGACTGCGGTTCATAAGCCTTAATTGAAGCCGATCCTTCCAATACCATACGAGACGTTGCTGTTGAACTCGAGGGCGATCCTTCAACAGTCCATCGCCAATTAAAGCAAATATGAAAGTCAAAACTCTTAAACAAATTAGTGCCGCATGAATTAGTAGATAATAAAAAAAAATGTCATTTTGATGCGGTTTCTACACTTCGTCTGCGCAACATAACAACCTATTTCTCGAGCCGATTGTGACGTGTGATAAGAAATTAATCTTCTACGACAACCGACGACGTTCGGCACCGTGGTTGGATGTCGAGAAGCCCCACAAAATTCCCGAAGCCGAAATTGCCCCCCCCCCCCAAGATTATAATGAATGTTTGGTGATCTGCAGCCGGTGTCATCTATCACAACCTCTTGAATCAGGACGGAACGATTACGCTGGAAAAGTACTTCCGACAAATAGAGCAGAATTAATTTCATGTTAGCAATAGAACCTTAATCTCTCTAGTTGACAGCCAGCCGTTCGACTCATACAAGTATGTGAGCACATCTGATATCTGTATGTATGGCTTAATTTAAGCATTTCTATTTTCTGATTTCCACTAAAATATTTGGATAGTTTTAAAAATATGTGTAAGTTTATTTTTCTTTAAATTATGAATAAATTTTTGCTTACCTTAATGAGGAACTTTATGTATTCTTCCAGATACACGTTCTTATGTACTTTTATTTTTAATAGATAACATAATACATATACTTATCTTAAATATACCCATAAAATATGTAGTTGAATCATTATAGTTACATAACTACACCCGTATACAGGCATATATATATATATATATATATATATGTGTGTGTGTATATATATACAAACACATATATATACATATATATATATATACATATATATATATATATATATATATATATATATATATACAAAGAAAGAGAAACAGAGAGGGGGAAAGGTAACTATATATACATATATATATATATATATATATATATATATATATAGAGAGAGAGAGAGAGAGAGAGAGATAAATAGATAAATAGATCAATCCATAGAGAAATGCACACGCACACAAACACACACACACACACATATACATTATATAATTATTGACGTATATATATCAGCCTATATTTTTCTATAATGCTGTCACATTAAATTTTTATAAACGACTCTATGAGAATCTATGCTGTATATGTATATATATATATACACATATATATCTATATATATATATGTATTTAAATATATATTTATATATATATATATATATATATATATAAATAAAGATGGAAAACCTTTACATGAAAAAATAGAAAAAAAAAACTTTTTGATTTCCCACGAGAAATTAGATGATAATATTTCTATGTTCAACTTTTCTTGCCTATTTTTTGTTTAATTTCTTATCCTCTTCGTTAAGTTTCTGCGCACATCGAGCGAAAGAAAAGAAAAAAAAACGCGCGCCTCATTTTAAATCAGTGTCCGCATATGTTTCTATCTTCATTTTTATCTGCGTTCTTTAGGTTTTTTCTGTTTTTGTTTGGTTGCTTGTTTAAAATTTGCACCGCAAATGGTATGTCAATTAAATTTATAAAACAATATTTGTTTTTGTCGCTTTCTGTATATTACATTTTTCTGTCCTCCGCTTCATAATCGCGTTTTTATTTGCTTGATTTAGATAGACATATAAGCAAATACGACGCTGACACTTCTATCGACAAAACCATCGAACATATTGCCGATTCAAAATTTTATCTTGAAATTTAAAAACTTGTTTTTGAGAATATGTATCTTTTACAATGACTTGGCTTTCTATAACTTGATTCCATCTGCCAAGAATCTTATAACTGCTTTTCTTGTGAAATTCTTTAAATTTTGATTGAAAATATAAACTACACTCGTGTTCAATTTCCACTAATTATGTTAGCCTAACTCCGTCTAAATAGTTTTGTAATCATCGAAACAAATAATACTCCGAGGGAACTAGGTCAGAAGAATACGTAGGGTGATACAAGATTTAGATCTAAATTCTTTGATCAATTGTGTTGTTTGAGGATTATCCAACTGGAAGATGATTCTTTGTCTCTTCACTAAGTAAGGTGTTTTTCGAGTCAACAGGAATGCGAACATTTTAGTAAAATAAGAATGTTAGTTTAATAATCTGAAATAAATATATATCGATCATAGTGATTGTTTAAGCGATAACAATATCGATAAATTAATTACAATGGCTAAAATATCCCTTTTGAAATATGGAGAAAAAACTTTTGCATCGAGCTGATATAAAAATAGAAAGCCTCCGTCGACGCATGAAGTAAAACACCTATTCTCTTAGTCGACAACGTTTCCTTTTACTATTGTCCGCATCAAACAAGAAAGTGACGAGTGTTTATCCTATTTCGTCTTGTAGTTGAGGCTGATATAACAAAGTCATCCATATCTGCGCATCCTGCCTTCAACACTGCAGACACCATGGCTGTAGTCTGGTTGTCAGAAAGTGGCAACCGATCTGCAGTGCTACAAATCTCTTCACTGGTCATAACTGAGTGTGGAAAGTGTAAGGTTATCGTACTTGGTTTTGATGAACAGCTTGGTGTTGTCTCAGTGTATTCTGAACCCCCACTAGTACCAGAGCCTTGACTTTTCTCTGGGTCTTCATCACTTGAAATTTTCCCAACTTCTGCTGCTGCAGCAGTCACTGATGATAACATTCTCTCTTCTCTTTCTTCTCGGAAGCTTTTCTCTCTAGACTTCTTCTCAAACACCTTATCATGGCCTGACATGTGTGCCAGGCGAGTGGTCTGTTGGTCCAAATAGAAATTGACGTCCTCTTCCTTGGTCTCCTTTGTGAGCAGCCTGTTGCTTCTTATCTCCTCCACAACATCCTTTGCTCCAATATCAAATAACTAGTCTTAGTCCTTCAGAAAGTTAGCTCGTTTCTCTTCCTCTGGTTTGTTATTTCTTCCCTTGTTTTTAACAATTTTCCTGTACTTTTCATGGATGATCATGAAACGGTTGACTGCATTTGGTCTAATTAGTGTTTTAATCCTTGCCATATTCCAGAATGGCAAAACGACATCAACTGTATCATGGGCTAAAGACCTATTGTCACTGTTGGGATTATCATTCCTCCAATGAAGGAAATACTGGAACACCTGGCGATTAGTAGGAAGTTGAGAGCCCCTGATGCTGGAGCTGGGTTGCCCAATGAGATACATATCACTGAATGACCTTGTGGCAGGAGTTGCCACCTTTCTTCTCTTTTCAGTTGGTTCATCCCGTTCACTTGTATCGCTAACCACTTTCCCACAGTGTAGTTGTATCCAGATGCCATGTTGTCAGCAGTTCACAAATCATAACAAATCAGCTTTAACTTACAATCTGAAATGAAGAGATAAAACATACTTAGTGATAATAAATTATATACATTCATTAAGAGTAACATTTTTGAGATAAAGTTATGTATTATATGATGGTATCCTTTCGAAGCATAAAAATATATATGTTTGTGCATTAAAATTAATTAAAATTAACACAGGTGTTCATGTGTTTACAACCATATGCAAGAAAATTTTATTAGCTTTCATTTGGTACCACTTTCAATGCTATAGCATCAACCTCTGAAAAAGCCACAATGAAAATAAGGACATGATATCCCAAATTTTGCAGCATTTTTGAAAAGCGTCAACAATAAAATTTCATGGCTCTTGAGGCAGGCATAGCCAAGGTCCAAGATCACAATAACTGGTATATTTAGCTTATTTAGACCTTGGAGAATGGGAATAATATCAGTTGCCATATGTTTGAAGAAAAAGGTCAATTTTGAAGATGTCTAGTGTGTATATGTGTATACTATTATTGAATACATATGTTGATAGTTTCAACTATGCTAATGAGTCGTAAACTATGAAACACATATCCGTTGAAAATTAATCTTTTAATATATATATATATATATATATATATATATATATATATATTACGGGATTTCCTTGGATTTTACTTGTGCAAATGGAAATTCAATTAACTTTCTTGAAATTATATATTTGGATTTTACCGTCACTGGATTATTTATCTTCCACCAGACAATCCATTCATGTGTAATCACCTTTTTCTTCACCATATTCCCTCTGCTTCAATTTTTGTTATCAAGTAAGATCTTTGACTTACTTGTTGTTTCATCAAATACTTTTGCATGCAAAATCCGATGCCGAATTTTGCTAATTCCTACCCTCTGATGAGAAGGGAAGTATTTCTTTGAAACTCCGCGGATTAAGGACTATCGACTTATCTAGTGTTTCCTTTTCAGATTAAATATGTTTTTAACTCATTACAATGTGTTTTTTAACATGTTTTACCAACTGTTTGCTCGTATATTTATATATAAAATAAGTAAAAATTGCAATTAAATTTACCAAAATGATCCAAGATGGTAAAAGTAAAGTATATTATAAATATTAAAGTATTTATATATAAATATATATATATATATATATATATATATATATATATATATATATATATATATATATATATACACTGCATAAATAATGAATACTTCTAAAAGTATCGCAAACAAAATGAACAAATGACAGCTATCAATCTATTTTCTCTCTCTCTCTCTCGATATATATATATATATATATATAGATGCGTATGTGTGTGTTTGTGTGTGTGTGTGTACGTGCAATGTGTATATGTTTGTATAATTGTGTGCTCTAGCATATATCCTGTCATAGAGTGATAGATCTTCTTTGAGGAACGGAATATTTAAATCTTTTATTGAAAACAATCGGTTTTCATTGATTGCGTCTTTCTATAGTTTTGGGAGATATCAAAGCGGTAGGCATACGATTGAAACAAATCATTTATAATTTAGGTTGAATTGGGCAAGTGAAGACTGGTTGCCTTCCGAACTGATCAATGTTTAGAAGAACGACGTTGAAGTGTGAGGCGTGATTGTCGGAAAGAATAAAGAGAGAAACGAGAATATATGATTGATGAGAGGAATCGAAAATGATGAGAAAAGAAGAAACCGATATAAATAATAATAAGAACCCAAAACGAGGGAAGAAGATACAGGAGAAGAGAAAGAATAAGAAGAAATAAAGAAAGAGAAAGAAGTAAGAAATGCGGCGAGGAAACGGCGGATGAATGATGGAAAAGAAGGAGGAAGTGGTGGAGTTGAAGATGCGAAAAAATATATTTGCATGCTGTGGTAGACTGAAGAAGATAAACAGATGAAGAATATAATTTAGAAATAGGGGAGGATTAGAAAATTGATATACTAAAAGAGGAGAGCACGACAGAAACAATGAACATCATGAAGACCTAATTGTGATTGAGTGGAAGAGGAAGAAAAAGAAGAGGAAAGATAGAAACAAGGACGATGCGTTGAAAGAAGGCACGGAAGAAGAAAACGAAGAAACATAACGAAGTAGAAGGAGTTAGTTTTCAAAATCATGAAATAAAAGAGTAAAACCAATAATAAAGGTGATACCGATAGAAAAAGAAAAATAACGAGAAAATATAACAAGCAGAATAAGAATACTGCTTATTTTTCTTTCTTTACTTTCCTTCCTTTCTTTCGTCTTCTTTCCTTCCTTTTTCATATTACGTTTGAATCATGTGAATATGATTCTGTCTTTCTTTTTCTTTTCCCCTCATTCGTGTTCCTTTTTTTCTTCTTTCCTTTTCTTTTACTTTGCCGTTTAAATACAATGTCAATTATTATTTTCTAAAATCACCACACTAAAATAAACGTACTCGGACCCTAAAACTGCCTTAGCAACCCCTAGTATGGGGCCTAAATAAACTACCCTTTTTTAACTAGAAATGGAATACTTAGGAAGGTGGATCCTCTTAGACTGAACAGAAACATCTCTTAATCTAACATTGCAGAGTCAGTTTATACTACACACGATCGCTTCTATTTTTGTTTTTTTACGTATCCCCGATTGAAATATTTACAGTATGATTGGAATGTAACCCCCAATTTTTAAATACATACAATTTATTTGTGAAATATAATTTATACAATTAATGCATGTGAGAATAAAATATATTACATGAACTTTTATTTTAAATTTAGTATGAGCGCCTTTATTCGGCATCACCTTTTCAAGTCGACTAGAAATCGCATCAACTGATTTGACACGGAACTTTGGCGAAATGGTAATTCTAATTTCACGTATTCGCTTTCCAGCCAAAATAGGAAAATGTGGAGGTACCTCACTATGTTGAGAGATGAAATTTTGGTCAATTATTAATGCTTAGGACAATATTGCAAGACAAGATCCTCCTCACTTTGCTACTGTTGCCCGTGGATGATTGTATGCCACGTTTTTTTAAAGGTTGATGGGTCGCACGAATTAACGGCCTGCTATTTTTGTCTCTGGGGTTGTCTGAAAAAGTAAGTCCAATCTACCAAATCAAGAATTTTAGAAGAACTTGAAGGGCGAATACTTGTAGTTATGACTAAACTTCCACAAAGATTCTTGTGAAATCAGTTGATGTGCTTCCAGGTCAACTTGAAAGCTCGTCGCAGATAAAGGCGCTTACATTGAATTTTAAATAAATGTTCCTGTATTATACTTTCTTCTCCCGTTGACAAAGTGTATAAATTATATTTCAAAAATAAATGTATGTACTTTAAAATAAGGAGTCACTTTTCAATCACCTAGTAGATAAAACCTACCGTATCCGTTTTAATTCTTACCATTTGTAATTATTTTTACATTCATTATTTTATGTTTATTTTTATTTTTATTCTTTCATTATTTCTTTCTTTGGTTTTCCTCTCCAGAAGTTGCAAAACTTTTTTGTTGTTATACTTCCATTGTGATTTTTATAGTTTCTACATCTGTAAGAACACAGACCACGTTTTAACAGGTCTCCTCTTCCTACAATCGGAGTCTACATTCGAACCTTCCAGAGGTTGGAATTGATTTATGAGAAATCAAATCGTTCTGTTACTTTTATCCGAAATTGACAAAGACCCGTCTTTTTCTGTAAATAATTTAATGATTCAGGTTACTCGGACATGACATTAACAGAATCTTTAAGAGCTTGAGATTGATGCCTACATCAGACAGTTTTTAATGTGACAATGATATGTTCAAAGAAAACCCCAAACTGCCACGTATGTGTTTCTGGGCATCACGTACAGCACTGGCATAATCACCTTGACACAGTTGTTCTCGATAGATCGAAGTTAAGAATGCTGAGGCTGGCCAATATTGGATGAGTGACTATTTGAGGATAACAGCGGCTTTATACAGGAGGACGTTGACACCTCCATGTACAAGCTTCAAAACCCTAACGTCATCATATCATCTGACATCCCACTTGAAAGCGCTTTTGAATTTCATACTCCCATTAAACTTTCTCCTAGTGCCGTTCCGGTATAGTACAGGTACTTACATATTCATACATTGATATTTGTCCCCGCAATTGACTAGTTCTTCTGCTACTATTCACGTATGTAATGATTTTAAACGTTACAGTACTGAATAAGCAATAGACTCGAAATACCTTGTACGAAAGGGAGTATTATCATGAATCGAAAAAGCGCTGCAAGTCTGTTTGATATTTTTCTGACAACTTCTCTTGAACTGTGCACATCCACTTTTATATCTCCACTGGGATCTTCCCATTACTCAGTTGTCTTAATTAAGATCAAATCAAAGTGAAACAAGGCATCTGATCACTCTCTCCATCTCATCGCTCTCCCTATACTCTTTGCGTAGTATATCAATATTTGATGGTTAATTAGGACACCCTCAGATCCTTAATATCAGAAATTCTTCTGCATCCGCTGTTTGAAAATATTGGATTTAACTAATTAGTTAATTGTTGGTTCGGAGAGATCTCTGGCTTTAATGAACTGCAAAGCGAAGCTAAATTGATTGCTGTGATACACCCCACAGTATGCCAACACCATTAATTATGAAAAACACGATTTCAATTCCTTTCAACGAAATATATGTTCTGAAACTATAGCTACCTTTAGGACTGTCCGCAAATATTGCGAGACGGTTATAGAAAAGGAAAGAGAGTCGTGTTAAATTTGTTAAGTCTAGAATATCACGAATTTGAGCGAAAGACAAACAAGGTTCTGAAAAGATGCATGATCTATATATTAACATCTTCAATGGAACTCCTGCATTTTTCTTTATGACTACATCCATATGTTATGAGTCGTTTAAAACGTAAGACCTCCGTTTATAACTCAATATCTAAAACGTTAAAGAGCTACGAATACGAGAGTGATACCATTTAACCGAGCAAAATTGATGTTCTAAAATTTCTTTTTCTACATAGTCACTACGATTTCCAATGCACTTTTGCCGACTTGTTTTGATGCCTCGGTCGTGAAAGTCCGGAGAACACATTAACACACATTTCTCTTTTGCTATTCTGAAATAGACAGACCCATCCCTTACTGTGCTGACATAAATTGCATCTGAATTTAAACGCTTCTCTGCTTCTCACTCACAACTTTGACAAAGGTTGCTTTTTTAATCTTATATATCAATATCTGTAACAGAAAGATTATATTTCCACGTCATGAATGCATAAGTTCACCCATTATTCCAATGCAATTTGCAATCCGCTCTTATTTAGTCGAATGGAATAAAGAAATAGGAGGCATTATTTTTAAACGTCCCTCGCATTACAACATTCGAAACATTGTAATAAAAAAATCCGGAAACTATAGCTCGTTCGCATTCATACAAAGCAGGTCAATCTTTATCTACAGGAGAGATGCTTCCTAACATCTTTGATTATTTTTTCACTTTGTTCATTATTTAAAGATACTTATATGGAATTCACTATTTTGTTCATTATTTAAAGATACTCATATGGAATTCACTTCAAACCAATCAGACTCTTTTGTATCATGAGTAAGCTGCTTGAATTAATGATAAATCAACAGCAGTTAACTGAGTGACAAGAAATAGAAGTGCCACCTTAGCAAGTCAACAGAAGTTGTAGTGAGTGTAACATCATTCAACACCAGTAAATATATTGGCACGGGCTTCGTTTTGGGGCAATAGTTCTTGACAAGTCAAAAATCATTGGTTGAGTTTCGCACAAAGGTCTGCTTTACATGTTTTCTAACTATGGAATATCTGGATATGTCCCCTCAACCATCAACTCTTTTTTTCTGATAGCTTTATGAAAGTAGTCGTTGATTGCAAAAGTTTGAAGTACGATTATCAAAACTGACATGAGGCGATTCCGATCCAACCTTTGAAGATCCTGTATAGGATTGATTTAAATTGAGAAAGTCTCTCTCTTCTCTCTCTCTCCCTCCTTCTCTCTCTCTCTTTATATATATATATATATATATATATATATATATATATATATATATATATAAATATGTACATATATATATGATATATATATATATATATCATATACACTAGCAGACCACCCGTAGTTAAATATGCTTTAATAAAATATTTTATTTAATGAAAATTTCTTATTGATTGTAATAGATCCGATCCGATATTGATTACCATATTATTGATTAATATATAGTAGTGACACTCGCCGTAATCCAGTGATAAATTATGCTTTACTATGATATTTTAATCCCTGTTGGATTCGTACTTATTAATGTATAGCCAGTAATCTTTTGATAATAATATTTTATCTGTCATCTACTGGGGTACGTTATTATAAATACCTATATATATGAAATGAACTAATTTTATCCCCTCTTATTTTGACCTTAATAGGATTAAAAATCAAGACATTTCATGCGAATGTAATATGCACAAACAGTAGCACAATATCTGAGGTGTGTTATAGGCATATTACCTATCCACTTCCTCGATAATCGTAGATTACTATATTGTTTCTGCTGAGAGTTCACTGCCAAAATCGGTTAAATTCAATGGAAGTAGTACATTCTATTCTCTCTAATTAATTCCTCCTACCCCCGTCACCATTTACACCGTCACGAGATCGTTCACAAGGGACATTACGAAGGAACGCTGGTTTCGGTTTTCTGTACATCGTAGTTGCTTAAAAACCGGGAATGGAATTTTACCGTGTCTTTCCGTTCTATGCTTCCTATTGAGTGAAACGCACAACGGAATTAACCGATAGCGACATTGCCACAAACATTAATTCTTATCCCACGTTTAATTTTACGTTGCTTAATTAACATTTTTCCCACCATTTTTACACACAAAAAAAGATTCTTTCCATTTCTTTTTTATAAACTAAGTATATAAGACATCATTTCCGTTTTATTTCGCTTTGTAGTTGCTTAAAAAACTGGAATGGAATTTTAACTTTCCTTTTCGTTCTTTGCTTTCTACTGGGTGAAACGAACCATGGACTTAACCGTCTTAACTTATTTATGCCATTTTTTTCGCCTTTCACTGTATTCTTTAGTTTTCGTTTTGCCGAACGCTTTCATCATTTTTTACCCTTATTCTTGCTTTTTGGTTTTCCGATTACTTTTTCAAACAAGTTTGACGTTTGTTCGCTGTCTTGTTTGGGGGTTAGGGTTAGATTTTTTAAAGTTTAACATCGTTTTTTTTTTAACACGTAAACAGGGTTCGCTTATTCTTTACTTTACCCCCCTCCCCCATTACAAACACACACCTTCAAACACCCGGGCCACGCCGGGTACTCACGCTAGTATAACATGAAACATCTTACCGCAGATTTTGCAGCCTCCGCACGTGTTTGTGCGTGTGTGTGTGCGTGTGTGTATGTGTGTGTGTGTGTGTGTGTGTGTGTGTGTGTGTGTGTGTGTGTGTGTGTGTGTGTGTGTGTGTGTGTGTGTGTGTGTGGCACACGGTGAAAGGAAATAGCATATGAAACTTAGTAACAATAAAAATAATTACTCACGGTTGCTTGGTTATACAGATTAATTGTGAAGACAAACACACATCAACCACGTGAGGAAAAGCCAGATGATGAGTTGACCGAAACTTACTGAAATAAGAAAAACTATGAAGAGAAGGATAACAGTCCTAAAAAAATGAATACACAAATTATGAATTCTCACTTCAAAAGATTAAAAAATATATAAAATATAACTTATAAAGCCGTTTTCAAGTCTAATGTAAATAAAATGTTGATCTTTCGACGCAAATTATAATTTACAACTAGTTACAAATCTTCTTGGTGTTTCACCATCAATTCAATTATCCTCTAATAGTATTTAGACCTTGATAGGAAATGACACGTAAATAAGAAAAAGATATTATCAAACAGAAAATAACAAAACCTTTTCACGTGAAATAATTAATTTTCAATTAATTTGAGCAATAAAAAATAAAGTTTTCGTAACGAAAAAGTTCAAAATTACTTATTTTTCATATATGAAATTTTTTTGTATGAATGATTATTCGGTTGGCGCCATATGCGTTGAAGAATGTGTGAATGGAATAAGAAAGCAGAGGTGTCCGAACGTAGCCTGCCTGTTATTTTTTCTGGGAGAGTACGCAGTATCTTGTGTGCGAGAGTGTTTAGCATAGGATGTGCATATGTTGACGCTGTGTTTAGTAGTCTCTCAATGTTTATCCCTGTACCTGTCAAGATTTTGGACCAGAGGCTAGGATATAATTTTAAGGTTGCATCCAGGAAGAGCGTGTATGAAATAAAAATATCCGAATCTGATAAAAAAAAAGCTGTCTTGTTTTTTTCCGTTTATAGTACGACACTAAATAATTCTAATTTGGCTGAAATAAAGATTTTGTTCAGTTGAGAGTTGATAAATCGTAACAGTATTTTCTGCACGTGTTACTGCAAACAAATTATTTTGTCTTACTTTTTATTCACTCTTTCTTTACCTCATTTTTTAAATATATAATTCTCATAATTTATTACATATTGTATGATTTCGGTGATTTATTTATTCGTTCGCACAATTCATTTTTTAAACATCCAAATATTATTTCTTATTCGAGATGCATCCTAAAACAATTTATCATAGTGTGCGGCGACGTCGCGTAGACATCAGTCGCTGCAGTTAAATAGAGAGAGGATGAGTAGGAAGTAGCAGGACTGTTGACGTTACGCGAAGTAGGAAAGAGGTAACGGCATGCACAGCAGGAGAAAGAGAGCAGACAACAATGATTTTCCGCGAACCGGTGACAGCTCTGTCAAAATTTGTTACGCATAATGGGAAACACAGGCAGGAAATAAAAGTGTCTCTCAAAAAAAAGTAAGTTAAAAGTATTTCTTTTATTTGTTTGGCACTTCGTCGGGGTCGACAGACGCGAGGAAGAACGAAATGAGAACGCCCACATCAACATTAATGCGTCTTATTTTTGTAACAATGCAGTGCGCCCTCATTGTAACAGAGCGTCGACGAAGGAAATCAGCATCAACCCTGGGATAGATAACTAGCGAAAATATTAGCAGCAGCAGTCTCAGTATGCCAATTAAGTAAGTGTGCACCCGCTAACGTAACGGTATAGAAGAAGAAGAAGAAGAAGAAGAAGAAGAAGAAGAAGAAGAAGAAGAAGAAGAAGAAAAAGGTAGAACACAGGAGAGCATGTGATCGATCAAAGGAAGCGGTTGGACATGTTTTGACTTGTATGTGGCAAGAGGGAAAATGCGCCGCGTGGTCGAAAAGGCTAAACGGCAGACAACGAAAAAGACATGTACCTCAAGGGCGTTTTGACAGACATGTTCGACACGTGTGATATATTGAACCACAATGAAATGCGTTGTCGGAAATTACTGGAATAAATGTTTTTTGTATTTACCCAAATAAAATGCTAAGTCATATTTGTTATGTCCTTCTTTGGTTATGTGCTTGTTCCTGCAGCCTTATCAGACAACGTGCGTGTCCGAGTGGTTGAAATGTAACGGCACGACTCAAGTGTAAAGGTCACGCTACATTTTTTTATTCCTATTGAATGGAACAATGGGGCTTGCAAACTGAATTGCTATGATGACTGAACTGTACGTTCATAACCTAAAAGTTTCGTCTTTTTCTTGCAGGTATTTACGCTGAGAGACTCTAAGAAAGAAACCCTGTCATAGGCCTTCGTCAGAAACAGATATGCGCCATTGAATTTTTGGACAACGTTCATTGAAAATGTTGTTAACTATGTAGAAAATTAATACCAAAGCACAAAGCGTCACCCGTTTTAATTGTACTACTCCCGTCTTCATAGTTCTTCAAGGTTTTGAATTTACAAAATAGTATGCTTTACTTCTGGAACGATATTGTATAATAAAGCACGCTCTGAACGTCTATGCACAGCCATTGTTCATCGCTTGAAAAATTTCATTGGGAATGGTGTTAATTATGTAACAAAAATATATTCTGGAGCACAAATGTCGTTCTATTAAATCGTATGACTCCTGTCTTCGAAGCTCTTCAACTTTTTGAGTAAAGTAACGGTAAGAAACTGTATTTTTGCAACGATCCTCGTAATTTATTCCTTCATTCTTGTTATTCGTTTATTTAATATTCATTCTCTCATTCGAATGAGTCATTCTTGTATTCTTAATCATACTTCCTTATCAGTTATCCATTCTTTTTTATTATTCACGCTTTTTCCTCAATATTCGGCCAATAATTTTTTTCCTTTATATTAAGAATTAAATACCACTCAATCTTATACTTTCTTCAAATTTCCTGCACTTTTCATTTCCATCAAATTATCGTTTTTCTCACTCACTCTCCGTGTGACTCCCATGTTTGCAAAAGCAGCCATACAATTTCACTTATCAACCTGAATAGAAAACGTCAAAAATTCTGCGCATGCGTTGAGACAAAAACCCAAAAGTAAGAAGCTCTATAAAGACTCTTTTTATTCTACTGTCGATGCAAGTTCTTCTCGCAAAACATGTCGGATAGTGAGGGGGAGGCGGGCAAAACGCATCTTCCCCATTCTGAATGAATTTTAATCAGCAACGAATATTCGTTGTTAATTTTTGTTTTAAGGTATATAATTTTGTGATTTACGATGAAGCGATGAATATATTAAAAATAGAAATGACTAGAATTCATACACACAAACGCATATATATATATATATATATATATATATATATATATATATATATAATGCCGCCCGATGTTGCCCGTTCGTAAAATTAGATTTTAAACAGGTCACTTTGTAATTAAAAAAAAATACTCGAGCTTAGATCGAAATCAAAACCTAAAAACAGTGAGTCAAGTAAGATAACCATTAAGCCAAATTGATACGAACTTAAAAACGTGTTCAAACAAATTTATTCTGAACATAATAAATCTGTCATGTAAACGAGTTAAGCATGTGCATGAGTGAAACATTTAGCAAACAGATATAATCCGGTGACCCGCCAAGTACAAATTTTACAATTAACAGCAAATTTTTTTTCCACACATCTAATTACCATATATACCAAATTTCAAATTTGTAGATCAAACATCCGTTGACTATATAGCTTGAGAATTGTTCTCACGCATCAAACACATCTATCTATATCTCTATAAAAGTGAATGTGTCTGTTTGTGTCTGTGTGCATTTCCCTACATAATAACTCTGACAATTTTAAGTCTACAGACTCGAAATTTGATATACAGGGTACTGAGATTTTGGGATTATATTTGCGACTGATTTTCGGCCAGAAATTTGTCTGTTAGGGGGGGTCAAATTTCAACGATTTGACCTTTGAGAACTCTACCAAACTCCTCCGACAATTTTGGGTTTAAAATTCTGAATTTTACAAAACCGTTTTATTCTTTCTTTTTTTTTCTCCAGAAAATAAAACGAACAGACAAAACATAAATATATAAAAAGTTCATTGTCTAAAGAAAAAAAAATCAAGTGTATATTTTTCTCCAGAGAAAAAAAAAAACAGCGCCCGACTTTAACAGCGAAAATCACAAGTAACGAATTCTTTTTCCAAAAGTATAAAAATTAACCTTTCTAAGTCGCGACGAACCTTTTTCTTTTTGCAAACGTACATCGCTATCTTGGAAAGTCGTGACGAAATTTTCTCTTTTCATCTTTTTTGTCCCCGTAATGATCTGCGTTAAAATTTTTTTTTTTGTTTTAGTTACCGTGAACCTTTCAGTTGTATTATGTATCGATGTATTACTGGACCAAAAACGTAAAAAGGTTACAACTGAAAAGAGTAATAAACGTTACCGAGCAGGCGAGGGTCGCTCTGGTGTTTAATCCACACCTGGGATCAAAATGTCTATAGTTTATATAATGGATAGAACAGTCCATTTGGAGGGTGATTTCCCCACATTTTTTTTTACATAGGCATCACCACATTATCAAGGCCAAGAGGCCACTGAAGGATAAGGGTTAAAGAGTGTACAGTAGAAATTGGACATTATAGTAATCATTAGTAATGAAAATTTGGTAAAATTGATAACTTATATGGAACGGCTCATCAAGAACTTATTTACGTTAGACTTGAAGACAACCATATTGTAGTCAGATATATATATATATATATATATATATATATATATATATATATATATATATATGAATGACTACTTCATTTAATCACATAAATTAATATAAAGAAGTATAAATTTCCGCGTAAACTTTAAGTATTTACTTCAACAGTTCTCAATACGTAAGTCGAGCTAGGTAGTAAGTTACAAAATATATATGGCATATATATTGTCATATATATTTTATAACTTACTATATATATATATATATAGTCAATCACTTTATATATATATATAGTAAATCACTATATATATATATATATATATATATATATATATATACATACATATATAGTCAACCCCAATATCACTCTGTCACAGCCCTTAAATGCGGCTATGTGGCACCCACCTTAAGCTAGGAATTGAAACTTTATCGATCTAGTTGATAGTCGGTAGCTATACCCCAGGCCAAAAGATTGGCGCTCGTTTATTTTATCTCTAATTGCCTGTCACTCACATTACAGAAATATTAGAACCATATATAATAGAATATTTAAGGTAATGAAACAAACAGACAAATCTATTTCTTAATGGGGTTCTTGTTTGTATACCGATACCTGCGTTTTTATTCGATAAAGTACTTTCTATTCTTTAATGTTCCTAGATTTCTTTCTTATTTCTTTTATTTTATGTTTGCAAATTAAAATATTATTTCATATGAATCTGAATATTAGTGCGAACCCTGGGGAAGAGTAATTTATTATATTATTTTTGTCGAAGCATAAACACTCGTGTTCTCTGTTTATTGACGAATCCCGAACGCCTGTGACACTTCCTATATTTGTCTAATGCCAACTTTCTGAGGTGTAGAAATTAATTTAATGGAAGCCAAACAGATGAATGTCCTCGCTTGGAGTCTCCCTCATACTCTGCTACGAGGACATGAAATTCGCCTCAGATCAGGCAGATGATACTTATTTGGCTTCCGAATAATTTATGTTTCATATTCGAAAACCTTACAAGTGTTTTGCCATCATTTGCAGACGTTTGTTACTATTTATGGAAGCCAAATGAAAGTCGGAGCACCGACTCATATAACATAAGACACAAACATCTGCGTATATTGTCTCATGGCTTAAATTGAAAGTAGTTTTAGTATAAATTAACGCTGTAGGTTTGAGAGTTATAAAGACAATCAAAAAAATATTGGGTCATTAATAAAGATAATTCCTTTTTTGTTCCCCTACCCTTTTTTTTCTTTTTTTTTTTATATATATGTTGGATTTTGGAAACACAAACATCAAGTTTAGAAACATAACCGACTTTATAAAATTCATTTATCACAATCGATTTGGAAATTTTGAAAATAAGTGCGATTTGTGTGTTTGTCAAACGGTAGTCTTGGTCAACTATGACATTTACTGGGTTACTGTCACTGCTTATTTGTAAAAACAATTTTTTAAATTATATTTCTAAAGACACCACAGCAGTGCATTATATATAACAGTTCGACAAAGAAAGTAAGTAACATCCGACATCCCTTTAATTTATATGTGTTTATTTATCACTCTATATTGTTTCTCCATAAAATTCGTACACTGTTAATCTTTCTTTTTGGTTTAAAGTGATTATATTAGATCACAAAACCCCTATTTATTCATCAACAAATACCTCATTAAACTGTTAATTACACATTGCTGTAATTCACTAAGAATAAGAAAATGATGTACATTTTTGGTCAGCCAGTTACAAGTAACTATAAACCTCTTCAGATGATATTGCTTATACAAAAGTTTAGTCCGTAAGATCACGGAATATAAATTCTTACGTAAAACAAATAAAAACATATCTTGCCCTACTTTGGTATTGAGCACTCCTGTATTAACCTCGTTTAAACTTCATTTGTTTCTTTATCTCTGGAAAATATTATCTATCTATATATATATATATATATATATATATATATATATATATATATATATATATGAATAAATATCTATATCTATATATATGGATAACATATTACGCGGAAAATATATAAATTCTTATATCGTTTCTGTATTTATTTTTTTATCTGTTGACAGTTAGGAATACAGAAAGTCGTTAAAAAAAGAAAACGTTTCCTTGAAGGGCACCTATTTTTTACCAATCCTTCGGTATCAGTGTGAATGATGGAAACACACACACACACACACACACACACATACACACACATATATATATATATATATATATATATATATATATATATATATATATATACAGTGGGGAAAATAAGTGTTGGACATATCCCATTATTCTTTATTTGACACATATTTTATGCAGCGAATGACGCGAAAATTTAACAAGAAATAGTTACTAATTTAACAATAACAAATAACTTTAGAAATTGAAACCTTTTAATGCATAACAAAAATTATATAATAAAAACGAGTATAGTCGAAAAAAAGTATTGGACACACTAACACAATTTCATCTAATATTTAGTTGAAACCCCCTTATTGTCTATTACAGGTTCAAGACGTTTCTATACGACAAAACTAATTTGTGACAACATTCAGACGAGATTTCGGCCCACTCTTCAACACATACTTTCTTCAAATCCTGAATATTTCGTGGATCTCGCTGGTGGACCATGATTTTGAGCTCGCTCCATAGATTTTCTATAGGATTTAAGTCTGGGGGCTGACTGGGCCACTTAAGAACATCTATTTTGTTCTGTACGAATGAATCGGAGGTTATTTTATCAGTATGTTTGGGATCATTATCTTGTTGAAAGATCCATCCCTGTCGCATACCTAACGCATTGGAAGCAGGCAAGATATTATTTTCAAGAATTTCCCGATATTTGGCTGAATTCATCTTTCCATCTATAATATGAAGTTGCCCAGTACCATTTGAAGAGAATCATCCCCAGAGCAGGACAATTCCACCACCAAACTTTACAGTGGGGAGGGTGTTCTTGGGATCGTGCGCTGTGCCATCTCTTCTCCATACTCGACGTACAGAGTTAATGCCGAAAAGTTTCACTTTCATCTCATCGGACCAGATCACATTCTTCCAGTAATCATCTGTTTTCAATAAGTGGTCTCTTGCAAACTCCAGAAGAGCATTAACATGACATTTATTAGTAATGGTGTCTTTCGAGGTATACGCGATTTAAGACCGTTGCGTCGGAGTACATTACTAATCGTTGGTTTCGTTACCACTATCCCTGCTTCTTCTAAATCTTTCTGAAGTTCACCTCGTGTGGTTCTCGGTTGCTGCTGAACTTTTCGTACAATTTTTCTCACTGCTCGATCCGACATCTTGCGAGGAGTTCCGGTGCGCGGACGGTTCACGGTTTAGTCATACTTTCACAGAGCAAACTTCTTCCACTGAGAGGGAAGAGGACATTGCTCTGTCATACAATTCACTTGCTGTAGTTATGTCAGTCGTCACTGTATCTGAAGTAATATCTTGTGGTTCTACATTATCTGTCTCAGTATCAGCAGATGCAACTTGTGGTTACTGAACTGTGTCTTTGGTTGGCACAGCCACATTGTAGGCATCAGCGACCAAAATAGTGTTCAGTGCAGCATCTACCAGCATATTTCCCCGCACTGCTCTGGAAACAGCTTTGTCTGTCATCATGTTGGGCACTGTGTTTCCAGCATATACCACTTCGAGCAACTCTTGCAGTCCCGAGCCTGCCATTAGGTGACCTATACTCCCAAGAAAGCTCATCTGCATGTGAAATCCCCCAAGCCTGAGGACTATGCGCTTGAGATCACTGTCATTTGGTTGAGACATAATCGTTAAAGCTTTCCAGTACAAGGGTTGGTCGAATGTGAGGATTGGAGTAACGTCGTATAGTTGAGCTTGGGTAGACACAAACTTCATTGTAGAGTAGATACATGAAGCATGACTGGGATCAAAGTCAATCATTGGAAGGAATGTCACAGACGCTTTTCCTGGGTGTTGACCTCGATGCAGGCACTGCATCATGCCAGACCATGATGGAATTGGAGAGTGGAGAAGTAATGATGTCTTCCACAGTATATCTAACTCTGATGTTGGATCCTCTTCTGTCGTGCGAACCAGTGGATTGTAGATGATAGGTTCCAATGCTGGAGGAATTTTGAAGTACTGAATGCTGATGCGACCAATGGCAGCAATCTCTTTAGCCGTCACATTGTTTGTTTTTGTTTCTGGTGTAACAGTAGCTATAATGCCCATTCCATGGAATGTCCCTGTGCCATCAATTGTTGCCACATTATGGTCCACATTATCGGCAATATACTCTATGTGGTGCTCTTCGGAATACCCAGGGATCTCAGTACCTTGTACAACAGCTGCACTCCGTTCATATTTCATGACCTCAGCATAGGAAGATGAAAACCCATGCCCGTGAAGCGTGTCCACCAAAAAAACGTGACGCAAAATGGTGGTGCATCTGGATACCGAGGCCAAGCTGAAGAGGGGTTATTATTGCCCTTGGTCGTATGGCTTGCATTATGGCCTGCCCAATCGAAGCAAGTTTTACACCAACATTTTTGCCAGCAAACATAGTCCTAAGCAGTAATTGCAATGAGTTTGGAATGTAGCTAGCAGAATCAGCAATGTCGCCCGTGTCTGGATACAAATCCTTTGGGGTTTCCATGGACTTTACATCACTGGCAATGAGTTTTGCAGCAGCTTCAATAATATTCAACTTGTCATCTTCAATATTTTCAGCTTTCTGTTGCTTGTGGAATGCATAGAGGATTGAGCTTGCTGTATCTCTTAATGTGACCACACATTCTTTGGTGCTCAGCACAGTCATTAAAACCCTCTAGCCAAAGTGCTCCTTTATTTTAGTTTTCATGTATTTAGCACTGTAAGGTTCATGCTCTGTGTTCTGAAGAAACTCTGACATTTTGAGAACAAGGTCATGTATGGTGGTTTGCTCCTCGTCATTTTCCTCTAAGAACTGAGCCACTTCCAGGAACGCTGACGTTCAGGCCTTCCGAGTTTGAGCCTCTTTGATTTGTCTCCAGTACTACTGGTGTCTAAAGAGTGCTTAGTAGGAATGTTTTTCCCTGTCCTAAAGTTGCTACTGCACTGCTGGTGATACATTGCATCCGCTGCGTGTAGGTCATTCACCAATGCTATTCTGCCTAATACTGTTGCAGACCATTCGTCATTTCTAGAATGACAAACCTGAAGGATACTCTTCTGAAAGTCTTCTGTCCTAACTGGGAAAACACTCAGTTCTCTTTGCTTCCTACCAGTTTTAGCTGACTGTCCACACAACAAGCAGTGTTCTTGAAAATTGAAATGTAGTTCAGAACGGAGCTCACAGCGGGGTTTTGGTGGTTGTTGCTGCCTTGCTAGGTCACGTGCAATGTTTTTTGCTTTGCAATAGTTACGGCGACATTCTACGTGTAGTGTCTCTCCTGGATTCACTACCAAATCGCTACCACGTTGACTACTTGCACGATTCACGCCATCGCTGCCTTTTGTTCGAAGAACAACTGTCGCCTTTCCGTCAGAGATTGATTCATTACAGATGCGACACTTCTCCATTGTCAATGTTTGCTGAATCTCAGATTAATTACCCTGGAATAGAAACAAAAATAATATATAAATTTATAAAATAAATAGTTAAATATAAAAAGTTATAATATAAAGTTAGTCAAGAGTTAGTAAGTTATAAAAAAGTTATAAAATAAAGTTAGTCAAGAGTTAGTAAGTTATAATAAAGTTATAAAATAAAGTTAGTTAAGAGTTAGTAAGTTATAATAAAGTTATAATATAAAGTTAGTCAAGAGTTAGTCACATGAGGCAGCAAAACAGTCACATTTCAGTTTGCCTATGTTTCGGATACCACGCATATGAACATTTTTCAATATTTTTTGGCCATATTGAATTTTTGGCTATAAATTCTTTATCCAATAAAAATGTAACCTATTCCACGTAAATCCTAGTGTTCAAAAACCCCATTTTAGCACTTCAAATCACTCAATTATGACATCTAAATGCGGAGATGTGACAAATTATCGAAAATTGGCGGCCATCTTGGATTTATGCAAATTAGACATATTTCCTCAACATGGATTTCTTAGGACTTTTAGTATGATGTTCTAGACACCTCATGAGAATGCCTTGTGGTGAAAAAAATGCTGTTGCAATTTGTTCCAAGTCGAACCTTATTTTGCCTGGACTATCAAGCAAGCTCCAACCTTTGTCCCAAATAACGAAATGCAGCATTTCTGTGTCAGTTTAATAAACACTTTTATGCAGAATTTCTCAAACTTCAGGACAGCATAGAACAGGGCAGGGCAAAGTTTCTTCACGGATCATTTACAAGGTCATTTCCAAAATAAATATAAAACATTAATTTCAAATTTTAACACTAATGTTAACGACCATTTTTTTGTGTTTGATCTATCAAAAATTGTTGCATTTTTTTGTTTACTTATTTCTTAATTTACTTTTTCATAAACCATGCTGAAACTCTTAACACCTGAAGGCACGTATCAAATCTCTTGCCAGTAAAACAAGGCCGATAGCCATTAGTCGCGTTCTCTCGTGTAATGAATGAATGCGTGAATGTAGGATTGACATGAAATTCTTAAAGATAAACTAAAATGACCGATAAATGGGCTGAAATGACTTACATAAATAAAAAGTAAATGACTTGGAATGACTTTAATGAACTTAATGATTAATTGAATGACATTAAGAATGACTTGCATGCTTAAAAATAAAGTGCAATCCTTCAAAACAACTTAAATAACCTGGAGAATGAGTTGAATGGCTTTGAGACTGAGTGCTTGTAAAGTCGGTAATCATTTTACATTAAATTATTATAGAAAAGTGATCACCAACTTTATATCACAAAGTTACAAACATATGTACAGCATGTAATAAGAACAGATACTACACTTTGAGTTTGGCCAAAAAGCAAGAAAAGGGTATTTATTTGCTCCCCCACCGAGCAAATTAGGCACGATTTTTAATGTGAAGAGTGAAAGGGAAATGGGGACCAACTCCCAGGGGAGTAGGGGAGATGGATAGTGACAATTGTTATGAAGGGTTGGTATTTATTTGCTCCACCACCGAGCAAATTAGGCACAAGGCCGTTTTTTTAATATGGAGAGAGGAGGGATGGGAGAGGGAAAGGGGGCAGCTTCAGATGGGCGGGAAATGGGAACTGGATAGTGAGAGTTGGCCTGTAGGGTGATCCCTACATTGACCAAGGGCTATATGTGGAGTGGCTGCCCCCACATATGGTCTTTGCTTGTAACATCTGCCGAAACAGATACTACACTTTGATCTTGGCCTAAAGGCCAAGAAAAGGGTATGTATTTGTTCCCCTACCGAGCAAATTAGGCACAAGGCCGATTTTTAATATGAGGAGTGAGGGGGGAAAGTGGGACCAGTTCCCCGGGGAGTAGGGGAGCTGGATAGTGACAATTGTTATGAAGGGTTGTCCCTACATTAACCAAGGTCTTATATGTGGGGTTGGCCCCACATACGGTCTTTGCTTGCAGCATCTGCCGGAACAGATACTACACTATGAACTTGGCCAAAAGGCCAAGAAAATGGTACTTATTTGCTCCCCCACCGAGTAAATTAGGCACAAGCTCGATTTTTAATGTGAGGAGTGAAGGGGAAATTGGGACCAACTCCCCGGGGAGTAGGGGAGCTGAATATGACAATTGGTATGAAGAGTTGCCCCTACATTGACCAAGGTCTTATATGTGGGGTCGCCCCCACATATGGTGTATGCTTACAGTATCTGCCGGAACAGATATAACACTTTGATCTTTGCACGAAGGCCAAGAAATGCTGAATTTATTTGCTCCTCCACCGAGCAAATTAGGCACTAGGCCGATTTTTAATGTCAGGAGTGAAGGGGAAATGGGGACCAACTCTCCGGGGAGTAGGGGAGCTGGATAGTGACAATTGGTATGAAGGTTGCTCATACATTGACCAAAGTCTTATATGTGGGGTCGCCCCCACATATGGTCTACGCTTGCAGTATTTTCCGGAACAGATACTACGAAGGCCAAGAAAAGCTGTATTTATTTGCCCCCCCCCCCCGCCCATCCGAGCAAATTAGGCACAAGACCGATTTTAATGTGAGGAATGAAAGAGAAATTGGGACCAAGTCCCCGGGGAGTAGGGGAGTTGGATAGTGACAATTGGTATGAAGGGTTGCCCCTACATTGACGAAGGTGTTATATGTGAGGTTGCCCCCACATATGGTCTTTGCTTGCAGTATCTGCCGGAACAGATACTCCACTTTGAGATATAAAATTTTTTATTCACAGGAAAATAATACAATTGCGAAAAAGAACAAAAAACTTAGGCACATGGCCAACTCAAAAAGAAGGGGGGATGGTGAGGTTGGTTGATCCATCTCGTCTCTGTTGTAAATTTTAAATGATTTTTCTCTCGGTTAGACTCTTTTATCATGGTTACCCCTATGAATTTGTATTTATGTGTGTGTGGTGGGAGGGGAGGGTGCCTACTTAAGCCCAATTTTAAAACATTTTTTATTTATATAAAAAAATACAAATTTGATCTTGCTCAATAGGCCAAGAAAATCTTAAAAAGCTAACAAAAGCATCTATTTACAACATACCTTTGATCTTAACTAAAAAGGCCAAGCACAAAAGTGTTACGGACAGAACGACCCACCGACAGACCGACGGACCGACGGAGAGACTTATAGAGTCGCTTGCATTCGACTAAAAAGATCAAGAATTTAATGTCTGCAACCATTTCCTTTTTTCATAGAAAGCATTTGGTCTGTTTTAAGAAGTGGCTCACGAAGCCATATGGCTCAGTGGAGCACACTTGGGAACCCCTGGTTTAATGAACCTTGCATTTAAGAACACGTATTACTATCGCCCTTTCGAAGTAAATTGTCTTAAAATACAAGCAATCTCACCTTTCATTACAGATGTCTATAGATTTTTGGAAGGCCTTCAACTATGATATTTTCTCATCTCAAACTGCTTGAATTTGGAAGTCTACTCTTTCTCTGTTTCCCTGACTTTACTAATATGCATAAATTTAAATAATTTCACCACGTATCTCGCTGCTCTACTTACATACTGTCCCGTAAGAGCTGCTCCCTATAGTAGCCAAGTATGTCCAAATGGCCATATACTTTTTTTATAAGTGAATACGATAAAGAGAAAGTGTATGAAATTTTTACCAAGTAAAAAGATAATGATCCGAAGCGTAGTTCAGCATCTTCCAAATTTATATTTTCCTGGAACCATTATCTTAAAATCGTCTCAGGTGGTCAATGTCCAATTTGGTGGCGCTAATATTAGCTTTAAGGTTTAGCATCGCTCTGGCCGTTACATCTGTTCGAACTAGCCAATGTTGTACCCAGTGATTATACGCTAATCAATCTTGTGTGGACGACCCAAAAACGAATCATGCAGACATGGCCAATTCTTCACTGACCGTCGCACTTAATAAGCACTTTCCCGTTAAGACCCGCAACCGAAACGCTAACAGCACCCATATTTACCAGCACTCTCCCGCTTATTTCCTGGGGGACTGACTCACAGAATAAACCTAAACGCCGCAATCTGTTTCTAAATGTAACTTGATTACTAGTTTTATATTACTCTTTTCTTGGTTTCGTCGCGTCTTTGGTGGGATAATTCGAAAGTTAAATGTCTTATAATTATCAGCTATCGCTATCCCATCGTTCTGTTATTGATAATAGAGCGTGCCATGTTCGTACATTTCCATGGAAGGAGATGAGTATAAAACGCTATAAAAAAAACGGCTATGACTTAATACAGCAATAAAATCGATCGCACACTAATCATATCCTTGCAAGCATTTATTCCTATCGATATAAAGTTACGTATGTGCATATTTTTAATGTATTTGTAGGAACAAGAACTGTTAATTAACAGATCATTCAAAAACACAGCTGCTAAGTGAAAATAGTCGTAATTTGGGAGCTGTTTAGTCCAATTGAATTTCAGGAAAAAGGGGTAATAAGGAGGCGTATGTCCTTCGAGAAAAAAAAACTTATATCTTTAATTTTTTATTATCTTTGAATCAAAATAATATATTCACACCGTTTCTGTTACGACTCATTTAAATGGTCAGTAGAGATGGGGAAAAATTAAATAATTAAACAAGTGAACAATTAAATAATTTTGATACCAAACTTGGCCACAATAATTTGACTCTTCCTTACCAGACTGCAATTGAAATGAACAGCGCCTATTTTACGGAACTACCCTTCTTTGAGAGACTTCTTATACTGAACGTCACTCGACACCTTAAATGAAAGGATCCGTTACCAAAATCATTGGAAAATGTGGGATTGTCCGTCCGTTACAGACAGTATATAGCTCCATCCGCAATGCTCTACTAAGAGCTAATACGTACAAAGGTGGAGCATGGTTACCACATCTAGGGAGGTGCTAACAAAAGTAGCCTGTCTTGTCTTGATAGGGTATGAACCATTTTAGAAAGTTTCTGAGCCAGCAACTTTTTGCCTCGCTACTTCCTCTTCATCACAAAAGAGACGCGACCAATCTATCTCTGCTCTATCGTTATTTTAATGGTAAACATGTTACTTATTTGTAATCATCTATTATTAATCAATTAATATTAACCGTTATACAGGATGGCGCAGGTGTCACTTTTCTATTTTAAAATATATATTTTTTTTAATAAATTATTCTTTACTTATGTGATACCGTACTTTGGCGCAATTAGCCCAAAGAACGGTATCAATTTCCATACAGAAATAAATTAAAATAAAATCCCAATCTTTAAACTATTATAAAATGAATTTATTTCTGCACCACGCAGTGACTTATGCGACACCCTTTAAAATCAATATCAGGTATATTTAGACATATGCCCCTATCACCATATTAAAAGTAAGAGTTTATTAATTGAGTATATTGATTGTATAAGTCTACTTTCTACTGAGCAAAATACTATAATATCAACATAGTATAAATTCACTGAATTTATTAAAAAGAAAGGTTCTATAAACAAAATCTTATCAGAATTATAATTGTATATATCTATATAAAGTTATGTATGTTTATACTTTGTATATTTACGTGTAAAGGATGCACTCCTAAACGAATCAACCGATCATTATGAATTTTTTTGGACATAGCCTACAAATGAATGACGCACGTAGACAAACAAAGGGCGAAAATAAGACAGTGCTAATTTGATTTAAATAAAAGAAAAGAAGATAACACTAGCAAAAGTCCAAAGTTTAAATAGCAGACATAGAACGTTAAAGCAAATAAAATGCAAAAAGAAGAAGAAAAAAAAAACTAATGGGAGAAGAAGGACATTATAAACGCAAACGACAAAAGATAATAAGAGGCCATTTTGGAAAGAATGATAATTGTAAGTTTCATTGACAGCCATTATTCACGAGATGCGGCACGGAGAGATATACGCATGCGCACCTTCCAAATCTACACATCCGCTTGGGTGTACTTTTCTGTGTGGAATTTTTGCTGTTGTTGAAAACAAAGACAAAGCATGAAAAGTGTCTGTGTGATTATATAGTTTTGTTACACGTTTACTATCGCGCCTTTTCCGTTAATCTTTTCTATGTGTTTTGACGTGGGTGTTGAAATTTAACTTGGAATGTATGTTCTCATTTTTCGCAAAATTGCATTCTCATATATTTTTTACATCCTCTAAAATTTACCTTTTTTCTCATGCTTTTTCCATGTTAATATAGACTTTAATTTAAACGACTTGTGGTCGGCTACATTTCATTTTCTTCTTCGATAATTCTTCATATATTTGTTTTTGTTCATAGACCCACGTTCGTCATCTGTTTTTGTTTATCTTTCATTCCCTCTTTTCTTTTCCACGCCCTTTCAAGTTGTTAATCTTGTTGCTATGGTTGTTGTTATTGTTGCTGTTGTTATTGTTGTTGTTGTTGTTGTTTTTCTTCTTCTTCTTCTTCTTCTTCTTCTTCTTCTTCGTCGTCGTCGTCGTCGTCGTATTTTCTTCGATATTCTTTCTTTATCTTCGTCGTCTTCTTCTTCTTCTTCTTCTTCTTCTTCTTCTCTTCCTCTTTCTTATTTGTTCAATATGCGTTTTCACACAGACGATTATCAGTGATTGCTAACAGAAAATAACATGTTGTGTTTCCTGGGCTCTGAGTGACAGAAATCTCCCTCCATATTTCCAGCCTTGCTTATCTATTTCAAGAACAATTACAAATGGTTATGCATTATCAAAATAATTGATTATCATTGTTTTTTTTTCGCTTGCAACAAGTATTGGTCTCCTCTGATATTAAGGTGGCAACCAGTTTCGCCAAAGTCCCAAATCTCTCTGTACCCTTCCAAATGAGGGTCAGTTTTTGTTTCCTTTTTCTCCGTCATTCATTTTGCGATAAACTTCCTTTTTATCCCACTTTTGTTGTTGTTGTTGTTTACTTTGCCTTCTCGATTTCTTCTTTTTCTTCTGCTTTTTTTTTCCTCCTCTTCTAACGAGGCGAGATGTACGTAAAGTATCACTATCAGTAACCGTTTCGTCTACAGAGTTTTCAGTTTGCTGTCCAACATGGTTTATTCTTATCTTGTCCCAAACTTTCGGGGAAATTATCCAAAATGTCTCAAAGTACATATATTTTTTTTCTTAAAGAGAAGGAGCAAGTCTCCATTTGGATATGTGCCATCAGACGGGAAAATTTTATTCCGACCAAATATAGTAAAGTGAGTGACATTATTTTTATTAATTAAACACGTATTTAACTAGAACTGTATTCAAGTACTTTCAGAACGTTTGATAACACTGTTAATATAAATTAAAGAACCAATACTATTCATTGATAATACCGCAAATACTAGTTGGTATTTTTAACTGTTTATTTTCTTATGAGATTTTAGAATTGTAAACAAATAATTTTTACGTGAGAATGTTTTACAAAGTGTTCTCTTATTAATAAATAAAACATTTCATTGAATATTTCCAAATACTTTAAAGTTACATATATTTTTCGAAAGAGACATCATGTTTTGAAAATGCGAATGTGGAAGACGTGGTCACCGGAAAAGATCCCTTAGTCGTGGACGTTGAAATATATTTAAATGTGTTAAAATTTTGTTTGTTTGTGTTTTACAGCATTTAAGCGTTAAATAATTTACATTACTATAAAAAATATTATTGTCAAAGAAATACTCCATTCTTTCGAAGAAAGTTGCGGGGAAAATAGGAACGGACATAAAAACGACCTACCTGTAAAGCGCCCATGTGTCTGCCTGTCATGCACTTTGGACAGGAAAAAGAGAAATCAAGACGGCGTCTGCCATATTTAACAGACACTGTCTCATGTGATCTCGCGAGATTCACGTGGGTGAATGTAGAATGAAGCAGGTCGCTTGGAGGGGGGTTTGTTTATTCGTCGTACAGACGGTTACTCAGTGCATTGGAACGAGTGAAGGAGGTTCCAGTTTTACAAGCTATTTCGGCATGACGTCAGGATTTGATCCTAAGCTGATTCCACTGTTTGATGGCAGCAGCGCTGAGCAGTCAGTACAGGAATGGGTGGAAGAGGCAGAATTCATATGCCAGCTCAGTGGTGTGAAGAATGCATGGCCATAATACGCCACGTTGGAGGCGCATATGCTGTATACCAGCAGTTAACAGACAAAAAGAAGGCAGATTTTACCTCCATCAAAAACGCCCTCTACACAGTGTTTGCACGAGATCCGGTTGCTGCATGACAGGAGTTTGTGGCACGCAACTTACATTCCGGGGAGACGGTTGATGTTTATCTGGCAGAACTAAAGAAGTTTGCGGTCCTGTTCGGGGGAATGTCAGATAAAAGCCAGGTGTGCGCATTTATTACAGCATTGGCCGCTGGTGTGGAGGATCTGCTCCAAGCCTTATCTCAAGTAGACAAGATGGACATCTCGGAAGTATTAGCACGGGCGCGGGTGATGATAAAAAAGAGCCCAGAGACTGTAGACCGTGCGGCAGCCGTGCAACCATCGCAAGGTGGATCTCAGGAACTGTTCACGGTTACAAGCTGCTACAAGTGAGGTTGGCTCAACCATTTGACCCGTGATTTTCTCTCATCGCGTTCACTAACTCGAAGGCCTAGCGGACTTCAGTGTAAAAACCGGCAAGGGGAAGAACTACAGCGTCAGTCTTTTCCCCAGATCGTCATTGAACAAGGCGCTGCTCGCAGTGAGCGTGCGCGTTAACGGACGTGAATGCCTCGCCCTTGTAGACACTGGGTGCACCCAAACTCTGGTGCGCAAGGCATGTTGCGACACTTGGTACAGGGAGAGAATTCCGGTGCTAACCGTGGGTAGAGGGTCGCTGGCCGCTTGCGGGGTAAGCGTCATAAGCCCGAGCATCGGTGACGGGTCTGCAGTAACCGTGTAAGATTGGTGGTGGATGACGAGTTGCTGTGGTACGACCTACTTCAAGGAATGGATTTAATTACACAGCTGGAAGGAATCACTGTCAACTGCACCGGCAAGATAGAGTTCTCCCGACATGAGAAACGTGTTTGCGCCGCGATTACCCGGGAGGAGCCTGAGTTTCATGCATATATGATAGGGAAACCAACGCGTGGACGGCATTTTGGAATTGGGCTGGCGATCAACCACCAATATCCTTACGGAACCTGCTATCAGATTACCCCCTCCAATGAGGCTAAAGGGGCAGTATGAAGCAGAACTACAGACCTGGATCGACAATGGTTGGCTCTTCCATACGCCGAGGATGAGACCCCCCCCCGCCCTCGAGGACTGATTCCCTTGATGGCTGTCTTACAAGATAGCAAACAGAAGGTCCAACCCGTCATGGACTACTGTGAGCTTAACGAACATGTCGAACAATACACGGTAGGGGCTGATGTTTGTGGGCTCAAATTAAGGGAGTGGCGGCAGCAAGGGTCGGACGTTACAATTCTGGACCTGCGCACGGCCTACCTGCAGATACACATTGATGAAGGGGCGTGCCCATTTCAGACTATGCAAATGAAAAGAACTCGCTATTGTCTGACCAAGCTAGGGTTCAGTCTCAACGTGGCACCAGGCATTATGACTGCAATTATGCACTCGATCCGGCAATAGGATGACGCTGTGTGTCTACGATATCTTTGTAAATGAGAGTTGGTCAAAGAGTACTTCGAGAACGTGGGACTGACATGCAAGGAACCCGAACGTCTGCGAGACGGGCAAACGTACTTGCTTTATTTAAATGTTGATATGAACTAAGAATAAAGGTTACATTAAATTTTAGTTAATAGACCAAGAAAGGGGCACAGAATAGGTATTTTTAACAAAGTCGAACAAAACGCAAACGTGGCAACTAAATGTTCCTATTTACTTGCCTCCCCGCGAGGGTAAAGTTAGGCATAAAGCCATTTTTAATGTGGAAGAATCTAGCTCCTGAAACAGGGGCACTCTGGATAGGAACAAAAAAGTTGTTTCAGTCATGAAGGATTTCTCCTACACTGACCGAGGACAGAAAAAATGAAGTGCAGCATCAAGACAGATACTACACTTTGACCCTGTCCCGAAAATAAATGTTACCAAAGACAAGATCCTATTCTTCCAACTATGATTTAATTTACGTTTTTCTTTACTTCAAAACAAAAGTGGTGTAAAATATATTAGAATGAAAAAAAATATGGCGATCTCCTTACGGTCACGTACAGCCTTGATAATCGCTCAAACATCCAAAATTAAAGAAAATTAGGAAATGTCAGTTTTAGAAAGGGTGGGATCATCATGATCCCCTTTTATTGGGGGGGTAGGGATTTTGTCTGGCAGTATCATTCCACCTTTAAAATTACTACTATCACAAATTATCGCGTGTGCTAGAAAACGAAAATAGCGTTTAAAATTCCAGGAAACATGTAGTTTTCCCAGATATGAATAAATTATAGTTTCACAAAGTGGGGGATCACTTTTCTATATCAATTTAACATAAAATAAGCACCAATTGAATGTTTTAGCAGATGCTAATCTACTTTTTCATGTAGACTCATGTGATGATGGTTACAGTATTGAAAAAATAGAAAAATTATCTGGTGTTCTTCAAATTCTCTTTTAAACAATTTTTGAATTAAAGGAAATGATAGTATTAATAAAAAGAAATTAATAAAAAGAAAATTTCAAACATTCAACTAAATTGTATTATTCTGACTATTGTACTCGCTTTGCATGCTTTTCTCACAACGATTTGGCTGATCTAACCTCAGTATTTCATCAGGAACAGATTTGGGAGTTTGACAAAATACACCCGATGAAGGTCGGAAGTTAAATCGGCTGAAACGTTCTGAAATAAACACGCAAGGTGAGAACATTAATCCGAATACTACAAATTATCAATGCTCATCTCTAAAGTTCCAAAGGATAACATTCAACACAAGTGATTTTTCTCTAAATCAAATTTTAAAAAGTAGTTCTGTACTTATAACTTTTATTATTTGTTTGTATTTAAATTTTTTGTTTGATTTCAATTTTTTTGTATTTTATCCTTTGTTTTTATTCTAAAAGTTATTTATCGTTTGTTTCCACTTTTAAAATTATTCATCATTGGTGTTTAATATGTTTTTTTAATTGTTTGTTCCCTAAATTCATAATTCAGTTTTATCAGTATTAGATTGTACATTGCTTTAAAAATACGTAATTTTACATGGATACTCTTTATATTTTATATTGAATAAAGTTCAGTTTCAGTATTACTCGAACTGTGTTCATTTCTTTTCTTGTTAAAATATTTTAATGTTCTTTTTCAAAAGGCCTTTATGTATTATCGACAGTCAGACAAATCTTACCTACATTGCCTGCAGGCATTTTTCAGTTAACAAGCCTTTTATATCTCGATGGCCGTGCTTCTGCCCCCCCCCCACTGCTATTTTCTATCCCCTTTATTTTTGCTTTGTTCTACCTTTCTATTCTTGTATTTTTCCTTTCTACATCTTTGTATATAGTTTACAATTTCTATTAACCACATTATCTGCTTCACATTATTCTTGTTCCTATTGCATCGTTTTTTTTTCTTTCTATTTCCTTCGTATTTATTCTCCATTGTCCTTTATATTCATCTTATTTTTTAGATTCTATCTTCGGTAACGTCATTTTTTATTTTAGATTTTTCTATACATTTTTCTTCAATTGTTTTATAAACATTCTTCTTATTCTTTTACGTATCCCATCTTTTTCTTTAATTATTACTTCATATCCTATTTATTATCGTCCTTCTTTTTTTAAAAGAATTTGTCCTCGTTCTGGTTCTCTTTCTCTTGTATTCGGGCCAACTTACTAAAAATTAATGACGACGTAAAAATGCTAACACCTAGATATTAATATCATCAAATCGAGGATAATATGAACAAGTTCTTGGTCTTCACGCTAACCTTTGTATATTGCAGGGATCAACTTATCGACTCTCTCTGTCTCAACAACTCAATATTGTCGATTATTTAAAGGAACTTACTATTGTTGTGGACGATTTTAAACCAATGCACCATTGCATCGGGGTCAATATCAAAGCCATGCAGGTTCTCTACCTAATCTCATTTATTTTCTCATCTTAGCAGCTATATGGCACAATCACATTGACAATCTGGTTTTCGCCAAATCACCGAGGTTAGCCAAAAATGAGCCCAGCCAGTACTAGATGGGTGACCATTTTGGAAGGTTAGGCGCCGTATGTACATATAGGAATCTGTGCTCGTTTAACTCACAGAGGAGGAGATACACCGGCGAATCAAGACGGAAACCAACGGGGCATCGCCCTGACTTGTCTTCTAAAGATTATCCTGGTTCTACAATTTGGAGAGCCGTGGTCGCCGACGCTTTTAAAGTAGCACAGCTGATACAAGAATGAAACAGCTTTCCTCCCGTGTACCTAAATCTGTTACAGCTTATTACCAAATATGCCATTGCAACAACAAAATAGATGGTACACAAAAAACGTGTCCAACGGTTATCCATCAACATAGATGCAGGACTCTCCACGCTTACCTTCAAAAAGCGATTCCAAAGACTAAGCCTATTGAAGTGACACAGCGTGCGAGAAGACTTGATCCTAGAATCAAACATCATCAGTGGAACTGTAAAACTACCCTGTGGAAGATGTTCATTTCTGTGCAAAGGTGTTTTTACCGCAAGAATTCGTAATATTATACTAGCGTGAATTTCGGTTCAATGAATGATCGTTCGCTGTCCATGTTTCCGTTCTGTGGACCAATACTAGCATATTCAGTTTCTATGTGAATGTCAATCGTTTTTGCCTGTTTCTATAAATGACTTTTTGCACTAATTTGTGCACTACTTTTTGCACTAATGTCTACAAACAAACTTGATTTGATTCATTTTCTTCATTACAACCTCAACCTCTTCCCGCCAAAACCTTGGAGCGGTGACTGATGAACATGGAGAAAGATCACACCAAGACATTACGAAGATGGAGAGTAACTATTAAGGCAAATTGAACCCTGGCATGATGGCAGACTTCTGCTGGATGCTCTTGCGTGATATCCCGGAGGCAAACTATATCAGATCTAAGAAAACTCACTTTTGACTATCTGTGGTACTATGAATTGTGTAATTGTGTCATACAAGTATATTGATTCAATCAGTGTTCTTGAGCTATCCGTATTTATGTTATACGTTGACATATGCGCATGTGTTCTTTGTTTATACAAAAATCAATGTATTTAAAAGCAAGAAAAGGTGATAGAGCAAAACTATTAATTAATTTGAATTCAGTAAACCCAAATGAACACAAAACAGCTATTTCCATTCTTGCTTCAGACCAAATATTTATTTTTGTAAACCTGTGAATCAATAATAAATACGATTTATAGTAGATGAAAACGGTGCCGAATCTAGAGACGTAAAGATCAGGTACTTTTTAAAACCCGAAACAGATTTTAATCTGAAATGTGTTGCACAATGGCATCATAGATACAGTTTTTTTTCTTTAAAAGAGGGCCACGGCTTATGAAGACCATAATACCACTCGAGGATAAAGGTTAATGAATATAAAGTGGTCAATGAGACAACAGCTTAGTAATCAATAGCGGTGGAAGTTGTGCAGAATCTGATTATTTAAGGAGCCAAAACATCAAAAACTTGTTTACATTGGACTTGAAAACAACTATGTTATAGTAACCTGGAAACAATGCTACCGAAACCGAGTTCCATAGGCGAACAGTTCAGGTTTACGCCATCTCTTTAAACATTAATTCTAACATAATCGATAATTATATAATCCTCCAATCCTAAAAACCATATGTGAAGGAAGGGAGTATATATATATATATATGTATATATATATATATATATATATATATATATATATATATATATATATATATATATTACATAGAAGTCACCACTTATCAAGGCTGGAGGCCACTCGAGGATAAGGATTTTAGAGTGTACAGTATTCAATGGGATAATATTGTAGTAATCGTTAGTAATAGAAATTTAGTAAATTGGATTACTTAAGGGGTGGTTCAGTAAGAATTTGTTTATGTTGGACTTGAAGACAACCAGGTTGTAGTCAGCTGAAAAGCAGGAAAATGGAAGTGAGTTCCACAGACGTGCAGTTCTAAAGAAATAAGCTTTGTTCCTGGAATCTCCGTTTTTATGTAGGCACAGATAAAGAGTGGGGGAAATTATTGACAGTGGTTTCAGCTGGGGGGGTGTTTCCCGTGAAAGATTGGCGGGGGGGGGGCTTCGATCGATGCTAATTTGTTGAAATCCTGTTAAACTATTTCTATTCTGTCGTCAATATTGCATAGATAAACCTTTTTATCCCTCTTGTTTTTGTTGTTATTTTACTACAGGAAAAGTTTTGTTTCCGCTTCCTCTTCTTCATATAGTGGTGTTCGATTTGTATTTTCATTTTCTGCTGTTATATCAATTTTATATCTTTTATTCTTGTCCTCACAATTATCGTACGTGTTTCATCTTCTTCTTTTACCTTTACATCTTGTACACTTGACACTTTCGTTTCAATCTATCTCTCATCCTTTGTTCTAATGTCTTCTCCTACCAACTCTTCATTTCATTCACAAAAAATAATTTTGTTTTTTTTCATAACGCACTGAATAGTTAACACTCTATGTAGTAATTGCCCTGCCGCAGGAAAATCGCGACACATAATTTATATCACGCACATTAGATTAAAATTCCTTAGCGAACCCGTCTAGTTCCAATGCGTAAAAACGCTTTGTAAGAGATCTATATATCTCTAAAAGTGAGAATATATATATATATATATATATATATATATATATATATATATATGTGTGTGTGTGTGTGTGTGTGTGTGTGAGGACAACTCTCAACATATTACTCAAAACATTTTGGATCTACAGTCTGGAAATTTGGTATATTGGGTATTCTGACATGACGAAACATTTTAACTCGGCTTTATCCAAGAAAATTGTTGCTAAGTGGGGCATAAATGACAAATTCGTTCGTGTGGGGGGGGGAAATCTGATTTTTATCTGTTTCTTGATTGTTTCACGACTGCCCATGCGCGAATCGTTCATATGACAGCGTCCTAACGTTAAGAATAAGTAGGTTCGTAAGCACTTGTTAAATATCGTGGCAAGCTGGCCAAAGGATTACCGTACTTGACTCATTGTCTTAAAGCTTTGGTTTCGATCTCAGTTTTAGTATTTGTTTTCACTTAAGAAGTGAACTATTTAGAAAAAAATATAATACTCTCATGCACATGTCTTATTTTCTTTCTGTGGCTTGTACTCCATTTTTTTTTAATTTACGTTAAATACCGGGCAACGCCGGTACATCTGCTAGTATATATATATATATATATATATATATATATATATATATATATATATATCAAATAAAGTCACAAATGGGGTGAAACAGGGGTGTGCTTTGGCTCCTACCCTGTTCAGCCTCATGTTCGGAGATGTGGGCATTGGAATCAGGTACAGATTTGATGAATCAATCTTCAACCTCAGGAGGCTGCAAGCTAAATCTAGGGTTGCATCAGACACTGTAAATGATATGTTCGCTGATGATTGTGCCCTTAACGCTACCTCTGAGGCAGACATGCAACACAGTGCAAGCATAATTCTCAGAGGCTTGTGAAAAATGTTGGTCTCACAATCAATACCAAGAAGACTGTGGTCATGCATCAGCATGCTCCGGGAAAACCATATGCAGAACCCAACATTTCAATCGGGGGACAAAGACTCAATGCAGTTGACAAGTTCGCCTACCTTTGCAGTACGCTCTTCTGCACTGTAGTCGTTGACGATGAAATCAACACCAAACTCGCTGAAGCAAGCGCTGCCTTTAGCAGACTCTACAAAAATGTATGGAACGGAAGAGGCATCACCTCCATGACAAAGATCTATAAAGTCTATAAAGTCTATAAAGCTGTAATACTCAGCATCTTACTCTATTGGAGTCGTGGACTGTCTACCAACGGCACGCTAGCAAATTAAATCATTTCCACGCCATAAGACTGAGGAAACTATTTGACATAGGCTGGCAGAAAAAGATATAAGACACAGAAGGCCTCACTCGTGCTGAATTCTCAAGCATCCCACTATCCTGATAAAGTTTCAACTTCGCTGGGCTGGTCATGTAGCCCGCATGCCAGATTACACACTACCCAAGAAGCTTCTGTTAGCCGAGCTCCAACATGGCAAGTGCTCCCATGGCGGCCAAAGAAAACAATTTAAAGACACGCTGAAGGCATCACTGAAGGCGTTCAACGTTGATCTCTCATCATGGGAGCAGACAGCTTTAGATAGAGCCAAGTGGCGAGCCGCTGTTAAAGACGGTGAATGCAAATATGAAAGTTACCGAAAGGTTACTGCACAGAAGCGCATAAAGGACAGGAAGGACAATGTTTTGAAAACCTCGACATCTGATATGATTCCTGTTCCCACTGCAATAGAACTTTTCAAGCGAAGATTGGGCTTATAAGCCGTATCCCTACTAACAGATGATGACTCCCCTCCATCCTATCCTACAGGATTATCAGATGGTGCTCGTCGTTTCGACGGAAGAACACACACACACACATACACACACACACATATATATATATATCATATAATGCTTAGATCCTTCTGACAGACGTTAAAAAGCATTTAAAAATAAATGTTTTAAATTCAACAGCGTTGCTCGTAGTTTACAGTAGCCGAATGGATTAGGTTCTTGCTAATGAAGGCAGATATGGTTTCTATCGCGGAGTTCGAACCTTTCGACTGGTGTTAATCGTTACACCATATACTGATGATTCTCGAAAGGATGAAACACTAGTGTCTGTAGGTATTTGATAATTATTCTAGTAAATAAATATATATATATATATATATATATTTATATATATATATAGTACGTTTTATGTATTATAGAGCTTAATTTACGGTATTTTGATTGTTAACTATTCTGTATGTAATTGTTTGAATAACTGATACGTATTATTTCCATAAGTAATAAGTAGAATGGTGCGGTTAAAAATTGCACCCTTATGTGTTTGATATGAATCATGCATTATTCTGTTTCTTTTTCCGATGTGTTAACTATTCTGGTCTTTTACCTAATTTTCATATAAGTTCCAGTTTGTTCCTTTTTTCCATCTTTTTCACAATGTACCCCATTATATTGATGACCTTGCTCTTCCAGCGTCGTCGTATTGGTTTCCTTTTTTTTAATCCAATTACTGCTTTATACCAACCCTCTTTTACAATTATTATTATTAATTTTTTATTATTATTATTATTATTATTATTATTATTATTATTATTATTATTATTATCATTATTAGTATTATTATTATTATTATTATTATTACCCTAATATCAATTTCCTTCCCCACCCCACAATCTTTTCATAATTCTCCCGCGACGCCATCAATTTTATCCCTCACCGCCAACACTTTCTCACATCTCGTCGCGCCAATTAAGGCTTTTCCATCCGTCGACTTGCGTGACGATTTGATTTTGACTTTGTCTTCCTAATTACTGAGCATGCGCACTGAGCGAGTCCCAACAGAAAGATTTAAACGCAAACCAATAATTTGTACAGCTTTAGAAATCTTATTATCTTGCGAATTTCCTCCGGTACGCATGCGCCACGAATTGGAATCTAAAAGGCACACTTGCTCCTTTGAAGTCCTTGATGGATTGCTATGAGCGCGTAAATATGGGCACGCGACAAGCTTAATGGTGTAGGTGGCGGTGATAAAATGGATACTGGACGCTTAGCATTAATGTTGTAGACATAGTCCACGTTGTCTCTCTCACGAAACGGACTTGGCGTATTATTACTTGCGGATTAAACCTTATTGCAAACTGTACAGAAAAAACTTTTAAAAAAATGGCGAAAATCGGAAAACTTAAGTTGAATTTACTGTGAACAATGTTAACGCTAAACATGTTGAAAGATAGGACACTATTTTTGAATCAGGTTGAAGTTGTGGGTGCAAACGAAACATTGGCAAAAAGTTATATTTCGTTTAAACATCTATACTTAAATGTTCCTTATTCAATCTAAACCTGGCAACATCTCTCGCCTCTATCTATCTATCTATCTATCTATCCATCCATCCATCCATCTATCTATCACTCTATCTATCTATCTATCTATCTATCTATCTATCTTCAATTTTTTTCTTGTTCTTCTCTTCAGTTGAGAATAATGAGAATAATTAGGCTTCGAAATACTATTGTCTAAATTTTTCTCTCATTTTACGTTTTCCTTAAATTTTGATTTTACATAGTATATACCATTGAACTTTGAACTATGAATTGTTTATTATCAATATTTGCTCCGCCTATGCTTGTAGAGCTTTCTAAATATTGATAAGTTATTGTATTTTATTATTATTTTAATCACACGTTATTGTATTTATTATTTATTATACATATGCGTATATAAATGTATATCGTGAATAAATGACACAATACTATATTCAAAAGTTCATGATGTTGACCATTTTATAATTCCTTTAATTTAGTTGACATTTACAATTCTTATAAATATTTCGTATATATATATATATATATATATATATATATTTATATAACTACTTAATTTACTGACATAAAATTAATATACGAAAGTATAGATTTATGCTTAAACTTTAAGTATTTACTTCAAAAGTGCTCAATACGTAGGTAGAGCTAGTTAGTAAGTTATAAAATGTATATAACGATTAAGCTACACTGAATATTCCGCGTTACTTTAAAGAACCTCCACATCTATTGAACGGTAGAAGAGAAATAGCAAACAACTGTGTTCTCAAGAAAAAAATTACTCTAGGATAGCGATAGAAAATAGTTTTAAAACTAACAAAAACCATAGAAAATAAACAAATAAATTAATTAAATACATATTAATATAGACAAACGATCACACATATATGTATATATGTGTATATATATGTCCATATGTCTGTGTACACACACACACATATATATATATATATATATTTATACATAAACTAACATAAAAAAACAAAAAACATTAACCTAGATTTAAAACAGATCGAGAAACTAAATATCCAGGCTAAATAGAGCACACAAAAAGGAACAGGTCAACCAGAGGTCAAATATACCTTTGTCCGATAAATGCATGCTCATTGGCTGATAGAAAGGGCGCGGTGGATACTAGAATGCTGATTGGCTCACTAAAATCTCAATAGAAGATGCGATTATAAAAACGACAAACAACCACAGAACTCGCACATAAGTCTGAAGAGTCTGAGAGTGGAGGAAACGCGGAATATTAAGTGTAGCTTAATCGCCATGTACTTTCATAACTTACTATATATATATATATATATATATATATATATATATATATATTATATATATATATATACTTATATATACAAAACTTTTAAAAACCTCATATATTTTATATTTATACAACTATAATTTGCTGGCATGTTTCAGCTCTTACTTCTGCTAATATCCAGTTTTAAAAGAAGAATAACTTCTACTGATTGCAAACTAGTGATATGAACTATAACTTGATTTGTGACAAGAAATATAATTTGATAGTGACATGAACTATAATTTGACTAGTGAAATGAACTATAATTTTACTAGTGATATCAACTATAATTTGACTAGTGACATAAACTATAATTTTACTAGTGACATTAACTATAATTTTACTAGTGACATGAACTATAATTTGATAGCGACATAAACTATAATTAGATAGTGACATGAACTATAATTTTACTAGTGTCATGAACTATAATTTGATAGTGACATGAACTATAATATTACTAGTGAAATGGACTATAATTTTACAAGTGACAGAAACTATAATTTTACTAGTGACATGAACTATAATTTGACTAGTGACATGAACTATAATTTGACTACTGATATCAACTATAATTTTACGAGTGTCATGAACTATAATTTAACTAGTGTCATGAACTATAATTTTACCAGTGACATGGACTATAATAAGATAGTGACATGAACTATAATTTTACTAGTGTCATGAACTATAATTTGATAGTGACATGAACTATAATATTACTAGTGACATGGACTATAATTTTACTATTGACAGGAACTATAATTTTACAAGTGACATGAACTATAATGTGACTAGTGACATGAACTATAATTTGACTACTGATATCAACTATAAATTAACCAGTGTCATGAACTATAATTTAACTAGTGTCTTGAACTATAATTTTACCAGTGTCATGAACTATAGTTTAACTAGTGACATGAACTATAATTAAACTAGTGACATAAACTATAATTTGACTACTGATATAAACAATAATTTGACTAGTGACATGCCCTATAATTTGATAGTGACATGAACAATAATTTGACTAGTGACATGAACTATAATTTTCTAGTGACATGAACTATAATTTGATAGGGACATTAACTATAATGTTACTAGTGACATTAACTATAATTTTACTAGTGACATGAACTATAATTTGACTAGTGACATGAACTATAATTTTACTAGTGACGTTAACCATAATTTGACAAGTGACATGAACTATAATTTGACTAGTGACATGAATTATAATTTGATAGTGACATGAACTATACTTTGACTAGTAATATCAACTATAATTTGACTAGTGATATGAACTATAATTTTACTAGTGATATGAACTATAATTTTACTAGTGACATAACCTATAATTTTACTAGTGACATGAAATATAATGTTACTAGTTGCATGAACTATACTTTGATAGTGACATGAACTATAATTTTACTAGTGACATGAACTATAATTTGGTAGTGACATGAACTATAATTTGACTCGTGACATGAACTATAATTTGACTAGTGACATGAACTATAATTTTACTAGTGACATGTACTATCATTTGATAGTGACATGAACTATAATTTTACTACAGAAATCAACAATAATTTGACAATGACATGAACTATAATTTTACTAGTGACGTGAAATATTATTTCACTAGTGACATAGACTACAATTTAATAGTGACATGAACTATAATTGTACTAGTGACATGAAATATAATCTGATAGTGACATGAACCATAATTTGACTAGTGACATGAACTATAATTTGATAGTGACATAACCAATAATTTTACTAGTGACATTAACTATAATTTGACTAGTGACATGAATTATAATTTGATAGTGACATGAACTGTAATTTTACTAGTGAAATAAACAATAATTTGACTAGTGACATGAACTATAATTTTACTAGTGACATGAACGATAATTTTACTAGACACATGAACTATAATTTGATAGTGACATGAACTATAATTTTATAGTGACATAACCTTTAATTTTACTCGTGACATGAACTATAATTTGATAGTGGCATGAACTGTAATTTTACTACTGACATGAACTATAATTTTACTAGTGACATGTACGATCATTTGATAGTGACATGAACTATAATTGACTACTGAAATCAACTATGATTTGACTAGTGACATGAACTATACTTTTACAAGTGACGTTAACTATAATTTTAATAGTGACGTGAAATATTATTTCACTAGTGACATGGACTATAATTTGTTAGTGACATGAACTATAATTTTACTAGTGACATGAACTATAATTGTACTAGTGACATTAACTATAATCTGATAGTGACATGAACCATAATTTGACTAGTGACATGAACTATAATTTTACTAGTGGCATGAACTATTATTTGGCTTGTTACATGAACTATAATTTGATAGTGACATAACCTATAATGTTACTAGTGATATTAAGTATAATTTTACTAGTGACATGAACTATAAATTTACTAGTGACACTAACGATAATTTTACTAGTGACATCAACTATTACTTTCCTAGTGATATTAACTATAATTTGATAGGGACATACCTATACTTTTACTAGTGACATTAACTATAATATTACTAGTGACATAAACTATAATTTGATAGTGACATTAACTATAATTTAACTAGTGACATAGACTATAACTATTTACTAGTGACAGGATCTATAATTTGACTAGTGACATGAACTATAAATTGACCACTGATATCAACTATAATTTTACTAGTGACATGAACTATAATTTAACTGGTGACATTAAGTATTATTTTACTAGTGATATGAACTATAATTTTACTGGTGACATGAACTATAATTTGATCGTGACATGAAATATAATTTTACTAGTTACATGAACTATAATTTTACTAGTGGCATGAAATATAATTTTACTGGTGACATGAACTCGTATCTGGTAGTGACATGAACTATAATTTGATAGTGACATGAACTATAATTTGACTAGTGATATGAACTATAATTTTACTAGTTACATGAACTATAATTTTACTAGTGACATAGACTTTAATTTGATTAGTGACATGAACCATAATTTTACTAGTGACATGAACTATAATTTGACTAGTGACATAAACTATAATTTGATAGTGACATGAACTAAAATTTTATTTGTGACATCATCTATAATTTGACTGTGAAATGAACTATAATTTTACAAGTGGCATGGACTATAATTTGACTAGTTACATAAACGAAGATTTTACTAGTGACATGAACAATAATTTGACTAGTGACATGAACTATAAATTTACTAGTGACATGAACTATAATTGACTACGGATATAAACTATAATTTTACTAGTGACATAAACTATAATTTGACTAGTGACATGAACTCTTATTTTACAAGTGACATGACCTATAATTTGACTAGTAAAATTAACTATAATTTTACTAGTGACATGAACTATTATTTGACTAGTGACATGAACTATAATTTGGCTTGTGACATGAACTATAATTTGATAGTGACATAACCTATAATGTTACTAGTGATATTAAGTATAATTTTACTAGTGACATGAACTATAAATTTACTAGTGACATGAACGATAATTTTACAAGTGACATCAACTATTACTTTCCTAGTGATATTAACTATAATTTGATAGGGACATACCTATACTTTTACTAGTGACATGAACTATAATATTACTAGTGACATAAACTATAATTTGATAGTGACATTAACTATAATTTAACTAGTGACATAGACTATAACTATTTACTAGTGACAGGATCTATAATTTTACTAGTGACATGAACTATAAATTGACCACTGATATCAACTATAATTTTACTAGTGACATGAACTATAATTTAACTGGTGACATTAAGTATTATTTTACTAGTGATATGAACTATAATTTTACTGGTGACATGAACTATAATTTTACTAGTGACATGAACGATAATTTTACTAGACACATGTACTATAATTTGATAGTGACATACCCTATAATTTTACTCGTGACATGAACTATAATTTGATAGTGGCATGAACTGTAATTTTACTACTGACATGAACTATAATTTTACTAGTGACATGTACGATCATTTGATAGTGACATGAACTATAATTGACTACTGAAATCAACTATGATTTGACTAGTGACATGAACTATAATTTTACTAGTGACGTTAACTATAATTTTAATAGTGACGTGAAATATTATTTCACTAGTGACATGGACTATAATTTGTTAGTGACATGAACTATAATTTTACTAGTGACATGAACTATAATTGTACTAGTGACATGAACTATAATCTGATAGTGACATGAACCATAATTTGACTAGTGACATGAACTATAATTTTACTAGTGGCATGAACTATTATTTTACAAGTGACATGAACTATAATTTGGCTTGTTACATGAACTATAATTTGATAGTGACATAACCTATAATGTTACTAGTGATATTAAGTGTAATTTTACTAGTGACATGAACTATAAATTTACTAGTGACATGTACTATAATTTTACTAGTGACATCAACTATTACTTTCCTAGTGATATTAACTATAATTTGATAGGGACATACCTATACTTTTACTAGTGACATTAACTATAATATTACTAGTGACATAAACTATAATTTGATAGTGACATTAACTATAATTTAACTAGTGACATAGACTATAACTATTTACTAGTGACAGGATCTATAATTTGACTAGTGACATGAACTATAAATTGACCACTGATATCAACTATAATTTTACTAGTGACATGAACTATAATTTTACTAGTTACATGAACTATAATTTTACTAGTGGCATGAACTATAATTTTACTGGTGACATGAACTCGTATCTGGTAGTGACATGAACTATAATTTGATAGTGACATGAACTATAATTTGACTAGTCACATAAACCATAATTTTACTAGTGATATGAACTATAATTTTACTAGTTACATGAACTATAATTTTACTAGTGACATAGACTTTAATTTGATTAGTGACATGAACCATAATTTTACTAGTGACATGAACTATAATTTGACTAGTGACATAAACTATAATTTGATTGTGACATGAACTATAATTTTATTTGTGACATCATCTATAATTTGACTGTGAAATGAACTATAATTTTACAAGTGGCATGGACTATAATTTGACTAGTTACATAAACGAAGATTTTACTAGTGACATGAACAATAATTTGACTAGTGACATGAACTATAAATTTACTAGTGACATGAACTATAATTGACTACGGATATAAACTATAATTTTACTAGTGACATAAACTATAATTTGACTAGTGACATGAACTCTTATTTTACTAGTGACATGACCTATAATTTGACTAGTAACATTAACTATAATTTTACTAGTGACATGAACTATTATTTGACTAGTGACATGAACTATAATTTGGCTTGTGACATGAACTATAATTTGATAGTGACATAACCTATAATGTTACTAGTGATATTAAGTATAATTTTACTAGTGACATGAACTATAAATTTACTAGTGACATGAACGATAATTTTACAAGTGACATCAACTATTACTTTCCTAGTGATATTAACTATAATTTGATAGGGACATACCTATACTTTTACTAGTGACATGAACTATAATATTACTAGTGACATAAACTATAATTTGATAGTGACATTAACTATAATTTAACTAGTGACATAGACTATAACTATTTACTAGTGACAGGATCTATAATTTTACTAGTGACATGAACTATAAATTGACCACTGATATCAACTATAATTTTACTAGTGACATGAACTATAATTTAACTGGTGACATTAAGTATTATTTTACTAGTGATATGAACTATAATTTTACTGGTGACATGAACTATAATTTTACTAGTGACATGAACGATAATTTTACTAGACACATGTACTATAATTTGATAGTGACATACCCTATAATTTTACTCGTGACATGAACTATAATTTGATAGTGGCATGAACTGTAATTTTACTACTGACATGAACTATAATTTTACTAGTGACATGTACGATCATTTGATAGTGACATGAACTATAATTGACTACTGAAATCAACTATGATTTGACTAGTGACATGAACTATAATTTTACTAGTGACGTTAACTATAATTTTAATAGTGACGTGAAATATTATTTCACTAGTGACATGGACTATAATTTGTTAGTGACATGAACTATAATTTTACTAGTGACATGAACTATAATTGTACTAGTGACATGAACTATAATCTGATAGTGACATGAACCATAATTTGACTAGTGACATGAACTATAATTTTACTAGTGGCATGAACTATTATTTTACAAGTGACATGAACTATAATTTGGCTTGTTACATGAACTATAATTTGATAGTGACATAACCTATAATGTTACTAGTGATATTAAGTATAATTTTACTAGTGACATGAACTATAAATTTACTAGTGACATGAACTATAATTTTACTAGTGACATCAACTATTACTTTCCTAGTGATATTAACTATAATTTGATAGGGACATACCTATACTTTTACTAGTGACATTAACTATAATATTACTAGTGACATAAACTATAATTTGATAGTGACATTAACTATAATTTAACTAGTGACATAGACTATAACTATTTACTAGTGACAGGATCTATAATTTGACTAGTGACATGAACTATAAATTGACCACTGATATCAACTATAATTTTACTAGTGACATGAACTATAATTTAACTGGTGACATTAAGTATTATTTTACTAGTGATATGAACTATAATTTTACTGGTGACATGAACTATAATTTGATCGTGACATGAAATATAATTTTACTAGTTACATGAACTATAATTTTACTAGTGGCATGAAATATAATTTTACTGGTGACATGAACTCGTATCTGGTAGTGACATGAACTATAATTTGATAGTGACATGAACTATAATTTGACTAGTCACATAAACCATAATTTTACTAGTGATATGAACTATAATTTTACTAGTTACATGAACTATAATTTTACTAGTGACATAGACTTTAATTTGATTAGTGACATGAACCATAATTTTACTAGTGACATGAACTATAATTTGACTAGTGACATAAACTATAATTTGATAGTGACATGAACTAAAATTTTATTTGTGACATCATCTATAATTTGACTGTGAAATGAACTATAATTTTACAAGTGGCATGGACTATAATTTGACTAGTTACATGAACGAAGATTTTACTAGTGACATGAACAATAATTTGACTAGTGACATGAACTATAAATTTACTAGTGACATGAACTATAATTGACTACGGATATAAACTATAATTTTACTAGTGACATAAACTATAATTTGACTAGTGACATGAACTCTTATTTTACAAGTGACATGACCTATAATTTGACTAGTAAAATTAACTATAATTTTACTAGTGACATGAACTATTATTTGACTAGTGACATGAACTATAATTTGGCTTGTGACATGAACTATAATTTGATAGTGACATAACCTATAATGTTACTAGTGATATTAAGTATAATTTTACTAGTGACATGAACTATAAATTTACTAGTGACATGAACGATAATTTTACAAGTGACATCAACTATTACTTTCCTAGTGATATTAACTATAATTTGATAGGGACATACCTATACTTTTACTAGTGACATGAACTATAATATTACTAGTGACATAAACTATAATTTGATAGTGACATTAACTATAATTTAACTAGTGACATAGACTATAACTATTTACTAGTGACAGGATCTATAATTTTACTAGTGACATGAACTATAAATTGACCACTGATATCAACTATAATTTTACTAGTGACATGAACTATAATTTAACTGGTGACATTAAGTATTATTTTACTAGTGATATGAACTATAATTTTACTGGTGACATGAACTATAATTTTACTAGTGACATGAACGATAATTTTACTAGACACATGTACTATAATTTGATAGTGACATACCCTATAATTTTACTCGTGACATGAACTATAATTTGATAGTGGCATGAACTGTAATTTTACTACTGACATGAACTATAATTTTACTAGTGACATGTACGATCATTTGATAGTGACATGAACTATAATTGACTACTGAAATCAACTATGATTTGACTAGTGACATGAACTATAATTTTACTAGTGACGTTAACTATAATTTTAATAGTGACGTGAAATATTATTTCACTAGTGACATGGACTATAATTTGTTAGTGACATGAACTATAATTTTACTAGTGACATGAACTATAATTGTACTAGTGACATGAACTATAATCTGATAGTGACATGAACCATAATTTGACTAGTGACATGAACTATAGTTTTACTAGTGGCATGAACTATTATTTTACAAGTGACATGAACTATAATTTGGCTTGTTACATGAACTATAATTTGATAGTGACATAACCTATAATGTTACTAGTGATATTAAGTATAATTTTACTAGTGACATGAACTATAAATTTACTAGTGACATGAACTATAATTTTACTAGTGACATCAACTATTACTTTCCTAGTGATATTAACTATAATTTGATAGGGACATACCTATACTTTTACTAGTGACATTAACTATAATATTACTAGTGACATAAACTATAATTTGATAGTGACATTAACTATAATTTAACTAGTGACATAGACTATAACTATTTACTAGTGACAGGATCTATAATTTGACTAGTGACATGAACTATAAATTGACCACTGATATCAACTATAATTTTACTAGTGACATGAACTATAATTTTACTAGTTACATGAACTATAATTTTACTAGTGGCATGAACTATAATTTTACTGGTGACATGAACTCGTATCTGGTAGTGACATGAACTATAATTTGATAGTGACATGAACTATAATTTGACTAGTCACATAAACCATAATTTTACTAGTGATATGAACTATAATTTTACTAGTTACATGAACTATAATTTTACTAGTGACATAGACTTTAATTTGATTAGTGACATGAACCATAATTTTACTAGTGACATGAACTATAATTTGACTAGTGACATAAACTATAATTTGATTGTGACATGAACTATAATTTTATTTGTGACATCATCTATAATTTGACTGTGAAATGAACTATAATTTTACAAGTGGCATGGACTATAATTTGACTAGTTACATAAACGAAGATTTTACTAGTGACATGAACAATAATTTGACTAGTGACATGAACTATAAATTTACTAGTGACATGAACTATAATTGACTACGGATATAAACTATAATTTTACTAGTGACATAAACTATAACTTGACTAGTGACATGAACTCTTATTTTACTAGTGACATGACCTATAATTTGACTAGTAACATTAACTATAATTTTACTAGTGACATGAACTATTATTTGACTAGTGACATGAACTATAATTTGGCTTGTGACATGAACTATAATTTGATAGTGACATAACCTATAATGTTACTAGTGATATTAAGTATAATTTTACTAGTGACATGAACTATAAATTTACTAGTGACATGAACGATAATTTTACAAGTGACATCAACTATTACTTTCCTAGTGATATTAACTATAATTTGATAGGGACATACCTATACTTTTACTAGTGACATGAACTATAATATTACTAGTGACATAAACTATAATTTGATAGTGACATTAACTATAATTTAACTAGTGACATAGACTATAACTATTTACTAGTGACAGGATCTATAATTTTACTAGTGACATGAACTATAAATTGACCACTGATATCAACTATAATTTTACTAGTGACATGAACTATAATTTAACTGGTTACATTAAGTATTATTTTACTAGTGATATGAACTATAATTTTACTGGTGACATGAACTATAATTTTACTAGTGACATGAACGATAATTTTACTAGACACATGTACTATAATTTGATAGTGACATACCCTATAATTTTACTCGTGACATGAACTATAATTTGATAGTGGCATGAACTGTAATTTTACTACTGACATGAACTATAATTTTACTAGTGACATGTACGATCATTTGATAGTGACATGAACTATAATTGACTACTGAAATCAACTATGATTTGACTAGTGACATGAACTATAATTTTACTAGTGACGTTAACTATAATTTTAATAGTGACGTGAAATATTATTTCACTAGTGACATGGACTATAATTTGTTAGTGACATGAACTATAATTTTACTAGTGACATGAACTATAATTGTACTAGTGACATGAACTATAATCTGATAGTGACATGAACCATAATTTGACTAGTGACATGAACTATAATTTTACTAGTGGCATGAACTATTATTTTACAAGTGACATGAACTATAATTTGGCTTGTTACATGAACTATAATTTGATAGTGACATAACCTATAATGTTACTAGTGATATTAAGTATAATTTTACTAGTGACATGAACTATAAATTTACTAGTGACATGAACGATAATTTTACTAGTGACATCAACTATTACTTTCCTAGTGATATTAACTATAATTTGATAGGGACATACCTATACTTTTACTAGTGACATTAACTATAATATTACTAGTGACATAAACTATAATTTGATAGTGACATTAACTATAATTTAACTAGTGACATAGACTATAACTATTTACTAGTGACAGGATCTATAATTTGACTAGTGACATGAACTATAAATTGACCACTGATATCAACTATAATTTTACTAGTGACATGAACTATAATTTTACTAGTTACATGAACTATAATTTTACTAGTGGCATGAACTATAATTTTACTGGTGACATGAACTCGTATCTGGTAGTGACATGAACTATAATTTGATAGTGACATGAACTATAATTTGACTAGTCACATGAACCATAATTTTACTAGTGATATGAACTATAATTTTACTAGTTACATGAACTATAATTTTACTAGTGACATAGACTTTAATTTGATTAGTGACATGAACCATAATTTTACTAGTGACATGAACTATAATTTGACTAGTGACATGAACTATAATTTGATAGTGACATGAACTATAATTTTATTTGTGACATCATCTATAATTTGACTGTGAAATGAACTATAATTTTACAAGTGGCATGGACTATAATTTGACTAGTTACATAAACGAAGATTTTACTAGTGACATGAACTATAATTTGACTAGTGACATGAACTATAAATTTACTAGTGACATGAACTATAATTGACTACGGATATAAACTATAATTTTACTAGTGACATGAACTATAATTTGACTAGTGACATGAACTCTTATTTTACTAGTTACATGACCTATAATTTGACTAGTAACATTAACTATAATTTTACTAGTGACATGAACTATTAGTTGACTAGTGACATGAACTATACTTTTACTAGTGACATTAACTATAATTTGGTAGTGACATGAACTATAATTTGACAATTGACATGAACTATTATTTGACTACTGATATCAACTATAAGTTTACTAGTCCCATGAACTATAATTTTACTAGTGTCATGAACTATAATTTTACTAGTGACATGAACTTTAATTTGATAGTGACATGAACTATAATTAGACTTGTGACATGAACTATAATTTGACTAGTGACATTAACTATAATTTGACTAGTGACATGAACTATAATTTAACTAGTGACATGAATTATAATTTTACTAGTGACATGAACTTTAATTTGATAGTGACATGAACTAAAATTTTACTAGTGACATGAACTATAATTTTACTAGTGATATGAACTATAATTTTACTAGTGACATGAACTATAATTTTACTAGTGACATGAATTATAATTTTACTAGTGACATGAACTATAATTGACTACTGATATAAACTATAATTTTACTAGTGACATCAACTATAATTTTACTAGTGACTGAACTATAATATTGACTAGTGTCATGAACTATAATTTGATAGTTACATGGACTATAATTTTACTTTTGACATGAACTATAATTTAACTAGTGACATGAACTATAATTTAACTAGTGACATGAATTATAATTTTACTAGTGACATGAACTATGATTTGATAGTGACATGAACTATAATTTTACTAGTGGCATGAACTATAATTTGAATAGTGACATCAACTATAATTTTACTAGTGACATGGACTATAATTTTGCTAGTGACATGGACTATAATTTTACTAGTGACATGAACTATAATTTGACAAGTGACATGAACTATAATTTGATAGTGACACGAACTATAATTTTACTAATGACATGAACTATAATGTTACTAGTGAAATGAACTATAATTTAACTACTGACGTGAACTATAATTTGACTACTGATATCAACTATAATTTGATAGTGACATGAACTATAATTTTACTAGTGAAATGAACTATTATTTCTGCTGATTGCAAACTAGTGGCATAATGCCAATTGCGGACGGGGTTCTGATAATATGAGAATGAACATATGCGTAGGCTTGACCATAACGACATTGTAAAAGGGTTAACTATGCTCCATTGCTAACATCTGACAAACCAAAATTTATGTCCAAATTTCGTAAGAAAATGTTTTATTCGTTACATTCCACTAACAAGCACAAAGTTCTATATTGGGAGCATTACTTATTAAATCAAAATAAAATAATACTACAAAAATTTCGAAAGCAGATATAATCCTGGTACCAAAATGCAAACAAATGCCCCTATAAATATTTCTAGTGACCAATAATAAATATGAATCTAGATGGACCACAAAGTACTTATGTAGATAACGTTTATGGTACAATCAATTTTGCCTGAAACATAAAAACCCATTCAAAAATTTAGAAATGATCAGAACTAAAGTATGGAAAGAGGAATTTTCTATATTAGTTTATGGATTATGCGAAACAGAATGTTATATGTATATAATTATAAAACTCAAATGACCTTGTAACGATGTATGTAACCCACTTTCCGGTTTTCGACATTCGGTTGCACATGCGCACATAAACATGAACCCAAAACAACTTAAACAAATAAACACAAATCGCTTCTTTTACAGATTTTAACCTGCGCACTGAAATATTAACGTTATTATTACTATCCCAACGGGTTAGGGGTAGTCTAGTATATATATATATATATATATATATATATATATATATATATATATATATATATATATATATATACTAGCATGGGTACCCGGCGTTCCCCGGGTGTTTGGAGGTGTATACTTAGAAAAAAAAACGATCAATTTTTTTAACTTTAACCCTATTATAACTCATTAAAATTTATTGTTTTGGCCTCAAATACAGTTATTAAGAATCATTAATTAAGTAATTAAGAGTTATCCATGTCCACAGAAACTCTATCTAAAATTTCAGGTGTTTAGTCCCCAAATTGCCGGAGGAGTTTTGTAGAGTTCTCAAAGGTAAATTTTTTTAACTTTGACCCCTTAACAGCCAAATTTCTGGCCGAAAACGAATCACAACGATTTTCCCAAATCTCAGTACCCTGTATATAAAATTTCGAGTCAGTACACTAAAAATTAACAGAGTTATTGCGAAGGAAAATGTACACAGACACGCACACAGACACACATACACACAGACATGTTCACTGTTATATATATATATATATATATATATATATATATATTAGTGTTGGAACGATTAATCGGAACAGGAATCAGGTATTGAATAAATCGGAATCGAAAAAATTATGCCAAAAATCGATTCTTTTAATTGAATTGTTTCTCTGATTTTCATTAAAGAAAAATATTCTAGAATTGATAAAATAATAACTAGTTATTTATTTTGAAATTACCAGCAGGACTAAAATCCTAAGATTAATGTGTTTTCGTCATGATCGTGCCTGGCGTTGCTCGGGTGTTTGGAGGTAGGTGTTGGGCAAAAAAAAAAAAAGTGGTAATAGGCAGGCAGGCAGGCTCGAACACGTACGGCGAAAGAGGAAAAGAATCCGAGAAGAATGTGACCTCTTTGCTTCTGCGTCCATCACCAAACCGGAATTGGCGAAACTTTTAATTAAGCATGAATGTTTAAAAGATATGCAAATTAGCCAGATCGTTTGCAAATGAATGCAATTCCACGACCCATATATAACAAAGTTGTATTTTTCTTAATAAATAGAAAAAGGGTTTAATTATTGATATCAATACACAAAAAACCCAAATTTATAGGAGCATATAAGATATATATATATATATATATATATATATATATATATATATATATATGTGTGTATTTGGCTGTTTGTATGAGCGTGTCATTTTATTGCGATATGTGTTATAAAGATATTAAAAACAGGCATAGTATTCCTAATTAAATCCCGAGCAACGTCGATTGTTCTTAAAAATCGAATATCAATTCTGAACTTTTTCACCTCAGCTTTACTAATGAACTAGTATTATTTACTTTAGAAAAACAATTGTAATAAAACAATAACATAATGTGTTTTTTTAAGTACGTAGTGTATATTGCTGCGAAACTTTAGACTTACGTACCACGTAAACAATTGTAAGTGCAAACATACGCATAACTACAATCCACAGTAAATAGCAATGATTATATATATATATATATATATATATATATATATATATATATATATATATGTGTGTGTGGGGGGTGTACGTGTGTGTGTGTGTCTGTGTTTGTGATTATATAAATTTGATAAAATACAAACAACCTTTTAGCAAACCAATTTATCAAGATAGTATAATGTCTCATATATATATATATATATATATATATATATATATATATATATATGTAGTCATCGACATACAGTCCTGTTTCGTTGTATAACAACTCATTAGTGCCGCTAGACTAGCATCTCTCCCAAGCCAAGGATTGAACCTAGAACCGTCGTGTTGACAGTGGGCAGTTCTCTCACTCGACCATGGAATCGACGCCCGTAAATAATTGGTCGGAATGTTTATTTTAAATAGACACCCGCCACCACTTTTATAGTGCTCAAATCACCTGTTCGTAAACAAACAATCAACGAGTATGTTTTTCTTTTTTTTTTTTTACAAAGTGGTCACCACTTATCAAGGCCCGGAAGCCACTCAGGGATAAGGGTTAATGCAAGTACATTAGGTTAGTGTGGAGATTTGATGAAGTGTTTACTTAAGGGGGCGGTTCATAAGGAATTTGTTAACGTTGGACTTGAAGACATCAAAGTTGTAGTCATGTGGGAAGCAGGCAGACGGAACAGAGAGATAGAGAGAGATAGAGAGAGTGAGAGAGGAACAGAGATAGATAGATAGATAGATATGATTATTACTATAAATATGTTTTTATACTTACAGACACTAGCATTTCCTCCTTTCGTGCAGAGTGTCCCGATTAACCGCGAGAAATACAATTAAACATTTATTTTTAAATGTCGAGACGATTATAGTGATCTAATGATTATGGCATCATGATCTACGCGTGTCCAACGTTAACTTTAACCTAGAAGTCTCAACAATATGAACTGAGTTTTTAAATGGGCGGATATAATTATTTTTAATACCTGCAAGGACTAGTGTTTCATATTTTTGGGAATTATCAGTGATAGGTGTCACGATTACCGCCGGTCTTGAGGTTCGAACCCGGCACCAAAGCAATCAGAAATACCGCTGAAATTTAAACATTTAATATATATATATATATATATATATATATATATATTATATTGAAATATATAACAAACCCACACGACCAACATTAACCGGGAGAAATACAGTTGTCATGATTTGAGGATCTTTATTGGTTAATTAACAACAATGATATAGAGAGGTGTGTTTATTAGCTTTTCTGATTAGAACTCCAAAGGCAGAGATGGATTATTAGTGCCGTTTATCTTGGTGTCTTCACTTAGCAGGAGAACAGGAAAGGGTAACCTTTTTGATAATGTTTTACCACATCATCGACACGTTCATAAAACATAGCGGGAATGTCGCTCGCATGCCATTTTTCGCTTACGATATCGTCCGAAAATTAATTTTTCTTTTTGTTTATTTATTTAATTATGACTTTTATTTTGCTGTTGCGATACAATACGAATTGTTTGTAATAATGTCAACTTTGGGTGAGAAAAAAAATAAATGAAAGAAAGAGAAAGTAAGGAAAAAGAGGAGGAAATTCAGAGAGAGAAAGGGAGAAATCAAAGGGAAAGAGAAAATGAGAAAGAGAGAAGGGGTAAAAGTGAAACAGAGAGAATGAAAGAGTGAAAGAGAGATAATATTGGAAAATGATTTGCAGGTGGGATTATATTTTGAACATCATTTTCATTAAATTATTAGGAATCGTCAAGTAAAGAATTATTCTCATTCAAAATCTACTAAAAAAACATGCATATATTTGATCACAATATAGCCGTTAATTACTTTTGTGTATGGGGCAGTAAAGTAGAATGAAATTGAACTTTTCATTTAAATAAAATCAATTAAACATATGAGTATCTTATTGATCTTTCTTATTTCTATTCATAATGATTTTTTTAATCAAATGCTAAAAAAAATCCCAAGAATTTATAATTAATTTCAATTTTTGAACTGTTTCTCAAGAGTTGTTATAATATAATTTAATTTCTACTATTTGTTTATTTCTGAATTAATTATTTAAAATTTAAACTCATGAAATTTATTTTAATAATCATTCAACTAAAAATACTTTTCGATTTACTTTTATATATTTCACTGATTTACTTACGAATTTGGATTTTTCAAGACTAGTTTTTTTAGTTTGTTCCAACTATTTGTTTTAAATCCGTCTCTTTTTAACTATGTTAGCATATCTATTTATATCTTGGAATGGTCTTTGCTGATTCCCCTATTGATTTTTCCTTAAAAATCATTATTATTGAACTTTATAGGAAACATAAATTTTATAGCTTTTCAAAATATTTACCAATAAATATTTGAGAAAATATATTCTCTCATGATATTTTTAAAAATATATTGTTTCATAAAAAATAATTCAGTATTCATTATGCCTAGCAATCGAATGAATAAAACACATAATTTTAAACACAAAAAATAACATTACTAAGCAAAGCCTAAAAAAAAATCATGGATCACAATAGAAAAATTCGAGCATGAAAATAATTTTGTAAAGATAAAACTTAGAAAAGTAAAATGATAGTTGTTAAAATAAATAAAAAATATATTCTAGTAAAACATATAATAATTTTTTAACTTAAAATATTGGAAAGTTAAAAAATATAATAAACTTTAACTTAAAATATTGAAACATTAAAATTTAAAAAAATACCCAATTTACCATTATATAGTCAATATATTTGGTTCCGGTTTCGATTCAAGCTGATTCACCCAAGTCATACGGATATATATTTTTATTTATTTTTGAAATCGAAACTTTATAATATGTAAAAATCAATAGAACATTAACTCTATAATAATATTTACGAAATCTGCAAGAATTAATCATACTTTAGCCTAATTTTGGGCCGGGCTACGCCGAGCGTACATGTTAGCTTGATTAAATACGTTTTTAGTTTTAACAGAAAAGCTGCAATAATATCAAATCGTCTCACATTACGCTGAACATCTACAGAATGCCAACATCAATATACTACATATTAATGAGCCCCTAATGAAAGTTCCACAGGTCCCGCTATTACACACACACACACACACACACACACACACACACACACACACACACACACACACACATATATATATATATACATACATACACACACATATACATACATATATATATATATACATACATACATAATTTTAGTCATTTAATGAATTTAAAAATTATGACGTGAAATGTTTGAATTTAAAATCAAAAGATTTCTATTATTCTATGCAAGGATTCTATATAGGAGTTATAATATTTCAAATGTATTCTTTGTCTTACATAGAATAAGAAAAATCTTTTGATTCAAAACTCAAACATTTCACGTCATAATTTTTTAAATTCATTGAAAGACTAAAAGTTGATCTATTTGCTCTATCTTGTATATCGAGCAACTCTTATTTAGGTGGGATAGTACTTATAGAATATTACTGCCAGTAATATCTTGTAAGACTTATAATCATAGGTTTCCATATCACTTGATTGTTAGATAATTTTATTCTGAAGAATATATATATATATATATAAATATATTATATATATTTATATATATATATATATATATATGTGTTCGTGTGTGTGTGTAATGAAAAATTTTTACGTGCATAGAAAGTAAACCCATAGACATAAGTATTTCTAGCTCTCCTTATTTTTTAGAAAGTAGGCAGAAACTCTAAAATACACAATTTTCATTATAAAAATATTAGACATAAACAGATAAAATGTTTAAAAATACTTAAGGTGCAAGGTTTTTATTAAAAAGACATTCGAATTTTTTTATAATATTTTTCTATATTTTCCCTCTTTTTATACTTAAAATAGATCTTATTAATTTCGGATCGTAAAATATCCATCATCCGGACAGAATCTTTTTAATTATTCTTTTTAACGTGAATTAAATATTCGTGTTCTCTTGGTGTCGTATCAAGGATGTGTGGTGATGTTAGTTGCACGCGGGACTGTTTAAAGTACTCTTCACTGTGAGCTGAAGTTACAAAATAGTTCGGAGAAGCACCATTATTAAAATTAAAACATAAAAAATGCAGACAATCTGTTTCAAAACCATCCAAATATACAAGGATTTTATTAAAAGAAACATTTCTTTCCATTCTTTTATTAATATTTTTATATTTTATTTTATTCTCTTTTCTATTATTGAAATGAAACCGATATTTTACAGAAAGCAATAACACGAAACCCTTCTTTATCTGGTGATGAATATGATACGATTTGAAATAAATAATATGCACGGCAATTGTAAAAGAAGAGTAATAAAATAAACAAAAAAATAAATAATATATTCTTAAATCGAATGATTTTTTTTTATATAAATAAGACAGTATATGTATGTGTGTGCAAATATCTAACGGAAAAACACTTAAATATCTTTGTTTACATACATGTATATTGCGTACAGACATCGGCAAATTTAAATGCAAAAAAACCATTCCCATTAGTGGAGATTTTGGTTTTTATGCGCACGCGCATATTCGCTTCATCCATTCAAGATGTTTAGAAAACAACATCAGGCTGAAACACTAAATGTTCTGATTTCAATTCTAGCCGAGGACACTAGCTCATTTTTTCATGTCTTTGTAAAAAAATGAAATAATACGCAAATTTTACTCGCGCTTTTTACCTTGCAAATACGAATTGCACCAGTGTGGTTTTATTATTATTATTCACTCGCAGTTCACTCGGGCATTATGTACGCTTCATAACTTTATGTGCATATATATATATATATATATATATATATATATATACATATATGTATTAAAACGTTAGACTCTTGTCCAGATAACGTACATCTAAAATTTCAAATGTTTAGACCCAAAATTGATGGAGGAGTTTGGTAGAGTCTGCAAAGGTCGACTCTTTCAACTTTGACCTCTTTGTAGCCATATTTTCGCTCCCAAACTGAGTAAAAGTTTGCTGCCTGTCTGAATACCCTTTATGTAAAATTTCAAATGTTTAGACCCAACATTGGCTGAATAGTTTGATCACAAAAATTAGCTGAATAGTTTGACCACAAAATTAGCTGAATAGTTTGAACACAAAGCTCATTTTTTTTTTTAACTTTGACCTTTTTGAAAGCAAATTTTCTGCAGAAACGATTAATATGCTTGCCCCATGTCTGAATACACTTTAGTAAAATTTCAAATGTTTAGACCAAAAATTGGCTAAGTAATCTGGTAAAGACCGCAGAGGTCAATTTTTTAAAAAATTGACCCCAAGTTTGAGCCCGTTATATTTATTGTTTTGGGCTCACATCAAATTTAAAAGTTTGATCCATGTCCAAGTAATCTACATCTAAAATTTGCACGTGTTTAGACCCAAAATTGGTGGGGGAGTTTGGTAGAGTATTCAAAGGTCGAATCGTTGAACTTTCACCTCTTGGCCGCCAAATTTCTGGCGAAAATCGATTAAAATGATTTTCCCAAATCTCAATACTCCTTATACTTCATCTCGTGTCTTCAGATTGAAAATTGACAGAGTAGTTTGCTAGGGAAATGTACACAGTCAAACACACACTAAAACATTTGGACTTTAATAGATATATACATTTATCGATTAGATAAACACATATTACTAAAAAATCAAAATTCTAACGATTCCGAATGCGTGCGTTTTTCTTTACTTAAGCATTCCAGACATTAATTCAAATATACGAAATATAGATATAAATAATATATATATATATATATATATATATATATATATATATATATATATATAATATTTCATATATAGATATATAATATAAATATAAAATTCATAAATATATATTTAGGGACGTGTTAAGTGAACGCCGCTGCTCCAAATGAATACACATTTGACGACGCCCTTTACTTAAAAATTCACCAGGAAATTACTAATTTTAATGAAACTTTCAGTGTCTATTAAATAATAATCACGAAATATGATGAACACATTTTTTTCTTTAAATCACAGTGAAAATGCATTATTTTGTTTAAACTAAAAGTACCTTTAGTAAAGATGTAATTTTCAGTAGAAAAACATGTATGGATTTTTTTTTGTTGCTTTTTATGAATATAAAGCATTGTAAATTATAATAACAAAAAAAAAAATACAGGAATATTACGAAAAAATACCCCTAAACTCCGTGTAAATGTAATTCGATATAACTGGAAGAAAAATGAATTTCTCGAACTATTGATATTATCATTGATTTGAACATTGTTTATTTAATATTTTCACACAAAAAATTATAATTGCAAAAATATTTCTACTTCTTTTAAATTACAGATTTCGTATAATTTTTATATGAAAGATTCTAATATCTTCCTTGCTTGCATGAACTTTTTGGCGTCACATAATTTTATATAATCTTGAAAAATAAAAAATAAATGTTTTAATTTAAACGCAGGAACATAGAAAAATAATTAAAACAAAAGACGTAATTTTAACACAAATAGACGTTTATTGTCATACAAAATAGAATTTTTTCATAACTTATAAATTATAAATTATCATTAGATTTTGAGTAAAATTCCTTTCTTCACATTTTGCAGTTTTCATAACCAAGTTCAAAATTCAGTGTAATAAATGAATGAATGAAATCCATAAACACGAATACAGTTCATACTTTTAAGGGAATCTTGAAGGACAGGGGTCACGTTCTCAGTTCTGTTGCCCAGTATTTTTAAAACGACATTTCGCCTGCAGTAAAATAGTTAATTTCTGTGAATATGATTTTCATAAAAGCAAAAACAGAAAAAAAAACACATGCATTTACCATTAGTACTTCATGTTTTGTTAAATCTCTTTTATTATAATGTATGAGGACAAAATATTTAAATATATCATATACAACCTGGCGACGCCACGTACTTCAGCCAGTTTTTTTAAATAAAAACAGTCCATCTATTTATTTTCTAAGATGTGTAATATATATATATATATATATATATATATATATATATATATATATAATGTGTGTAATATATATATATATATATATATATATATATATATATATATATATATATATATATAAATTACAATTAAATTTACCAAAATGATCCAAGATGGTAAAACTAAAGCATATTATAAATATTAAAGAATTAATATTTATAAAGTAATCTCAATCAGATGTAAAAGCTCTATAAAACCAAATAGGAGATAGAGCTTATAATAAGAGCAAATAGGTAATAAAACACGTTAAAAACATATTTAATTTGAAAAGGTAATATTAAATTAGTGGATAGTCCTTAATCCGCGGAATTTCGAAGAAATATTTTCCTTCTCATCAGAGGGTAGGATTTAGCAAAATGCGGGATTGGATTTGATTTTCTTCGATTTTACTTGTGCGAATGGAAATTTAACTAACTTTCTTGGATTTGATTTTTTGGATTTTATCGTCATTGGATACTTTACCTTTTATCCATTCACGTGAAATCACTTTTTTCTTCACTATATTCCCGTTGATTTACTTTTTTGTTATCAAGTAAGATTTATGACTTACTTGTAGTTTCATCAAATACTTTTGCAAGCAAAATCCGATCCCACATTTTGCTAAGTCTTACCCTCTGATTACCTATTTAAAAATGTTAATATCAGTCTCTGTTTCGCAATTTTCGTCTGCCTATGGCTCCTTCTCCTACTCTCTCTCTCTCACACACACAAAAGTATAGCCCCCATATATATATATATATATATATATATATATATATATATATATATATATATATATATTCACTTAAAGAGAAGATTCGGCACGGGAGTAAACAACACAATGAGAAAAAAGTTTAAACGTACTTCGTAGTATAGAAACGTGTCTACAGAGTGACACAGAGGGAAAATCAAAGTGGCTTAGCAATAGGCCATTGCATACGAGATACTAAGAAATACAAAAGAGAGAGAAAGTGAATAATAGGCAGCAGACAGAGCAGAGAGAAAACTAAGAGAGACGAAGATAAACAAAGCGGAATAGAAAACATTGTAAAAGAGAAAAAAAAAGAAAGAAAGGTATTATAATGAGAGAGAAAGAATAAATAAGTAAGGGAACTAAGTGAAAAGGAGAAAGAGACGAAAATCAGAAAGAAAGAGAGAGACCGGGGGCGGGCGGAAGATGGAGAGAGAGAGAGAGAGAGAGAGAGAGAGAGAGAGAGAGAGAGAGAGAGAGAGAGAGATGTACATAAAGAAACTACACAGATTCTCTGCAAACATAAGTATGCATACATGCTTAAAGAAGGACATTAATACAGAAGTGCACCCACGTATATAGAGATATGTGCAGACAACTGCAGCGCAAGGAACACGCACACACTGACGTCGTCCGCACCCAGGTCAACGAACGAGGCAAGAAATTCTCACGGGCAAACACGTTCTCATTTACAATGAACAATAGATAATTTGAAATTTGTGTCCTTGTTTTGTGTCTGTTTAGTAGTTTATGTCAGCAAACACGCAATTAATACGACCGTGCGAATGTAAATACTGACATTCGCGACTTGATCTTCATTGGCTTATTACAATCGTGCGTTTCATGATCTACTGTGCATTTTAATCTATTAACTCTTTTAAAAGCCATGTCGATAAAAGCGTTGGATGGAAGTCAAATGGGACTTCAACTCGGTGTTCGAATACGGACAGTCAGATATAGTTAAACTGTACAGTTATATACAGTCCTACTGTTTCGTTTTCGGAAAAGAAAACATCTTTTTTTTAAACATCATATAGCTAGCACTTATTAAGGCCCGGAACCGTCTCAAGGAAAAGGCTTAATGGGTAACATAATGACAATTTTATAATTTATTTTAAAGGACGGCACTTCAACAATCTCTTCCCGTTGAATTTAAAAACGATCATGTCATAGTTAGCCGGAGAGAAGCTCCGATGTATTGTGTACCACAGACGAGCAGTTCTAGGGGAAAAATTCTGTTCAGGCACTTTTTGTTTTTACATAAGCAGAGATAGAGAGAAAAATAAATTTCTGATAGTAGCTGTAACTAGTGGGGTGTTGTCCTCGAAAGACTTACCGAGCTGCCATAAAAATAATGATAAAGCAGGGAGAGGCTCGCGACATCTCTTCGACTAGACGGAGGCTGCAAAGAGGAAAATGTATTTCGAAGTCGCTTTTCTATCCTGTGGAAGCAGCAAAGTATTCGTTTAGCAGGTGCTCTGTAAATGTGGCACAAATACTCCACAATAAGACGTACCTGAATCGGAGGTAAGATAACTATAGTAGAAGTAGAATGATTCAAGTAGTTTTCCGGTTATATTGATATTAAAATATTTTACGTTTATCTAACATACAAGGAAAAATATAAAAAATTCTGATATAAAAACGGCTATATCAGTCTGTCTGTCTGTGTGTATGTCTGTATCCATATTTTAAAACTCTGTCTCCTCCGAAACAAAAAGGCGCAGAGCGGCGTTAGGGACCTCAGGTGATTGGATTTTCTTTTACAGATCGTTCTTTTATGGGTGTTCAGCCGGTTTAGGGCTAAGGTTAGGGTTAGTGCTAGGGTTACAGACCGTTCTTTTATGAGTGTTTAGCTGGTTAGGTTAGGGTTAGTGTAAGGGTTGCAGACCGTTCTTCTATGGGTGTTTAGCCGGTTAGGTTAGGGTCAGGGTTAGAGTTAGAGACCGTTCTTTTATGGGTGATTAGCCGGTTAGGTTAGGGTTAGTGTTAGGGTTACAGCCCGTTCTTTTATGGGTGATTAGCCGGTTAGGTAAGGTTAGGGTTAGAGTTAGAGACCGTTCTTTAATGGGTGATTAGCCGGTTAGGTTATGGTTAGTGTTAGGGTTGCAGACCGTTCTTTTATGGGTGTTTAGCCGGTTAGGTTAGGGTCAGGGTTGCAGACCGTTCTTTTATGGGTGTTCAACCGGTTTAGGGCTAAGGTTAGGGTTAGTGTAAGGGTTGCAGACCGTTCTTTTATGGGTGTTTAGCCGGTTAGGTTAGGGTTAGTGTAAGGGTTACAGACCGTTCTTTTTGAGTGTTTAGCCGGTTAGGTTAGGGTTAGTGTTAGGGTTACAGACCGTTCTTTTATGATTGTTTAGCCGGTTAGGTTAGGGTTAGTGTTAGGGTTGCAGACCGTTCTTTTATGGGTGATTAGCCGGTATGGTTAGGGTTAGTGTAAGGGTTACAGACCGTTATTTTATGGGTGTTTAGCCGGTTAGGTTAGGGTTGGGGTTAGAGTTAGAGACCGTTCTTTTATGGGTGATTAGCCGGTTAGGTTAGGGTTAGTGTAAGGGTTACGGACCGTTCTTTTATGAGTGTATAGGCGGTTAGGTTAGGGTAAGGGTTAGAGTTTGAGACCATTCTTTTATGGGTGATTAGCCGGTTAGGTTAGGGTTAGTGTAAGGGTTACAGACCGTTCTTTTATGAGTGTTTAGCCGGTTAGGTTAGGGTAAGGGTTAGGGTTACAGACCGTTCTTTTATGAGTGTTTAGCCGGTTAGGTTAGGGTAAGGGTTAGAGTTAGAAACCGTTCTTTTATGGGTGATTAGCCGGTTAGGTTAGGGTTAGTGTAAGGTTTACAGACCGTTTTTTTTAGTAGTGTTTAGCCGGTTAGGTTAGGGTTAGGGTTAGAGTTAGAGACCGTTCTTTTATGGGTGATTAGCCGGTTAGGTTAGGGTTAGGGTTAGGGTTAGGGTTACAGACCGTTCTTTTATGAGTGTATAGGCGGTTAGGTTAGGGTTAGGGTTAGAGTTAGAGACCGTTCTTTTATGGGCGATTAGCCGGTTAGGTTAGGGTTAGTGTAAGGGTTACAGACCGTTCTTTTATGGGTGTTTAGCCGGTTAGGTTAGGGTATGGGTTAGAGTTAGAGACCGTTCTTTTATGGGTGATTAGCCGGTTAGGTTAGGGTTAGTGTAAGGGTTACAGACCGTTCTTTTATGAGTGTTTAGCCGGTTAGGTTAGGGTTAGGGTTAGAGTTAGAGACCGTTCTTTTATGGGTGTTTAGCCGGTTAGGTTAGGGTAAGTGTAAGGGTTACAGACCGTTCTTTTATGAGTGTTTAGCCGGTTAGGTAAGGGTTAGGGTTAGAGTTAGAGACCGTTCTTTTATGGGTGATTAGCCGGTAAAGTTAGGGTCAGGGTTAGGGTTACAGACCGTTCTTTTATGAGTGTGGGTTAGATTAGGGTTAGGGTTAGAGTTTGAGACCGTTCTTTTATGGGTGATTAGCCGGTTAGGTTAGGGTTAGTGTAAGGGTTACAGACCGTTCTTTTATGAGTGTTTAGCCGGTTAGGTTAGGGTTAGGGTTAGAGTTAGAAACCGTTCTTTTATGGGGGATTAGACGGTTAGGTTAGGGTTAGTGTAAGGGTTACAGACCGTTCTTTTATGAGTGTTTAGCCGGTTAGGTTAGGGTTAGTGTTAGGGTTGCAGACCGTTCTTTTATGGGTGATTAGCCGGTATGGTTAGGGTTAGTGTAAGGGTTACAGACCGTTATTTTATGAGTGTTTAGCCGGTTAGGTTAGGGTTGGGGTTAGAGTTAGAGACCGTTCTTTTATTGGTGATTAGCCGGTTAGGTTAGGGTTAGTGTAAGGGTTACAGACCATTCTTTTATGAGTGTATAGGCGGTTAGGTTAGGGTAAGGGTTAGAGTTTGAGACCGTTCTTTTATGGGTGATTAGCCGGTTAGGTTAGGGTTAGGGTTAGGGTTAGGGTTACAGACCGTTCTTTTATGAGTGTATAGGCGGTTAGGTTAGGGTTAGGGTAAGAGTTAGAGACCGTTCTTTTATGGGCGATTAGTCGGTTAGGTTAGGGTTAGTGTAAGGGTTACAGACCGTTCTTTTATGGGTGATTAGCCGGTTAGGTTAGGGTATGGGTTTGAGTTAGAGACCGTTCTTTTATGGGTGATTAGTCGGTTAGGTTAGGGTTAGTGTAAGGGTTACACACCGTTCTTTTATGAGTGTTTAGCCGGTTAGGTTAGGGTTAGGGTTAGAGTTAGAGACCGTTCTTTTATGGGTGATTAGCCGGTTAGGTTAGGGTTAGTGTAAGGGTAACAGACCGTTCTTTTATGAGTGTTTAGCCGGTTAGGTTAGGGTTAGGGTTAGGGTTACAGACCGTTCTTTTATGAGTGTTTAGCCGGTTAGGTTAGGGTATGGTTAGAGTTAGAAACCGTTCTTTTATGGGGGATTAGACGGTTAGGTTAGGGTTAGTGTAAGGGTTACAGACCGTTCTTTTATGAGTGTTTAGCCGGTTAGGTTAGGGTTAAGGTTAGAGTTAGAGACCGTTCTTTTATGGGTGTTTAGCCGGTTAGGTTAGGGTTAGAGTTAGGGTTACAGACCGTTCTTTTATGAGTGTTTAGGCGGTTAGGTAAGGGTTAGGGTAAGAGTTAGAGACCGTTCTGTTATGGGTGATTAGCCGGTTAGGTTAGGGTTAGTGTAAGGGTTACAGACCATTCTTTTTGAGTGTTTAGCCGGTTAGGTTAGGGTTAGTCTAAGGGTTACAGACCGTTCTTTTATGAGTGTTTAGCAGGTTAGGTTAGGGTTAGTGTTAGGGTTGCAGACCGTTCTTTTATGGGTGATTAGCCGGTATGGTTAGGGTTAGTGTAAGGGTTACAGACTGTAATTTTATGGGTGTTTAGCCGGTTATGTTAGGGTTGGGGTTAGAGTTAGAGACCGTTCTTTTATGGGTGATTAGCCGGTTAGGTTAGGGTTAGTGTAAGGGTTACAGACCGTTCTTTTATGAGTGTATAGGCGGTTAGGTTAGGGTAAGGGTTAGAGTTTGAGACCGTTCTTTTATGGGTGATTAGCCGGTTAGGTTAGGGTTAGTGTAAGGGTCACAGACCGTTCTTTTATGAGTGTTTAGCCGGTTAGGTTAGGGTTAGGGTTACAGACCGTTCTTTTATGAGTGTTTAGCCGGTTAGGTTAGGGTAAGGGTTAGAGTTAGAAACCGTTCTTTTATGGGTGATTAGCCGGTTAGGTTAGGGTTAGTGTAAGGGTTACAGACCGTTCTTTTATGAGTGTTTAGCCGGTTAGGTTAGGGTTAGGGTTAGAGTTAGAGACCGTTCTTTTATGGGTGATTAGCCGGTTAGGTTAGGGTTAGGGTTAGGGTTAGGGTTACAGACCGTTCTTTTATGAGTGTATAGGCGGTAAGGTTAGGGTAAGGGTTAGAGTTAGAGACCGTTCTTTTATGGGCGATTAGCCGGTTAGGTTAGGGTAAGTGTAAGGGTTACAAACCGTTCTTTTATGGGTGTTTAGCCGGTTAGGTTAGGGTATGGGTTAGAGTTAGAGACCGTTCTTTTATGGGTGATTAGCCGGTTAGGTTAGGGTTAGTGTAAGGGTTACAGACCGTTCTTTTATGAGTGTTTAGCCGGTTAGGTTAGGGTTAGGGTTAGAGTTAGAGACCGTTCTTTTATGGGTGTTTAGCCGGTTAGGTTAGGGTAAGTGTAAGGGTTACAGACCGTTCTTTTATGAGTGTTTAGCCGGTTAGGTTAGGGTTAGGGTTAGAGTTAGAGACCGTTCTTTTATGGGTGATTAGCCGGTTAAGTTAGGGTCAGGGTTAGGGTTACAGACCGTTCTTTTATGAGTGTGGGTTAGGTTAGGGTTAGGGTTAGAGTTTGAGACCGTTCTTTTATGGGTGATTAGCCGGGTAGGTTAGGGTTAGTGTAAGGGTTACAGACCGTTCTTTTATGAGTGTTTAGCCGGTTAGGTTAGGGTTAGGGTTAGGGTTACAGACCGTTCTTTTATGAGTGTTTAGCCGGTTAGGTTAGGGTAAGGGTTAGAGTTAGAAACCGTTCTTTTATGGGTGATTAGACGGTTAGGTTAGGGTTAGTGTAAGGGTTACAGACCGTTCTTTTATGAGTGTTTAGCAGGTTAGGTTAGGGTTAGGGTTAGAGTTAGAGACCGTAGTTTTATGGGTGTTTAGCCGGTTAGTTTAGGGTAAGTGTAAGGGTTACAGACCGTTCTTTTATGAGTGTTTAGCCGTTCAGGTTAGGGTTAGTGTTAGAGTTAGAGACCGTTCTTTTATGGGTGATTAGCCGGTATGGTTAGGGTTAGGGTTATGGTTACAGACCGTTCTTTTATGAGTGTTTAGCCGGTTTGGTAAGGGTTAGGGTTAGAGTTAGAGACCGTTCTTTTATGGGTGATTAGCCGGTTAGGTTAGGGTTAGTGTTAGGGTTGCAGGCTGTTCTTTTATGGGTGTTTAGCTGGTTAGGTTAGGGTCAGGGTTGCAGACCGTTCTTTTATGGGTGTTCAACCGGTTTAGGGCTAAGGTTAGGGTTAGTGTTAGGTTTGCAGACCGTTCTTTCATGGGTGTTTAGCCGGTTAGATTTGGGTTAGTGTTAGGGTTACAGACCATTCTGTTATGAGTGTTTAGCTGGTTTTAATAGTTTTAAGAAGGAACAAAATGAGTCCAAATGGAAAAAAAAATAGTCCTGCATTTTGTACATTTATTTTAGCTTATTTTTAATTTTTAATTTGCTCATACGCGTCTCACGTTGATACATTGGTAATATCACCAGCTCTGCATGCTACAGTTTTGCTTACGGTTTCTATTCTAGCTGATGGCACTCATATACTTTTTTTTTTACTTTTGAAATCACGACTCTATAATAATATATACGAAATCTGGACAAATTAAAATACCACATTTAAGCGTATTTTACGCCCGGGCAAAGCCGGGCACCCGTACCCCACAGATAGTAATTTAAATAATATAACTAGGAATGAGATAAGTATATGAGAAGAGGAAGGAGAGAATATGAGAATGAAAAATATAAAAGTCGTATATATATGTAAGTATTAGTGAACAAATTGGGCCACTATGAAGTCATGTAAGTAAGTAAAGAAGAGCAAAACGTAAAATAAAAAATAAAAAAATAAAAAAAATAAAAAAATAAAAAAATAGTAAAAGATAAAGTGAAGATAGAAAAAAATTGGAAAAAGCCAAAACAGATACGGACATTAAAAAAAAAATATGATGGTAAAGAAAGTTGAACCAAAAGCTTTAAATAATCGAGAGTAAAAGCTTTAAAACGTTCAAAGAATGTTAAAAGATTAAAGATAAAAACGTTTACAATTTCAAATGGAATTTTAAGGTTGGATTTCCGGAAGATGAAGACTATGGAAACTATTTAGGAATTTAAAAAAAAGTAAGTATGTGTCGAAAAAAGTCCTAGTAAATTCTTCTAACAATTATAAATCATGATATAATCCTTAAAATCCATTTTAAAACTTAATCAAGATTCATTAGCATTTCCGATCTAAATGCTATTAAGCAAGTTTTATTCTATGTTTACATCTTTATAATTCTGTCCCTTCTGCTTTTCTGATCAGAAGCATTTAGCTTCGAAATGATCTGGCCTAAACAGGTCTCTGTTTCTTTCTCTTTTTCTTTTTCTTATATTACAATAAATCTTTTATTATTCACATTTTATAAAATATATTATATTGCTCCTCTTAACAGTATTAAGTTTCTCTATCCTGTTAAGATTGATAATATTATTTTAAAGACATACTCCTTGATTGACGGGTTACATATATATATATATATATATATATATATATATATATATATATAAATGCACTCTGATTTATGAAAGTCTGATAGGTCATGAAAAGGAAGTGTTGTAAAGAGACAGCTTCGAATTTGTGGGTATCAAAACCAAAGCAAAATATGATGAAAGTAAAAATAAAATAGATAAACCCCATAATTTATTATACCATACATGTTCACAGTGAAACAATTATCAAAATATTCTGTGGATCTATATTAAAAAAAACCTTGTTAAACTTTGTGACATATTTCCATTCTATGGAGGCCAGGCGCTAACGAACACCTCATAATTTTATTATACCATATATCGTCAAACTGAAACATAATTATCAAAGTATACTTTCGCAGATAGATATGAAAAGTCTTTATTAAAGTTTGTGCCTATTCCCATTCTATGGAGGCCAGGCGCGAACGCAGACCCCACATTTTTATTATACCATCCCTATTTAAGTTTAAACATACTTATCAAAGTATTCTTATGCACATCTATATTAAAAACGCTTGTAAACGTTTTTTTAATTTTTTAATTTTTTTATTTCCATACTTTGTGGACCAGCCGCGAACGCAGACCCCACAATTTTAATGAAGCACTGTTCTACCAGTTCAAACATACCCATTTCTGTGTCTCGATACATCGTCTATCATTATATGTTATCAGTTTTTTTTTTAAATATACAACCATATAAGAACCTATTCGTGACCAGACACACACACCCACGCGCACACACATATTCAGCTTTATATTATATATATATATATATATATATATATATATATATATATATGTGTGTGTGTGTGTGTGTGTGTGTGTGTGTGTGCGTGTGTCTCGGAGATACAAATCTATCTAATTCTTGCTTCAACCAAACTCAGGCACGGCAACGCGTAACTGGGCGGGCACGTCTAGTATATATTAAAAAAGTAGCTGTTAGGAAGAACTTATCCTGCCTTGACAGAGTTCAGAATAGACTTCGTGGGTGATGCCTTTTTCTTTTCCCTGCAATCTCTTTATCACAGAAGAGAAGTTGCGAGCCTATCTCTGCTTTATCTTTATTTTCCTTGCAAGTGCTCGACTGAGCTCCAATCTATAGCTCTCCCTTGCCAAACATTCACAAGAAACACTCGCTTGGCTGTAAAAACTATCAATAATTTTCCCCAATCTTTATCTGTTCCTTCACCTAAACATAGATTCCATGAACAAAGCTTCTTTCTAAGAACTGCACACCTGTGGAATTATCTTCCGTTTAGCTGCTTTTAAACTGACTACAATATGGCGCTCTTCAAGTCCAATGTAAACAAGTTCTTGATGAGCCGTCCCCCCTAACTAATCCAATTTACCAAATTTACACTTCTAACGATTACTATGATATCGCACTTTTGACCACTGTACACTCTTTAATCCTTATACTCGAGTGGCCTCTGTGCCTTGATAAGTGGTGATTCCTTTGTAAAAAAGTAATGTTTTATGAATAAAGTAATAGTCATGTGTATAATCAAATATAAATACACCATATATAACCATCTGCAAAAAGTTTCGCAGTTTCACTATTTTTCAGTTCTTCAAGAGTTTCAAGCCAAGATCGAAACCTGGATTTTTAGTTCAAACTCTCATTTCTTACACACTATGTCAAGTTAAACGATATACGAAAACTGTTTTGCTTCTACACGCATTGTCACTTGTGCTGACGGGTCTATTCTGTTACAAAGAGCCATGTATTATCGCTAGTGACAACCGCGAAAAATGTTTATAACGATCAAGGTTGCTTGATAAGACATTTTAGTTAATAAAAATGGTGAGCTCTTACTAGTATTAACATAAATATATTGTGAATTTTGCTACGGTCGATTGGGCTTAATACTGCAACACATAGATCCACACACACACATACACACACACATACAAGGTGACCCCCCCCCAAAAAAAAAAACAAAAAGCTAAATGGAGGCCATCTAGAACATATGTTGTAGAACGGAGAAAAAAAAGGCCAAATACGCTTGTGTTTTGATGTGAGGTTTTGAATATAATAAACTAGTTTATAACCAAAGGTTCATTTCATTCGGACAAAACACTAAGAAACGAGGCCTAATTAGAGTCGGGGCCCGTTTTTTGGGGTCACCCTGTATATATATATATATATATATATATATATATATATATATATATATATATATATATATGTGTGTGTGTGTGTGTGTGTGTGTGTGTGTGTGTGTGTGTGTGTGTTGGGACGATTTAGTGGAATCAGAATCGGGAATCAAAAAAATCGCAACTTTGGAGGGAATCGGAATTTGTATAGTAATCGGTAAAATATTGTATATTTTCCGATGTCACAAACGATTCCTAAAATTATATTTGTTATTTGATTTAGTTTAAGACAAAATCTTCCACTGCCGGTAGTAATAATAAAATAATAAAATTTTATAGATTTTAAATTAGCTGCAAAAGTAAATATATTAATCACCTCCCGACAAGTGTATTTTTACGTTTGAGAAAAATAGATGCACAATTGACATGTGTCTTTACGATAATCAGGAAGAAATAAAAACTTCATACTAAAATATTTAGAGATTCAAAAAAAATCGGATTCGTATTCAATAATTGTACTGGAATCAGAAATTTAGTACGAAATCTGTAATTGTATCGGAATCGAAAAAATATTAGAACCGTCCCATCACTTTATATATATACTAGCATTTCAGATCGGCGTTGCCCGGTGTTTGGAGGTGTTTGTTGAGCAAAAAAAAAACAAAAGAAAGCGGTCCATTTTTTTAAATTTTATCCTTATTATGACCCCATAACATTTATTGTTTGGGGTTCAAATCAAGTTATTAAGTTAGATCCATGTCCAAGGAGCCTATATCTAAAGTTTCAAGCGTTCAGACCCAAAATTGTTGGAGGAGTGTGGTAGAGTTCTCAAAGGTTAAATCGGTGAATTTTGACCACTTAAAAGCAAAATGTCTGGCCGAAAACTAATCACAAAGATTTTCCCAAATCTCAGTACCCTGTATATCAAATTTCGAGTCTTTAGACTGAAAATTAACAGAGTTATTGCGTAGGCAAATGTACACAGACACACAGACAGACACACATTGAATGCCTACTAGACACTGTTCCTGAGTGTTTAAGGTCTCTCTGTACAGGGTTTGTCAGAACAATCTGGAGTGAGGATAATTTATCCATAGAAGTAAACCCTGACCAAATATTCAAAATCACATAGTATTCGCTGCCCAAATAAGATCTCCTCACTATGGGTAAACCATATTAGCTTTTACGAGGAATGGTGAACCTTTTGTAAGTGATGTTACCTCAGGTAACAGCACGAAACTGGATACTCCACCAGACTAGATAAATTCTTGTCCTGGAATCCAGTAAGATCAAGAGACCAAAATAAAAGATATAATACAATATATGAAAATGGTTCATTGGGGAGAGGAAAATTATGTTCTCAACTTCTTTATTAACTCAGTGTTTGAGAAATAAAGAATTTAAGTGGAACATTCGAATATCTATGTATCTGATATAGACTTCAAGTGTTAGCCCCAGGTTGTGGGCCCCTTAATTTCTGAGAACTTCGACTTAAGTAAAATAAAACACACACACACACACACACCCACACACACACACACATATATATATATATATATATATATATATATATATATATATATATATATATATATATATATATATATGAAAGTGATTGTATGCCAGTCCGTATGAGAAAAGGTTTCTACCAAAACTATTCCGCTATTTTTAGTCTTTTTATTTTTTTGAACTTGATATATACATGCTTTGGACCCGTAGAACAGATTCGATTGAACTTTTAGCCAAAAAATTGCTTCTAAAGGGTGATAATTGAAAGGAACATGGAATTTTGCATTAAGTCGAGTAAACGTGTTACTCCTAGGAATGCTGAAGTATACATTATATATTGAAAAACGTTATCGTTTTGTTTGTTGTTTTTTGTATGCATTTTATATAAGACGATAACGGACAATTGTTGATAGCTACATGTTTTTGTTCTGATTCGACTTAATGGAAACCGAGTCATATATTTAAAATCACTGCTTTGCATTAGGTACAATATGATAATTAATAGAGTATTGGCTTTATAAATATTTAATGTGCATGACTAAAACATCCAATTTAAGTGTTTTTTTTTTACGACTGGACTTCGCCCGGCGGCCTGCTAATATATATATATATATATATATATATATATATATATATATATATATATATATATATACTATAGACTATCATATAGACTATCCATATATATACTATAGACTATCATATAGACTATATAGACTACCCATTCATGTGTAATCACCTTTTTCTTCACCATATTTCCTCTGCTTCACTTTTTTGTTTTTAAGTAAGATGGTTGACTTACTTGTTGTTTCATCAAATACTTCTGCATGCAAAATCCGATCTCGCATTTTGCTAATTCCTACCCTCTGATGAGAAGGAAAGTATTTCTTCGAAACTCCGCGGATTAAGAACTATCCACTTTTCTAGTGTTTCCTTTTCAGATTAAATATGTTTTTAACTCATTTCAAAATGTTTTTTAACATATTTTATTAACTGTTTTCTCATATTATAAGCTCTATTTCCTATTTGGTTTCATCGAGCTTTTACATCTGGCTGAGATAATTTTATAAATATTAATTCTTTAATATTTATAATATACTTTAATTTTACCATCTTGGATCATTTTGGTAAATTTAATTGTAATTTTTATTTCATATATATATATATATATATATATATATGTGTGTGTGTGTGTGTGTGTGTGTGTGTGTGTGTGTGTGATTAAATGCTCTGCTAATATATGTATTCAAATGTATCTAAAACCTAGTTTGATTTGTTTTCCGACCTAATTAACTATCTATTTATCTATCGTGGTTTCACCATATCTATCTAACTATTTATCTATTTAATTATCTATCTACCCATTAAACCATGTTTGTGTGTAGATTGCTATATGCACGTTGAATTTATACTTCCTATCTGTATATGTCATTCTTACATTCTCCCTCTCTCTCTCTCTCTCTCTATATATATATATATATATATATACATATATATATAGTAAGCTATAAAATATATATGGCAATTAAGCTACACAGAATATTCCGCGTTTCATCTACACGAGGATTCATCAGGCTTATGCCTGAATTCATCAGGCTTATGTTCATATATATGTATATCTATATTTATTTATCTACTTTTATAGACACCGCCAAAAATGGTCGAAAAATCAAGTTGTTGTTGTTTTTTAAAACGAAATTACATTAAAATCCATTATTTCTGAGTAACTTTTTTTTCCAGAAAGATAAAACCCTGAAGAGTATCATATTGAAAGCCGAAAGCAGAATAATGTAAAACTTTTTCTACTATTTCTAATTAAATTTTAAATGTTAAATTTCCCCCAAAAGTTAACAATTGGCATTTTTTGTTTTGCACAAAAAAACGTATATAAATAGTTAAAAAAAAGACGGTTTTTGAAAGAATTAATTGTTTATTTGTTGTCTAACTAAGATTAACGGTTATTTTCTATGAGAATATGCAAAAATATTATAATATAAGTACCTGGATTTCAAATAATTCCACTTATTCCTATTGGCAACCAGTTACTTCGCGTCGAGTTGATTACAGTGTTTACATTTGTACTTGATAAAAAGCAAACTACGGAAGACCAAACAAGCCCCCCCCCCAATATTTTTTATTGACGAAAAGTTCAATGTATTATTAACGCTGCGGCTGGCCAGTACCAGATGGGTGACCATTTGTATGGGTTTGGTTTTTAATGTGTATGTGTATGGGGGCCAGGCTCCCCAAAATGGGGGGGGGAATTTAAAGCAGAATAAAAAAAAATATTTCAGCGCGTTTGGTCCACCGTAGTCGAAAGGCGGCAAACGTTTTCAAACGAGATCGAAAAATATGATGATATTTTTAACACAAAGGGCACAATATTTATCGAATTTTTATTTGTATCGATTCTTCAAAGCATGCCCTGTTTAATAATGAACATGCATTATTCGGCTCGCTAAAAAAATTGTTAATTTATTTATCAAAGATTTTAAAATGGCGTTTTTCGTATAAATATTAAAAAAAAAATTGTTGTTGTTTTGCTTAACTTAAATTAATTATTTTACTTAACATATTCACCGAATTTCACACTTCAAAACTCAAAAGCGGGATAATTAAACACAATCGCAGTTCTGATATTCAGACGCCAAAATAAGGTATGCAAATACGCTTTTTTTAAAATCTATAATCCTGTCCCTTACAACAACATAATGTTTTGTTCAGTTTCAGATGATTATTTTAAGCGTATTTGGAACCCCCTCAAACAAGGGAGGGGGTTGTAAGCAAAAATATACATAGAAAGAGATACCGTTTATGAAAAATAAGCACGCTGTTATAAAGTTCATTTTTCTCTTAATAATCGCTGAGAATTTCGTATTGATTGGATAATTATCTGATTTTTGGTAGATTTTTAAAAAGACGGTCCGTTAAAAAGTATTTACCTGTCCCCCACCCCAGTTTTGGTGATGCCTATAACTTTTAAATCATAGTTGTGTGTTTTTCTCTGTTAGATAATCTATTAACCTCTCTCTCTCTCTCTCTCTCTCTCTCTCTCTCTCTTACTATCCGTCTTAATTTTTATTCATCTGTATATCTACATTCAACTATGTTTTAATAAATCATAGTTTGATATTATCTTTGTTAGATAATCTATCTACGAACCTTTTTATTCAGCTTTCGTTCTCCTTCTCTCTCACTATATATATATATATATATATATATATATATATATATATATTTATCTATCTATCTATCTATCTATCTATCTACGGTTGTCTTCATAAAAAAATCCCAACATCAAGTTGTGGCGATATAATTAAGCGATACAATCAGTAAGAGATCAGAATGTCGCGATTGTTCAATGTCCTGGGAAAGAAGCTAATTACTAAAATAATTTCTCACGACTATCAAAGACAGCCAGATGGGATTTCTAGCACCTGCGAGGATCGCTAGACTTTGTACAAGCTATGTATGAGAGTGACACACGCAAACTAATTTACAAACACAACACGTGTATGTATGTATGTATATATATATATATATATATATATATATATATATATTCAGATGTCAATACATTTGAATTCATGGTCATGCAGATGTATACATATTTATACATAAGTAAACAGATATCTATGTATTTATTTTCTCATCCCCACGATGTTAAAAACAAGGCCAAGTGTGGTTTTAAAAAGACAGTGCTTTATAATAATCGCATATTGGCCAGCACGAAATGCCTCAGAAGCCCCGTGAGCATTCAATAGTAGCAATAAACTGAGCCCTTCTAGAAGTGTGGATATTAAAGGATAGATTAGAACCATACTTGAGCCTGACATAAAAAAAACAAAAACAAAACAAAAAAAGACACTGTTGGACAGACTGTCGAGGCGTACGGAAACCTCCTACAGTTAATGCTCTTTTTAATTAAATAATATATATATATATATATATATATATATACATATATATATATATATATATATATATATGTATATGTGTGTGTGTGTGTGTTTATATATATATATATATATATAATTTGCTTGGCGATACAAAACTTATACATTGCTTTAAAAAAATAGCCGGCAAAATCTGAAGGGCGTCCATCATATACAGACTCCTCAGTAGTTAATCGTTGCTCATAAATAAATAAATAACTATCTTCGAAGAACATACTAAATGGGGTGTACATGTACATTTATCCGAAGGAGGGGCGAGAAAAAGATGAAGACGGGTGGGAATACGAATAAAATATAATATACACAATAATATAAAATATATGTAAAAGAGAGAGCAAAGGGGGGTTAAAATATATCCTTAAATACGTCTGATGATCTAATGAACTCCTTCTGGCGACAGAGTGACGGTCTGTTTAGGAAAATAGAGACCGAATCGAAAATCGTCAAGTGATTTCGAGATTCAGCCTGATGGAAAATCATCAAACACTCCATTTTATACACATTAATAAATTATAAAGTGATTCTGAGTAACTAAAAATGTAAATATATAAAGAAAATATTACTAAAAAGGAGGTGATAAGAAGTATAACGGATTCATACAAACCATAATAATACAAATATAAATATGGAAATAAAATATTTTTTGAGACATGTAAAATAACGCAGACAAGGGATTTTTTACCACTTTTGAAGACATGAATTGGTTGGCTTAATTAATCTTATATTTAATGAGGTGATGTTTAATCCACACTGCTGCGGAGCCCAAATTTTATATACTTTTTTAACCTCGAAATAGTGTTTCCTGTTATACAAATTATGATCCGTGGAAACTTAGGACTATTGTGTATTTGACTAAGCAAATTAATTCAGCGATTAAAGGAGATGCAATATGAGTTACTGACAAAGTGATTATCCTACAAACGAACAAAGTGATTATCCAATGAACGACTAAAAATATATAGTTTTCAAAGTGAAATAACTTCAAAGAATGCATATATATATATATATATATATATATATATATATATATATATATATATATAATCGAGATATTACACTGATTAGACATCAGATGAAAGATCCTGAAAGATATTACTTGAAGTAATACTTTCAGGGCGATCCTAGCCAAAAAGGAGAACCTCAATATTTAAGCATAGAGCAATATAAAACTTAAGTGGTTGTATTTAAATTCTGGATAAAACAACAATATATAGACATATATTTGAATTAAAAATGTATTGTTTGACAAATATTATTACCATTCACCACTCAAAAAACTATTTTCAATATTTGTGCTGAAAAGCTAAATAAGTGTCTATTCACAGCTGAACATTTTGCTAACAGCATTTAATTTCCTCTGATGATATAGCCATTTTTTGAAAATCCATGGATTAAGGAAATCAACATAACTCCTTCTATGTATGCCTTTTATCAAACAATAAATTCTTAATTCGAATATATGTGTCTATATGTTGTTTTTACAGATTTTAAATACAACCACTTTATATATATATATATATATATATATATATATATATATATAAGTAATAATTCCTCTAAACTTGAAATATTCAACAAACATAAAACATTTTATGAAAATGCCCTTAAACAAACACACCACAGCTTTAATTACATTGAACCTAATCCACCCAATACCCCAAACAAGAAAAATAGAGCCAGGAAAATAATTTGGTTCAACCCCCCTTCAATATAATGGTTAAAACGAAACTAGGCAAAAAATTCTTTCAACTAATAAAAAACAACTTTTTACCCAATCACACACTACACAAAATATTCAATAAAAACAGAATTAAACTTAGCTGCAGCTGCACTAGAACAAATAATCAAGAAATACAATAGAAAAATACTTAACAAAGATGATAACACAATTAACGCCAGTAGAAATAATTGTAACTGCACCAACAAATCCCAATGCCCACTTAATCAACAATGTCTACAAACAGAAGTAGTCTATAAAGCCACAATTGCACCTGAAGAAAATCCAAACAACAAAAAAATACTATATTGGCCTGGCAGGCACCTCCTTAAAAGCTAGGTGTAGACTACATAAATGTTCCTTTACAAACCTCAACCACCCTAACAAAACCTCACTAATCTCCCAATATCTAGATCTAATCGAAAATAACCTAACACCACCCATCTCGTGGGAAATCCTTAAAAATCTAACGTATGTAAATCTTTAGACTCCCCATGCCTCCTCTGCTTGAACGAAAAACTTTTTTATATTCAGTTTTAAAGATAGAGACAGATTACTAAATAAAAAAAACATGAAACAACCATAAATTGCCGGCACTACAAATCCCACCTCCTTAGCAATTATACACCTTTCTGAAACATGCCATAGACAACATCTTCTTTAGAACCGCTGAATAATAATACACAAAATACATCCATCTACCGCAGACACCCAATTACTGTAGCATCAACACAACCAACTCCCCTTACTCAACTCTCCCCATATCCTATATTACCCTACTCAATTACACATTCATCTACCCATGAATCCTACTACCACAACCCACTTACCAATTACGACTAAAACTCCCCACATTTATATGAATGTACATACGTGGCAACTTGTATGAATACCTGTACGTATGTATATATATGCACTTTTGTGGGTATGCCGGAAACACTACTATGTTTAACACACCTACTTACTTGCCTATATGCATGCATATATCTTCACATGTATGTGTATGTGCGGGCATGATTGGACCTATCACCGTCTGTGTTTATGTTTATTTCTCTGTATACGTAAGCATGATTGTGTGTATTCATGGGTCATATGTATGCATGGATATATATTTGTGTGTCTATGTCTCCGCACAAGTGTATCTGTATGCATGCATCTGCTGGCCTTTGTGACTATATGTATATGTGTGTCTATGTATATGCGCATGAGTAAGCACATATGTACAGATATCGCTATGCCTGGATTTATATACATATATGTGTCTGTATGCCTATACCCACAACACACTTCACACTGAAAATAAAGTTAAGCATAGCCACTGCCCAAGGCAACATGTTAGGAGCCCCTCTCTATGTATATAAACCTACTAATTTTTAAACCTTTATACCCTATTTACCCCCCCCCCCATTTTTCATAGAAACTATAAAATAATTCCCATCCAATAAGCAAAGCAAATCAATACAGACCCCTAAAAATTAAATCAACAACATGCATTTCGAACATAACTTCAACATGTCCACCTAATCTTGCGTTATTTACACCCGCTTGTTTATCCTTTATCTATTCATTCATTTATCTACCCTAACTTTACCTTACTTAATCAGAATAAATACACGCATCTCTGTGTATATATGTGTATATGTATATATGTCTGTATGTGTATGCATGTTTGTATTTTTATGAATGTGTCTACTTGTATATGCTTATATATATTATATAACCCCCGCAGTATTAACTAAAATAACTTAACTTAACTAAATTAAACCATGCACACACTTATTATTATTATTATTTATTTATCCTAACTTTACTTTATTTACTAGGCATAGATGTATGCATGCCGGTATGCGTATGTATATATGTGCATGTGTGGATATGCATATATTTGTGTATATTTATATATACGTATGTGCCTATATGGGTCTACATATTTATATTTTATAAATATATATTTTTAGGTAATTAGGTATATGTGTGCATGAGCCCGTGCGTATGTGTGTACTTGTATGTATATGTCTGTGTATGTGTATGTATGCATCTACTTATTACTGGAGATGTGTATATCCACGTATATGTACTCAGATGGGTGTGTGTATGTTTATGTATGTGTGAGTATGTACTTATATCTGTATATATATGCGAGTATATATATGTGTACGAGAGTTGCGTGTATGTGTGTATATGTCTACATGTAGACCCATGTACATCTGCATAGGCATTTTTTTATATGTATGTGCCTATGTGCCTACACATTGGTCTGTAATATGTATGTATATGTATTATACGCTAGTATGCGTGCGTCAACGTCTGTATTAACTCTTAACTGTTTAAAAACAACCCACTATGAAATGAACGACGACCACCTAACTTTGTAACTGCCAAAAATGACAGCCGTACTAACCCCTTTCCCTCTCCCTCTCAGTCTCCCTCCCTTTCCTCCCATCTATCTCTCTCCCCCTCTCTCTCTCTCTCTCTCTCCTTCTCTTTCCCTCTCACCTAATTAATATACCTTATCGAACAGGAAAAAAGTAGTCAAAATTTAAAAACCCAAAAATTGAAACTTTCCGCCCCTCCTCTCTCATTACCACCTCTCTTTTTTCTTTTCTCTTTACCATCCTCTCTCCCCCTCCCCCTCCCGGATATATATCTTCACCCAAGCCTACCTGACTCTGCTACCCCAACACTCATAATACAACCTAATATACTTTAAACTTCAAAACTGAAATATTGTCATTACCCGCCTTCCCTCTCTATTATCTCCTACCACAACCCCACTTTTTCCGTATTCTTCCTAAAAACAATTCTTCCTAATACTGACCAACCATTTCTGTAAGGTCTGACGAGGCTGTTAGATCGTAAACACGGTCCAACATCCGAAACATATGTAACCAAACAGATAAAACGGTAATAAAAAATAAAACATATATATATGTGTGTGTGTGTGTATGTGTGTGTGTGTGTGTATGTGTGTGCGTGTGCGTGTGTGTGTAGGAGATGCCTTCAATAATTTTCCAAATTTGTTTTTTTGCACAGGTTTTTTACATTGTTGTAAACTTTTAAAATTTAATATATTATTGCTGTACATTGTATTAGATAACTAATGTTCATGTTTTCAGGTTCAAATGAACACGTACAGCAGAAATTCAAGCAGCCCCTACTAAATCCTGATGTTCACGGCTGGTGAATTTCAAAAATGCAATCCGGGTGTGAGTACACTTTAGAAAAACGATATGCAATAACATTCTGATGAAAACTTAGATACTTGTAATAGAAACGTATGGAATACCTCAGACTACATTTGTACCATCTTGTATGAACCGAGAATAAGGTTTTGAGTGGCATAAGAGATTCAAGGAAGTCCTGGAGTATGTGAATGGCAGTAAAAGGTGTGAGAGGAGTAAGGAATTCAAAACATCAGAGTTGATTGACCAAATAAAGGAGTTCATCGATAAAGAACGCCAAGAACTAGAAAATGAGTGAACAGTTAGATATCAATGCGAAAAAAGGTACACACATTATTTGCGATAAACTGAAAGTACGGAGGATTTGCATGGTTTGTCCCAAATGTGCTCAGAGAGGATCAAACAGAAAAAAAAACTTTTTATAATCAAGATGGCATGAAGAGAGTGTCTCACCCTCCCCACTGTCCAGACCTTGTTCCCTGTGATTTTTGATTATTTTCTAAACTCAAGGAAAGCTTTAAAGGCTGTTATTATAGGAAACTTGGGGAGATGAAGGAGGCTGTGACGAGAATCATTGGCACGATCACACAAGAGTACTTCCATGAGGCAGTCTACGTTATAGTTAACTAAAGATTCTCATCCTATAAGAAAACTGAAAAAAAAACGTAGGGAATTTTAAAAGAATATAACAATTAGTTAGATCTTTTGTAATGTAATTCCACGACCCATATATGAGAAAGTTTTATTTTCTTTTGAAATAAATGGGGAAAAAGTATTTATCACATTAATATCACCCCCTCCCAAATTTATAGGAGTATATATATATATATATATATATATATATATATATATATATATATATAATTTCCTACAAATTTGTTTTTGTGTATTCATATTCATATTAAAAACCTTTGTTTCTATGTATTTACAAAGAAAATAGAACTTTGTTATATATGGCTCGTGAAATTACATTCATTTGCAAAAGATCTAGCTCGTTTGCATATTCTTTTTAACATTTATTTTAATTAATTTTCGGTTTTCTTATGTGAAATAATAAGAAAAAATGAAAATAAAATGGCGAGATGCACCCGGGCTTAAGCAGGAGATCATGTGGTCTGTAGTCGAATGCTTTACCACTAAGCTAAATCTTCTGATTATTACGAGTTATTATCTTAAGAAGAAATGATTCGTAGACATTTTATTATCTCCCTTGTAACATAAAAATATTCCTCTGTAAATTTTTTTTTTTTCTATAAAGGAGAAAGACTATTTATAAGATCGGATTTTTCGATACTTATCAGATGTATTACTGTACAAAACACAACTAAGAACACTACCAGACATATAAATTAGCTTTGTATTAAATTTGCAAACGATAGGCTCAGCCGTATTAGAACCGTATGAAGAAGGAACTCTCTCTCTCTCTCTCTCTCTCTCGCACACACACACACACACACACATATAATAAGCATGATCGTATGAAGTATGGAATAAACGTGATTTAGTGACGGCTAAAATAATTTGTATTGAATAATCGAAAGTAAAAAAAATTATGGATTAAGAAATTATTTCTAATGTATTTTCTTTTCTTACAACATTTGTAGATTCAGTAAATAATCCACTTTTTATACGTCATCAGTTCGTTTTCGTTTGTAATTAATCCAGAATATTGAGCACATGTATCGAGTAAGGATTTCTTTGATAATATTCATATTTTTAAATTCTTTTTTTCTAATGATGGACTCTTCCGTAGATTTCGAGATATGATCTTCCGCCACATCAACTAAGGAAATACACACAGATTATGTTTATAGTGGTAAAAGCTTATTTTTTTTCCTTCCTACTTTTTTGTTACGTGTTCCTCCCTGGCCTAACAAAAAAAAAAAAAAATAAAAAAAAATAAAAAAAATAATAATAATAATAATAATAATAATAATAATAATAATAATAATAAAAAAAAAAAAAAACTACTGGCCGGGATTCGGCAATATATATACACCAGTTTTCATTGTTGTTTAAATACTTGCAAAAATACACAAAATGGTTTGTTTCACTTTTTCTCAAATCTAAAAAATATATTTTCACAAAATATTTGCTGGTTAATTTTTACAACTTGCCACAGCATATTATAAACACCCTAACCTCCCCATGTTAAAAACGGCTTTCGGATTAAACACCCCACAAACCTCGAAAGTCGTTCTTTACATGGGGAGGTTGGGGGGGTTGTTCCAAAAGCCGTTTTTTACATGGAGAAGTTGGGGGTGTTTATAATACCCTGGGGCAAGTCGTAAAAATTAACGAAGTTGCTATTATTCATTGCAAAAATTGCTTAAATTTATTTATTTGAAAAAAATGACAAACATTTAGTGGCGCTTATAAACTTATGGTACCGTGATATTTTTTAACATAGACATTTTCTGCGTTAAATTCAACTTTTACAATATCTGTTTTTTTATCAAATTGTTAGGTGAAAGTACAGATAACCCGGTCGGTTTCTAATGTAAGGAAATACTAGCTCTCGAAAAAAGAGTACTCTGGATAGTAAAAAAAGATTTAAATTGTCTCAGTCTCGAAGGATTTCTCCTCTACAGATCGAGCAAAAAACGGTGAAGTGTAGTTCGCCATCTGTTTCTGTCTCTCCTCCTCTATTAATATCTCCCTCCATCCATCTCTACCTCTCTCTCTCTCTCAATCTATCTTTCTCTCTATATCACCGCCTCCATCTCTCTTTGAGACCCTTTATCTCTCCAACTACCTCTCTCTCTCCCCTTCTCACTTTTCCTCTGCCTTACTTCCTCTCTATTTTTAACCCTTCCCCCTCTCTGCCTAGCTTTCAACCACTCTATCTCTCTCTATCTCCTTCTCTTTCTCTATTTCTCTCTGACTTTCTCTTTTTTATCTATATCTATCTTCCTCTCTATCTGTCCATCTCTAATCCGTCATCGTATTTTAGTCTCTTAAATTAATTGCAGTGAATAAGGCAGTGTCAAAACATGGAGAAATCCTATTTTAGTCACTTAATGTACTTACTGTGAGATTAGAAGTTATTTGGAAATTACTGCAACCTTGAACAACACACGAAGTAACTGGTAAATCATTTCTAATTAAATTGATTTTGGCAGCCATTCGGTAACAAAATGACATAGCCTTAGCTTTCCTGCATGTGGAATACCTGCGACTTTGCTACCAAGTAGAAGAACTACCTATTCTATTTTGAAGCTACTATTAAACATTCAATTTTCGATAATCTCATGCTCATCATCTCCAAAACAGCCAGTATAGGAGAAAAATATTGCAAAAATGCAAAATTATTGTTTGGGAGAAATGCACAATGACACGCAAAAATCACTTGAGGCTCTTGGTCGATCCTTGCAAGATTTGCGTGGCAATGTCATACCATTTGGAAATGCAGTAATATTGCTTGCAGGGGATTTCCGGCAAACGTTACCTGCAATTCCTCAATTAACATCAGCAGATTAAATAAATGCTTGCCACAAATACTCTATTGTTTGGTGCCATGTCAAGACATTAAACTCAAAATACGCATGTCCAGTTGCAGACAGGACTTTTTGCATCACTTGTGGGAAGTTGGGTACGTAAAAGTGTCGGCTGATCCGAGTTAAGGGCGAAATTCTTTGACTCATAACTTCTGTAATTTTATTACATCAAAACAAGAGTTGGTTAAGAAGGTTTTTCCAGATAGTCAAATTAATTATATGAATTCCATTTGACTGAGTCAATGAGCTATTCCTGCCGCTCAATACAAACACGTCCATGAAATTCCAAGTGAAGTAGTCAAATATAAATCCGTCGATGCTGTTGTGGAAGCAGATAAAGTGGTTAATTATCCAACAGCTAGATTTGCAAGGGATATTACCGCATGTACTGCAACTGAAAATTGGCGTACTAATTTTCATGTTGTGAAATATAAACTAATCCAAGTTTTGCAATGGTTTGCAGTAAAAAAAATTAACAAGCTATATCATAGAAACAACAATCTTATCCTATGATTCCTATGATTCCTATGAACCCACCGGATACACAATTACACTTTAGGAAATTGCACTTTCCAATTTCAGTGTCATTTACAATAGACATCAACAAAGCTCAGGGAACAATCTTTACAATTGTGTGGCTTACAGATATACAGTGACTGTTTTTTCATATGGACGGACAATTTATGTCACGTGTTCAAGAGTCAGCAAATAAAAAAAAAACTCTATCTCAGCTAAGAAAATGAAACAGAAAACTGTGTACCCATGCGAAATGGGAAATTAAACCTATAAGACACATGCATTTCCTCATTTTGGCACTTTTTCCATTGCGCCAATTTGAAAAGTATTTAATACAATATATATATATATATATATATATATATATATATATATATATATATATATATGTATAAGGAATTTGACGTTACGTTTAATACAGGGTAACGCCAGATGCACCTTCTAAGATATATATATATATATATATATATATATATATATATATATATATATATATATATATATCCGCTGATCTCGGTATTTGTTTCCAGTCATCCTGTGCATACACTTCACTTGTCACCGCTATTTAACAAAGGAGAGGTGTCGTTGGAGATTGCGCGCAGGCTCAGGCACCCCTTTGTGGGTATCCATAGTCTGCCAAAGACTGTAGGGGCCTGTATGTATATACATATATATGTATATATATATATGTGTGTGTGCGTATATATATATATATATATATATATATATAAGTTATAAAATGTATATGGCGATTAAGCTACACTGAATATTCCGCGTTTCATCCACTCTAGGATTCTTCAGGCGTATGCGCATAAGCCTGAAGAATCCGAGAGTAGATGAAACGCGGAATATTCAGTGTAGCTTAATCGCCATATAAATTTTATAGCTTTCTAACTAGCTCTACCTACGTATTGAGCACTTTTGAAGTAAATACTTAAAGTTTACGCATAAATCTATACTTTCGTATATTAATTTTATGTGAGTAAAGAAAGTAGTTATATATATATATATATATATATATATATATATATATATATATATATATATATATATATATATGTAAGACTTGGTTTTATGCCATGATAATTTCTGGGAGTATTTCATTCTCTCTTCGCCATATAATAAAGCTAGGAATAAAGACGCATACACGATGCTTATGCTAACCAAAGTGTTTAATGAAGAAACAGTTGGTTTCCATTACGTAATAATGTAAACCATGTGGATTGTAACGATGCATTTCTATGTAGTTAAATCTTCAACACAACACATCACTATTAATACCATGCATATATTATAACCACAATCTCAATATATCATCGTTTTATAGTTTGTGTAAAACATTAACCTATTTCCACGATTTGCTTTAGGAATTTACATCAAAGTGTAATTGATAATAAAAAAAACTCTTCATATTATTATTTATTTATTTTGTTTTAATTATTTTATGTTTGTTCATTAGTCTTTATTTATGTATTAACACACGAATAAAACATTATACTTAAACATGGCGCTGTCTACAAAAACTTGTGGAAGTGAACACAGTTCCGCTGGATGTAGCTAGTTAAGATATGTGCCAATCTGTCATTTCTCGCAAACACGTACACAAATAATTCCTCCCTCCCCTGTATTTCGTGATTATCTCGATTTTTAAATACGAGTTTTTCATTTAATCTAAGGCTAATAATGGGAAAATTTTATTATCCAATCTATTCCATATTGCTTTCACTGGTCGCCATGTTTGTTTTCGCGCACACGTGCGAGCATTCAATTTTTTGCGCGATGATACATTAATTCTGTATACTTACTATTCCATAGATAGCTATAATATATACTGACCCAACGGATCACAGGTACTCTAGTATATATATATATATATATATATATATAGTTTTTAAAGCTGTTAATTTGGTATCATTATAATTTGATTTCGTTTATATCACTTCGAACATATTGAGAAAATGTTTGACATGACCATTTCATAATCGCTGATATGTGGCAGTTGATACAAATTCTATAGTATACAAAATATTTCGCATGTTGATAACGTGGTTCCCTTAGTATATCTCTGTACATTATTATGGCTGCATAAACCTGTGAAAGAAACTGCACACATATGCTAATGTCTTAATACCTACTGGCAATATTCTGCACTGTAATAGATTCCCCAGCAAAAATTAGTTCTGCCGAACTTAAGTGGATCTGGATAATATTTCCAGCTTCTATATAGACAATAATAAAAATAAAAGCAGAATTATTTAAGATTTTTAATATTAATATAAGAAGTGTCTATATTAGCTCTGGTGACTGCAAAGAAAACAGATATTCGTTTTGTATGTGATTGGAAAGTTGCTACTAATAACTCCACAGTACGTGTTGTACGAACAAACACACGTCCAAATATTGTTGTTGGGTAAGATTTAAAGAAGTGTGTTCTTCTACTGAAGTTGACTGTCACATGGGAAGAAAGTTTGGAGCGTATACACGGGCGCAAGAACGAACGTTACGAATCCTTCCGATCTGAGTGTGTAGATAATGGCTGGTCTTGCCACGTGCTGCCCATTGAAGTGGGATGGCGTGGTTTTGTGGGGCGCTCCGTGATTTCATTCCTTACAGGCTTTTAGACGTGCTTTGCAGCGTTTGCAGACAACGATCCAACAAGCATCAAGTTGGATTTGGTCAAAACATGAATCCAGTTGACGACATCAAAGTAGACCGTTTTGTGTTCGTCTAAAAACAAACGTTTTTTATAAGAAAATCTGTTGATTATTTAATTCTCTCCAAAAACATCTGTGAACTGACTCTTGTTGTAAATACTTACAACGGATCGCGACTATCAGTGTTTTCTATTACTCTGTCCAATGGCGAATGCTACTGGTGGCGTAAGGGTGGCAGTACCGTCTTAGTCACTAAAACTGTTTTATCACTAGGGCTAGACCGACAGCATATTCTTTTCATTGTTTGGACTCTCGAGTGTGTATCCGTTGATATCTTATATGCTTTTATATAGTAATGTGGTTCTCGGTCCATTAACTGTGTTTCATTTTGTCCGATATATAATCGAAGGTTAAAACAACTAAAAGAATATTCTGTTGTCATAGCACTACTTATCACCCTTGGTTGGCGGCTGCTGAAGAAAGGAAAAAACAAGTGCATTCACGCGTTTTATGTAGAACGTGGTATAAAGCCGTAATGGATGCAGTTCTTAGCCAGTTTAGATGCAATAGTGTGTCAGGCACCTGCGAGGAAGTTCTAATGATTAAATTCCTAGTATATGGATTGGGAACTTGCACCGATTGGATTATGATTATAGTCACACTAATTTTTAAGAAACAAAGAATTTAGTCCGTTAAAAAGGAGCAAAAAGTACAACCTGTTGATTTAGAATAAGTGCCTTTGTGCCAAATAATTGTTGAATATGTCATTTTTTTCTTATTTTTTGTTAAATACTAAAACCTATTAATATATAACCGTGCATCAAACATATGCAATAACACTTAGTAAAATCTACCTTATTACGATAACAAAACCGATAGCCATTAGTCGCGTGCTCTCGTGTAATGAATGAATGCGTGAATGTAGCAGTGACATAAAATTCTTAAAAATAAACTAAAATGACCGAAAAATGGGCTGAAATGACTTAAATAAATAAAAAGTAAATAACTTAAATGACTTTAATGAACTTAGGGATATATTGAATGACCTTAAGAATGATTTGAATGCTTAAAAATAACTGGAATCCTTCACAAACAACTTGAATGATCTTGAGAATGACTTGAATAACTTTGAGACTGACTGATTGTAAATTGGGTGATCATTTTACATTAAATTAATACAGAAAAGTGATCCCCCACTTTATATCACAATAAGTACAGCATGTAGTAAGGACAGATACTACACTTTGATCTTGGCCAAAATGCCAAGAAAAGGGTATTTATTTGCTCCCCCAACGAGCAAATTAGGCACAAGGCCGATTTTTAATGTGAGGAGTAAAGGGGAAATGGGGACCAACTACCAGGGGAGTAGGGGAGCAGGATAGTGACAATTGGTATGGAGGGTTTCCCCTATATTGACCAAGGTCTTATATGTGTGGTTGGTATTCATTTGCTCCCCCACCGAGCAAATTAGGCACAAGGCCGTTTTTTTATGTGACGAGTGAAGGGGAAATGGGGACCAACTCCCCGGGGAGTCGGGGAGGTGGATAGTGACAATTAGTATGAAGGGTTTCCCCTACATTGACCAAGGTCTTATATGTGTGGTTGGTATTTATTTGCTTCCCCACTGAACAAATTAGGCACAAGGCCGTTTTTTAATGTGGAGAGGGAGGGAGGGTGGAGGGAAAAAGGGACCAGCTCCCGATAGGTGGGAAATATGAGCTGGATAGTGACAACTGGTATGAAGAGCCGCCCCTACACCGACCAAGGTCCTATATGTGGGCCTTCCCCCACATATGGTATTTGCTTGCAGTATCTGGCGGATAGATACCGCACTTTGATCCCGGCCCGAAGGCCAAGAAAAGCGGGTATTTATTTGCTCCCCCACCAAGCAAATTAGGCATAAGGAGTGAAAGGAAAATTGGGACCAACTCATCGGGGAGTAGGGGAGCTGGATAGTGACAATTGGTATGAAGGGTTGCCCCTACATTGACCAAGGTCTTATATGTGGGGCTGCCCCCACTTATGGTCTTTGCTTGCAGCACCTGCCGGACAGATACTACACTTTGATATTGGCCAAAAGGCCAAGAAACGGGTATTTATTTCCTTCTCCACCGAGCAAATTAGGCACAAGACAGATTTTTAATGTGAGGAGTGAAGGGGAAATGGGGACCAACTCCCCGGGGAGTAGGGAAGCTGGATAGTGACAATTGGTATGAAGGGTTTCCCCTACATTGACGAAGGTCTTATCTGTGGGGTCGCCCCCACATAGAGTCTTTGCTTGCAGTATCTGCCGGAACAGATGGTATTTATTTGCTCCCCCACTGAGCAAATTAGGCACAAGGCCGATTTTTAGTGTGAGGACTGAAGGGGAAATGGGGAACAACTCCCCGGGGAGTAGGGGAGCTGGATAGTGACAATTGGTATGAAGGGTTACCCCTACATTGACCAAGGTCTTATATGTGCGGTTGCCCACGCATATGGTCTTTGCTTGCAGTATCTGCCGGAACAGATGGTATTTATTTGCTCCCCCACCGAGCAAATTAGGCACAAGGCCGATTTTTAATGTGAGGACTGAAGGGGAAATGGGGAACAACTCCCCGGGGAGTAGGGGAGCTGGATAGTGACAATTGGTATGAAGGGTTACCCCTACATTGACCAAGGTCTTATATGTGGGGTCGCCCCCACATATGGTCTTTGCTGGCAGTATCTGCCGGAACAGATGGTATTTATTTGCTCCCCCACCGAGCAAATTAGGCACAAGGTCGATTTTTAATGTGAGGAGTGAAGGGAGGGGGAAGGGAAAAAGGGGACCAGCTCCCGAGAGGTGGGAAATGGGAGCTGGTTAAAGGTCAGGCATGTGGGGTTGCCCCCACATCTGGTCTTTGCTAGTCATAGCTTGCAGCATCTGCCGGAACAGATGGTATTTATTTGCTCCCCCACTGAGCAAATTAGGCACAAGGCCGATTTTTAATGTGAGGAGTGAAGGGGAAATGGGGACCAACTCCCCGGGGAGTAGGGGAGCTGGATAGTGACAATTGGTATGAAGGGTTGCCCCTACATTGACCAAGGTCTTATACGTGGGGTCGCCCCCACATATGGTTTTTGCTTGCAGTATCTGCCGGAACAGATGGTATTTATTTGCTCCCCCACTGAGCAAATTAGGCACAAGGCCGTTTTTAATGTGAGGTAAAAACCAGCTCCCCTAAAAGTAGGCAAAAAGGGGGCACTCTGGTTACCAAAAATAATAATTGTCCCAGTATAGAGGGTTTCCCCTCCATTGACTGGTACAAATTATCTTAAGTGCAGCATCTGCCGGAACAGATGGTATTTATTTGCTCCCCCACTGAGCAAATTAGGCACAAGGCCGTTTTTAATGTGAGGTAAAAACCAGCTCCCCTAAAAGTAGGCAAAAAGGGGGCACTCTGGTTACCAAAAATAATAATTGTCCCAGTATAGAGGGTCTCCCCTCCATTGACCGGTACAAACTATCTTAAGTGCAGTATCTGCCGGAACAGACGGTGTTTATTTGCTCCCCCACTGAGCAAATTAGGCACAAGGCCGTTTTTAATGTGAGGTAAAAACCAGCTCCCCTAAAAGTAGGCAAAAAGGGGGCACTCTGGTTACCAAAAATAATAATTGTCCCAGTATAGAGGGTTGATATTTATTTGCTGCCCACCTCAGCAAAATGTGGCACAAGGCCGGAAAGTGGGAACCCCGCAGGCTCCCCTAAAGGAGGGGCACTCCTGCAATTTTAAAAATTGCCTGAGTAACCCCGTCGGCATTCCCCGGTCAGGGCGCCTCAGGCAGCAAGCAATAAACTTGCCCCACCGGAAAGCCCGGTGGCAAGGCCTGGGAGGGTGGACCTCCTAGGTATTACCCAGGCGATTGTCCCAGTATAGAGGGTTTCCCCTCCATTGACTGGTACAAATTATCTAAAGTGCAGCATCTGCAGAACAGATGGTATTTATTTGCTCCCCCACTGAGCAAATTAGGCACAAGGCCGTTTTTAATGTGAGGTAAAAACCAGCTCCCCTAAAAGGGGTCACTCTGGTTACCAAAAATAATAATTGTCCCAGTATAGAGGGTTTCCCCTCCATTGACTGGTACAAATTATCTTAAGTGCAGCATCTGCAGAACAGATGGTGTTTATTTGCTCCCCCACTGAGCAAATTAGGCACAAGGCCGTTTTTAATGTGAGGTAAAAACCAGCTCCCCTAAAAGTAGGCAAAAAGGGGGCACTCTGGTTACCAAAAATAATAATTGTCCCAGTATAGAGGGTTTCCCCTCCATTGACTGGTACAAACCATCCCAAGTCCAGCATCTGCCGGAACAGATACTACACTTTGATCTTGGCCAAAAGACCATGAAAAGCTTAAAAAGCTAAGAACAGCATCTATTAAGAACATACCTTTGATCTTAATCAAAAAGGTCAAGCACAAAACGTTTACGGAAAAACCGACAGACCGACCGACAGACCCTCCGACAGACCGGGCAACCCACCGACCGATTGACCAACGAACCAACGGAGTAACTTATAGAGTCGTTTGCACGCAACTAAAAATCTATTAAAAATATACCAGATTAACCCAGTAGTTTCCGAGAAAAATTTGCAGACAGACTAAAACAAATATAATATTCTAAAAGATGTACCAGTTGTTTCCGTGTATTAAACACATCATAAAATCCTTTTAAGAAATGAAATAAACAACGGGGGAAAACGAGACATGTGTGAGGATTGTGTTTTTCAAATCAGTTCACTTGTAAGCAAAAGAAATCGTCGAGCTGAGATTGAAAACAAAACCATAAGACAGTGAGTCAAGTACGATACCCATTAGGCTAGCTTTACATGCCTTAGGAAGTGTTTTCAAACCTACTTAACCTTTACATAATGTGAATCATTCGTGCGTGAAAAAGTTTACAAACAGATAAAAATCCGATGACCCCCCCCCAAGTATCAATTGTTCAATTTAAACCCCTTTAACAGCCCTTTTTCCGGATGAAAACCGATTAAAAAGTTTTCCACACATCTGAATTCACTATATATCAAACTTCAAATGTTCAGCTGAAAAAATCCTTGGGTATATAGGTTGAGAAGTGTCCTGACATACACATTCTCAGCTTGATAAATACATATATTTTTTTTTCTGTAAGCAAAAATAGTTTACATTTTAGAATTTCTGTGACAATTGCTATCTTAATTGTGGCATTGAACGTGTGCGTTTCCGATTCTATACGTCTGAGAGTGTGTGTAAATTTTCATCTATTCATATTTAATCGTGCCTACTAGAAATATGCGTAATTCTCCTCAAGCCTACGTCGATTCCACGCCGCACCCCTATCATGAGAAACCTCTTATATATCTATCGCGACCCTCCCCTTTCCCGCGCAACAAGATTTGTAATAAACCAGTTGAAATGGCGTGACTGATTAGCCGCCCTGGATGTGTTTTTTAGTTTGTAACGGTGTCAGATAATAGATAAGTTGATAACTATCAAAAGATGGAGACATATGTTTCTCGCTTTCATAAGTCATATAAAAATCGTTTCACAGCGCTTATGAACACACCCGAATATCTTCATGGTCGTCGGCTCGCATTTCTCTGTTGGATGCTCACAATTCCGACAGGCGATTGCAGTTAGAAGCCACGTGTTTCCCTTTCGGCGTACAACAGTTTTCAAGAAGTACCTCCTGTTTTTGTTTTTTTCCTATTTATGAGTAACCATTCATCGAGACCTAAAAAGCTACTCAAGGATAAGTGTTACTGATCTTGTCAACTGGACGATGCAAAAACACCTTGAGGATAAGAGACCATGTTTAAAGCTTCTGCAGATTTCGATTACTTCAGAATACGACTTGGAAAGAATCTGTTTACATTGGACTTGAAAACACTGATTCCGTATATGTATTTATTTGGGGATTTATTTGTTATCCTCATCTTCATAGTTGTTATTGTTTCACCACGTTTCGGCCAACTCATGCTCTTGCCTTCTTCGGGTGATAGGATAGGAATGCTGAGTCTCTTAACTGTATCCCCAGTAATTACTGCTTTCCATAGTGTTTTTTGTCTCACCAACTAATCCTGCTTGCGTAGAATTGAAACCGCTATCTTCAGACAATGCTCACCTTATTTCACTGAGCCACGACCCCCGAAAAAGGATAAAATGAAATAACAATAAATAATATATAACTGATCCTGTAATCGGCTAGGACGCAGTTTTACGATGTTTTGTTCCACAGACGGGTTGTTGTAAGAGAGAAGATTGTATAGTTTTGGGTACACATAGCAAGTAAGGAAAATATTTACAGCTCTTTTATCTAGAAGACATTTTGCTATGAATGTTTTAAAACGAGAATCAAAACTCATTGAAGACTTACAGGAAATAACCTTAAAGTAGGGAAATATATCATTTCGAACATGGGAAAAATTGGGAAATCTTTTGTGAAAAAGATGCTGAAGAAGAGTTTAGAGGACATATAACACAACACTACGAAGTCGATTTTCTGCTCTCTCGGAGCAACAAAAAAAAAACTCCAAGTAGCACCTCACCAGTACATTATCTTATAACACATTTGACTAGTCATTATCAGTAGTAAGTCACCTTCTACAGTGGTAAAATGATCCAACAATTTGTCATCGATATTACCAAGAGATATAACATAAGTCATTAATTTAAAGCCTGAAACACAGGCTGTTCCAATAAAGTGTATGCACTCATTAAATTATCTCAACTTGCTCCATGAATACGCTATGCCACGTTCTCAATAGATGCTTAGGAGTGAAGAATCTCACTTCCAGCAGTATCGAGCACTTCCCCACTATCATCATGACGTAAAAGTATATCTTGATAGTCACCTGCTAAACAGATAATTGGGACGAAGAGGAAGTATCGAATACTGCCCACGCTCACCGAATTCGCCCACCCCCCGGGGTTTTCTCTTTTGTGGGGGCGGGGGACGTGCTAAACATAAGGTTCACACCACAAAACGAGCTACAATGAATAGGTTGAAAGCAACCATTGACAGAAGACACATCGATTGAACTGATTAGGAAAACATACCAATTGAAATGATTAGGAACGTTTTCTGATTCAATCAGTGAGTGTTGTCAGTTGTTCATGGACGACAATAGCCCATAATTTAAACACTTTCGATAAGTAGCTGGTTTTTAGATTTGTTCACAGTATTTTGATGTATGAAACCTTTCTTTCTGATAATAAATGTTGGTTGAATGGTCATAGTATACATTTTATTGGGACACCCTGCATATGAACTTCTAGGAGATTTAACTTTTTAAAATGAGCCTTTATATCTCTCTATTGTAATCTTATTGTTCTGAAACCTGTAATCTATTTGAAATTAGACGTCAATATAATTGTGACAACAAAAGCATGATTTTGAAAAACAAAAAAAAAATTATCTTTATTTTGCGGTTATATTAAAACAGACAAACGAACGTTCTGGGCCAAATAAATATCTTGTATTCGACTATTCGTGGATTTCAAATTTGCAAACATTCAATAAGTTCGCTTCATTCAAAGTTGTGTGGCCTGTTTATTAATTCAGATCTTTGTATGTACCACAAATGTGTGACCCCGTTATGGGTTACAATAGGCGGGTGGAATATTTAGCTATAGATCCGTGAGTTCTTCGATAAAAGCACGCCAGTCCTCTCTGTTATTCCCCTCTTCATCCCTACTTGAACCTTAGTCTCACTCTTCAAACTTTACTCCAGTCTCGGTCAGAGAGAGAGAGAGAGAGAGAGAGAGAGAGAGAGAGAGAAAGAGAAAGAGAGAGAGGGTGGGAGGGAGAGGGATAGATAGATTGAGAGAGAGAGAGAGAGAAAGAGAGAGTTAAATGGAAAAAGGAGAGGAAAACAATTGACAGGAATATTTAAAAAATTACCTACGGAGACTGATATATCGATGAACTGACGTCTACATTTGTGGAGGAAGAAAAGAGAAAATATGAAAATATTCATCCTACGAATGGTAACAATACTAAATAGTTTTGTTTTTTTGTTTGGGCGTTCCTTTTAAACGAACAGCCTTGTTTTATCTACCATATTGTAACACCCAAAGAAACAGAAAGAGATAGGCGTTGTATCATAGTTGTACCGCAGTTACACACACGTGTGTGTGTGCAGTGCAAACAAATACTACGAAGAGTTGTGGGCATGGAAATGTATTCGCATATATATATATATATATATATATATATATATATATATTCCCAACTACCATTTAGGTAAAAATGCACTTTCGTAAATAATTAAATTCATTCAAAACATATCGCTTAAACCAAAACAAATAACATGTAAATAAATCGCGATATATCCAGGCAGTCGTGCGAGATGGGTAAGCAGTAAGGGGCCTAGGCTCATTACAGTGGGATCCCATTTCGAATCTCGCTAGATTCAGCCACTCTGATGAGTCGTAGACGACGAAACACGTGTCAGTTGATAATCATATTTTAAAAATAATATATATATATATATATATATATATATATAAATAGGCGAGCTGCAATTATTTGTAATGTGATAGACCTTTAAGATACGCATCTTCCGACACCGAGACACATGTGTACTTCAAGATCAGATTATAATATCAACTCGCGCACTCGTCTGCATCAGAGCGAATCAGTATACGGTTAAACACTAATACACACGTGCGAGAATAAACAGATGCACAACTTTACAAATATATATATATATATATATATATATATATATATATATATATAAAGAGAGGGAGAGAGAGAGAGAGAGTGATAGAGAAAGAAGGAGACGGAGAGGATAGAGAGATGCAAGGGCGAATAAATCAACGAATATGTCCATCAGCGTTTCATGTTTATTGTAAGACTTTTATTGTAAAGATGAAAGGTTAATTGACTTTGCTGGTTCCTTAATTTTTTTTATCTCTCTATCTTGTGTGGATACTATTTTCATTATTTTCATATATATATATATATATATATATATATATATATATATATATATATAAATACGTTTTATTTTTATTACCGTATCTTTCTGTTAAGTTACATTATTGTTCAGTTACCCGGCCGTTTTTTTTTTTGGCCGTCTGTAGCTTCCTCAGACTTTTACAGAAATATTCGTTATTATGGGATGAAAAAGTGAGCACTTTCTTCAGTTTCTATTAATTACCATTTCTACTAAATATATATATATATATATATATATTTATATATGTATATATGTATATATTTATATATATATTAATATATATATACCTACACACACATATATATATGTATAATGCAAAGTTATATAATATATTTAAAAGCTTTTATATATCATAATGCTAATTTATAACCTTTTATTATGATCTTTATATATATATATATATTCAATATGTATCCAGATTTTTTTTTCATTTTTCAAAGAATTATACTCAGGTGAGTAGAAAAAAAAACACATTAAAAAAAACGAGAAATAGAAGAAAGCATCCGGGAATCCAGATCACAAAGAGACCGAGTTTTCCCAGTTGCACGTAACATATTATTATAATAATTTAAATTCTAGGATGCACCTAATAAAGTGTTCTATTGTAAGCTCTTCGAGAGCTAATATAATTTATTTTATTAAAACTATATATAACATTTCTATTAGATAAAGAGTGATTCTGTTATTTCTATTGCCGTGTTCCAATTTATCGCCGTGTTCCAATTTATCGACTGGTGCTATTCGTGACACCTTACACTGAAGATTCTCGAACGTTTGAAATATTAGTGTGTGTAGGTTTTTAATAATTATCATAGTAAATAATTATATATATATATATATATATATATATATGTAATTAATTTAATAATAATTATTCTTTTATACGTACAAGTACTTGTGTTTCCTACCTACGCAATCATCAGTGTAAAATGACAATTCCTGCCGCGTCTAAAGGGGACGAACTCAGACAGACATAGCTTTTATATTATAATAGATAGATAAGTGATCTTGTCTGCTTCTGTGTGTCAACGATCTTTAAAACATACGTTGTTAATTTTTTGGTTTTCATACTTGGAACTTGGTCAATAGAGGATTTGCACTTTACTTGCGTAAATATATATTTGTACGTTAAAGTCGTTTTATGTTTAAAGTGTTAGGGCCCATCTATAATTGGCTCAGTTCATAATAACAAAAGGTTCAAATGCAAAAATAACAGTTTTAGAATTTGATGTGTCAATAAAGAAATAAGGTCAAAACGATCACATTAATTCCACCTCTTTAAAAGAATTAAGCTTAAAATGTGCTTTTTAAATAAATATTCCCGATTTTTAAACCGGAAGTAGACATGAAGTACACTCTTTCTGTTTTACTGTAATACGCAACTAAAGAACTCTGGCGAAATCTGCTAGTTTATTTTATATATAGTTTTCCGTTAACACATAAAAAAAGTATAGAATTAACATTAATTCTTAAGTCTGTGTTTCTATTCGGATTTTCAAAGATAGCCTTGTGCAATCTTGTCGGCAATTTGCAAAAGGAAAAACTGCATCCAATGTTTCACTACTTAATTGCAAGGCCTTTCTCGGTACTGCATCTCGTTGGTTTCAACGAAATAATTGAAAACATATTGTCATCATCGAGAATACATGGGGCATTCCCTCAATTTCTCGGCGTTAAAAAAGGAGTATTTTCTAAACATTAACAGACCAGGAAATTTTATCCGAAATCAAAGGAGCAGCTGGGAAACATTTATTTTCTTTATGGTTGACTAGCCTAAATGCTGTTGTTCAGGAGTCCTATAAGCATTTTTACGTTATAAAATGCGTAGGGATGTTGGGTATTTTTTACCAAGGAATCATAATTAGTAGCATTAATTGTATTATATATTATTTCGATCATGTGGACTTCAAGTATCATTTTGGGTGTCATTGTAATAACGGTTCAGTCGATGTCACATGCGACCTTCTTCAAATGCATTATATTTAATACAAACTTTGGAATAGAACACAGTATAACAGCCACTCTTAATACTACACTGTGTTTCTTGGCCTTCGGGGTAAGATCATAGTTTAGTATCTGTTCTGGTGCCACAATTCACCTTTTCTGTTGTCGGTCAGTGGAGGGGAAATTCTTAATGACTGAGACAATTTTTATTTTAGTTCCTATCAAGAATGCCCGTTTTAATGTAGCTGGAGTTTCCCCACATTAAAAACAGACTTTGTGTCTAATTCTGCCCTCGTAGGGAGGCAAGTACATAGGAACAGGAACTAGGGATTGAACTTTCAACCACAAGACAAATGCCACTTACAATTAATTATGACCGTCAATTCTCGTATATAATATATGAGCTTAAAATGCTTCATTTTGGGCTTCGAATTTTATTGTTTTATTTCGTAAGTAGTGAAAAAATGGAGTGTGACCTGCTCAAAACGGAGAACAAGTTGACTTGTTCTCCGTTTTGAGTAGATTGCACTCTCCCTTTCAGTTGAAAATTTAAGAATCAATTGATATTAAGTCCTTCAGACCCTGGTTTTGCAAACAAAATGAAAATCTTTTAAGGCTCAATGTAGTTTCTAACTGATTCGTCCCCTGCATTTCCTCACTTGCCCTCCGACACATTTCAATATCCCATATTTTTCTTAATCGTTATTAACTTCGTTTCTAGCTCTGTTGAATGAGGTTCGAAATAGATTAACTAGTTTTTTCACTTTTTATTTACTAATTCATCATGATTAATAAATTCAGTCTGCACAGTGCTAACACACGCACACACACACACACACACACATATATATATATATATATATATATATATATATATATATATGAGAAAATTAACATAATTTTCAAAAAGTTCTGCAAACTGTATAATATACAGAATATTTCTTAGGTTAACGTCTTTAAGAAAGAAATCTTCTCATCCGAAGAAAAAAATCAATTCTGATTCAAATATAATTCTTTTATAGAGTTAAAATGCTATTCACTGTTGACATTTTCTATATATTAATACTGAAAACAAAGCCACTTCGAGTTAATTTTTTTTTATTTCTCGGAAGAAAGAGGTTGTTTCTTTAAAAAGACTAGGCTAAAGACTTTTTACATTTTATACAAGTATTTATTATACTGCTAAATGCGACCCACAGACGTAGACCCAAAACATGATTTCAAGCTCTACGTTTGATATACAAGCCTTGCCGTCATCGACCATCGAGAACAGACGATGACCATTTTCCCGGATTCTTCGTCGAATCATGGAAAGTGTATAGTACGAATATGCACTACAGAAATCAATCGCTGAACGTATATGAACCACATACCTTTTTTATTTCAAAAGAGCGTCATCATCTTCCTTAGATACAGCAGTGATATCATTGGAAGGCGGCCTGTGGATATCCTTTGATCTCGAAGAATTTAGTCCCGACAAAATGGATAGCAAAAGATCCTTGTAATCTGTCGTTTTTCCCTTTCAAAACGACAAATCCGTAACATTTTATTGATATTCACAAATTCTAATGGCGACAAATTATGATAACTTAAGATCGTCTTTGGAGGATTTTAAGCAAGCAAAGTACGTCTGTCTCCGTTATAAATTTTTATTCGATCGATTCGGCTATACGTGACTTCCTAAACCACCTTTGTCTGGTAATGTTGGAAAACTGCTTCTGTAGTACCAGTATTCAAGAATTCTGGCGAAAGAACTGACCCATTAAATTATCGCCCTGTTAGCCTCCTCCCACTTTTTGCCAAAATATTTGAGACCTTAATTAACCATGCTCTAGTCCAGCACCTTACAGATGCTAAACTTCTGACCGACCAACAATATGGATTTAGACAAGCCCGTTCCACGGCAGACATCCTCTCTGTAATCTCTGAACGCATATACCATTCACTGGACAAAGCGGGAGAGGGCAGAGCGGTAGCTGTAGATATATCTAAGGCTTTTGACAGGGTATGGCATGAGGGTCTCCTCAGGAAGATTAGATCTTACGGTATCACTGGTAGAATACTTAACATAATTAAATCCTTCTTAGATAAGAGAAAAATCCAGGTTGTCCGCGACGGTCGTACATCTAAACAATATGATATAAATGCGGGAGTGCCCCAAGGATCTATCCTTGGACCTCTGCTGTTCCTGATATTCATAAATGACCTCCCCGACAAGATTGCCTCTGAGATGGGTATATATATGCTGATGACACCACACTCTATAGCAGGCACGACAGGAAAACAAATGAACATATATCTAAAGTAATGGCAGAAACACTAGAGGATGACCTCCAATCAGTAGTGGAATGGGGACAAAAATGGATGGTAACGTTCAATGCCACCAAGACAAAACTGGTTTCATTCAATAATTACAAGGAACCTTCTCTACCACCTATAACAATGGCCAACGACTCTTTATCTGAGAGTACGTCTCTCAAGCTCCTTGGCCTAACGTCCACAGGAAACATGAGTTGGAACAATTACATCGAGGGCATTGCCAGGGCCGCTGCAAGGAAGGTGGGCTCTCTCTACCGTGCTAGAAAACTTTTAACACCCGAAAGTATCCTGTACCTCTATAAGGCCACTATTCGCCCATGTATGGAGTATTGCTGTCATATTTGGGCCGGTGCATCGGCTACTAGTCTCTCGCTCCTTGACAGGGTTCAAAAGAGAGTCGCAAATCTGATAGGCCCTAAACTGGCATCTAAACTTCAGCCTCTGTCCCATCGTCGAAACGTTGCATCCCTCTGCCTGTTCTACAAGTATTATAATGGTGAATGCTCTGAAGAACTGCAAGCACTTGTGCCTCCACGACGTGAACACCCTCGACAGACCCGACAAGCTGCAAAATCCCACCCCCACACTGTAGAGATCCCTAGATGTAAAAGATCTTTCTACTCCAGTAGTTTCTTCCCCAGAACTGCTAGACTTTGGAATTCCATTCCAGGTCACTGCTTCCCCAACTATACTGACATGCATAAGTTCAAGTGCAAGGTGAACCAACATCTCGCTGCCCTAATCCCTACATAGTACCCCAGTAGATGTTTCCCCTGATAGTAGCCCCCTACACCAAAGTGGCAATGTGCCTTGTTTGGGGTGAAAATGTAATAAAAAAAAAATAAAAAAAATAATGAGCTACCACATAGGGATAAATCGTGAATGTGAATGGCTCTACAATCACCTCTCTATAACTATTACACAAAGGAATGGATTGAGCCTGCTTTCGGTCTGCCAAGCCGGCGAGATATCTCATGAAACTAATTGATATTTCAAATATTAGATTTGAAAAGTAAGTTCATTTAAATTACTTTCATGGACTTTTAAGATAAATTACAATATCAATATGTTGTAAGTTGTGTGAATTATATATTTCTTAAATGGATTTTATGTTTATTAAATCTGCTTGATTATAATTGTCGTGTGAAAGCATTTAACTCCATTTTATATTTTTATGTTGCACGCCATTTTATTTATTTTGATCGTTTTCTTAATTTCTTTCAGTCATTTTTTCTTATTCATTTCTTTTTTTTTTTTTTTGTTGATTTTAAATTGTTGTTCCTTTTTTCTTCTTTACTTTTGTATATCTTGCTTTATTTTTTTTTCTTTGGTGTTCTTCCTTTTAAATTTCCTAGGGGTTCCTACTAAGTGGGGTTTGCCAAAATCACTGAAATCTCATTAGTTTTTATCGTTAAGTATACTGTTCAATTACTCGAATAAATATTTCAAATGCAATTTCATTTACTTTGCTGTTGAATTGATACACACAAAAAACAAAAACAAAAAAAAGGGGGTTTCAAATTTTGGTGATCTTTATAAAGCCGACACCCGCTATTTTTTAATCTAAACTTTATAAAATTGTATTTGAATTCAATTTTAAATTGGAATTAAAATGTTTTCAAACAGTTTAAAGCACACAAAAAACCGCAGGCAAACAGAAAAGTATTATTTATTTCGTTGGGTAACAGTAACAATTTAAATATTTCTTTTTCATATTAACCCCTTATTTTCTTGTTAACTATACTGCACAATAGAACAATTTTTTTCCATTTTCTTTTTTGTTGTTTCTTTCGATCCCCTCTATGTCTATATTTATACATATTCTTCGAATTCTTCTCGGCTAGAAAACACAGTTCATGGCATTCAGTAAAACACTGAATTATATCAATCTTTAACAGTGACACCTGGAAATTGACCTTTTTTTATAATATACGGACAAATCCTAAAACTCAAGGTCCGACTTCTTGCAATATAGAACTAACCCCGTTTTCGTTAGTTGAGAAAACATGTAATTTACACATGAGAAAGGTCGGAGATTTCATCGACCGAAACGTTGTGCCAATAAAACTCAAGATGAGAATAATTTTCCAAACAATATAAAAAATACAAACGTTCATACCTTATATACATCATTTTAATTGGAATTCATTATTGAGATGAGTATTATTTATATTAATTTAATTATTGCGGACTATTATTCTTATCTTTATTGGTTGTTGTTTCACGATGTTTCGACCAACTATTCCTTTGGCCTTCGTCAGGTGGTAACCGCGACGGATAGGAACTTCGAATCTCCTAACTGCATTCTCAGCAATCACCACCTGACGAATGCCAGAGGAATAGTTGGTCGAAACGTCGTGAAACAACAACTAATAAAGATGAGAATATAGTCCGAAATCAAAATAAATTAATATAAATAATACTCATCTCAATAATGAATACCAATTTAAAAATGATATATATATATACTATTCGGTACGGACCCGACCCGACCCGACCTAACCCGATCCGACCATGGAAGATCAGATAATAAATAAACGTGGATTTATAAGATCAAAAAATCCAATCTTGATCGTCCTTCGAGGCTCGTGGCGCAGTTGATAGAGACGTTGAATCTCTACGGTTCCAGATGAGCATTGTCTGAAGATAGCGGTTTCAATTCTACCCAAAGCCGGCCAGAGGCTTACTTGGTCAAAACGTGATGAGAGGACAACAACTATGGATGGCAGTGATTGCTGAGAATGCAGTGAGGAGATTCTAAGTTCCTATCCGTCGCGGATACCGCCTGACGAAGGCCAGAGGAATAGTTGGCCGAAACGTCGTGAAACAACAACCAATAAGGATGAGAATAATAGTCCGCAATAAAATAAATTAATATTCGTATCTTATCTAAAAAGGTTCAGAACTGCATCGTTTATTTTTATTGTTCATATTTCTTCATGTTTTTCTTGCTTACGTGTTCATCTGTTCTCTTTTCTTTTACTTATTTCTATTCCTCATATTTTTGTCTCAATTTCTTTTTTTCCTGTATATTTTTCACGCGTTTTTCTCTTTCTTTCTTACTTTTTCCTTCTCTGTTTTTCATTTTTCTTTCTTTCTTGTTTCTCATTTATTTTCTTTCTTTTTGATTTCCTCCTCATTTTTCTCTCTTAATTTCCATTTTTGCTTTCCTCATTCTAGATTTTTCTTTCTTGCCCATTTCTTATCTTTTTTCATTTCTTTTTTTCTTCTTTTCCTCCTTTCATATACTTTCGCACTTCATCTTTTTTATCCTTTCAACAATCAATATCCCTGCATATTGTTAACAGCTGTTCCCAGATATCGTTCTCATAGGTACCAAGTGGCGCTATCTCATCCTCACGAATCAGTTACTAATTAGAATCTAAATTCTTGTTCCAAATCTTTTGCTTTATCACAAGCATTTGGCAAAGAAGATAACAAACTTGAATTCATTCATTTACAAAAGAATATAGATTGGCTATTTATTGCTGATATGTGCCATTTCTCCACACATAAAGTCAGAAAAAAAAAACGTATTTCTACAAGTGAAATATTACCTACTAGCAGGACCCGTGGAAATTCTATGGAATGAGAAATATGTTTAATGTAAAAATATATTTTGAATTATCTGATATTATTCTCTATAGGAAAAAAACATTTTAATCATAAAAACCAATAACGTGCAGCAATGCGTTTATTAACATTTCTATGGAAATAGTGTTCATTAAATTCTAAATAATGAACTGACTAAAATAAGGCAACTTAATTAGTACTAATAAATTCTCAGAAAGTAATATTGTGCTATATAGTTGAATACACAGAATAACATAAGACTGTAGGAGACAATCTTTGATTTAATCCTGCTGTCCAGCATCACTTGGAATAGAAGAATCTTTTTTGACTGGTTTCTTTCGAATGTTCCCTTTTTGACGTACCGTTTCGCTGACTTTTTTTTTTCGCTAAAGAACTGCTGCATGTCGGAATTACTAAAAGTTATTTTCGCATACAACACTTCTCATATATTTTATGATATTCGAAAACGAGGCAACATTATAGAGACTGCACATGCTATCACATGCTATTACATGCTATTAATAAAAAAGTCATACGAAAATAGTTCGAAAACTTGTTTTAGGCACCTCGTATATATATATATATATATATATATATATATATATATATATATATATGTACATATATAGTCATCCGCATAGAGTACTGTTTCGCTGTATAACAGCTCATCAGTGCGGCTAGAGCAGCAACTACGTCAAGATAGAACTGAATCTCAACCGCCCAGGCGAAAGCCAGCGCTTCTCACCGTTATACGCTATTTGCCTGTTACTTCGAGGCATATGCGATATTACACTGTTATACACATTATCCAGACGACCTAAACACAATAAATATTGAAATAATAATCTCAACGTTTCACTCTTGAGGAACCATCACTCTAGCCATAATACAAACAATAGTTTCACAACCCCCCCCCCAAAAAAAAAAGAAAAAGTAAAAGTTTCTTTACCCCAATTATGCGTATGCAAACCAACGAAGTTCTCATAGATGGTTGAAGATAAGATGAGAAATCAACGCTATATATGTGTCAAAACGGTGTACAGCTATAACCAACCGCTATGAGTGTTCAACAAAAACATCTATTAGATAATGATATGGTTAATGTGTAATTATTATCTCTTTATCTATCTATTTGTCTGTCTATTTAGTTATATTGTTAAAATAGTTTATATTGGGAGTTATTTATTGTTTATAGAATAATGTGCAGCAATGGGTTTTAGCTGAGGCTGTTTACATAAATTTGTAGGTTAAATAAACAAAATGACCTTTGGCAGGCACACGTGGAAACGTCGCACGTTGAGATCCGCGTAGTTTTGGAATGATGACGTAACGAAAAGGAGGTCAAGAAATCAGAAAGGTTAGAGAAAGGAGTTGAGTTTGAGTTTGGTCACGCATGTGAACAGACATGCTTCAAGTCAGGAAGCGAGGCTGTGAAGAACAAACATGTAGACACGAAATGCAGACTCTTTGTGAAGACCATTTGAGACAGCTGAAAAAAAATTTTCAAATACAAATTGTTGTTTTGTGGTTTCACAAAAGAAGAAAGAACAGAGGTCCCAATTGGTTATGGTGTTGACCATTTCATGTTTCATCACGGAGCTCAGCAGTGAAGATAGAAAAACTTTTGGAGATAGAAAAGGCATAAAGCATATATTATTCTAATAAAAAATGATACTTTTGAGTAAATATGAATTGTAATATTGTGATAAATCTCCGATACAACATGACTCAGTTGATACGTCGATATCATAGCCTCTGGCTAAACAACAATGCATACAATTTATACGTTTATAACATGTGTTATAAAAACAATACCTTTCTAAATGTAACGACTGTTTTGCCATGTCGGTATCCCAAAATACAACACTTCAGTTTCATAACATTTCACGGCATTTTAAAATTTACTCATTAAAGTGCTCAGCTGTGAAGGGGCTACGCATTTTTATTTTAATGATAAATATTGAAATATTATCTACAAACGTATGCGTTTCATCTTTGCGGAATCCTCAGCAAGATATCGCTCTATTGCCTTTAATGTTATCAATGGCTACCGGCGATATCCTATACAAAAGTTCTCAGTCTACGTATGTAAGAAACATATGCTGTCATCAGTAGACTGGTTTTGCTGCACTATGTTTGTTTGTTTGTTTGTTTTGTTTTACGGCATATCAACCACTTTGGGGTCATTTAATGCCGAAAGGTTCGTTATGTTGTGTTAAATATTGGTTTGTTCTTCTTAAGGTTTTTTTTTTTTTTGTGGGGGGGGTCTTTCCTTATATTTTTGAGTATATTTTAGTTTCTTTCAGAAAATTGATAATTTTTTGGGGATCAATCTTGTTTAATATTGTTTTCAGATTTTTTTCTTGGTAATACTTTGTTCGGATTTGTTCAAGGTCAATGCAGTTTGTCAGTATATGGTGTATTGTGTAGGGTTCTTGACACGTTATACAGTTTGGTGTCTCCTCCCCTTTTAGTAGATGTGAGTGGGTGATGTGAGTGTGACCTATTCGCAGTCTGGTCATTACTACCTCTTCCTTTCTTGTTAACTTTTTGGTGTCTCTCGTTCCAATATTTGGTGTTATTTGGAATAGTTTGTTTTTGGTGCATGAGCTCCAGTTTTCTTGCCATTTTCTCTTCAAAAATGTGTTTATTTTAGTCTTTAGGTCTGTATAGGGGATTTTTCCACTTATGTGGTTTTGTTGCAGAGTTTCCTTTGCTGCCTTATCTGCTTGTTCATTCATGTATATGCCGATATGGCTTGGTATCCAGCAAAAGATAATGTTTTTTTTCATGGTTATGGCATCTATTTTGTTTAGCAATTTTGTAATAAGTGGGTTTGTCATTTTTTTTTCTTTTAGAGATATGAGTATTGAAAGTGAGTCAGTAAATATGATATATTTTTGATGGTCATCATTGGTTATTATATTCAGTGCCAAATCTATGGCTGTTGCTTCTGCGCTGAAAATAGAAGATTCGTTTGGGAGCCTTTTCTTTAGTTTTATTTTTTTGTGGATGGCTGCGCATCCTACTTTATCTCCATCTTTTGATCCGTCAGTGTAAATTTGTGTATATTCTTTGTATGTATTCTGGATGATAAGTAGTTCTTCATGGAAGGTTGATGGGTGGGTTTTCGTTTTGGGATATTTATTTAATTTTAATATTATGTGTGGTTGTTTGATCATCCAGGGTGGAGTTTTTGATTTGTTATATTTATGTATTTTTGTAATGTCCATTTGGGCTTCTGTGAGAAGGTTTTTTATCCGGAGGCTGTAGGGCTTGATATCTTCTTTCTTGTTGAAGAGATGTGTGTATTGTGGGTGAAGGGTACATTGATATGCAGGATTTGTTGGACTTGATACCAGCTTTAGGTAATATTGTAGCGCTAACTTCTGTCGTCTTAGAATCAGTGGAGGCTCGTGGGCCTCTATATAGAGGCTTTCTACTGGAGAGGTTCTAAATGCTCCCAAGGCTAATCTTAATCCTTGATGGTGGATTGTATTTAGTTCTTTTATGTAGGACTTCCTTGCTGCTCCATAGATGAAGCATCCATAGTCCATTTTAGATCTGATTAGAGTTTGGTATAATTTTAATAATGTGACTTTGTCTGCACCCCAATCGGTGTGTGCTAGGACTTTGATCAATTGCATTGTCTTTTGGCATTTTGCTTTTAAATATTTTATATGCGGTATAAAGTTCAATTTTTTATCAAATATAATACCTAAATATTTATGTTGGTCGGTAAGTGGGATGTTCTTGTTATCCAGTTTCAGGTTGGGGTCGTGGTGGAATTTTCGTAATTTGCAAAAGTGGATGCATTTAGTTTTTTCCTCTGAGAATGTAAATCCATTTTCTATGGCCCATTTGTTTATTTTATTCAGACAGAGTTGTAGTTTGCGTTCGGCTGTTTGTATATATTTAGATTGGTAGTATATAAGTAGGTCGTCCACGTATAGGGCATTTTCAATTCCTGGGTCTATGTTTTTTATGATATTGTTTATTTTAATGTTGAAGAGGGTGACAGACAGGATACTGCCTTGGGGGACCCCCATTTCTTGATCTTTTTGGACTGAATAAGTGTTGTCCATCCGTACTTGGAAGTTTCTATTTGTTAAGAAATTTCTGATAATTTCTGGCATTCTACCCCTAAGTCCTAGTTCATACAGGTCTTTTTGGATTCCGTATTTCCAAGCGGTGTCATACGCCTTTTGCATGTCAAAAAAAATTGCTATTAGATGTTCTTTTTTTGCAAATGCTTCTCTTATGCGTGTTTCCAGTTTTATTAAGTGATCGGTGGGGCTTCTATTTTTCCTGAAACCCGACTGGCTTTCTGTAATTAGATTTTTGCTTTCCAAGTACCAATTTAATCTTTCGTTAATCATTCTTTCAAAAGTTTTGCACAAACAACTAGTTAGTGCAATGGGTCGGTAGTTTGTTGGGTTTGTATGGTCTTTTTTTGGTTTGGGTATTGGGATTACTGTTGCCTGCTTCCAGTTTTTTGGAATGTTGTTAGTTATCCATATCTCATTGTAAATTTGTAATAAGTAGTCCAGTGATGGTTTTGGTAGTTTTTTGAGGAATTGATAATGGATCTCGTCGGGGCCGACTGCTGTATCGGGAGATTTGTTTATTGCCTCCTCTAGTTCTGCACTGTTGAATAATTGATTGTAGTTTTCTTCATTTTTTGATTTGAAGTTTATTTTTATTTTTTCTTCATTTTTCTTTATAGCTTGGAATTTTTTATTTTGGTTTTTTGATGATGAGTTCATTGAGAATTGTTCTGCTAATTTATTTGCGATATTTTGTTTGTCGGTAATCTTTGTGTTGTCGCATATAAGGTGTTTAATAGGGTTCTTTGTATTCTTTCCTGCTATTTTTCTGACCATCTCCCATACTTTTTTGGGTTTTGTGTTTTGATTAATTTTTGTTACATAATCTTTCCACGAGTTCCGTTTTGATTCTTTGATAGTTTTCCGTGCTTTGGCTTTGCTGTTTTTATAGGTGTCCAAATTTTCTTTCGTTGGACTGTTTTTAAATTTCCTTAGGTTTGCACGTCTGGCTCTTATAGCTTCTTTGCATTCTTTATTGTACCAGGGTTTGTTATATTTTGTAGTAGTGGAACTTTTTGGTATGTTCTCCTCGGCTATTGTGAGTAGGGTGTTGCTGAAATATGTGATGTGTTCTAAGTCAGGATTCGCTTCAGGTATTAATCTGTATTGACATGTATTTTGGAAATTTTCCCAATTTGCCTTTTGTAAATTCCAGCGGGGTGTTTTGTCTTCTGGCTTGGGATTCTCGTTTTCTATTATGATTGGGAAGTGGTCACTTCCGCATGCATCCTTATGTGTTCTCCAGCTATAATCCATGTATATAGTTGGGTCACATAGTGTTATATCGATTGCTGATAGGGTTCCCGTTGGTGGGTGCATATATGTATTCTCTTTGTTGTTGAGTAGGCATAGATCGTTTTGGTTAATTATTTTTTCTATGGTTTGGCCTCTTTTGTTGTTTTTTTTACTGCCCCACCATATATTATGACTATTGAAGTCTCCCAACAGTAGAAAAGGTTTAGGTAGTTGTTTGATTATATTGTTTAATTCAGTTTCGTTTATTGTTTCATTTGGTGGTATATAGAGTGAGCATAGGGTTATTGTTTTGTGTAGTGTTGCAGTTATTGCAACAGCTTGCATATTTGTTTTTAAGTTCACTTTGCTGTGTGGAATGTTTTCGTTTATCAGTATTGATGATCCACCGGTGGCTTTGCATGATAATTTGTTTATGTGGTTGTATATTGAGCAGTGTTTTATGTTAATTTTGTCATTTTCTTTTAAGTGTGTTTCCTGTAGGCAAATTATTGCAGGACATAAGGATTTGATAAGTATTTGCATTTCTTCGATATTAATTTTTAATCCTCTTATGTTCCACTGTAGGATTTTGTTAGTCATGGTTTATATTTTCTTTTGGTTTTGGACTGTTGGTGTTTATGTCTACGTCCATAGTTTCGATGTTAGTTTGGGTGTTTCTTTTGGAAGTGGATGGTCTGTTTCTTGTTTCTGGTGAGAGGCTTTTTTTGGGTTTTGGTCTGGGACTTTTAGATTTACTTTGTCTTGACTGTCTTTTTTGGCTATCAGTTTCAACTAGTTCAAATTTATTTTCATTTTCAATTAATACTAATTCTGTTTTTTGTTTGTCATTTTGTTTTTGGGGGGTAGTTTTTTTGTTGTTCTGTTCTATTTCCATTTTTTCTGTTGTTGTGTGTTTATTTTTAACATCTGTTTTTGTCCTTGTTTGTGACTTGGATCTTTCACGTTTTGATAATTGAGGAGGTTTCATTTCTTTAGGGATTGATTCCTCAATATTGATGGAAGTTTTTCTGATTTCCTTTGTTTCGTTTTCTTTTATACTGGGTTGTTCGTTTCTGACTTTTATTTGGCTGTTGGAGTTTATTTTCAGTTCTGATAAAAAAGATTTTAATTCTTCAAGTATGTTCTTTAGTTCTTTTGCTAGGTTTGCAATTTCTGGAGCAAGGTTTAGTTCATTGTAGTTGTACATTTTGTTTGCTTGTTGGGTTATTGTGGCATATGAGTTTTTGGTGCGATTTGTGACTTCTTTGCGGGCTTCTTGGAAGGTTATATTTTTTTGATATTTGATTGTTATTATTTCCTTCTCTTGATTATATATTTTGCACTGTTTTGAGTGAGAGTGGTGCTCTTCTTGACAGTTTGTGCATTTGGTTTTATTTGGACAGTCTTCTTCATCGTGGTCTGGGTTTTTTTCACTGCAGTTTCCACATGTGAAGAATCTTAGACATTGGTCTTTATTATGTCCAAACTTTTGGCAGTTGTAGCATTGTAAAGGTTTTGGGATGTATTGTTCTATTTTCGTTCTTTCATAACCTATATTGATGGTCTCTGGTATTTGAGGATAATTGAATGTTAATATATAAGTGTTTGTATATATTACCTCTCCTTTTTTTTTAAATGTGATTCTTTTTACATCTGTGACCCCTTGGTTTTTTAGTTCTGTTTTGATTTCTTCTGTTGTGCAGACGGAGATTTCCTGGTTTTTTATGACTCCTTTGGAGTAGTTTAGTGTTTGGTGTGGATAAGCTTTGATGTTTGTTTCATGCAATTTTTGTAGTTGAAGTAGAGTTTTGGCCTGTTTTTTATTTAGTACTTCTACCAATATGGTACCATTCCTTAATTTTTTGACATTTTTAGGTGTTATTTTGCTTGATATTACCTTTTGGATAATGAAGGGTGACATTTTAGTTAACGGTATATTAGACGTTGCTTCTAGCACGATGAATCTTGGAAAGTTTGTATCTTCATTGTCGCTGTCAGAGTCAATTTCTGTGTGTGGTCTCTTGGATTTTTTGGTATTCATAATAATTTTTGAAAAATTCATCAGCCATGCTCCCCACCCTCCTCGGAGCCCCTTATGGGGAAGAACTATGAGGGGGTAAATCCCATTCGCCTCGGTTCTCCAGGGCTACATAGCTGGTATACTCAAACATGGGGAGGTTTCCAAGCATTCACAATATATGGTTATGCCCACCCAAGTATGGGATTTCCCTGTATTTTTATTATTCCTGATGGTTACCTTTTTCCCAGCTTGATTGACCCTTCAGCCATCGCTTATTAATTCAGTTTATTGTTTATGTTGAGTGTTAGTGTGTTTTTGTTTGGATTGTCTGAATTAGTGCTTGTCATGACCAACCGATTGATTGGATCGGGCCTATCCAACCTCCCGTCTAGCCTAGTAAGGGCCAAAGTGGTGTGTTGTAGTATCATGTTATTATTTCCTAGGCATGTTCCACTCAACCACCAGGATCCCGTTCTTAATGCATTACGGGTTGCCACCAACGGTCAACTGGTGGTCCCATTGAAGGATTTTTACCCTCTGCAGGGGGGCAGTTGGTATGTTCTATCGCCCTACCAACTAGGCAAAAAAAAAAAAAAAAAAAAAAAAAAAAAAAAAAAAAGGTGAGGAGGTGAAGGAAAAAGAAAACGAGGGAGGGGAGGGGGAGGAGAATGTTGTTTTTGTTTTTGTTTTCGCAGAACATGACTAAGTTTTGCAAAAGGGAATAAAAAAACAAAGACATCTATGTAGGTGCGTTTCATCTCAGGAAGTCAGTAGACAGCCTGATCTGGTAGCACCAGTGCTGCACTATGACAAGACGAGAATGTACTTCTTAAATAAAAACCAGCACTATTAATGTACTACAGTAAGTGAGATCTATATACTCTTCTAGGTAAATTTTTGCTTGATTTCCATCTTAACATTTTCCTTTAAAGTTACTACTCTTATAAGGTTTCGGGTACGCTGAAAATAAAATAAGTGACTATTGTTGTACACGCAAGCGCGCTCACAAGTTTGGCGCGTGCTAAAAATTTTCTTGCGCTTGCGCCTACAACAATGTCTACCGCTTATAAAGTATCACATTGCGTAATATCTTATAAATTTCTTATTTGCGAAAATCTTAAATGGGATAGTCGTTTACAGCATACCCGAAAACTAAGAGTGGCTATTTTAAAAGAAAATGTTAAAGTGGAAAGCAAGTAAAAATTTACTCTTTTATATTAGTATCTTTCACAAACTGATAGCGCTCTATTCTACGCATTATCACAAATGACAACCGGTGATAGTCATATTGTGTTCTATGCAGGTCTATCGTTTGGGGTAGGATCATTCACACATAAACATTGTAAGCAAAAATCACTTTTTGTACCCTGACTCTTATAAAATCGTAATCTTCAATAAATAAATAAATAAGTAAATAAAACAAGAAACCGGGGTTATCTCGATTTATTTCTCAGAGAAGAAGAATATAAGTTTAATTTTAGTCTTTTTTTCATTTTTGCCTTCGAAACATTTTAGTCTGCTCTTACAATGTTTTGACTGTTGCTGCTGTTGTTGTTGTTGTTGTTTTGCGGGCTTCCGCGGGTCTTTGAGTCTGTCATCACCGCGGGCGCCAGGGTGCACCTGTGTGTCAGATCCATTTTTATCAGCAAAAACGAAACAGTTTTTCCTATCTCGGCCCCTCTCGCAACATAACCCCCCTCCCATCCGCTACAACGAAGCTGTTATTACTGTATCCTGCACCCACGCAAGCATCGCCCTATCTTGGAGCTTCTTCTTATTCTTCGTGCAAACTCCCGAGATTCTTTTTAGGTTTTATTTCCAATCTGATATATTATCAGCCGTTTCGTCTTCTTCAACTACTACTACTACAACTAATAATAATAATAATAATAATAATAATACTTTTTTCTCCTTCTTCTTCTTACACCGCCCTTCCCCTTCTTCTTGTTTTTACTTTACACTGCTTTATTTACTTACTAGGTGGCGGCGGCTTTGCCCGGGCGTAAAATACGCTTAAATATGACATATTAATTTGTCCAAATTTCAAATATATTATTATAGAGTCTTGATTGCAAAAGTAACACGAAAGTATTTGGGTGCCATCAGGTAGAATCGAAATCGAAACATTCAAAGTTGGCATCGTATAACTGTACCAACGTGGCACGCGTATGAAATGACTAAAGACTAAAAATAAACTAAGATGAATAGATGAATATACAAAATGTTTACCGATTTTTTTTTTCAATTTAGACCCATTTTTGAGTCGTTAAAAATAATTTTTGATAACGACCCGTACAAAATCCAATCATTTAAGGCCGCTAGCGCCGCCCTGCGACTTTTAGTTTCGGGGGAGATAGAGTTTGAAAATATGGAGACAGATAGTCAGACCGACAGACAGACATATAGCCGTTTATATATTAGATTTCTTTTCTCCTCATTATTGATTTCTTTTTTTCTCCTGTCACCTATGGTTCCTATTCCTACTCCTCTAAATCTAAGATTTTTCCCCCTAGTTTTATCATTTATTTTATTGTATTACAGGATGACCCCCCCCCCAAAAAAAAAACAAAAAAAAAACATAGAAAGTGTATCTAGAACATATGCTGTAGAAAGGAGAAAAAAAGGCTAAAGACCTTAGTGCTTTGATGTGATTTTTTTAATATAATAAACTAGTTATGACCAAAGTTTCATGTCATTCGGACAAAACACTAAGCAACGCGGCCTGATAGAGTTGAGACCCGTTTGTTGGGAGTCACCCTGTACTTTCTATAAATATTAAAAATCTACAAGTGATTCAAACTGTTCAACAGAGACGATAGATATATCCTGAATCAGTGGGATAAACATATTTTATATTTTTCGAAATAATAACGTTATAAACATTTTTATATTGGGATGTACAAACACCCCATGGGACTCGCTAATGTTTGGAACGCTAAATTGACTAACGCATAGTCATATTATTTCTTTATTCTTTCTGCTTCTATTTCATTTTAACATCATTTGCTCTTGGTTTCTTCTTTATCTTTTATTGACGGTTTCTATTTCGTTTTACTCGTGAAAATATTTTCATTTTTTCGTTTGCTCTTTTTATCGTCATCTTCTATTTCTTCTATTGTCATCTTTTTTTAATAATTTTTTTTTCACCATTTGTTATTCCAGTTCTTTTCATTTTTCTTCTTCACATTTTTGCTTTATCCTCGTATTCCTTTTTCGCCTTTTCATTTTTTCGCTGCCTCCTTCAATCGTTCTTTCTTAATTATCCTATGTTTTGAAACTCGACTGAGCACAAAGAAATAAAAAAAAACTACAGCACAAAAGTAAAATAGAACAGATATATTAAAAGCAAAAAAGTATATACAATATTTGCATAGAGTCCATTGGTATAGTCATAGAGGAGACCGTCCCTGGAGAAGGTGTCGGCTGGGTAGTTGTCGACTCCCGATCTCGTTGTTTCTCTGAGTCTCTCATTGGGGCTCTTGTTGGGTCTCTCGTTGGGTCTCTCACGTCTTTACGGTACCTACCATATTTATATGTCTGACACTCCACGTGTGCCAATTAGGTAGATCCTACAACAACACTACGAATTTCTGGTAGCATTCAAACAACTGAAACTTGCAGATCAATCTAGACCAAAGTAAAAATGCCGTGCCAAGAAAAGGAAAAGGCCTGATTAAATGTACAATTCAACTGTTTTAAAATATATTCTAAATAAACTTTTCCTTGCTTCTACACCAAACGATGTAGAATTATTTATATTTTTACTGTATATTTGTGTAAGGATCGAAACACTAGTGATTTCTTAATCAAAGAGTTGAAAATAATTTTTTTAGCTTATAAATCGATAAACAAATAACTTTTATAGGAGACTCATTTTAGTTTCTTCTCTAACGCTGAAGAAAATATGTAGCAGAATTATTCATGAATTTTGGAGAGATCTTTAGTTTAAAATTTGTCATCTCACCGTAAGTGTTTCAACAACTCATTCATTTCTTTCGTTGAAATTTATTAACTCCAATCACTTATTTTTCTATAAAGAAATCGTTCAAGTTAATTATTTCTGCGTTCATTATTTAAAAACGTAATGTTTATCCCCGTTCAAAAACATAAGTGAAAAAAGTATATATCTATAATAAACCGTTAAACAAAAACTGTGTATATATTTTTCTCGTAAATAATTTTTTTTTTTTTTTGTATCAACAAGTTTTATAACACTTACGAAATTCGGGTTTTATTAAGAGTTCGGCTTAGTTTAAAATCAACCAGAAATACTGAAAAATATTTCTGGTATATGTCACTGATCGGCGGTATCATATTCCAAAAATCAAATAAATTAATCGTGTAGGTTTTTAACTAGAAAAAAAAAAATGAAAATTACGATTTTTAGCGAAACAAATATTTTGAATTAATTTAAATACAAACAAAACTTTCGTAATCGAATAAAGTTGTGGTGTGACCTTCGTAATAGCTTTATTTATAGAATCCACGGTTGTCGGCCTTTGATGTTTATATTTTTTAAGAAACATGTCGGCTCCTAACTCTCCCATGTCACTCATTCTAACATTTAATTTTCATTTAAAAAAAACAAAAAAACTTGAATATAAAATATTTGTTCCATGACGCGTACGTAAATATATAAAGGTTTGTCTTTATTGTCCATATTAAAGTCGAATTCTAAAAATGAATACAAAATTCATTAATGATTTAGTTTTTGGCGTTTACACAAAATACAGGCCGTGTTGAAATAATATCATCATTATTTAGCAAGATATTTTTAAGAAAATTATTCAACAAATTTCTCCATTAGTTTCATTTAAACAGATATCTTTACGCATAAGTTAACCTTTATTTAAATTATTTATTTGAATTTAAATCGTTTTCATTTTAAAACTTAATATTCCATTTTAATGCGTTTGTTTAGTTATTGCTATATTAATAATTAAGTTTTTACAGTATTTCATTGTCTATGGCTTCAAAATATGTAATACGTACATACGAAAGTTTTCTTTGGATTTATCTTGAATAAAGATAGATTTTAGTGTAAATCGAATCTCGTACTTTACTTTAACTTCCATGCAATTTTCTAAAGTACGTATAGTACAACATATTAAGCAGATTTTAGTCTTTTAAATACATGAAACAGTAAAATACCTATTTACCAAATGTTGTTTCAGCGAAAATCTGCATGAATTAAAATATCACGTTTAAGCGTATTTTACGTTAGGCGGCCTGCTAGTATATATATATATATATATATATATATATATATGGGGTTAATTAATCTGGTTACTGGCTTTATATGAAAGTTAAGTTTATGAACCTAGAGTAGGATCTATGCCTTATTTTCATTGAGTTTCCAAAATTTGCTGCTTATTCGCAAATCTTTCGTAACTTCCCTGCTTTCCTTGTCAATAATTTTAACTAGGTTAGTGTCATCCTTTAAAAGTTTGTTTATCATTAGGCCTCTGTATTTTTTTTGATATTACTAATTTTATCAACTTTTACAAGAAATTATTTTGATTTATCGATGTTTTTAACAATGTTATATGTATATATATATTAACAATGTTATATACGTATATATATACATATATATAAATATATATATATATATATATAACATACTTAAAAAGATCGAGAAATCGAAATACACCAGATAGTATATTTCATACAACCTTACACAAAACATCTAAAAACTATAGCTGTACTGGAACCATGGAATGAATCATAAAAAATGCAATAATATAATATTAAGGATAAATAATGCAACTACGGACACTAATAATAGTGGTAACAGAAAAACCTACAACTGCCAAAAACCGACTGAATGCCCGTTAATTAATAATTGCGTAATTTCCTCGGTGCTAAAACCAAATAGCATATGTGGACGAATTTCCAACTGTCTCAAACCCGAACAATCAGTAAGTTTTTCACACTTCATAACAAAATAGCATCTGTAAACGACTGTACGCATCACTATAAAACCCCTTTAATTTGCGTACACGCTTAAAGTGTAAATGTTATATTTGAAGTTAAAATATGACATTTCAACTTATTGAAGAACATAACTTCATATAGAAATGCGTTCAAATACGCTTGCTTACATTTCTATACGAAGTTACCTTCTCTGGTTCGCCGGCATGTCGCACTTAAGTATAGAATGCGTCTGGCGTTTGAGAACATCACTTATTTTACCAATTCTTTCCTATATATTAACTCATACGTTTTTACAGTCAATCATGGGAGATAATAAACTAACACAGTAAATTAGAAGAAATGCTGCAATATTTGCAATAATAGCAAAACACAGCCATTTGCAAATTTCACAATTTCTTAAAGTAGCTCCATCCTTTGTTTTTAAAATTCGCAAAGAGTTAGAAGATTATGACGGCTAAATATCTGCTGTTGCTAAACGTAAAAAGCACCATTAGCGCTCTGACAGCATTTGAACACACATATTTATTCAACAAGTTCAGAATATCATTGATGAGAGGCCCCAGAAGTCAAGGGGGTAAATTGCAAAAGATCTCGGTGTCTTTAAAGATGCAATTCGAAGGACTATCCATGAGAATCTTTGATACAAGTCTTATGTATGAGGAGAGGCGAGTTTATGTCCGAGACTAAAGAAAATATGGTATAGTGTGATCCAAAAAACTTTTATACAAACTGAAACAAGAAATGCTTTTGTTTTTATTTTTCAGGCGAAAAGAACTTTAATCAGCTTGTGACCTCCAAGCTCTCCAGACATTAATCCGTGTGATTATAACGTGTGATTATAACGTGTGATTATAACGTGTGGTTATAACGTGTTGTTGATAGAGGTGTTAATAGAAATCTTCACAACACCAAATATTCTCTGAAGGAAAAAACACTATCAGAGTAATGGACAACATCGGCACATACCATATTATGTGCGCTTGCCAAAGGTTTAGGTCTTAGTGTTCATTGGAGCCGAGGGGGTTTCATTTTATGAAATTGTTTAAAAAAATGTCGCTTATGTATACACCATGTATATTATGACACTGATGTACATTTAAACATGATTTGAAATAAAAAAGGAAAAATCAATATTTCATCTGTTTTTCAAAACTATGAAAATTATTAAAATAAAGACAAATGAATATACATTTTACATATTACAATATATATATATATATATATATATATATATATATATATATATATATATTTGTTTACTGTATTTTGGGGAAAGAGTTCCGACAAAGTTCTCAATTACAAAGAAAAACTTTTTCGATATAAGAGCAAAATATTTGTTTATTAATTATACAGAAGTTCAGAAAAACATTGGTACCGTCGGTTTCAAGCCCAACACAACGGGAAACCATTAATGGTAACACGCAAATAATGTTCAGCTCTCGTCAGCTTTCTTCTTTTCTGCCCCGGGGCAAATTTTGCCAGGTCCACATTTGTTTGTTTATATAATGATGTATGTATCCCCTTAACTCAAAAAAAGGAAGGGAAGTCTAATAAGATAAATTAATTATCCCCCTTGCCCCAACAAAAATCAATAGAAGGCAGACCGGAAACAAAACAATCAGTACATAATTACTAAAATGAATTAAATAAAAAAAAAAAAAAAATATATATATATATATATATATATATATATATGAATAAATAAAAAATTAAAAATTAAAGAAGCAGGATTTCATACTGGATTAAAATATAATATACAGAGATAGGAATAAGCTATAGGTAAATAAATACATACATCATTATATAAACAAACAAATGCGGACCTGGAAAAATTTGCCCCAGGGCAGAAAACAAGATGGCTGACGAGAGCTGAACATTATTTACGTGTTACGATTAATGGTTTGTCGTTGTGATGGGCTTGAAAACGACGGTACTAATATTTTTCTGAACTTCTGTATAATCAATAAACATATATATATATATATATATATATATATATATATATATATATATATATATATGAAATTGGTATATTTAGCTAGCATTTTATCATTAAAACAAATATTATTAAATGCAACGGATGCACTTTGCTTTATGATTGGTTTTTTTTTTTTCGATATTTCGTATAACCTGTTTTATATCAAAATCAAAAATATTAATAAAATTTCCATAATTGTTGCTGTCAGGAGCGCTTTCTATTCACCCAGGAATCATCTTAAGGTGTGCGTAATTTCCTCGGTGCTAAAACCAAATAGTATATGTGGACGAATTTCCAACTGTCTCAAACCCGAACAATCAGTACGTTTTTCACACTTCATAACAAAATTGAAGTGCGAAAGAGCGAAAATGATAATTAAAAGTGAAAACGAAAATATACAGTAAATGGCACTAGTCGATTGTAAGTTAAAATTAAAAATATCGTCATTGAGGTACTACTTATTTGAAATAATTTTTTCTGGGTTTTCTGCGGTTTATATTTCCGGGTATTGTTTATAGAGATACGTGCAAGCGTAATGATGATATTTTAGATTTGAGCGCAAAATACTTACAGGCGGGCGTTTCTTTTAACAGATATGTGCACAGTCGTCTAATGATTATTTCAACTTGAAGCTGAAAAGACAGACAAATGGAAAGTTATTTTTTATAGAAATGTGAACAGGCGTCTATAGATGCTATTTGGAATTTCAGCGATAAAAAAAAAAAACTTAGTGAGGAATGTTCCTCTTTACAGAAAGCGTACAAGCGTAGAAATATACTATTGAGAGGTTGAGCGTGAAACCCTCCCCAGGGACAGTTCTATTTACAGAAAGGCATACATAGAGAATCGTACATGCCCCTAAAGAGGCTATTTAAACTTCAAGCTTGAAAAATATACCGAGTTACAATTCTCCGTAACGAGAGGTATACATTTCGCCGGAGAAATGGTGGGATCATTCTACCGCTCCAGTAGATATCTCACTGCTAATGCAATTCTCTACCTGTATAAGAGTCAACTGTGTCCTAGGCTAAAGTATTGTTTGCACATCTGTGCAGGAGTTGCTAGAAGCATCTTATTTGGTCAAAATAGATTTCGTAGCCTAGGAGATGCCGTTTTCTCTTCCGTGGAACTTTTTTTTCCCAACAGAAGAGACGTTGTGAGTGTGTCTCTGCTCTATCGTTAGACTTTGTAAAAAAATGCTATTTTAACTTGAAGATTAATCAACTTATTGAGGCACAGTTCTCTTTATAGAGATGGGTACAAGCGCCTAAATATACTATTACGACTTTATGTGTGAAACAGTTACAGATGGGCAGTTCTTTCTACAGAGAAGCGTACAGGCGTTAGTGATGCTGATTCCAGCTGGAGCGTTACCCACTACTGACGGCCAGCGCTTTAATAGAGTTGCTTCGTCGCATCGAAAATAGAGAGGGGAAGAATAATCTAAATTTAAAAGAAAAAAAAATAACGAACGTAGGAATGAAGGAAAGGCGCGCAGGTGACGAACAATTCGAAACCCATAAAAGTAATTTTTCACGACGGTACCAAAGATAAGGTGAAAGCTGAGAAGGGTGTGTTTTAGTATAGTAGGAAACTGCTAAGTAAGGACTTCCACTTTTCAAAAAAAAAAAATGTAGCGAAAAAATTGAAATAAAAAATCACAGAGAATTTTCGGATCATAACATTAAGTTTCACACGTGCAACGCCAAGCTAGCTAGAGCACGTGCGCCGGGCCAATTTGCTTACCGTCGTGCAATTCAGATTCGCGAAGTTTGCTAATCTCCTGACCTTGTGACAGACATTAATGTGTAAGAATGTATTTCAACGGAAAAGCTAGGATAAGTATCGGCTAGAATTACAAGTGGAGTTGAAGTTGTTGATCAAATTTCTCTACTTATCTTAATGAAGAATTGCATATCTCTATTTTTCTAAAGTAAAACTAAGATAATATATTACCCTGTCCTCGGTATACCCCCTAACTAATTAACCATCATTGCGAATTTTGTGTCACAGGTGCTATGTGTAAAAGTGGTTAATAGGAAATATATTTAGTTTAATATTTTTTAAACAACAACAATAAAAAAAAATATGAGTGGGTCGAACTATACGTGAAAATCAAATAACTGTTTTTTTTTCCGCGGAATTTAAACACTAGTACACCAAGGGTCTATCCTTAGACCTCTATTTTTCCTGATATTCATAAATGACCTCCCCGACAAAATTGCCTCTGAGATGGGTATATATGCTGATGATACCACACTCTATTACAGGCACGACAGGAAAACAAATGAACACATATCTAATGAAATGGCAGAAACACTAGAGGATGACCTCCAATCTGTAGTGGAATGGGGACAAAAATGGATGGTCACGTTCAATGCCGCCAAGACTAAACTAGTTTCATTCAATAATTACAAGAAACCTCCTCTACCACCTATAGCAATGGCCAACGACTCTTTATCTGAGAGTATATCTTTCAAACCGCTTGGCTTAACGTTCACAGGAAACATGAGTTGGAATAGATACATTGAAAGCATTGCCAGGGCCGCTGCAAGGAAGGTAGGCTCTTTTACCGTGCTAGAAAGCTACAAACACCCGAAAGTATCCTGTACTTCAATAAGGCCACCATTCGCCCATGTATGGAGTATTGCTGGCATATTTGGGCTGGTGCATCTGCTGCTAAGCTCTCGCTGCTTGACAGGGTTCAAAAGAGAGTCGCAAATCTGATAGGCCCTGAACTGGCATCTAAGCTCCCAAAAATGTACTGACGTGCAGAAGTTCAAGTGTAACGTGAACCGACATCTTGTTGCCCTAATCCCTACATAGTACCCCCAGTAGTTGTTGCCCTTGATAGTAGCCCCCCACACCAAAGTGGCAATGTGCCTTGTTTGGGGTGAAAATGTAATAATAATAAAAAAAAACCATGTGAACAGGGTTTTAAGATGTCTAATATACGAAAAAATAAACAAACAAAAAAAAAACTACAGGATGGAACGATAAAAGTGTCGCCCTTAAGAAAACAATACTACAGCTTTGTTTTAAAACTTTTATTGAAATATTTAATTCAGTTAATTTGATTATCTAGTAGAGGTGATATCTATTCAATGTAGCCGCCTTCAGTCTGAATCACCGCCTGGATATGGTTCCGGAACTGGATGCATGCATTTTTCTACAAGCATCAGCTGGATCTCGGTGTATACTCGGCGAAAACTCGTCGGACTGCTTCGATCAGGCTGGCTTTGGTTTTGTGGGAGGTAATGTTGTTGATATTCTCGACGTATGACCAAACGAAATAGCTGGTTCAGGTCGCGAGTGGGGGGTACAAAGTCGTAGCACTCCTTCTAAAGCCAAGTCTGGGTCTCTTTGGACTTGTCAACCGGCACCGAGTCTTGCTGCCACAGCCAGGGTCAGTCAACGATCACCTGATTGCACCATAATTTTCGTAACATCCAGATACACTTTGCTACTGACTTTAAAGCCGACTTCGAAGATGTCATGTGGCATGAGGTAGCCCTCACTGGGAACAACACCAAAAGCAATAACTATGGCCGGAAACTTTATTTTCATCACTTTGGGCATATCCCTGTTTTGGTAGCAATCCAACGATGCATTTTGAGAGTGCTGGCAATGGTCCTGTTGTCATAACTTGAATCAGTAGATAGCATGAGTTGTACAGCGAAGCATCTCTGATATCGCTCGGTGAACATTGTGTCACTTTCAGACATGACAGAAGACTCTTATCGCTCTTGGGACTTGTTCACAATTGGCCAACTCATATATGGTCTGCACCAAAAAAAAAAAGAAAAAGAAAAAAGAAAACCAGGTATCATCGAACGAAAATGGAATCATAGCTTTTCTAGGGCGACAATATTATCGTTCCAGTCTGTACATAATGTTTGTATTGACTATAGCCATGATATTTCGATTGTAATCTTCGTTAGAAGATATAATACTTCCTTATATATATATATATATATATATATATATATATATGTATGTATGTGTGTGTGTGTGTGTGTGTGTGTGTGTGTGTGTGTGGAACCGCATCAAATTGCTCAATATTCAATATAAGAATAAAATACAAAGCGGACCATCTTATAATAAATAAATATGATAAAGCGGATTCTGAAGAAAGTGCGAAATAGTCGACAAAAGACTGGTCGGCTTTGTATCGGATTTAAACCTATTTATGTAATTATGTTGTTTATATTTTATTTCTCAATCCAATTTGTATTATAAATTGAATTATATTATTTATTCAAATTAAATATTAACATTGAAATCATTTCAGTATAAATTAATTCATATTTATGAGGTTTTTTTGTCAATAATCAAATTAAAATTATAACACTCTAATTTATTGAATTCAAATATATCTCTATTCTTATTATTTTTATTCTACCTAATATATTGAGTTTTGATCACATACGTAACTTATTTTTTATTTTATCCATAAATTCTAAAGTAATAATAAATTGGTTGATAGCCTTTCAGCAATTTTTTGTATTGATACGATGTAATTGTGATTATTATTGATACATATGATTTTATTCATTCCATCATAAATTATTTTGTATAATTTTTCAATTTCTTTAAATTTCTGTTCATTTTAATTCATATCGATTAATAAAAACTTATTTTTATTTTATTTGATTTATTATATATTTATAATTTTATCAGCTTAATATTTAATTTTATTTACTTAATTACTAACATTTTATTTTTAGTTTTTATTCATAAATTTATTTTAATTTTATTATTTTGCACGTTTATTTTAAAAAGGAACTTTTCCCCTTTAAAATGGTTATATGCAAATATCCTTGCATCAAGTACTAATAATCATTGTTTTAAGCTGGTTAAATTATTTAGTACAACTTTTACAGTTTTAAAAAAAAAATCTTTTCCTCCTTTTATCTTTCTTTTTCAAGTTAAAAATAACCTAAATCCACTAGTATCTGTGCCTAAATATGCATTTGATTTTGTTTTTGAAGATTGATAGATGATATGCCTTCTAGTGAGTTAAGCGCAAAATAGATTGATTGGTTGATATAATAATTGAGTGAATGATTTTGCGCTAGAAACCAGTTGCTATGAAAAACGCTGTAATATATATATATATATATATATATATATATATATATATATATATATATATATATATATATGACTACTTCATTTAATCACATAAATTAATATACAAAAGTATTATTTTATGCGTAAACTTTAAGTATTTACTTCAACAGTGCTTAATACATAGGTAGAGATAGGTAGTAAGTTATAAAATGCATAAGTCTGACGAATCCTAGCGTGGATGAAACGCGGAATATTCTGTGTAGCTTAATTGCAATATATGTTTTTATAACTTGCATTATATATATATATATATATATATATATATACATATATATATATATATATACATATATATATATATATATATATATATATATATATATAGATGTTATTTGTTTTTGTTATTGCGATATGTTTTAAAATGAATTCAATTATTTACGAAAGTGCATTTTTACCTGAATGCGAGTTGGGAATAATTTTCCCTTTAACCAATTTGGTACCCCCACATAGGGAGCGGTATATATACACCTCATAATCCGCTCGAAAAATGAGCCGTCTTTGTTGAGCAGAAGAAGGTTAAAACCCCCTAAAACGACAATGTTTTTTGATTATCGTTCAATGCATGCATCAAACTTTTGTTGACTTCCCTATTTGGTTTAAATGGCAAACGACTACTGAGTGATCGACCGTGTGTTCAACAGTAACTTCTCGTGTGGTTTTGCGATGATTGGCTTCAATTAAGGCTTTCAAATGTTCGTTACCAACCACAGTCGGCCGGCTACGACGGTGTTCATCTTCGAAGCTCTCTTCACCATTGCGAAATTTCTTCAACCAACGTTGTGCCACACGTTCGTTAGTGGTTCCTGGGTAAAACGCATCATTCATATCACGAGTTCTATCGGCAGCTTTTCGAACTACTTTGAACTGGAACAAGAAAATCGTGCGGATTTGAATGTTGTCTGTGTTGTCGAAAAACCTGCAATAGAAAAATTTGAATGAAAAAATTGAGAACGGTAACGCATAACACGATTCGATAGAGCGAAACACGCGTTTCAAAATGATATATAAAATGGATATCAATGAATTAATTGAGAAATCTATATATCTATAAAAGTGAAATTGTCTGTGTGTTTGTCTGTGTATTTGCATTTTTTTTACCAAATTACTCAATCGAGATTTGACATAAGGAGTATTGAGATTTGGGAACATTCTATTTCACCGGTTCAACGATTTGACCTTTGAAAACTCTACCAATATACTCCATTAATGTTGGGTCTAAATACTTGAAATTTTTGATGTAGGTTCCTTGAACAGGGATCAAACGCTTTACTCGATTTGAGCCCAAAAGAATAAATGTTCTGAATTGAGATCAAATTAAAAAAAATTTAACCTTTCAGTCAATTTTTAGTCTAAGTATTTGAAATTTTACATAAAGTGTATCCAGACATATGGCAAGCCTTTTAATTAGTTTTTGGCCGAGAATCCGGCAACCAAGGGGTCGAAGTGTAAACGATTTTATCTTGGTGGTCTCTAGCAAACTATTCAGCAAATTTTCGGTGTAAACATTTGAAATGTTAGATAAAGTGTATTTAGACATGCAGCAAGGTTTTTACTCAGTTTTGGGCGAAAATATGGCTGCCAAGAGGTCAAGGTTGAAAGAATTGACCTTTGCTGATTCTACTAAAGTCCTCCGCAAATTTAGGGTCTAAAAACTTGTAATTTTAGATGTAGACTATCTGTACATGAGTCACTCTTTTTAATATATATATATATATATATATATATATATATATATATATATATATATATATATATACGTTCATAAAGTTATTAGCAGTACATAGGGGGCGAACAAAGCTGGTCTGAAGTGCTAATCATATATAAATGTAACATATGCGAGAAAACGGTATTGTTTTTGCGCCAACTTAATAAATTGGTGTCGATTCCCAGTATTGACGATGTAATAACGTATTAATAAAATTGAGAATTGGTCAGCAAAGAATATACACATTTATATTGCTCCCCAAAATGAATCTGCTTTGACGATTTAGATGTATTACAAACGCGTACACAGAGACAGAATGAAATTTATGTGTTGCACTTCTTTAGTAACTGACTCGTTTTAAAGGTAAAGTATGATTTTAATTGAACACATCCTTATCAAGGTATCTCATATATTCTAAGAAAATGTGTCGTAATATCACCTACTTTACACTATAGTAAAATGCAAATACGCACACAGATTTTCGCGCATATACTAAGAGCGTTCGAAAAGTAATGCCTTCTATTCTTAATCCGTCCGGTTGAATAAGATGACATTATAAACTGCATTGTTATGATGACTGAACTTATACATTCATAACCTAAATGTTTCACATCCCTATACCACAGATTGAGGTTGTGAGACGCTAAGAAAGCAACCGGTCAAACACGTGCATCAGAAGAAGAGATACGTCATTTATTTCCTTCACGCAGAAAATTAGACCGATCACCATTCACCGGGTTGATGCAAACGCAGTTAGAGGATGAATTTGTAGACACAGATGTGAGCGTCAAAAGCGCTCCGGACGCCCACATAGTGAACATTCCGTCTCTGGCAAAAGGGCATTGAGAATGGTGGTGTCTATGTAGAAAAATATATTCTAGAACACTTCATGGTGCTCGTTTTAATAGCACCAGTCCCGTTTTCGTAGCTTTTCATTTTTCTTTCTTTTTTTAATAAGATGCATTACTTTTGGAACGATGCTCGTATAAAAGAAATTCCCGCGTTAAATCTAATTATGGAGGACGGCTTTATATAATTACACCCCCTTCTGTCTCTTTCTCTTTGCACAGCTAGAAACACAGAAAACAACATAGTTGTAATTTATTATTATTATTATTATTATCATTATTATTATTATTATTATTATTATTATTCGTAGTAGTAGTAGTAGTAGTAGTAGTAGTAGTAGTAGTAAAGTCTCCATTATAAAACTATGACTACTTGGTTAATTAAAATGCTAAAAATTCCAAAGATATTCTGAGTAAATAATTATTTTAACTTTAGACCTATGCTTAAACACCTTTATATTTACACATTTATTCCTTACTAGCACGGATACCCGGCGTTGCTCGGAGTCATAAAATGAAATTATGTGTAACACATTTATATTACAATCTCTCTCTTTCTCTTTCTCTTTCTCTCTCTCTCTAACCGTCTCTTTAGTTTTCTCTCTTTCTCTTTTATTTTTCTACCGCTTTTCTCTGTACCCCTTCTCGTATCTTTTGCCTAACTAATTCCTCTCTTGTTGTACTCTACTGAAAAAAAAATGTAATTCAGACACTAAAACTACTTTTTTTTAAAATGTAATACTGCGTTTGTATATGTATTACTTATGGCCAAGGCCAAGCAGAACACAGCAATGGCATTCTTGAATCCAGGTAATCCCGTTCCTTCCATCCGCTTTTACATTAATATGAAGAGAAATTATATTAATAATGAAAATAGTTCAAAGGGATAAAATATTATATCGCAATTCACATTTATCGATAGCGTCCATCGGCCAGTTATACCAAACATTCAGTATCTTCAACTCACAAATACAGTAATATTAATAAAAATAATTAGGAGTATTTCACGATCCGCCAACACCTAGCACCTTTACTCAGTATACCCTTTTCCTAAAAATAATCGGGGAGCGCACACAAAGCGTTCAGATATACAACAAACTTACACACATACGCACTGAATTGAAGAATTATCTACGAAACATCTTCGAGTATCCTTGGTCTCTCTCTGTACAAGAGTTTTAAGGACAACTTTATATGAGGATATTTTACAAAATGGGCCAGTTTTAGCACCGCAAATCAATGGAATGATAATGTCGCCTGAATATTCCCAGCTGTCGATACAACATCACGGAGTTGCTATTCTCGGTTTCAGGGATGAAATAGCCCTGAAATCTTACAAGTTATAAAATATTTCTGTGAGTTAAGCGTTTTCTTTTGTAAAGGCTACATGATCACGAAGCGAAATCATTGTGAATTTTATGCAAGCCCGACCAGTTTAATAACAACAGCGATCGGCAGACAATATAAAAAATAGAGTACAAGGCATTGTTCTGGTTCAATGGAAGATAAACTGCATTGCAATATTAGTTAAGAGTAAAAATATAATGATTCAAATATTTTTCCGATTCCAATACAATAACAGACTCTCTTCTAAATTCACGATTCTGATACAATTAGCGACCTTGATGCTTGTAAAGTTCTACATATATATTTCTAGATTTGATTATTGTTTGGATAATTGTAAAATCCCGTTCAATGTATGCATATATTCTCTGAAAAGGTAAAAACAAATCTCAGAGGTAGGTTACATTACACGAAAGATTTTTTATAACTATTAGGTTATCCAGAAATATCTTACCGTTTTAAAAGTGCGGGTTTTGAAGGCTCTTACAAGCCTATAAACTGTTTAATTAAATAACAGATTTAACTTAACATGAGTTACGCATTTTTTTTTATTGCGACATAATGTTTCGAATTTATTTACTGTAAGATACTCACTAGCAAGAAAATGGATTGCAACAAATTTCATGTTCGGGTAGTTTTACTTTATTTCTTCGAAAAAATGAGAAACTGCTGCTAAAACTTTCAAAGATTTCTGTGAAGTTTATAATGAGAATGCTATAGAAAAATCAACTGTTCAAAATTGGTTTGCAAAATTTTCAATGCGAAGTATCGCATTGAAACACCTTCAAAATTTTATTATTTGTGTTAGGACAAAAATTGCAGAAAATGCAAACATCACAACTTGCGCATAAGTTGGAAGTTTCGAGAAAATTTTTATTGAATAAATATAGCAAAGAAAGGATTAATAATATTTCAATCGTCGCTGTGCGCCTAAAGACCCTCGGAACTTTCCGGACAACCTAGTAAGTTTATTTTCATTGTACCTGATGTAAATTGTGATATTATAAACTGATTGAATTATATATATATATATATATATATATATATATATATATATATATATATATATATATATATATGATTACTTCATTTAATCACATAAATTAATATACAGAGATATTTTTATGCATGCATTTCTCAGCATTACTAAAACAGTGCTCAATATATAGGTAGAGCTAGGTAGTAAGTAATCAAAATATATATGACAATAAAGCTACAAAGCATATTCCGCGTTTCATTCTCGTGAGAATTCGTCAGGCATAAACTGAATGAAATGCGGAATATTATATGTAGCTTAATTGTCAAATATATTTGCATAACTTACTATATGTGTATATATATATATATATATATATATATAATTTTAGTCCCATTTCCTCTCTTCATCTACTCCTTTTTTACCTGTGACATTTTGTTTGTACCATTTCTCCGTGTCACATCTTTCCCTCCCATTTTCATTTAAAGTCACTCCAATTGTACTTTAAAAGCAATGCATATTCATCACTTTATCACTTGGACTAGCAAGAGAAAATAAAGTTTTATAAAGAAACGTTTTTAGAAATGTGAAAAAAAAGGTACAAATCATTTCGATTCCGATACTTAAAAGTTCCGATTTTCCCGATTCTCGCTTCCTAATTTCGATTAATTGTCACTCGATTAACTTGAGGATTTAGAAACAATTTCTTCAATACCCTGTCAGAAGCCATGAATGGTATAATTTGTTTTCTGTTTTGTTTTTGTTTTTGTTTTGGTGGGGGGGGGGCTATCTTAAATTAACAAGAGTTGCTGAACTAAAAAAATGTAAAAAGAAGAAATGTTGGAACCATTTCTGCAAACAAAATAAAACTTTTCTAGTTAAATATTGAAAGATTTATAAAGAATCGTAATTGATAATATATACGTGTTCATCACACTCCTTATTGTTGCTACTTTACTAAAATTTGCAATAATCGCTCAGGAGTTCTGTAACACTGGTTGGTTGGTTGTTTTTGTTTTACGGCATATCAACCCTTTTCGGGTTATTTAATGCCGAATTCAAAGCTTTTGAAGAAAAAAAATTAATAGAATATATTTGTTGTTTTCAAGTCGGTTTCTATTTAACACATAGTTGGGACCCTAATAGGTCCTACCACTCCGGGTCTCCTGGGAGCAATGGTAATTAAAGCGTGGCTCCACACTCCCCAAAGACCGCAAGCTGGGGCCTCACCACTGGATATAGTTTAAGGTCATATCCAGGATCTCTGTAACAAAGAACAAGGAAACTGAGACAAGCACAAAATAGATGTTTTAACTTAATTTATAAGATCCGAATTCAGATTTGAATCTCTTATACTCGAAACATCTAGTTTTTTTTTCCATGTGCATATTGTACATTTGCAACATAACTGTGCGTAAAGACGAATATACATTTCGGGTTACTTTCTAATATTGTGTGACTTACATCTTCCATTCTATGTTATTATGCAATAAATGTATGTGACAGCTTTACATCCTATATAGAGCAATATATCAAGACGGCTTTTTAGCAAGTTAAATGTAACCAACATGTCCTAATAAACAGCCATTAGCGCACTAGTTGTAAGCGCATGAGGTTGTTCTCCCTCGACTATTGTATTACACAAGTTTATTCATCAATATATTCATATTGCAATTTTCAACCACGAACAATTATAGCGTTACAAGTCGAAGCCCCGACATGATTTGTTCCAAAGATTCTCTTCGACATCTATGTACTTAACTAGCTATTTCCCCCCCTCTCTCTCTATATATATATATATGTATGTATATATATATGTATATATATATATATATATATATATATATATATATATATATACTAGCAAATACTAGCAAAAGTACCCGTCGTTGACTGGGTTCTAAAACAGCCTACTGAAAATGGACTCTGATTTATGAAAGTATGATAGATTATGAAAAGAAAGGGTTGTAAAGACATAGCTTCAAATTTGGGGATATCAAAACCAAAGCAAAATATGATGAAAGTAAAAATAAAATAGATAAACCCCATAATTTATTATACCATACCTGATCACATTGAAACACTTATCACAATATTCTGTGGATCTATACTAAAAAAACCTTGTTAAACTTTGTGACATATTTCCATTTTATGGAGGTCAGGCGCGAACGAACACCCCATAATTTTATTATACCATTTTTCTTCAAACTGAAACATAATTATCAAAGTGTACTTACGCATAGACATGAGAAGTCTTTATTAAAGTTTGTGCCTATTTCCATTTTATGGAGGCCAGGCGCGAACGCAGACCCACAATTTTATTATAACATCCGTATTTAATTAAAACATACTTATCAACGTATTCTTATGTACATCTATATCAAACACACTTGTAAACGTTTTATTTTTTCAGTTTAATTTTTTTTTATTTCCATACTTTGTGGACCACGCGCGAACGCAGACCCCACAATTTTAATGAACCGACGTTCTGCCAGATCTAACATACCTACTCCTCTGTCTCGATACATCGTCTACCATTATATGTGATCAGTTTTCTATAATAGTCAACCATATAGGAGCCTATTCATGACTAGACACACACACAGACGTTCAACTTTATATTATATATATATATATATATATATATATATTATATATATATATATTATATATATGTGTATGTTCTTTTGATAAAGTATGTTTTTTCTGCAATTATATTATATGCATTTTGTATACCAGAAATATGAACAAAGAATGTTGCCGAAACAAATGTTGAGTTTTCTTTAAACTTTTTCTTCTTGCATTTCTAATTTTTCTGAAGAGTATATCCTCAAAAAGATACATTATTGACATAATACTAACAGTTCGTTGATGCATAATGAAACAAATCTGTAAAAATGAACTAAAATTTGAACATGCTGGAGGAGTTGTTTTGCATTAAAATATCTAGATCTTGGAATGTAACAATACTGTAAATCTTATATATATATATATATATATATATATATATATATATATATATATATATATATCGGTTCATACTTTTTGAAAATTATCGTTAATACATACCGTTCATTAGGTATTAACAAAGCAATGTAAATAAAATGATAAAATATAAAAATAAAAACGTTCAAAGCTCAATAATCATTCTTTGTAGTTTCAGAGCAGATGTAAGTAAATAATTTGCTAGATGCTAAAGGCAAGTTCATTTTGTTAATAGTGTGCCTATAATTTCCTTTAAAAAATAATAAACAAAATAATAAACATATATAAACAAAAAAAATGACCTTTGTATCAAGCGAATTATTTTCCCATATATATATATATATATATATATATATATATATATACATATATATACATATATATACAGGTGTATAATTTCATGTATTTATATAAAATCTATTGTATTTATTTCAATAATAATCCTAACAGTGCTTAATATGTAAGGATATATATATATATATATATATATATATATATATATATATATATGTATGTATATAAGAGCAAATAGTTAATAAAACATGTTAAAAAAACACTTTGAAAAAGAGTTAAAAATATATTTAACCTGAAAAGGAAACACTTAATAAGTGGATAGTCCTTAATCCGCGGAGTTTCGAAGAAATACTTTCCTTCTCATCAGAGGGTAGGAATAAGCAAAATGCGGGATCGGATTTTGCATACAAAAGTTTTTGCTGAAACTGCTAACGTCCTAGGAAATGCAGTTAAAGTTGACCTTGTAACTAGCTTTGACTCTCTGAGGAAGAGAGTCATAATCACTTTCTGCACCGATGATTGTGTCTGTGTGTATAAAAATGTTTATTTGCAATCCAGGTAAGTTTACATCCACAGGGTAAAATCCAAACGATATTTAATTTGGTTTTATAAATGTGCTCAATCATTGAAAGGGAGATTCGTAATTCATGACATGGTATTATTTGCACTAAAATTATGTAACTAAACATTTGCAGATATATTTCGATCTAAGCAAGATATTATCGGGCCAAACAACACGGCTCTCAGTGACCGTCTTGCCTAAAATACCCATTCTAAAATTCAACATAATCAAGTTGACACATACGTTTTGGTTAGGTCGCCGAAGTTAAACAATGCTTATCCCGACCGGTACAAAATGGGTGATTTGTAAACACTAGATATTGTATGACATCTCCTTTAACCGGTATATACATACTGAGAACCGCTTGCGAATTTGCATTTAAATGTTAACGAGATTATTTTCTTTTCCTAGAACTTTCCCTCTGTGGAACAATAACCTAAGTCTGCTCCCATCGAACTGTAACGTAGCAGATTTGAAACATAGTGTATATAATTTCCTGTTGAACCACCCTTTTAAATAATCTAGCTCTATACGTTCCACCAATACTAATCATGTTTTCTCACCATCTATTAACACTTATTATCTCTTACTATAAAGTCGACTCCGAGCCTTGTTAAGAAGTGACATTCATTTAAACAAAAAAGAAATTAATTTGTAGTAAACTAGCCTGGGTGCCCATCGTTACCCAGGTGTTTGGAGGTGTGTGTTGAGCAAAAAAAAAAAAAGTGGTAGTAGGCAGGAAGGTTCGAACCCGTACACAGAAGGAGAAAAAGAACGTGAAAAAAGGTGGTGTCATTGCTGTGTCGCTTATCCCCAAACCGGAAATGGCGAATGTTTAAATGAGTTAAACAATCGAAAAGAGGGATGACTATCGAAAATATCGGCGAAAAAGGCGACCTGTAGTAAAGTGCCCAGTTGACGTTGAAGACATTAATGTTTTAAGCCAATTCTCGATATCTGTCGTATTTTTTGTTTACATGGAGGGCACCACTTATCAAGGTCCAGAAGTTACTCGTCGATAAGGGTTATTTTGTGTCACAGTAATCAATGGGATAGTGTTGCAGCATTCATTAGTATTGGAGATTTGATAATGTGTCATTATTTAAGGGGGCGGTTAATCAGAAATTTTTTATGTTGGACTTGAAGACATCCATGTTGAAGTCAGGAGGGAAAAAGGCAAGCGGTAGAGAGTTCCACAGGCGTGCAGTTCTAAGAAAGAAGCTTTGTTCATGGAATCTACATTTTGATTTAGGCACAGATAAAGAGTGGGGAAAATTATTGACAATGGTTTCAGCTAGACGGGTGTTTATCGTGAAAGATTGGCTAGGGGGGACCAGAGATAAGACCTCAGACGACCGCTTGTCATGGAAATAACGATAAAACAAAGATAGGCTCGCAGCGTTTCTTCTAATGGAGAGAGTTTACAAGGAAGAGAAAAGGGCATCCCCCACTAAATTACGAAGTCTAATTTGTATTCTGTCATGGCAGGATAGGCTATTTTAGCAGTTCCTCTCCAGAGGTGGCAGCAGTATTCCATCCTTGGACATACTTGGCTTTTATACAGATAGAGAATTGCATCAGTCGTGAGATATCTTCTGGAGCGGTAGAAGGATCCCACCATTTTTCAGCGACCTTGGCCACAGACTTGATATACGTGTTCCGTTTCAGATCAGGAGTAAACATCAAACCCAGAACCTTGTCAAAACATGGGGCCTCCCCAAGACGAGAGCTATCCATTTCAATTGATGCTAGATGGGGATAACAGCTGTGATGCTGTAAAGTTAGAGGCTTGGTTTGCGATGCATTAAAGATAACCAGCCACGTCTTCCCCCACTGTACCACTTGCACGAGATCAGAGAGAACTTTTTCGTTTCGGCCTTTGATATGTTGCCGTAGATTGTCGTGTAATCAGCGTAGATGTTAACGAATGATTTAAGTATGTGGTTTGGGAGATCATTGATGTAGATCAGGAAGAGAGTTGGGCCCAGGATGAACCCCTGAGGGACTCCAGCATTAATACTGCGGGACTCTGATTTTTGTCCATTAACCTATCAGAGAGAAATGATTTAATGATTGAGAAAACATTACCAGTTATACCGTAGCTAGAAATCTTGTGAAGTAGGCCTTTATGCCATAACTTATCGAAAACCTCTGATATGTCAAGAGCAATTGCCCTAGAAAGGAAGCCTTTGTCGAGAGATTCACTAATCTTCTGAGATATAACCGTTAGCACATCTGCTGTAGATCTGCTGAGGTGGTTGACTATTTAATATGGATTGCAGCAACTTACTCATGACACTCAGAAGACTTAATCATCTGTACTGAGAGGGAGACGACTTATCACCTGAATTCTCAAATACAGGGCATACTGATGAGGTTGTCCAGGGTGTCGGAAAGCACTTCTCCTTAAGACAACGCTTAAACAGTTTTGTAAGTATGAGAGCAATTCTGGTTGAGGCTTTTCCAGCACTATAATTGGAATACTGCCAGGGCCAGTTCGTTTACTGGCATCAAGGTTCTTGATTAGCTTAGCGACCTTACGCACAGATAGATGTATGTTGCATAGCGTACTGTCTGTTATAGGTGGAAATACGGGGAGTTGATGGCCTTCGTCGCATAGGGTAGAATTAGCTGCCAAGTTCTTGGCAAATAGTTTGGCCTTGTCTAATGCTGACAATATGACCTCTGGTCCATTGATAATGGTTGGGATAGAACGCACGCTTCTGTTCAGGATCCTATTTGTTATTTGCCAGAACTGGTGGGAACCAAGCCGCTGATAAGCTACTTTATATTTAATGGACTGAGTATTTAGCTCTATTACTCTTTTACAGTGGTTGCTGGCGTTCCTGAAAGCAGCTTTAGTCTCAGTGCATCTATTACGTTGGTAGCTATGGAAAAAGTGATTTCTGTGCGCGATGGCAGCAGCACATTCTGGAGAGAACCATGGCTGGCTGTTAGGTTTTTCTTGGAATTTTTTGCATGGTATGAATCGGTCTATGCCTACAATTAACCAATCAATCAGGTCTGATACTATAGACGACACATCCTTTTTAAACATGGAATGCAGAGGTTGATCAGAACGTCCGAACGGTTGAGCTTAAAAACGATACCGATCTTGTGAAAATCCGTCACCTCTATCGAATGTTTTAGACATACATACATACATACATACATACATACATACATTTAAACAGACAAGTGATATTCATATTATAGAAGACAGAATATTGAGGATTATGAATACGATAAAATGTTGGTATTACCGCTTTTTACATATACCTGCAATTTATGTTTTAAATTTCGTAAACATCGGTCATATAGGTTCATTTAATCGTTGAGAAGATGTATCATCACGGTATAGCATTTTGCCCTCTATGCTCCCCTTAAAAAAAGATCTATTAAGCTGCATGAGGAAATGACTTTAAACATTTTATACGTAAATAAAACTATTGCGCATATATATATATATATCCGCATGCATTTATCGTATATAAAACAACTTACAATAAATTAATGAGAAAAATAAGGTCGTTGCCATAAAGTAAGACTTAAATGCTATTGCTATTATATAGCCGAATATTATGTTTGTGTGTTATAAGATAATCGACATTTTTTATTGTCATGTTTTGCGTTAGACAAATTTACATAACTGGTGTTGTATAATAATTCACCTGACCATGAAAGTGTTTAATGTAATATTTTATTACAAGCTAGATTAAATAGAGAGTAATCATTATGGTTCCTTTGAGATAAAGTTCATGAACAGTATACAGCCTAACCCTATATATTATTTAAACACGGTAGTGCTTGAATATATGGTTAAGTGTCTGTTTTAGTCATTTAGAACTGCTTTAAAGCTTAACCGCTCAGTCATTTTTCGACCGAGTTTCAAGTAATTTATTTATCAGCTTCTCAGCTATATTGTGAAAAAAAATTCAATTTTCGTTCAGTAAAACAAATGATCTGATGAATTCTCTCGTATTCAAAATCGTACAAATATGTAAGGAAGGGAGCAACGCTTTTTATGACTGGTTTCCATAGCAACCACGTCGCTACTGGTGCTGCTGATACAGTACTGTTGCTACTAATTCACTAGTCTCGAAAAGAGAATAACATGTGAAAAGAGAGCATAAAAGCATTAAAAGTGAAATAATTGGGGGATTTTATTGAAAGCAGACGAGTGCCGTACATTGTTATTACATATGTGTTTATGGGGGCAAAAAATAAGACTGAAATTAAACAAAGAACAAGTGAATTTTTTGGAAGCCTGGATAAATCATTGATTACAATAGAATAATGCGAGCAAAGGGCAAGATATTCTATTAAGAAATATAATAAATTTATAACTAAAAGTATTGTAGCATTAAATTTTTCTTTAAAAATCAAATTTATAACATTATATAATCCATTGTTAATGCTGGAATATTCTAAGGTATAAATTTATTAATATTTTTTAATAGAATATCTTGCCATTTTCTTTTCCAGATTTAACAACTAGTCCTTTACTTTTCCATGTTTAAGCCCAACCATATTACTTTTCATGCTCGCATTTTTCTATTGTAATATATATATATATATATATATATATATATATATTGTAATATATATATATATGTATATATATATAGTGTGTGTGTGTGTGAGAGAGAGAGAGAGAGAGAGAGAGAGAGAGAGAGAGAGAGAGAGAGAGAGAGAGAGAGAGAGAGAGAGAGAGAGAGAGAGAGAGAGAGAGTTGGGCTGTATACTGTTCATTCATCTTTACCTAAAGAAAACATAATGAGAAATCTCTATTAAGCTTCCTATCTTGGATTGAGCATATTGGAAAGCGAAATATAAAACTACCATTAGCATAAAAAGCAATACTCTTTATGTAAACAAATAGAGCTTAGGTATTTGGAAAATTTTACAAACATTGTAATAACCATCTCAGCAGCTGCCAAATAGCGTAAGGGTGAGAATCGCTGATTGTCGCCTGAACAAGGGGTTTCAATCTTGACATAAGGTAGTTTCTAATCCAGATGAACTGATGAGCTGAAAAACAATAATGCATTTGGATTACTTTATATATATATATATATATATATATACATATATATATATATATATACATATACATATATATATGTATATACATATATATATGTATATACATATATATATATATATATATATACATACATACATACATATATATATATATACATACATATATATATATATATATATATATATATACATACATATATATATATACATACATATATATATATATATATACATATATATATATATATATACATACATATATATATATATACATACATATATATATATATACATACATATATATATATATACATACATATATATATATATACATACATATATATATATATATATACATACATATATATATATATACATACATATATATATATATATATATATATATGTATGTACTAACATGTCGCTCTTAAATATGACATTTTGATTAATGCAGATTTCATATTTATTATTATATTTATTGGATTCCATATATAGTAATTATTTTTTTAAAAAAATGACACGTGCACCACCACCGAGAATCGAAACCAAGACGTAATGACGTCGTTCGACCTTCACCTGGCTAATTCCATTTTTTATTTTCACACGTTTGCACCGATTTTCCCAGACTAATTCCCAAATGTAAAGTTTCCCATGGATTCGAATATCCTACACATTAAGTTTCATGTCTGTAAACCAAAAATTGATAAGGGAGTTTGGCAGGCAAATTTTCAAACAACCATATATACGCATGCATAAATATATATAGAAAACAGTTTCTGTTTGCTATAAACTTTTAACGTAAATATTACGCAAGTATATATCGTGTATATTATCTGCATGAATATAATTATGCGTAATAGTTAACTAAAGATGACCATCTCCTAAGAAAACCGAAAAAACTAATAGGGTATTAATTAAAATGAATGTTTAAAGGATATGCAAATTAGCTAGAATTTTTCAGATGAAGGCAATTCGAGGGCGCATATATAACAAAGTTGTATTTTTAAATAGATAGGAAAAAAGGCTTTATTTCGGACTTCAAACAGAGCGGAAATGGAACAACCAACCTCACCACCACCTCTTCTTTTTTTAATTGGCCTTGTGCCAAATTTTTTGTTCATTTTCCCTTTTTGTATTCCTTATTTCGGGTGAAAGAAAAATGTAATATCTCAAAGTGTAGTATCTGTTCTGATGCTGCACTTAAGGTAATTTGTCCTGGAGGGGAAACCCTATATACTGAGATAATAATTATTTTTGGTCCCAACCAGAATGCTCCTTTTGCATTTTCGGGGAGCTTATTTAACCCCACATTTAAAATGATCTTGTGTCACATTTTTCTTTCGTGGGGAAGCAAATAAATATTAATAGAAAAAAGTGTTTTTAATATGAATAGCAATGAATAAAAAATGAAATAAAAATAAATTATGAAGTGTAGATATTATAGTTGTCATCTACAGACAAACTATGTCGCTGTATCACAGCTCTTCAGTGCTGCTAAACTAGCATCCCGAACCTAAAAGCATCAAGTTGATAGTCGGCAGATTTATCCTCTAGCACATGGGATCGGTGTTCGCAAGCGACATCCTCAAAATGCTATTTACAGTGTTCCTTTGTTTGTGTATTTACAAGCAAAGGGCCGTACTTTACGCTGAGACAGAAGCAGTTGAAATCGCTTACGGCAGTGCTCTACTTAATGACCTTTAAATAGTAGTTATAAACAGACAGACTGATTTGTTGTATCACAGCTCCTCAGTGCTTTTATACCAGAACCCATCCCGAACCAAAGTTCAAACCTAAAACCATTCAGTTGATTGTCGGCAGTTCTACCATTTGGCCCATGGGATCGGTGCCAACAAACGACCTCTTCAAATGTTTATTTATTTAAACATTGAACCGCCAGTGTTTAATTTATTTGTCTACTAGATGAAGTAGCTGGCGTTGCCAACTTGTATTCAATATATTTGAATATTCCGTCCTCATACGTAATTATCTTATTGATTAAACGAAAAATTCATAATGCCTTCTTTTCTTCACATCCGCCATGTGGTAGGAGTAATAGGTGTGTTTTATTTTATAGAGGTCTTCCCAGTAGCACTAATACTCTTTTCTAGTTTAATCTTTTATCTTTAAGTCCTTCTTCTTACAAAATGTGACGTAAGAATTGCAATAATTTTTATTGCATATCTGAGAACTTTTAAATCTCCTTTTGTTTGAACTATTTAATGTACAATGTAGGGATGACATTTGGGATCTATTCTGTTAATGAAATTATTAAAATTTAGTTTCATGCAGAGCATATTTAACCACTGGTAAATGTGCCTGTCGCATTAATTTTAACGAACCCTTTTGTATCAACATTTTGCGTGTGACCTCTAACACGTGTTTAAATGTAACGTTTTTCCAGGTCTTCCAATGCTTGAGCAACCAACCATGGCCATGAGAAAAGCAAGGTCAACAACTTTAGGGTTTTGTCTTTGAGCTTTATTTACAAACATGGAAAAACTAATTTTTATTACATCATTTTAACCTTAAACAAGGAAAAGTGCCACTTTCATGTAAGGGACAACTTTCAGGGGCAATAGTTGCAGGGATACTATGTACGGAGTTGAGCAGCAAGATGTCTGGTCACATGACACTTCAACTTCTGCATGGTAGTACAGTTGGAGAAGCAGTAACCTGGAAAGGAATTTCAAATTCTATCAGTTCTGGTAAAGAAAATATTAGATTGGAAGGCTTTATTACATCTAGGGATCTCTTCTGTGTAGGGGTGGGACACTGCTGTTTGTCGGGGGTATTTACGTCGAGGGGGTATGAAAGTTTGTACTTTGTCGAAGCATCCATCACTAAAATACTTGTAAAACAAGGAGAGGGATGCATCATTTTGTCGATGGGACAGAGGTTGAAGCTTAGATGACGCTTCAGGGCCTATCAGGTTGGGAACTCCCTTTTGAACTCTGTGTGAGAGACCAGCAGCAGATGCACCAACCCAAATGTGACAACAATACTCTATACATGGGTGAATAGTTGTTTTGCATAAGTATAGGATAAATTCAGGCGTTAGTA
>NC_136498.1:25437727-25587727 GCF_053919585.1 Euprymna scolopes | reverse complement strand
CGTACCGAAATAATAGAAAGAATAGAATCATAAACTCTAGTTACAATGGCGAAAACGGCAACAGTTGTGACGACAAAGTCAATGGCAGTTATGGGTAAGTTACAGTGTGGGAGATTTGATAGGCAGGGTGTGGGAGTGGCTCAAACCCGATCACAGAGCGCCCATCCATTTTATTCAGAGCAGATGCGATTTTTTTCGACTAATTAAGGTGAATTAAAAGAGGAAAATCGATCCGAATGGGATTAAGCAGGTGGACTTACGCACACCTGAGGAATAAGCTTTCAATACATTGTTGCTATGATCCGAGTGATGATGAAGTATAACCTGTGGATTGGGAAGTGGGGATGTACGAAATATTAGGGGTAGTATTTTTCGTTGTTGTTTTTATTTCGCAAAAGCATTGATGGGAAAGCAATGCACCTTTGCAGAAGGTAATATATTAATTACAAAAATAGATCCAGACTAACATATATAATATATTAATTTCAAAGTAAAAATCTTGCCAATGGTTGGTGTTATATGGATAAATTTCGAATTAAAAAGACGTGGAATGTGAGGACTAAAGGAAAAAACATGGGAAGCTAGAGTTACGAGACTGCTGAAGGGTCTACATTCTACTCTTGACATTTTTCTTTCTTTCCATTAGTAAGGTTAAATTATTTTAAATAGTTAAAATATTATTTCATCTTGAAGTATCAAGAAAAAATAATTGATCTTTTTCTTCTTTTTATTCTAATAATTTTCTTTACTTTATTTTGTTTCCTCTTTATCTTATTTAAACTGGTTCTTTTCTTCTTTTTTATTTTAACTTCTTTTATTTCAAATATTTATTCTCTTTTCATGCTTCGCCTTTTTTTTGTCCATAAAAAAACTGCCGATGAAGAAAATCATAATTTACCATATAAAAGTAAACAAAAAAAATTATTGTAAATGTAAAAACGTTGATAATGTTAATGAAAACGATCAATTATTTTTCATGAAAATCGCCCCAGACAAGGCATGAAACCGATTGATATAAGGTGATAAAACAAAATTTCACAGCCAACAACTTACCAACGATTGGTGTCATATGGATAAATTTCGACTTAGAAAACATGGAATGTGAGGACTAAAGGACCAAAACATGGAAAGCTAGACTTACGAGACTGCTGAAGGGGCTACTTTCTACTCTTGACATTTATTCTTTCCCTCCATTAAAAATAAATTATATATATATATATATATATATATATATATATATATATATACTAGCATGGGTGTCCGGCATTGCCTGGGTATTTGGAGGTGTATGCGGGGGGAAAAGCGGTCATTTATTGTTTTGGGCTCAAATAAACTTATTAAGTTAGATCCATGTCCAAGTAACCTATATCTAAAATTTAAAGTGTTTAGACCAAAAATTGTCGGAGGAGTTTGGGAGAGTTCTCAAACGTCAAATCGTTGAAATTTGAGCCCCTTAATCGCCAAATTTCTAGACAAAAACCAATCAGGTTAATTTTCTCAAACCTCAGGACCCTGTATATAAAATTTCGAGTCTGTAGACTAAAAACTTACAGAGTTATTGCGTAGGGAAATGTACACAGACACACACACAGACAGACAGACACTTTCATTATATATATGTATATTTTATGTATTTACATAAAATTTAATATAACGATTTTCAGTATTGACTTCAATAGTGTTCGATCCGTTAGTAGAGTTAAGTATTGAGTTTTGAAAATATATAGCAATTAAGCTAGACAGAATTTTCTTCGTATCAATAGCCTGACCAATATACACGAGGATGATCCGCAGAAAATTCAATGTAGCTTAATTGCTATATATATTTTAAAAACTTACAACTATACATGTGTGTGTATGTGGGTGTGAGTCCGTTTCCTATAGACTTAGAAACGATTATTTTGAAATTTTACACGAAGGTACTTGTGTCTGGAAGTATTTTTACGTAGGTTTTTTTTTAACGGAAGGCGTCCAATTAGTATTGAAAATCAATAATCGAAAAACTGCGATTAATATAAGAAGTTCGATTTTGGCAAAATTTGACACTTTCATACAAGTTAACATCACAAATGCATTTAAGAAATTTTATCACCACAAAAGCAAAAAAGGCCCGGCTTACAAAATGAACCGCGGGACGCGATCCAAATGAACGATTCTTTTTAAAAAAAACATGATATTTGACTTTTTTGTTTTAACATTATTCAAGTGATTATGTAAAAATAATTTCATAAAATCAATAGTTAGATATTTCATAAGATAGGGGCATGCTCGACAAAAATATTACTATTTAGAGTTGAACATAGCAATGGTACTTGCTTTTTGTATTTTAAACTTTAAGTGAAATCATTATTTAAAAATAATTTCATAAAAGAAGCAGTAGATTCTTTACGGGGCAATGTACCTACAATAGATTGTGGATGGGATCACTAGAAGGTACACTGCGACGCGTCCCCGATTAGAGAAGAATTTAACTGAACAATGGGCCATTAAACCGATTTTGATGTCAATAAAAGTACAGGAAGGAGGGAACATTTCTTGATCCTCATTCTATTCCGAACAATATCGGGTCTCCCTGCTAGCATATATATATATATATATATATATATATATATATATATATATATATATATATATATATATATATATATATATACGTATGTATGTAAAGCACTCACTGTCGTAAATGATTTCACCCGTTGGTTAATCAGCGTTACACAAAGTTTTCTGTTTGTAAATAAGCAAGAATGTCGAACACTCCATTAGCAGTGTGCATGTATCGAATTTAATTGTCAGTTTATGAGGTCGGTTCCGAGAACCAAACCTATGGGTCAGAGGTTAAAACTGCTGACTATCAACTTGATGGCTATGGATCCAATCCCTTGTTAGGGATGGGTGCTAGTGATAGTTCGAAACAGTCTGTACGTGAAAGGCTATGCTGAAAGCCCCAATCCTTGAATAAGCGTAAAAGTGATTTTACCCGCTGCTTTAGCAGTATCAGAATTTTTGTAGGAATTTTTGACACCCCTAACACGAAACTGCGAATACAATATAAAAATCTCGTAATTTCTCTGTTAAAAGTGGGTTATTTATTTTCTTTATGGATTATACTTCCAAAATAAACTATTACAGTTGTTTTAAAAGTAATAAAAATATTTTTTTTTAAAACAGTAATGAATTTTCCGAACTCAATATTTTTCAATTTTTAAACTCAATATTTTAAAATTTTTAAATTTTAAAAATCTATCAAAATTTTTCTATTGATTCTATTTTTACGATATTTTCAGGGTCAATGTGAAATTTTATGTTCTTTCCAATAAACCGAATATAATATTTTAGACAAACGTTTTTTTTTAAATTCACCCCCCCAAGTGTCACCCATTTTCAACTTTCTCTTAAAAAGTAAATAATTAATTTATGTCGTGGAGTTTTATATATCACAAATTGAAGAGAAAAGGTCAATAAATAATATATTCAAATTTAAAACAAAAAAAAAATCGCTTTTTTAGAAATTTACCTGTAAAGTCCGAAGTTTAAAACCTTATTTTATAAGAACACATTGTTTCTTTTTGTCTTTTTTTTTTTAATGAAACCTTGGTCCTTGCTCCTTTAATTGAAAAAAAAATTAGGGCTGGAATTACATTTTTCGAGGAGTTATAAGCTTAGAAAGATAGGGGTTGAATAATTCACGCCTCTCATTTTGAAATGTCTATTAAAAAGTAAATAATTAATTTATGTCGTGGAGTTTTATATATCACAAATTGAAGAGAAAAGGTCAATAAATAATATATTCAAATTTAAAACAAAAAAACAAATCGCTTTTTTAGAAATTTACCTGTAAAGTCCGAAGTTTAAAACCTTTTAAAAAAAAAAACACACACATTGTTTTTTTTTTTTTTTTTTAATAAAACCTTGGTCCTTGCTCCTTTAATTGAAAAAAAATTAGGGCTTGAATTACATTTTTCGAGGAGTTATAAGCTTGGAAAGATGGGGTGGAATTATTCACTATTTTCACGAAATTTCTGACACTGCTACCGCTGCTTAATTAGACCTTATGCGACGCTATGTTTTTATTTATGTTTTTTTAAAACCAAACCAATGCATATTTTCGCATGTCCGTACAGTCAGAAAAGCAAAACACCATGAGGGAATACATTATTAGAGGAGAACGCTTATCTGCATTTAGGGGGGGGGGGTTAAAAATGAATGGATGGTGTTTGCTTCACGTCGGATGAAGCGGACGTATTTATGTCGGGGGCGCACAAGTGCTACAAGGACATTTCATACAATTGCTTATAAAACGGGCAAAGGGGTGTATCATTATGTCAAATGGACATAGGTTGGAGCTTGATTGATATTGGGAAGCTAATAGGTTGGAGGGTCTGTCTTGGACACGATTTAAGAGTTAAAAACAAGTGGTAGACGTAAGGCACGGATTTCGCAAAAAAAAAAAAATACCCCAAGCATAATGAATGGAGGCTTTTTATTTCTTCTTTGTTTATCTGCAGTTGATACTTCATTTTTCAACTTTTCTTTTCTTTTTTTTTCTTTTTTTTTTCAACTTTTATTTTCGTTCGGTTATTTCCTATTCTTTTTTTTTCTTTTCGTTAACTTCTTTTTTCTTTATTTCATTAGAGTTTTTTACCACGGCTACCGACAGATACCTCGGTGGCCGTGGTTTTTCCATTCTTTATAATTCTTTTCATTAAACTACACTCGGTCTTTCGTCTTTCTTTCGTTCTTCGATCCTTTGTCTTTCTTTCCCTCCTCTCCTTAACCGGTTATCTTTTTTCTTCTTCCGCTTTCTCATTAAAGTAATTGCATGTTATCCTCGCCGCAGGTTTCTCTTAGTCAAACCTACAGGTGTGTCTGAATAAACCCTTTTCCATTATTGATAGTTAACGAACCTATGTTCGAGTAAGTAAAAACACCTTAAGACTCGAACCAAAAATAAATGGCCGGTCATATTTTCTTCGTCCATCTCTCTTATATCTTCATCATTTTCCACTCCTTTATGTTTTTTTTAACTGAATAAAACAATACGTTCCTCCAAGCGGTTCGCTTAAAATATATAATAATGTTGTTTCCGTTTTATTTTATTTTTTCATTAGTAATCCGCGGTATTTTCAAAAACGAAAACACGTCTAATTAACAAGCGTTAAAGTTTTCCAACCGAAAAATCATGGCGTTCCTTTAATCGATCCGTTTTGAAAATATAAGGAACTTGATAAGAATTCTGACATTAATTAATGGTATAAACTGCGTTTCACTATAAATCGGTGTATGAAATAAATGTCTTTATGTCACAATGGGTTTTAGCCTATAGATGTGGAACACTATGGAAGTACTATTATTGATCAAGCGTATGAAGTGCGTTTGATTATTAATGGGGTGGTGTTCGACAATAATTTTTGATATTCAATTTCAAAACACCAGCAGTACCATTGTAATATGTTTCAAACAACAGCCGTGTACCATTAGTTTTTCACTTATAACGGCTGTTTTACCTCATTGTCTGAGAGCCCAATTAGCTTGATTTAAAAAAAAAACAGTAATGAATTTTACGAACTCAATATTTTTCAATTTTTAAAATTTACAAATCTATGAAAATTTTTCTACTGATTCTATTTTTACGATATTTTCAGGGTCAATGTGAAATTTTATGCTCGTTCTAATAAATCGACTATATTTTAGACAAACGTTTTTTTTTTAATTCACCCCCGCTTTTCAAGTGCCTAATAAAAAGTAAATAATTAATTTATTCACCAAAGTTTTATATATCCCAAATTGAAGAGAAAAAGTCTATAAATAATATATTCAAATTTAAAACAAAAAAAGGTAGTGTTTTTTTAGAAATTTACCTGTAAAATTCGAAGTTTAAAACCTTTTTTTTAAACCACGTTTTTTGTTTTTTCTTTTGTTTTTTTTATGAAACCTTGGCCCTTGCTTCTTTAATTGAAAAAAAAAATTAGGGCTTGAATTACATTTTTCGAGTAGTTATAAGCTTGGAAAGACAGGGGGTCGAATAATTCACGCCTCCCATTTTGAAATGTCTAGTGAAAAGTAAATAATTAATTTACTCACCAAAGTGTTATATATCACAAATTGAAGAGAAAAGGTCAATAAATAATATATTCAAATTTAAAGCAAAAAAAAGTAGTGTTTTTTAGAAATGTCCGAAGTTTAAAACTTTTTTTTAAAAAAACACGTTGTTTGTTTTTTGTTGTTTTTTTTTTTAATGAAACTTTGATCCTTGCTCCTTTAACTGAAAAAGAAAATCAGGGATTGAATTACATTTTTCGAGGAGTTATAAGCTTGGAAAGACGGGGTGGAATTATTCACTATTTTCCACGAAATTTCTGACACACCTAGCACACCACTTCATTCCATAGAGTTCTGAGAGATCTGACGTCATCTGTGTTCTGCGGTGTTCCTGTTTGCCATATACCTTTTTGTATTGCGCCTACTCATGCTACATGACGCGGTAGGATGCTAGCAGTGTCTCGGTGAGCATTTCATTCGTTACCATTTGGTTGCCAACACACATGTACTATACCGAGTCTGGGCGTGATAATTAGGTACGTTGCGGACGGGGGGCCTCTTCGGGATCCAGGTGAATTTGGTTCCTTTCTGAGCTTGTCCATGGTTCACGCTGTCGTGCTGGTAGTTGGACCGTTCAAAGTATCGGTCAATAGTGTTCCTTCAGCCATGTGAGAATTACTTCTGTGGCGTTATAGGACACGGATTCATTGGAATTCAATTTGAAGATAATAAAGTAATAATAAACAACCAATGCGGAAAGTATTTTTTTTTTTTTTTTACACAGTGATCACCACTTATCAAGGCCCGGAAGCCACTCAGGGATAAGGGTTATTGCAAGTACATTACGTTAGTGAGGAGATTTTATGAAGTGTTTAATTAGGGGGGCGGTTCATTAGGAATTTGTTAACATTAGACTTGAAGACATCCAAGTTGTAGTCCGGAGGGAAGCAGGCAGACGGAACAGAGTTCCACAGGCGTGCAGTTCTAAGAAAGAAGCTTTGCTCATGAAATCCGCGTTTTGATTTAGGCACAGATATAGAGTGGGGAAAATTTTTCACAGTGGATTCAGCTAGACGGGTGTTTTTCGTGAAAGATTGGCGAGGGGGGACCAGGGATTGGAGTTCAGACGAGCACCTGTCATGAAAATAACGATAAAACAAGGATAGGCTCGCAACGTCTCTTCTGTGGGAGAGGGGTTGCAGGGTAGAGAAAAGGGCATCCCCCACTAAACCACGAAGTCTATTTTGTACTCTGTCAAGGCATGATAGGCTGTTTTTGGCAGCTCCTGCCCAGATATGGCAACAGTATTCCATCCTTGGCCGTACTTGGCTTTTATATAGATAGAGAATTGCATCAGTAGTGAGATATCTTCTGGAGCGGTAGAAGGATCCCACCATCTTTCCAGCGACCTTGGCAACAGACTTGATGTACGTGTTCCATTTCAGATCAGGAGTAAAGGTCAAACCCAGAAGCTTGTCAAAACACAGGGCCTCACCCAGACGAGAGCCATCCATCACAATTGATGCCAGCTAGGGATCAGAGCGTTGATGATGTAAGGATAGGAGTTTGGTTTTGGATGCATTAAAGGTAACTAGCCACATCTTCCCCCACTGAACCACGCGCTCGAGATCAGAGGAGAGAGAATCCGAGAGAACTTCGTCATTTACAGCCTTTGATGTGTTGCCGTAGATGGTCGTGTCATCAGCATAGATGTCAACGAATGATTTAAGTATGTGTTTAGGGAGGTCATTGATGTAGATCAGGAAGAGAGTTGGGCCCAGTATTGACCCCTGAGGGACTCCAGCATTTATATTGCAGACCTCCGATTTTTGTCCATCTACCACTACTCTTATGAGCCTATCGGAGAGAAATGATTTAATGATTGAGAAAACATTTCCAGTTATACCATAGCTGGAAATCTTGTTAAGTAGACCCTTATGCCATACTTTGTCAAAGGCCTTTTATATGTCAAGAGCAATTGCCCTAGAAAGGAAGCCTTTGTCAAGAGATTCACTAATCCTGTGGGATATAACCGTCAGCACATCTGCGGTAGATCTTGCAGAGCGGAAACCATATTGTGTGTCACTAAGAAGGTTATTCCTGCTGAGGTGGTTGACTATTTCTCTATTTAATATTGATTCCAGCAACTTACTCATAACACAGAGAAGACTTATTAGTCTGTACTGAGAGGGAGATGACTTATCACCTGAATTCTTAAATACAGGGCAAACTGATGAGGTCTTCCAGGGAGTCGGAAAGCACTTCTTCTTAAGGCAACGCTTAAATAGTTTCGTAAGTATGGGAGCAAGTTCTGGTTGAAGCTTTTTTAACACTATAATTGGGATGCCATCAGGGCCAGTTGCTTTACTGGAATCTAGGTTTTTTATTAGCTTGACGACCTCATTCACGGATATTTGTATGTTACCTAGCTTGTTCTGTGTTATAGGAGGAAATATGGGGAGTTGATGGCCTTCGTCGCATAGGGTAGAATTAGCTGCAAAGTTCTTTGCAAATAGTTTGGCCTTGTCTGACGCTGACGAGATAACCTCTGGTCCATTGATAATGGTTGGGATAGAACGCACACTTCTGTTCAGGATCCTATTTGTTATTTGCCAAAACTGGTGGGAACCAAGCCGCTGATCAGCTACCTTGGATTTAACAGACTGGGCATATAGCTCTCTTGCATTTTTTATTACTCTTTTACAGTGGTTGCTGGCAGTCCTGAAAGCAGCTTTAGTCTCAGTGCATCTATTACGTTGGTAGCTATGGAAAAAGTGATTTCTGTGCGCGATAGCAGCAGCACATTCTGGGGAGAACCATGGCTGGCTGTTAGGTTTTTGTTGAAATTTTTTAGATGGTATGAATTGGTATATGCCTACAATTAACCATCCGGTCAGATCTGATACTATAGAGGACACTTCCTTTTTAAACATGGAGTGCAGAGGTAAATCAGATATGAATGTACGGAAGCTATCCCAGTCAGCCATAGAGTATCGGTATACAGTACGGTGGAGGGGTACGTCTGATGGCTTCTTACATTTCGTTTTTATCTTAACTGATACGACGGAGTGGTCGGAGGATCCTAGAGGAGAATGAATGGTACATGAACATAGCTCAGGGGAAGTTGAGAGAAAAAGGTCTAGGAGGCTTGCATATTGATTGGGTGTATCGGGCACACGGGTGGGTTCGCGAACAATCTGAGTGAGGTCATAAGCAATGGCAAAATCATGACAAAACCTCCCCTCATCATCTGTCTTATTTGAATGGGTCAGCCATTCCACGTTATGGACGTTGAAGTCACCACAGATGTGGATGTTAGCCGAGGGATGTGAAGACAGTATGTGGTCTATTTTCTCAGATATGCTCTTAAAGATAGTAACTCCGCTGTTGTGGGGCCTATAGAGGGCAAATATAAATGCAGTGGTGTTAGCAAGTGCACCCCTGAAGCACATATAGGGTAAATTAGGATCTTCTCTAGAGATATCCCTGCCACATGGGAAGCCATCCTTAATGTAGGCACACATTCCATGCCCATGGCGATCTTGGGAGTCAGATTTAGCTGTTAAATTGGAGTATCCATTAATTATAAACTCATCTAGGGAAGTGGTCGGCCCTATTCCAGTTTCACATAGAAATAATATGTCCAGTTTCGTCTCCCGTAATTGGGTTTCAACCTCTGGAAGGTTGGAACGTAGACCCCTTATATTGGAGAAGGAGACCTGGTAGTAGGGGTCTACGCTGGAAGATGGGGTTCTAGGTTTAATCGAGTATTTATTCTGGAGATATTTCATGTTGAGGTTTGGGGATTTGTGGAATAGGTCGGCATACTTGGTTAGAGCAGTACAGAGAGGGAAAGTAAGAGAGAAAAAGACAGGAATTTTTTTTTTATTTGTAGCACACGAAAAGGTAAAGCCGTAACAATTACCCACTAGTATGGCATCGAGAAGCCCCACCAGAGACTACTGCATGGTCCAGATCCACTCACCAAATGGCAATACAGCAGTCCCAGTACTTTGCGCCTGCTGATAGGACAGCCTCCTTAGTGGTTAATCCAAGGTTCGGGTCCCTGACTATCAGGCGGATAACGTCAGCCCAGACAAAACGTTTACCTCCAGCACCCTTACTAGTGACATGGCAACAAGGACAGACAGAGACAGAAAAATATCCGACATCTCAGACTACTGGTCACCAAGTAGTACAGACCTTTAAGCAGCTTTTTCTTCACCCTTTGTCAGAAACATCACTCTTTGAATGAGGACTGAATGACAAAATAGGAGAAGCGAGAGTTCCTGGAGCTGCCGATAACACATCCACTGTATTATCTACTCTCCATTAAAAAAAAAAGGGGGGGAGGAGAAAGGGGAATGGGTACAAATGACTTATATCTAAGTAGTAAGTCCGGTGCAAACTTAATAATTCATGACACTTTTGGTGATAATCTCCCCTCCCATATTAATGGGTGGAAGTTTGTCGTTATCTATCTAGTTTGAATCATTAAAGTGTAATCTTATAATTAATTAAAATCCAATAATTAACTATTATCAATTTGTAAAGACTGCTTAATATTAATTTACATTAGAGTTTAAATAATTATTCAAGGTTTTAATTTAGGAGGTCCGTTTTCATGAGTGACTTTCTTTGCACTGTATTATATTTCTAATGTACTTGAACATAAGGCTAACTATATAAGGTAGGATTCGCAAGCAAGAAGAAAGTATTTTCAATACAGGCAAACTTGCAGTAATAGTATATATTAAGTATACTACTTAAATAAAGTCCTAAGTTTATCTACTCTAGAGAATAATTTCCGGCATTTTTTTTTTTTTATCGTTAGTTGCCGGCATTTTGTTTGTTTTTAAAACGTTCAGCTTTGTAGCAGGAGGGGGGACGGATAATACGGAATACAGCCAAAAAGACAGGAGAATTACAGACAAAATACATAAAACACGAAAAGCAAATTTAAAACAATGTAACAAAACATTTAGGATTAGTTTAGAGAAAAAAAATAAATAAAAATACTTAACGTTTTTGCACTAGAGATTCCGCCTGCTGTTTTTATCAACTGTTAGCTAGCATGTGCCTTTCTAAAGTGACAGAAGAGTTCTATTTCCGGATAACTTGGTCGAATGCCTATCTATAGAATAAAAGTCGTAACGTTCCTATGTGTAAAGAATATCTAATTTACATTTTTTTTTTGTTAAAAAAAAAAAAAAAAAGTTCTAGCTTTTTTTTTTTTTTTTATAAAGTCCTAAGTTTATCTACTCTAGAGAATAATTTCCGGCATGTTTTTTTTTATCGTTAGTTTTTCAAAGAAGCTCGGTACATTGAAATTCTACTTCTGTTAGACATGAGAGGGCGGATATTAAGTATTTTCAATATTGTGATAACATTACGAGATTTTATTGTAAATGTCTTACAAGGAAAAAGCGAAGTTTGAAACTCAGTCGAGCACTTTTCATGGAAATAAAGGTTTAATAAAGGCTGGCTAGCACAATCTTTTCTGCGAGAAGAGAGGCGTATAAAAGAAAAGTTGTACCCATTCACATCTTTATAAAGAACAAGTCCACATCTAGGCAGGAGCTGCTCGGAGCACTCTATCCGCGTTCAAACCGGCTTCCTAACTTACAAGGTAATGCACTTTTCTGCTTCGTCCAATCTTTCCTAGAAGAGATGTTGCTAGCCTGCCTCATCTCCACTGTTGGTTTTTAGTCTTTGTCCCCTACCAATCTTTCACAAACTCTCGTCTTGCTTCAGCTTCTACCAACAATCTCTGCCACTTTCTATCTGTGCCTAAATTTAAACCCAAATTCTATGAACAATGCTTGTTTCCTAGAACTGACTGTCTGTTGACTATGTTCTGCTGAAGTCCAATGTAACAAGTCCTTGTTGAGTCACTCATTGAATAATACAAATTCTATAATATTCCCATCAGCAACGACCACTTAGCTGCTGTCTCACTGACCACTTTACACTCATTAACCCTTATACTCGAGTAGCATTTGGACCTTGATAATAAGTGATAGACATGTGAAAAAATGTTATGAAGATTGACAAACATTTCAAATAAAAGAGTTTGACGTTTAGACTGCTCTAATCTACTCCTTTAGTGGTCGGATAACAGGGAATCATCATGAAGTAGACTAGAAGAAATATATGCTGTGCTACTAACTTTACTTATGAAGTAATTTTAAGACTTGATTTGAGTAAAAATGCACTGCAATTTTTTTGCGACACAAGGTTAATCTGGCCACAATAAATGTCTTGACTTGGGTTTATGGCCGGGTGAAGTATTTTAAAGCATGTGTTAAGTGGTATAGTGCCAGGTTTTAGAGTGGGAAACCCCGGTGGCAAGGTAACAAACACAAGGCGGAAACAAAACAGGTGTTAAGCAGCAACTTTATGGCCTACTTAGCAAAAGATAGTCATAAAAGTGGATGATAAAATGAGTAAACTGATTTTAATGTTTTATTTTTTTGTGCAATGTGGGAGATGTGTTCATGGACGTTGCCTATATATATATATATATATATATATATATATATATATATATATATATATATATATACAGGGTGTCCACAAAGTCTCGCTACATTATGTAGCCAGACTATGTGGAAGTCTCTCTACAAAATGTAGTCAGACTTTGTGGACACCCTGTATATATATGTATATATATATATATATATATATTCATTTACTCACATAAAATTAATATACGAAAGTATAGATTTATGCGCATAAGCCTGACGAATCCTAGAGTGGATGAAACGCCGAATATTCAGTGTAGCTTAATCGCCATATATATATATATATATATATATATATATATATATATATATATATATATATACATATATATACATATATATATATATATATATATATATATACATATATATACATATATATATATTTATATATATATATATATATATATATATATATATATATATATATATATATATATATATATATATATATACGAGGAAGAGAAGGAGATGGCATTCAACTAATACGCAGCTACTCTTGGGAACTAGTTAACTGCGTTACCAAAAATCGCAATATTACCATCACGTACACACTATACATTATTAACTTAGAACGCATTCGTTTGTGTGAGACTAGAACATGTTTTGTACACTACTTACGATCTTCCACCGAGATATAGATCTGACACAAGGTGGATTTAATGTGGAAAAAGTTAAGCTTCCCCAAAAACAGGCTCTCTGGGTAGTATCACATGTCACAATTGTCTAGGTTTAGTGACGTTTGAATCACGTCAGAGTCACCAATCTCTGGCCTGGTCTCTGGGTTTTGTATAGACAATATCCCTAGAATAAGCTAAGAATCACTCCAACATTTTATATGAATTGTGGATACATGTTGGGTTATAGCGAAGGAGGAAAATAAAGTATCTATACAGACATGCCTATAAGAATGGAAATTCATGAAACCTTGTGAAAATAGAAGGATCCCTACTTGGCAAGTATAAACTAAAAATATAAACAGTTTTGCAGATGAAAAAAGTCAGAAACAGAAAATGTTATATGCATATATATATACATATATATAAATGATAAAATACTATATTCCAAAATTCATTTGAGGTTACATCGAGCTGCATAAATAAAAGGTGAAATATAATTAAACAAACATTTCCACACATATATATACACATATATGTGTGTGTGTGTGTGTGTGTGTGTGTGTGTGTGTCCTTCATTATAATATACGATTAATAGACAGTTTATAGTAAATGTTGGCATGCTCCTTGCCTAACCCAAATACGCTGTTGCTGTCCAAAATTTCCTCTCCCAAAGGTAAGGACCACGGCAGATATTGGTGTCCCAGGTGATTCAGTCGCCTCAGTTTCATCTCTGAGTCAAAGTAGAATACAGATTTAGATTATGATCCCTACCATAAAGCGGGATGCTACAGAATTATGTTTGCCTGTCTTTGTGTTTCTTGGGCACTTATGGATGGAATATACTCGGCATGAAGTTATGTCGTATGGTGAGTCATGCAATAGTAATAATACTACTGCTACAAATGATACTAATACTACTACTACTACTACTATTAATAATAATAGTAACTAGTTATATAACGAATGGAATTGGACGGGATTACGCAACCTCTGGACGAAGATAGTTACCTGAAGTGATTTTTTCAATAAAATAATAATTATAGATAGAAAAAGTAATTAATAGAATTGAAGGAAAGTGTACGTAAGAAGTCATTGCTAAGAATTCCAATTAATAATACTAAATATAGAATTCAAATTAATGATACTAAATATAGAATTCCAATTAATCATACCAAATATAGAATTCCAATTAATAATACTAAATATAGAATTCCAATTAATAATACTAAATATAGAATTCCAATTAATAATACTAAATATAGCATTCCAATTAATAATACTAAATATAGAATGCAATAAAAACACAAACCGTTTGTTATAGGAGCTCAATTGCACAGCTTATCACATTTCTAATTTATTAATAATCAAAGCATGAATGACAGTGTTGAACTGTAAAAATTCTCGCCTTAAAGAAAACGACACTGTCAATTCAGGTAACTTGATTATGTAGCAGAGCTGATATCTATTCAATGCAGTCGTCTTATGCCTAAATCGCCTTGTCGATATGGGTCCGAAACTGGGAGCATGTCCTTTTCAAAAGCAACGTCTTGAGCTCGGCGAATACTTGGTGGATGGCGGTGATCAGACTGGCTTTGGTGTTGTGGGATGTCATGTCGGTGAGGTTCTTGACGATGACCAAACGAAGTAGCCCAACGGATTCAAGTCGGGGGAGGAGGGGCCAGTGAGAGAAAGGTACAAAGTCGTAGCACTCCTTCTGAAGTCAAGCCTGGGTTTCTTTGGACTTGTGTGACAGGAGATCACCACACATTTAAGTACATCTGGTGTTGATTTTCAAGCCAACGCCGAAGATGTGAGGTGGCATGATGTAACCCTCACTTGAAAGTACATCAAAGACGCCGATGCGTTGAACTGTGCCCTCAAGCGTTGGACCGTCCGGATTTTGAAGGTGCTGACAATGCCCTTATTTTCATAACTTGGATCGGTAGAGTACGAGTTGTACAATGGCGACTATACGATCTCGCTCGTTGAACATTGTTTCACTGTCGCTCTTTGGGATTTATAATAAACTGACCTAGTAGATAGCCTGCAACAAAAAAGAAAACGGAAATGGAATGTCGTCTTTTCCAGAGCGACAATTTTATCGTTCCACCCTTTACTGAAACAAATAGACGGCTTCATTTTATTTACTTAGTTTTACTTACGTTTGATAGATTCGATTTGATTTTTATTACTAAACTAGCCTGGATGCCTAGTGTTGTCCGGGTGTTTGGAGGTGTGTGTTGAGCAAAACAAACAAAAAAACTGGTAGTAGGCAGGCAGGCTGAAATCCGTACCGTAAAGGAGGAAAAGATCGCGAAAAAAACGTGACGACTTCGAAAAGAGGGGATGGCATTCGAAAATATCGGCGACAAAAGTGACCTCTCCCTGTAGAAAAGTGCCCAGTTGAGGGATAAGGAATTAATGTTTTTAGCCAATCTTTCGATATTTGTCGCCCGAAGGATAGTGCTTCAAAACGATATCGACCTCATGCAAATCCGTCGTCTCTGTTGAAGGTTTTAGGCAGACATACACACATACATTTTAGATAGACATTTTAAAGGCTTCCTTCAGTCTTGACAAACTATGAGTCGATATTGTTGAATACCAGTAGTAAGTAGAGGTTCACGGCGACTGGAAACAATTACAAAATCGCAGAAGAATTTTTCAAACTCACATTTTGCTTATCAGCATCTTCTATTGTAGGCATTGGTTTCCCCGATATTTTTCTAGTCAGAATTATTTGCAGAAAGGTAACGGGGATTACGAGAGGTATCACATAAAGGCTGTAACATACTAAGTAAAAGTGTTTACTATGGAACAATTGGATTAGAACTTGGGATAGCCATGATGTCAGTCCGTGTCGTTAACTACTTGACCACCGTCACATCCCGTTTTCCTGATTAAAAAGCGTGTATATTTAACTGTCGTTAAAAAAACAAAAAAACAAGTCATGTCAAACGAGTATGAAATTATTAAAATAAAACTACTTGAATATGTTTTTTACTTATTTTAAAGCTGTTTTTTGTTTAATACACAGCTTGTGTCAACTCTGCTGAGTTAGTACGAGCCAAAGCATTTGACAATCACGTGGAACGTCGGTAATTGCTGAGAAATCGTACATTACACTGTAATATATTAAAATATGCAGTTATACTGGAAATTATCTTTTCGCAAGTTTTAGAAAAGCTATTAGTTGTGATTCTATGTAAACGAAAAAAGATTCAAAAGAAAAGCCGACAAAAAATAAATGTTACTCCCACGTTGTAGGCAGCCATCGTGTCTGCCAGAAATTCAACAGCTTATCAAACAGATTGAACTTTTGAAATATAAAAAAAAAACATATGTATAAATGTTTATAAACACAAATAAATGATCCAGGTAGACGAAAAGAATACTAGGGATTGTAAAAATTCAAAAGTGACCTCTCCCTGTAGTTGTAAGTTTTGTCTTTGATCCCTTTTTTATTTTGTTAAGTACAGTTAAACACATACAAAAAAAATCTTAATGGATAATCTATCGGGCCACCATTTTTTCCTAGTTTCTGTATTACTTAAAACACGTTTAACGATACATCCTTTTCCTAAACATAATCGGAGCCTTAGTAAGGAAGTGATTTCCTGTGAGGTCAGCGAATACAGAGCTAGATACAAATTCAATTTAAAAAGCAAAAAAAAAAAAAATAAGAAAGAAGTTAAATAAAAAAAAATAAAGAAATGAAAGGATGAGAACGAAAAAAAAAAATGAATGTAAAAAAGGGTAGGGAAGGGGACTTGTGAATTCATTATTAATAATTTTCGCAACATCTGGCCACCGCAAATGGAAAATATTATTGCATTACATTTGCGTTTATAACAATAAGAATAAGTTCGTTATTCTGATGACAATAAAAAAGAAATGAATAAATAAAGAAAGGAGAGGAAGGCGAGTATGATAGATGAGGAGAAATAAACAGTAAAAGAGAGAGGGAGAGGGGGTTAACTTGAACTTATGTAAAGGAAAAAGATTTGTACAAAGAAACGGAAGATATAATCGTAAAAAGTTGGTATGAAAGAATGTAAAGAAGACAGAAAAAAATTAGAAAAAAAAACTAAAGAAAAAGAAAAGGAAAAAAGACAAACGAATTAAATGAAAAGGAAGAAAAAGAAAAGAAACCGAACAAAAATAGGTTTTCAAATTACAAATTAACAAATTAAAATAAGATGATGTTTCTGATTTTTTTTTTAGATAACGATCAAGAATTAGTATTCTATTATTCGGACTACTGTTCTCATCATGAGTGTTATATCACAACGTTTTGGCCGATGTAACCTCCGTGGCGTAACGGATAACTATAAAAATTATAAAAAAATATTATTTGAACTATTGTTCTGATCTTGATATTTTTTTCTTAAAACGTTTCAGACGATGTAACCTCTGACCATGTTCAGGTGCATTTTACCAAACTCATGAAGGTTTTTCCCGAACACGAGAATTTGCAGATAATTCGAACGCATCCCTTTATTTAATTCACGGGATTTCACCCTTCATGGTCTGGTCTTAGGCACTTTGCAATTGTATTCTTAATATCGGCTCTACCGAGGATTTTTTACAGAGGCCGAGAGACAACTCGATGATAAGGGTTAAAGAGTGTACAGTAGTCAATTGAACAATATAGCAATCGTTAGTAACGGAAATTCGGTAAATTTGTTAACTTAAGTGGAACGGCTCATCAAGAATTTCTTACGTTCAACTTGAAGACAGCTATATTATAGTCAGCTCGAAACAGGAAAACGGAAGACCCAATTGCAGTGAAAGCACTTGATGGGACTCTGCTCAAAGTTGTCAAAAGCTTCACGTACAGAGAGCAAGATTTTGAAGTAAAAAAAGCACTGGCTTGAAGTGCATGCCACAAGTTGACGAAGATATGGTCATCAGAAAAGTTGAAAGTGAGATTCTTTGTTGCCACAGTAGAAACATTCCTTCTCTATGGTGCTGAGGCATGGACTCTTACAAATGCGCTGAAGAAAAGACCGGATGGCTGTTACACACAGTTGTTCAGGATGACCCTCAATACATCATGGAGGAACCAAGCAACAAACCAACAGCTTTATGGTGACCTACCACCAATATCACTAAACGCACATAAGAGAAGGATGAGAGTAGCCGGCCACTTGCATGAGACACAGTGAAGAGGAAGCAAGCAAGCTAGTTTTCTGGATACCAACAGATGAACACCCAAAACCGTGGTAGAAGAAGAATGACCTAAATTGACAACCTGCTACAGGACACAAGATTGGAAAGTGTTCGGGACCTGCATGCTGCGAGATAAAATGTAAGTCGTGTAGATTCGGTGGCGAAGCGTCTTGAAAGACAACAGCGAGTGAGAAAACGACTATCGATTTCAATGACACATTTTAAATAATTGGTCTTTTTGAGTAAATTACAAATTTTGCGGTATTTTTATACATTAACGTTTACATTCGAAATATCGACTTTATATGCTTTCAGATATGCTGACAACGAATATTACAGTTAAATTTGGGGCTGATAAGTAGTTTACTAGATATCAAAAAAGTTGTTATCCAACGTAAAAGCTAATGGATGTAATCCTCCACGGTCATTTTTTTCACAACCGAGGAATTAGTAATGCGTATGAGTAACGGCTTTCGAAATAAACACCTCCAATTCCCAATGTAACAAACGGTGTTCAGAATAAACACTCCAATCTCCCCATGTTAAGAACGGCTTTCGAAATAAACACAGCCAACCGCCTTATGTTAAGAACAGCTTTTGGAATAAACCCTCCAACCTCCCTATGTTAAGAACAGCTTTAGGGATAAACCGTACTTTTTCCAATAGAAGGGAGTGAAAAATATTTGCTTTTCGTCTGTTTCAGTTGCAGGCATGCGCATGAGAAACTACTCAGTTGTGGAAATAAAATTGCTGCCAGGGATTACATTAGCTTTTACGATATATATATCATATGTTTTAATATCTGGTAAACATCTTATCAGCGTCAAATGTAACTGTGATATTCGTTGTCAACATACCCGAAAACCTATAAAAATTGACATTGACAATCCAAAAATCCCCACGAGGTTGAAATGAACCAATGAAAGATTGATACGAAAGCAATAATTCAAACGTAAACAGAAGTTTTCTTGTCCATTATTTTTTACACGAAATTCAATAAAATTTGAATTTGCTCAAAAACAATAAATTTTATGAAGTTTATGTTCATCCTCCCCGCACCGGGAGAGGTGCCAAGCTACAGTTTCATAGTCATTACAATATTGCAAATATAATTCTATTCTTTTTACATTGGAAGAATCCTACACTAGGATTTTCCATTCCGAAATCATCTTACACCGGAACTTTACATAGGGCTTTCACAAGAGAATATTCTTATCATTGTTTTGACTCTCGAGTATCATCCGACACAGTTAGACAGAGTTAATCTACAGAGAACTACATCAATCTATATAAAAGCATATGACATCAACGAGTATACACTTAAATGTCAAAACTATGAAAAGAATACGCTGTTTTCCTAGCACTAATTATTATTTAATTATGATATTACTATAAGTTACCCTTTTAATGAGATAGGTCTAACAAAACGTGTTAGTCTATAATAAGGGGGTTATCAATCTGCCATTGGAAACCGAACGTTTGGATTCGATCCCGAATTTATTTCCATTTCAAATGTGATATGAATATCCGGAACTTCTGCAATACTGCGTGGAAACTACGGTTTTAGTTTTCAGTTTGGAGAATATTATTATGAGAACACATTTATTTGATGACCAGTCTGCAGCATTTTTCTCAAATCACCTGTTTTTCATTGCCACTGATTCAATAACACTGAATAGAGAACGTCAACTACACAAATTATCACGTGGCCAGACCATAAATTCAATTGGTTACCTTATGACTAAGTTTTTTAAGATATTGCTAAAAATTGCTGCAATGTTGAATGGCTTCGTGAAAGAGCAATCTTGGCCCCTGCAAATAATGCCGTTGATGTAATCAATTATAATCTTTTGCTAGAGTTATCAATACATTTTCTAAATTTTGTTATTAATGAAGATCAAGCAGTAAACGTTCCTGTATTTTCACTACAACTGCCTGGAATGCCAAATCATGGCCTGATATTTAAGGAATGAATTCTGGTTATATCATTAAGAAATCTTGATCCACTTAAACTGTTTAATTGCATAAGGTTAGCCTCAAAATCTTTAAAAACTAAATGTTCTAGAAGCTATTATAATAACTAAAAATTTTAAGAGTGAAACGGTGTTTATTCCTCGGATTCCCCTTATTCTTTCTGAGATGTCATTTCAGTTCAAGCGTTTACAATTCCCCATGAAATTAGTTGTGCCATGTCCATAAATAAAGTTAAAGGACAAATAAAGTTGTTAGACTTAATCTTCAGACAGCTTGCTTTTCTCATGACCAGTTGTATGTTGGTTGGTAATGCACTGAAAGTCCTGAAAAACACCTGTTAGATGTCACCCTCAAAATGGTGTCTATGAGGAGGCTCTTTAAAATTTATGCTACAGGCACATTTACCAGTCTTTACATATACACCGCTGGGAACTAATTTGAAAGTTTTTCATTGGCATAATAGATTGCTTATGTCATTTTTATGTATATATTGTTAAAACAAAAGGATATTTAAGAGTTTTCAGATATGCCCTGTGATATAAAATAATAATTGCAACTAGCGGGAACTTTCCTATGTAATATATTGATGTTGGCATGTTCTGGATGTTCAGTGTAAATAGAGACCCCTTGATATAATTGTAACTCTTTTGATAAAATAGCAAAAGTATAAATATAAGCGAGCAGGGTCGCCCAAAAGCACCCGGTCATAAAAATGCGCTTAAATATGTTTGTATATATTATTATAGAGTCAATTCGATTCATATATGGTATAAAGTTGTGATTCACAAAAATGAAACATATAACCATTTAACGTAAGTGCATTAGTTTAATCGACACCGAAACTAAAACTTATAAAGAAATATATATGCATATAAATTAAATTATTTAAGCGATAATCGAAACCGAAAGCAAAATTTATGAAGAATATTTGGTAAAATTATTAATTACAAGACATTGAATGGCGTCTATAATATACATCTGACCTGTCTGTTGAAATGTATGGATGTATTTATGTATGCTTGTATGTCTGCCATAAGCTTTCGACAGAGGCGACTGATTCACACGAGGTCGGTAACGTTTTGAAGCTTGACCCTTCGGACGACACATACCGAAAAATAGGCTAAAACAGTAATTCCTTCATCCTTAACTGGACACGTTTTTATAGGGAGGGCTCCCTTTTTTCGCCGATATTTTCGAAAGTCATCCCCTGTTTTCGATTAACAAGTGTTAATTTAAACCTTTGTCACTTCCGGTTTGACGATGGACGCAACAACAAAGATATCCCGTATTTTCTTTCACGTTATTTTCGTCCTTCGTGGTACAGGTGCGAACCTGACTGCCTACTACCACTTTTTTTCCACACACACCTCCAAACACCCGGGCAACACCGGGCACACAGGTTAGTAACAAATAAACGACAATCACTCTGAAGAAAAAAATGTAAGCCTGACACACAAAATAACACACGCGCTATCGTATTAATATATAGATTATTACATCATATTTTGAAAGAAGAAGGACTAAAATATAACATATTAAACGAGAAATGAGGATTAGGGCTACTGGTGAGACGTCTATGATATAAAATTCACTTACTGCACTTACCTTATGGGGATATGGGGGAAAAGCCATTATGAATTAATGTTTCATTTAATTAATAAGATAATTATGTTTGAGGACGGAATACTCAAATATATCAAATAAAAACCTGGCAATTCCGGGTACTTCAGCTAGTATTTTTTGTAAAACAATTACACAGTGATTGGTTTAATATCATTTCGAGAATATAACGGGCAGTTTTCTTTTTTTAATAATACAAATATTTAATGAACATTTTGTTTTTTTTAGATTTCTGAAGTAAAATCAATTTCATTTAATTGTCTGAAGATAGCGGTTTCAATCCTATCCAAAGCCGGCCAGAGGCTTACTTGGCCAAGACCTGGCGAGAAAACAACAAATATGGATGACAGTAATCGCTGTGGATGCAGTTAGGAGATTTGGAGTCTCTATCCAATCACAGTTTCCACCTGAAGAAGGCCAAAGGAATAGTTGGCCGAAACAACGTGAAACAACAACTAAAAAGATGAGGATAATAGTGCGCAATAAATGAATAAATTATTAAAATCAATTTCATTACATGTTTTAATTACAATCATGGACGTTTTATACTTTCCTTTTTATTATTTGGGTTCTTCGATTTGTATCTTGTCAAACTCGGGAGTCTTTCTGTTGAACTTGAGAATGTGTACGAAACTTCACATAGAAATACCTTTAATCAACCGGAGGCGGGAAGCATTTTCTTATTTCGTCAGTAGAAATCTTAAGAAATTCGCAATTGTAATCTTTGGTCGCACCCATTGGGGATTGCACCTTTAAATACCAGAAATATAACTCTTACAACTTAATTTAACCATACCCTATTCACTGCACCATGGGTCGTTGCTTAAATATTTTCTAATTAAAACAGAAAATAATTTACAAAAAAACATGAAAAAGAAAATAGTTCACCAAAAGAATATATTTCAAATATAATTGTTTAAGAAAACATATTTTATTCACATATTTTTAGTAAAATCTATACTCTTATGAATTTATTATTATTATTTTATTTTTTTTTTGTGCGTGTATTGATATACATATTAAAAACCGTTTTACTATGTATTTGCAAAGAAAATAAAACTTTGTTATATATGGGTCGTGGCATTGCATTCATCTGCAAAAGATCTAGCTAACTTGCATATTCTTTTAAACATTCATTTTAATTAATTCCCTATTAGTTTTTCGGTGTTCTCATGGGATGGTCACCTTCAGTTTACTACTACGTGTAATTATATTCATGCAGATATTCTACATGATCTATACTTGCGTATTATTGGCGCAAAAAAAGATTATAATAAGCACAAACATCTTTATATATATATTTCTATATGCGTATATTTATTTTTTTTAAGTTTCCTACTAAACTCCTTTGTCAGTTTTTGGTCTCCAGACATAAACCCTAATATGTAGGTATTCGAACCCATGCTAAACTTCATATTTGGGTTTTAGCCGGGGGAAAATCGGTGCATTTTGTGAAAAATTAAAAAAGAAATATGGGAATTTCTAAGTGAAATCTCTTCGTAGCTAAGACATTAACATCAGAGAAAAAAGTAAATCGTAAGCTAAACGTTTTTGTTTCGATCCTCAGTGTTGGCGCATGAGTATATTTTTTTAACTTTTTAAATCATTACTATATATTGGGCTCAATATAATGTAATAATAAATACGAAATGTGCATTTATCAAAATATCATATTTAAGCGTATTTTACGACCTGACAATGCTGAGTGGCCTGCTAAGTATCTAAAAAAAATAATTTCTATCCGGAAGTTATTTTAACAGAACACCGTTTTTTGCTGACGTTGCTCAGAATCGTCGCTATCCTAATATAAATCAGTGAAACTCACTCTTCAAGAACTAATATGTGTCGACGAATATGGATCAATAAGTAACAATAAATATCGAAAACAAAAACGAAAAGAGATGACAAAATAATATAGACTGGAAGTTTGTAAGGCATTCATTTATTCCGTATGTAATTCTGCTGAACAAACCGGATTCGAATTTGGTGAATCAAGTTTTATAAACACTTACCCACCATCAGCTCCCCAGGAAGTGGGAAGAACGCGTATAAATGAATTAAAAGACAAAAACAGGGAAAAACTGAAATTATTTTGAAAATAAAATAAATTAAATATTAAATCGGGCATAGTATACACATCATTATGTATATGTATGTATCCTGGAATTCACTAGCATATATACTTCGATACAAAAAAACAAAGAAAAGAAAAAGTTATATGTATTACTAATTCAAAATTGTTATATGTCAGTCTGAAGCCCATGCTGTGATATTACTTCTTATTTTTAATGGAGATTCAATAATGCTTGTTTTTATTAACTTATAATAAATCTGTTTAGCTGGGTATTGGTCGTCTTATCGGAATGCATTTCAACCGAGAGTTATAGAGTATAGAGAGAGTTTTTAAAGATGTTAACCTCATTTTAAGTGCAATTGTTTGAATCTCTCTTATACTTAGTTCACTGCTAGGTAGTTTTGGAATTTTTTTTTCATAAGTTCTTATTATAACTAGAATAATATATATCTTCCTATAATTCCAATTTCTTTTCATATCATACATACGACCTTGGTATTTCGTTATCTTTTCTCTCTCAGCACTGTTTAACTCAGTATCAATGGGGACACTAACTTCTACTAAGGTTGCTTCTTTCCCCCTTTTGTCCAATATCACTATGTCATGTTTAATAACTCCGTTTTAAGGGACGTTTTGTAGATACCTAGTTGTAGGAATCGCATAGTCATAATGAATGATATATATTTCAAACAGTTTTTTTATATGTTCTCAGATCCTGCTGCTGTATTCGATATTCCACTTTTCACAGATCGCCCATTGGAGTTATTTTCACATTTCCTTGTGTCACATTATATAGTAGCTGTCCACCAACAGAACCTTACAATTTAATGTCAAGTGGCTCACACTCTCTACTTCTGTATGGCAAAAACTGGACTTGTTGCCATTGCTAGGACCAGTGAATGCCTCTTTGAATGCGGCACTATATAATTATTTATATATTAAAAAAAAAAAAAACATAATATATATTTATCTAAAGACAATACGATATTATATCTTCTAAGAGGTTTAGTTGTTAATATTTTACAGAGTAGGCGTAGATTATGAAGCAATTGTCATGAAAATTACTTTACCTCAAACCCTGTCCCATTGCCAGTGTTGCGTACCCTTGCCTGTTTTAAAAGTATGTTGATATAATGTGCTCTGGTAAACTCGTCGCACTTGCCCTCCCTCGACGTACATGCCCCCCGATATACGCGCTTAGCAACAAAATCACACCCCTTCGTTATTGAAGCCCCCAAATGCCTGAAAACTTTCTACTCTAATAGTATCTCTCGAAGAGCTAGACTTTCAAATTCTCTTTCTGCTATCTGTTTTCCTGACAGATATGAAGAAATTTAAATCCAACGTAAACGAACACGTTTTTTTTTTCTTGGGCATGGTCCCAAATAATAGCCGCGTACGTCTAAGTAGCGATATGCTTTGCTAGTGGTGAATGTGAGTAAGAAAAAAAATTAAAAAATGAGTAGAGGAAGACGAGCAACGTTTTTCAGAAAGAGGTTTTGGGGAGAAGAAAAACACATCAAGACAAGCGATTAAAGAGAAAGACAGAAATAACAATATCTAGAATAAGAAGGGAAGTTACATGGAAAAAAAAGTCGCCTGTTTGTGTGTGAGCTCATAAACACAGCGATGGTTCCGTCTTTTTTATGGCGGGTGGGAATCTAAATGTTGCGGGTGGACAAGGAATGGCGCAGAAGTGTTAAGAAAGCATCAATATACATAGCAATATGTCGCCGAATTGTTCGTTTGCACCTCGATGCTTCGTAAGATCAAACCGCATATTTTATGCAGAGTTGCCCAAGTGCGCCCCCGAGTACCTGACGCCTACAACGTGTGACACCTTCGGCGGGCATCTGTCCTCAGATTTTAACAGCGCGCGTTCTGAACACGCTCCTGTACTGTCGTCCTCCTCTTTCTCTCTCTCTCAATCCCCCTTTCTCTCTCTCTCTGTCTCTCTCTCTTTCTTTCTCACCATTGTCTAACACACTTCTTTTAAGGATGTGTATTTCGTTAGTTGAAAATTTGTATCAATTGTTTTCCCTTTAAAATCATACTGTTTTTTAATCAGATATGTTTCTTTACACACACCCCTTCCCTCTTTTCTTACACCTCTCTCTCTCTCCCTCTCTCTCTCTCTTTCTCTCTACTATGCATAGCTTCCCTATTTCTTCCTGGCACCCCTTCTTTCTTGCTCTCTTTGGATATCGGTGTCTACCCTTTTTCTCCAAATAACGTTCTCTAACTTTCTCCTGTTAAAACATATTTTTTTCTTTGAAAGTGTGCAGCAGTTATCTCTATAAAATTCTGCTATATTTTATTAACAGTTTCTGTGTTCCCCCACATCCCTCTCTCTTTCCTTCTGTCTATCTGTCTCTCTCTCCGTCACATATCTCTCTTTCTCTTTTCTTTTCTGCACTATTCTGTCACTGTCTCGTTTTAAATACATAACACTCTACCTCTTTCTCTCATTTCTTTCACTCTCTTTCTCATGCGCACGTTACTTATCTTTATGTCGCTTTCTGTCGCTGGCTTTTCTCTTTCTGCAAGTCTTCCATTCCTTGCACTTTCTTCCCTCTCGTGCGTAATCTTTTCTTTCTCTATTATCATCTAATGTTCCTAGTCTAAAAACATCAATATGTTCGATCCCTTTCTTGTTCTTCCGTACTTGCATAATTTTCTAGCCTTAAACTTAAACAATACCTTTTTATAAACGTCTATGCCCTTTCTTAAAATTGTGTACGGATTATGTACATTTAAAAATATATGGTTCCCTTTAAACAAATCATGTTCTCTACACGCAGCTCTTCCACTTTCCTTAATTTTCTACCTAAGCCCACTTTGTTATTTCTTCAGCAGGCTTTCCTTGCTCCTAACCCCCTGCCCCTGATTGATAAGGCATTTTTCTCTCTTTTATTTTCTTTAAAATTCTCTATTTTTTCTCTTTAAATGGGTCTAATTATTTCTTTGAAAATTTCCACCAGTTCTTTTTCGCCTTATAATTTTCATCTTTTTTTAAAATTTAATAACAGTTTATTAATGAATTTATTCCCATACTATATACCAGACTTCCATCCTCATCCTCATCACACACTCTCTTTACGTTATCCCTTCTTGTCTCTTCTCCATCTCTCTTCCCATCATGCTTTTACAGTTCCTTTTTACATGTATCCATTTAAGCGATGAAGCGATTCCAATATTTTCACAATTCTAACCCAAATAGCCATTTCGATTCTGACTTTTTAAAAATCAAAAGTATATGATTATAGAATTGCGTTTTGTTTATTTCTGAATTATCGTAAAAAAAAAAAAAACCATATGTGCATATATTTTCCCAAGCTTAACGATTACAATTTTGAGGATTAATATATCGATTTTAGTTTTACTGGTAGATTAAAACAAGAAATATGTACCATTTTATCATGAGTACCAGCATTATAAAATTTGTAATGTTTTTACCAAAAAAGAAACACAAGTAATTAATAAATCGGTCTCAATTTTTTTGATTTCGATATTTGTTTCGATACTCCTAAAAGTTCCGCTTTGTCTTATTTTCCCATTTCGATTCTTTTTAATCTCTAAAACATTGTATATTTTGATAATTTATTTGTAATTTAAAATTATGCCTTATATTGTTAATAAATCATTTTCAAAACACTCGTCCTGTTTGCTTTCGCCATCTCTTTCTTTCCTATCTCTTTCTCTGTGTTTCCTCTGTTTATGCCTGATTCTATCTGTTTCTCCTTCCAAAATGTGTTCCCGTCTCTCTATCTTTCTCTTCAGAATTCCTTTACGTCCTCATTCCAAAACCCTTGCAAAGAACAACTTACTGTAAAACTTGCGGTGAACGCTATGTTTTACGGTTGTTTTAAACTTGGCACGGAAATCTAAATTTTGTTACGTTTTACGTCCAACTAACCATTCACATTCGACATGTCAACTTTTCTTGGTTTTCGGGTAAGCTGACAAGGTAGGGGTGTTTATTCCGAAAGCCGTTCTTAACATGGGAAAATTGGGCGGTGTCTATTCCAAAAGCGTTTCTTAACATGGGGAGGTCGGAGGTGTCTATTCCGGCAGACATTCTCAACATGAGGAGGTTGGGGGGTGTCTATTCCGAAAGCCGTTAATAATATGGGGGTTGGGGGCGTTTATTCGTTGTACGCACACACGAAAAGCTACAAAAGTCCATATTTCCACGGTAAGTTGCACTTATATAAAATCTTTTTAACAAATACCGAAAAGATATACAAAATTGACTTTTAAAAATTAAATTATTTTTTTGTTTATAAAATTGTCTAAAAAATTATATATATATATATATATATATTATATATATATATATATATATATATATATATATATATATAACGGCTAAATACGGACCAAAAAGCATAATGAATTACAAAAATAAAAAAATTAAAAGAAAAGGTTATCAAAGCTAAATCGAGGAAAATACGATTTAAAAAAAAAAAGTCATGAATATGACAGGGTAGGAAAAAAAAAGCAGAAATAAACGGGGGAAATTACATAGAGACTAAATTAAGTCCAAGAAGATTTTCTTTTTGCTTGCAAAGAGAAGATCTCAAAGACTTAATAAAAAGAGTCTCTAAAATTTTCAAATGATAGGGCGAGTGCGACTTATTAAGAATCGTAAACATGTCAGCACTGAAATTCGTGGCACACGCATGGTTATTTATAAGATGGTCGCAAATCGCAGAAGCATACGTATTACTCAGAACATCCGAGGGTGAAAAATTTGCATAACGAATCTTTGAAGGCAAACGAAAATCTAATCTTTGCGATGTTCGCCCAACAAAGTGTGCACTGCAACTACATTTAAATAAATAAATAATAGAATTATTATGGTGGGGGGCATCTTTGCGAATAGACGGCAACATAGGTGTAGTTGAAAAAACAACACGCGGGTTCGATGCAAAATAACACCGTTCAGAAATGTTTATCGTAAACCAGATTTTACGGGTCTCTATACGCGTTGGGACTCTTTTTGCCCTATAAAGCATGAATATAATTTAGTCAAAACTTTAGCACATAGGGCCTTGATAATTTGTTCTGACGTTAATTTGGATGACGAACTCAAATTTATCAAGAAGACCCTTTGTAATAATGGTTACACCTTGGATATTGTTGAAACTACTATCAATAAGAAAGTTTCTAATTTTCATAAACCCAAAGAAATTATAGCTAATAGATGTCCTGTGTACCTACGTCTACCCTGGCTAGGTAACATCAGTGGCTGTTTTGCTAAGCTAATTTCTTTGTCTTGGTCTCTATTTAGCCGTTATAAAATTCTGTACCCCCTGAAAAATGTTCATATATATATATATATATATATATATATATATATATATATATATATATATATATATATATATATATATAGTACGATTGTTGGATGTTATTCTTTCGATTACTTTCGATTTTGAAGGTTAAAAAAAAAGATTAAAACGGGACGAAAGTTACATTTTCCGTTCCATTTTTATAACAACCGTAAAACAGCGCGTTCCCCGCAAGTGTTACCCAACTTAGTTCACCCACCGTCAAAAAATTATGTTGCTTATTTATACTTTTTGTTATTTATATTTAAATTTCCCTTTAATGTTTCTATGATTTCGTCTATAATATAGCTTTGTTTTATAGTGTGTCTGCGACGTAAAAAATGACGCCATACTATTTTCGTTGTATATTAACTTATATAACAAATTTCTACTTCAGGTCATGTAGAAAATAAAGTCCAAATCTTATTGATAAATGGCACTAATACTTCAGGTGAACTACTGCTGATGTTATTTTCAACTTATATTTACTGCAAATAGCATTGCAATTGAAACGTAAAGAGCTACTATGAAGTAAGAATCATTTACATGTACATCTGAATTCGATGCCATGTAACAAGATGATTGTTCACATTACATTTACGCTTTACATCTTGCTATAGCCACAGGAAACGTCAAGCAGAGAAGGAAATTCCATAGAATAGCTCTTCAAGGGGATAAACTATTAGAGAATAATGTCTTACCGGAGAGAATAATCTCTTACCGGAAGCTTTATATTGAAGCGGTGTAATTTTCCTGATTGCCGGCCTTTCCTGATGGTATTTACATTAGGAAGCAGAAGTGCACCAATATTATAAGAGGAAATTCCGTGGTAGAGCATGTATTACAAGCACTGAGATGAAATATTGTGACGATGCGACAGAGAATTGCATTTGATAGACAGAGTTCAACCCCGACAAACCCGACAAGCTACTAAGTCTCATCCCTTTACAGTAGAGATCCCTAGGTGCAAGAAAGCCTTTTACTCCAATAGTTTCTTCCCCAGAACTGCGGGTCTTTCGAACTCCCTTCCGGGATTCTGCTTTCCCAACTGCAATGATATGCAGAAGTTCAAGTGTAATGTTAACAAACATCTTTCTACTCTTCTCCCTTCATAATGACCCCGCTAATTAATTCCCTAATAGTAGCCCCCTGCTTCAAAGTGGCACTGTGCCTTGTTTGGGGTGAAAATTGAATAAAAAAAAAAAGAAAAGTGATTTCTCCTGAGAAACACATAACAATATAAACAATTATATTTGCCATTACACACAAGATATATTAGCAAAACCATATTCTTTTTAGTCGCATATTTATGCTAATATATATGACGACGTGTCATTCACTACGTTGCCCTCAAAAGTGAAAGAAAAGCCTGAGAGAATTCTCTTGAAAACAGAATCAATACTAAACTATCGTCAAAAAAGAAGGTAATATCTGAGTGCATAATCACATAGCATTAAAAAAGATAGTGTAAGGGTTATTCCTTCAGTAATGGCTCCTATATTTCATTTCGCCCTAAGATATCAGAGGGGGCTACTAATTGTATTGTTTTGATGATTAAACCTATGCATTCATGACCTGAAAGCTCAATCTCTCTGTTGCAGATATTGACAGTGTAAGAATTTCCGAAAGTAAATTTGTCACGGACGTGCTTCAGAAGCAGAAATGCGCCATGCAGAAAAAAATTGAACTGATCAACATTCAGCAGCGTCTGTTGAATGTTCTTGATTCCGATGCAGTTGATGTCAATACGGTTAGAATATGGAATCGTCATTTTCAGTATAGCTACTAATATGTGCGTGACAAAGCGCGCAGGGGGTTTTTATGGTCGAGGCATCGTTCGTTGCTGACAAAAATGCATTGAGAATGATCGCGAATATGTAGAAAAATAAATTCCGGAGCAAAATATCTCGCTCGTTTTAATGTATTCCTTCTATCTTCGTAGGTCTCTAGCGTTTTATTTTTTTAATTAAAAAGAGGAAGGCATACTTTTTCGGAAGATCCTTGCACATTTCCCTTTCTAAAAGCACAAGTGACTAGGGGTTGTATAGCCATATAACATATACTACACTCCCTCCCTTCAAACAAAGAATAGAAGTAAGTCACATTATAGATAATAAACACGAACAAAACAGGCAACAACCCACCAACCGTAATAAAGAGCTCATAATATCTGCAAAGACGACATCATTAACCCAGAACGGATATGGCGCTACCCTTTCAATTAAAAGGATCAAGTAATACAGAGGGGATTAGTTTCATGGAAACAGAACATATATAACATTAGACTCTCCCAAAGTCAAAAGAAAAGCTTGGCAGAACAGATTCTATAAAAGGAGGAGTATAATGTCTATGTTAATACTCACGTCGATTTTGACGCATAAGGTTGGTCTCAACAACTAAATTGTTCGGAAATCCACATATATGGTTTGTTTATAATGAAGAAGGCTTTGTGCGAAACCAACTATTTTGGAACAACTGCTAATCTCAGTCGGTGTAATGCCTACCAAAAGAAGTGTTTTACACCAGAGTTTTCTTCTCGAATATGTATGTCTTAACGAAGACTGAGAGCACATCATTAGCAGTGAATTAAACGCGCATCTACATAGTAAACCTTGAAAATTTCTACATCTTGTGAGAACGGGTGGTTCAATGTGATCATGCTGTTCACATAATGAGCATAGAAAAGACAATTTTCCCCACAAAATAGGAGGTCATCCCTGAGATTTTGGTATCTTTACCATTTGTAAGGAGCATAGTTTGTGTATGTCGTCGTATCCGTCTGTCAGTGACATTGAGACATTTTCTCATTTTTACATCGATTTATATATATATATATATATATATATATATATATATATATATATATATATATATATATAAGAGACTTGTCACATCTTAAAAGACAGTTCGTAGGTAAAGTAAAAAATATTTGTAAACCAGAACATGTCAAGTAAAATTTTATTAAATGATAAATGTATTTAGTTATTTAGTTTTTGATTACCGTTACATTCAAAGACGACTGTTTTTTTTTTTTTTACTGTTTTTTTTTCCTGCATTTAAGATGTTAAAGTCATTACGGTTTAAATCCTCGCAGAGTGAAGAAAAAGCTCTGTCAAGCTGTAACGATGTGCAGATTACCTTTTAGTCGGGTAGAATTGTTACGTCCAGATAAGTTTGCCTTTTCGTTGAAAACTTCATTTTTCAAGGTAACTATCTCTCGTTCTGTCTATCTATCTATAGCTATATCTATGTCCTATAAAATTCTATACAGTACATAAACTTTCTCTATCTAACAATCTATAGCCAAATCTATAATCTATAAATTTCTATAGCAAACCCCACTCTCAGTAAACGTTTACTTCTACTTGTGCTGCTACCATTGTTTAAAGGCAACATGCATAGCGCTGATTTACCCGACATAGGTCCAGTAAAAACAGACAAAAGTTTATGGAAACTAGAAGTAACAAAGAGGAAATATATCAATACCACTAGAAAACGCATGGAAGCGCAGAAAAAAAACCTGTGGTTGGTGGTAAATCTACAAGTGTAGTAAATAATGGCCAATCAACAATTCCCACATTATCTAACAATCATGAGGCTGTTTGCACGGCAACCGAGAAAGTTAACATGCCTGTTCGTCAGTTTACCACAAACTCTACTTTGGACCCAGCAAACCACTTTCTCTATGATTTTCCTTTGCGGACAGAAACACCACTAGATGATCTAAAAATCATCCCTGCTTAAGTACATGATATAATAAAAACCTAGTCACCTCAAACGTATGTAAGCCTGATCTCATCCAGGCTGTACTATTTAAAAATGCTCCGCTGAGGTTCCTCTAGTTCTCTCAAACCTCTTCACTAAATGTATTGACGGATCATGCTTTCCTGACTGCTGGAAAACTGCTTCTATGGTATCAGCTTACAAGAATTCTAGCGAAAAAAACTGACCAATTAAATTATCGCCCCATTAACCTCCTCCATCTTTTCGCCAAAATAGTTTGTCCATAATTAAGCTCTTGTCCACCACCTTCCAGTTGCTAAATTTCTGCCCGAACATCAATATGGATTTAGGTAAGCCCGTTCGACTGCAGGTATCCTAACTGTAATCTCTGATCGGATATACTATGCACTGGATTAGGCAGGGGAGGGGAGGGCAATAGCTTTAGCTATATTAATGTCTAAGGCTTTTGACAGAGTATGGCACGGCGGTCTTCTCAGTAAAATCAGATTCTATTGTATTACTGGACAAATACGTAACATAATTGAATTCTTCTTAAGCAAGAGAAGAATTCAGGTTGTCCTCGACGGTCGTACGTCAAACAATATGATATCAATGCGGGTGTTCCTCAGGTGTCGATCCTTGAACCTTTATTAAACTGATATTCATAAAGGACCTTGATAAAATAGTGTCTGAGATGCGTATATATGCTGACAACACCACGCTCTATAACAGGTACGAGGGGAAAACAAATGAACACATATCCAAGGCAATGGCGGAAATCCTATAGAGTAACTGACAGTCTCGTTTCCTTTAATAATTACAAGAAATTCTCAACCGCTAATAACTATGGCTAAATATATATTGAAAGTACTTCGTTCAAACCCCTCGGCTTGACGTTCACAGGGAAAATGAGTTGGAGCAGATACACCGAGAGCATTGTCACGGCTGCTGCAAATAAGGTGGGTTCGCTCTACTATGCTAGAAAGTTACTTTTGCCTGAATATATCCTTTACCTCTACAATATCAACATTCGCCCATGTATGGAGTATTGTTGTCACATTTGGGCTGGTACACCTGCTACTTTTTTTCTTATTCCTGGACAGGCTTCTAAAAAGTCGCCAACTTGATAGGTCCTGAACTGTCATTTAAGCCTCAAACTATGTCCCATCATCAAAATGTTGCATCCCTTTGCCTGCTTTACGAGTATTTTAATGGTGAGTGCCCCAACGAACTACAAGCCCTTGTACCCCCTCGACGTAATTTCCCCGGGATAACAGCAAAATCCCACCCCTACACAGAAAGTGGCACTGTGCCGTGTTCAAGGTGACAATTTAATTAAAAAAATCTATTTATGTATGCATATGTATATATATATATAACAGAAAAAAAATAAAACTGTTAAGTTGAAATTTACAATCAAAAGTTAATGCTCGACTGAATACGCCGAAAAATAATTTCCAGTGTAAATTGTTTTTTGGAGTATTCAGTCAAACAATATATTTTGGTTGTAAATGTCAACTTTCAGTTTTAATTTTCTTTCTCTTATAATAAGTGCTACTCTCTATTGTTTATTGGGCTATTTATTTTGTTGGGATTAAATTATCTAATATAAATACTGGTATTTATATTAGATTGAAGTTTACCATTGTATATCAAGTAAACACTACATCCTTTTGATTTTATTACATTGTTTATATATATATATATATATATATATATATATATATATATATATATATGACTACTTCAGTTAATCACATAAATTAATATACGAGAGTATAGATTTATGCGTAAACTTCAAGTATTTACTTCAGCAGTGATCAATACGTATGTAAAGCTAGGTAGGAAGTTATAAAATATATATGGCGATTAAGCTACACAGAATATTCCGCGTTTCATCCACACTAGGATTCATCAGGCTTACAACTAAAATTTATTGCTTGACTGAATACTTAAAAAAATCAAGCCTGACGAATCCTAGCGTGGATGAAACGCGGAATATTTTGTGTTGCTTAATCGCCATATATATTTTATAACTTACTATATATATATATATATATATATATATATATATATATATATATATTGTGTCTACGTAGGTATGTATATATGTATGCATAGTGTTTCAAAGCATAGTTTTAATAACTAATTTGTATAAATAATTTATAATTCTCAAACTGCCTCTCATAGTTTGACCGGAGAAAGCACATATTTATAATTTCTATTAATATAACATGGAGGAGAAACAGATCTCCTGCATGATGTTTGAAATTTGAGTTTTCCAAATGTTCATTCGAAATACACTTCTAACTGGAGTTGAAATTACTCGGTGCCAAATCAGCGGAGTCAGCATATAAGAAAGGATAATGATAGAAAATACGAAGAAAAAGTAAAAAGAAATTATTTGAAGAACTAAATTCCTAGAATTTAAAATCAGCGAAACATAGAATTATTATTTTTATGAAAAATATATTCTTTTTCAGTTTGTTGATTTTGTAACGCTTTATAAAATTCCCGGTTGTTCAAGTTTCATTTTAAAATCTATATTTTCTTCGTTTTGTCTGTCTGCCTGTTTATTTGTCTAATTGTGCACCCTTTTCTCGTAAACTCCTGAGGCGATCTTGCGACAATTGTGTATGGACTTTGTTATGATAAGGCGGATCGAACTGAGTATCATGCAATTCGTTCGATGCAGAGTAAAAGATTAATAGGGATCAATAGCATTAAAATGTATAAAGGTTGGGACGATTTACCGGAATCAGAAATCAGAAGAAAATAGGAACTTTTTGGAGTGTCAAGATGGGTATGGGAATTAGAAAAAAATTGGGTCTAATTTTCGATTTTGAAACGATTATTTTTATTTTTTTAATTGATAAGAAAATAATGAAACAAACACAAGTTTATTGATTAATTAGACGTTCTTTTTTATTTCCAACATCAGACTAAGGGCCACAGAATGGATTAAAAATACCAAGCCATAATATTGATTCTCAGTCTAATTTACAAGATGATACAAGATACAAAACTGCCGCCCTATAGAACAAAACACTACAGATTAATTTTAAAACTTTTATTGAACTTTAAAAAAAACAATTCAGATAACTTGGTTATGTAGTAGAGCTGACATCTATTCAAAGTAGCCGCCTTCAGCCTCAATTATTGCCTCGATACGGATCCGGAACTGGGGGCATGTTTTCTCCACAAGTGCCGACGGGAGCTTGACGAATACTCTGCGGATGGTAGTTGTATTAGTTTATGTTGGTGCTGTTCTCGACGTATGAAACACGAAGTAGTCTAGCGGGTTCAGATCGGGGGAGAAGCAGGGCCAGTGAGAGAAAGGTACACAGTCGTAAGACTCCTTCTGAAGCCAAGCCTGGGTCTCTTTGAACTTGTGGGCCAGCGCTGAGTCCTGCTGCCAGCGACCACCTGATTGCATCATGGGATCACCACACTCTTCATATCCTGATGTTGACTTTAAGCCGACTTCGAAGATGTAAAGTGGCACAATGCCACACCAATACCATAACAGTGAGCCTTTCGATTCGTTGAGCTGTTCCCTCAAACGTTGAACCGTCCAGATTTGCATTTTGAGGGTGCTGGAAATGGTCTTTTTGTCATAACCGGAATCGGTAGAGAACATGAATCGTAACGCGGTGCCTCTATAATCGCGATCGTTACACATTGTGTCACGTTCAGATATGATAGAAGGCTTCTGTCGCTCTTGGGATTTGTACACAACTGGCCAACCAGTGGATCATCTGAAAAACCAAAAAGAAAAGCGTTTTTCATCAAGCATAAGTGTAATGATGTCATTTTATTAGGGCGACAATTGTATCGTTTCACTTTGTATATCTAGATCTGTGTGTGTATGTGTGTTTATGTGTGTGTGTGTGAGAAGTTGTTCTCGATGGACTGATTATTTTTTTAATTTCACGCAATAATAATTTATGTATATATGTTTTAGATAGGGCTTGCCGGTATGCCCTCCGATAAGTATACAAAATCAAAAATCAAAAATATCTTACATAAGAAAGAATAGTTTGATTTTGACCGGAATGCACATACAGCGAACGCTGCAAGTGTATTTTAGAAGTTTAGTCACCGCATTAGCAGAAAGGGACCTGTGTATGAATTCAACATTAAGTTATTTTCTGATACATGCGTAATGTTATGACCCTTTAGGCTGTGATCATAGCGTATTATCTGTTAACTGTGGCAAGCGGGGTCAATGGTCAAGACATTATTATTATTGTTATTGTATTCTTATTAATTGATTTGAGCGACGGATGGTCGCTGGATCAGTTATTATGATTAGAAGAATAAACAATTAAATTACGGAAGAAATGATTGGCGTGTGAATCGCAAAAGGAATGTAAAAATAGAAAATACACGTAAACATTATTTTGGGGTTTTGAATAAACAAATAACTAGCTATGGATTGGGTTGGTCTGAGACACGTAATTAGGTGACGCAAGAGAACACGTGATGTAGTTAGTTTTGGAGAGATTCAGGGAGTTGAGGATTGACCACCAGAGCGGACAGACGTCTGGGCAGGGGTGGACAGACAGCTAGGAGCGGTTTGTAAGAACAGAAATGTAGACGAACTGCAGATCCTGTGAAAAACTTTCGAGACAACTGTAATACATTTTTATTATAAAAATATAAAGAGTTGTTTTAATGGTTTCACAAATAAGAACAGATGACTCAAGTGGTTGGTGCTGATCGCTTCATGGTTCGTCACGGAGCAGCGGGAGATACAGAAGAACTCTTCAAGAAAAAGGTATGAAGCATATATTATTATTCTTATATATGAACTGTAAAAATATCCCGTGTGATAAGTCTGATACAACATGACTCAGTTTACACGTCAATATCATGTCCTCCTAGCTAAACAACATATGATTTATACGTTTATTATCTGTCCGTTAAAAGAACAATATCTTGCATCCACTAGATAACACATGACACGTTTTAATATATCATCTCCTCCAATATAAACCAAAATCAATATACAACACATGGACGAGTTCGAAATAGCTGTTTCTGCTTAAAGCACAACTAAACCATGATAATTTTTAAAAAGAATCATAGAGAGATCCAATGTTGTTTGGAATTGAATGCAATCCAACAAATCTTCCACCTTCCAATCATTTTATGATCAACAAAATCGATAAACTCGCTCATTTTTATCAAATCGATTGGTTGCCTGATTTACTTAGGGACCTGCCCCCAATTTGTACCCTGAGGAATATTCTCATGCCTCCCCTGTAGTTGCTTAGTCCACAATGCATTTTAGTCACAAGGAATCTACTGTTGAGTTCATAAAATTATCTGTAAATAATTATTTTCCCTAAAGATTAAAATGCAGATGTCAAGTATTATGGTTTAATTGTGCTCTAAAGAGAAACATTCATTTCGAACGAGCTACTGTTTTATAAAGCACTGACTGTTAATTCTATGAAATTATTGTTGCATAGTCACTTGAATAAAAGTTAAACATAGAAAAGGCAAGTATCATGGGCCAATTGTGTTCTAAAAGGAAAATTCTATTGTCAAAATTCGACATCCTTTTGTAATAAGAAATTTTCGATTATCAAATTTCGATATTTATCGGACATATACCGAAATAAAACTCACGTAAGAACACTTTTAGACACATCAAGTACCTTCGTGTTGAAATAAAATAACAAATCCAGCCGTTTCCTAGTCCATAGGGGACGTACTCGCATACACACCCATGCACACAGGCTAATTTCCTTTTATATGACAGTTGAGACGATTTTATAACATCAATATTAGGTTCACTATAGTGTAGTCTAGATTGCAATTTATCGTGGATAATGTCCCCGCAGAGAGGAATGTAGATCGCCGTTGGTTGCAGGCAATTAATCGATTGATTTAAAGATTAGCGATTTCTTTGATTTCAATGATAATAAACTTATTGGAAATGCAGAACCAACTATTGATCCATATTAAATTCTGGGCAACGTTGGGGTCTCCCTAATGTAAAGAATAATTAGTACTAGATCAATAGTTAGCGGGTGCGTAATTTTCTTCTGTTTTGTATGACATTCTATTTAGTAAGCTTTAATAGCGACAGACGCGTGCAACATCTGAGTTTAAACTTGGATGGATATTGAATTACGGTGACTTGTCGAATTTCGCGTATTTTATGTCTTCCAACGACGCGCCGATAACCGTTTTTTTTTTAAATTTTTTAATCCGTTGCCACCCACTTTGGCCCAGAATAACTTCTAAATGTAAATAAAAATTAAGATACGATTAAAATAAAATAATATAAGTTATCCGCACGAATGTTTTATTGCAGTTTGATCACACCGTCCAAAACCATCAGGACTTCTCGTTAGCGAGAGAAGATCAAATTTTTGGAACAAGTTATCAGGGCGTATGAAGAACGCAACTATGTAGTGTAAACAGATCTTGAAACTAATATTCGCGGATTTCCTGATTTTTTTAAAGAATATATATTATTAAAAAAAGAAAAGACACGTTATAGCCCCTACAATAACTCAGAATTAAGGATATACTTTACTTTACAATTACATGTAGATTCTCAAACCTTATTATAAGGAGCATGTAAGCACATACACTTGCGCACATATATTTACATACACACATACATTTGTACACACACACACACATATATATATATATATATAAGAGAAACGATTATATATATATAAGATTACATATATATATATAAGATTACATATATATATATATATATATATATATAAGAGAAACGAAATTAAATCTGTAAGTTGAAATTTACAATGAAATTTATTATATATTATTAAAAAAAAAAAAGAAAAGACACGTTATAGCCCCTACAATGATTTAGAATTAATTGTTGCATTACTCTTATATAAGGATATACTTTACAATTACATGTAGATTCTCAAATCTTATTATAAGGAGCATGTAAACACATACACTTGCGCACATACATTGACACACACACACACACATATATATATATATATATATATATATATATATATATATATATATATATATATATATAAAAGAGAAACTCAATTAAAACTGTAGGTTGAAATTTACAATGAAATTTATTGTCCGACTGAATACTCCAAAAAATAATTTACAGAGGAGCTTGTATAATATGCTCTACTCTCTATTGTGTGTGCATTGAGCTTTTTTATTTGGTTGAGATTAATATATATATATATATATATATATATATATATATATAAATATATATATATATATATATTTACCAGTGGTGAAAAAACCGGACTAGGGTGCTCAATGTGTAGCCAGAGCAGTATATAGGAAATTTATTACTGTGAGTCCAGAATGAGTTTACATATTGTTTCAGCTATAGGAAGATCATCAAAGAGAGGAAATATCCAACTAGCATCGTCAAGTCCATGTATGAATTCTGACGATGCTATTTTGATATTTCCTCTCTTTGAGGATCTTCCTCTTGCTGAAACAATTTGTAAACTCATTCTGGACTCACAGTAATAAATTTCATATATATATATATATATATATATATATATATATATATATATATATATACGTACTGAGTTTTATGTTAGATTGAAGTTTACCACTGCTTATATCATGTAACCACTGCATTTTCTTTTCATTATATATGTATATATATACATATATACATATATATATATATATATATATATATATATATATATATATATATATATTATATGGAAAAATGCGCGCATGAAAAGTAATATTCTTAAGATTTTATTAAACCTGGAAAAGTAAAGGACAAGAAATTCAACCTGGAAAGGTAAAGAACAAGATATTCTAGTAAAGTAAAAAATAAGAATTTTTTAGACTTCAAATATATCAGCTAAAAATAAAATTTTAATATTGATAAATATTTTATTTATTATTTGCATATGTTGTTGTTTATTGTTGAGTTAGAAAGGGTGGCAGTCGCTGGATTGAACTTATTTCCCCCCTATCATTTGCATATATTTATGTAGTGAAAATTGTTTGAATAAAATTTATTCATTACTTAGTTAGTAGATGGAATTAATAATTTTATAATTTACATAAAAATTAATAATTTTATTATATCATAATTAGGATCATTTAATTCTTTCTAACTCAACAATAAACAACAACATATGCAAATAATAAATAAAATATTTATCAATATTAAAATTTTATTTTTAGCTGCAATATTTTAAGTCTAAAAAATTCTTATTTTTTACTTTACTAGAATATCTTGTTCTTTACTTTTCCAGGTTGAATTTCTTGTCCTTTACTTTTCCAGGTTTAATAAAATCTTAAGAATATTACTTTTCATGCGCGCATTTTTCCATATAATCCATGATTTTCCAGGCATTGCTATTGTATTAATATATAAATTTATAATATTTATTAATGATTGTCAAACAAAATTAGCTCTCAAACACACATTTATGCAATATTTATCATTCAACCACAGTAGTTCCGGGCCAGGGTCTCTACCGAGACTGCGGTTCATGAATTCGTGATCTGTATAGAGCGTAAACTAACAAAAAAGAAGATGGCACTCGGTGTCTTTTTAGATATCGTTGGAGCTTTTGACAACATACCCTTCAATATGTATGTTCAAGTCGCTACGAAAACTCAATGTGCCACCAGTACTCATCCGATGGATTGAGTATATGGTGAGGCACAGAACAGTTCAAGTAGAACTACTGAGGGCAACTGTTAAAAGGGAAGTAGTTAAATGAAACCCCCAAAGTGGGATTTTATCACCATTACTATGGAACTGTATGCTGAATCCTCTTTTAAAGGAGTTTAAAAATAGGAATATTTATGCCCAGACTGATGCTGATGACATCGCAGTGCTGGTCGCGGGTTCAAAAGCATCATTGGTCAGACGCATTGCCAAAATGGGACTATATGTTTCATCAAATGTGATAACGAAAAATTTGAGTTCATTCAAAGAATATGTATATCATAGAATTCACTAATATTTTTAATCGATAAATTCACCATTTTTGCTATAAAATCATAAGGAGAGTTTAAAAAAATGAGTTATTAAAAAAAAGTTCGGTTTTTAATTATAAGAAAAAAACGATACACGGGATTGAACCTAAAATCTTTCCACCAACCCCCGGTACTCTAACGGTTACGCTAACATGTCATATTGGCAAAATTGCAGTAAAAAATATTTATATACAAAAAAAGTTATGCAAAATAAAAAAAAAGCGTTAGTCACTTATGTACTTACTCTCCTGTTTGTGAACCCACATATTTTGTTGTAACTTTTTTTTCTACTGAACCAATTTTCGAAATTTCTTTTCAAAACGTAGCTAATTACGTATTCTATCCAACTATATAACCTGTTTGAAATTTGGTTGCGAACGGAATTAGTGGTGGGGGTTTGAATGTGTCTCGATTCATTCAATTTCGGACTTAAGCATATATTCAACCACTACCGTGGTTGAATGATATATATATATATATATATATATATATATATATATATATATATATATATATATATATGATTATGTTAAAATAATTATAATTATACGCTTTGTGTATACAGATTTATTTTTAGCAACTGAAAGTATACTAAATATAAAAAAGACACTATCGAAAATAATAATTTGAGCAAAGATGGTTGTTGGAACAAGCACACATGGTGAGTCTCATATAAAACTTATTTTGTTCCTGCATTGTCGTGCATTTTTTCTATTTTAGCAAATAAACTCTGATTTTCCTGACGAGCATATGTACAAAAAATACAATATTGACTTAACGGTTTGTTTCTGCATAACGAAACGCATCTGAAAAAATGTACTGAAATGTTTTCATGCTCGAGGGGCTGCTTTGCATGAAAAATAAATATTTGGATCTCGGAATGTAAATATATATATATATATATATATATATATATATATATATATATATATATATATATATATATATATATATATATCCGGTTATATATATTGGTTTCCTGGAATTAAATTCAATAAAACTCGCGTAATCATTAAAGAGTGATCAATGCAGGACAGGGCTAGTATATAGTCTGTTTATTATATAAACATTGTTGGTTACATATGTGTGTACATGTTTCAGTGGAGCTCAAATTCAGGAACAACTCTTCAGCAGACCAATATCGGTTTTCAATATCAGTGATGTTTGGTCTAATGAAGTGTTGTCAGTGAATTAGGACTCCACTGAAACATGTATGCATCTATGTAACCAATAATGTTTGTATAATAAACAGACAATATATGTATGTGTGCATGTGTGTGTATGTGTGTGTAGGTAGTGTCGTTATTTTTTAGATAAAACCTTACAAAATTCCGAGGTATTTATAAATTAGTGCTCAACAACACATAGAGGAGTATTACAGTATAACATTCTTTATTTATAAAAACGGTATTGACTACAGATGTACCTATCCGTATACGCTGTTATCTTCTTTTAATTCTTTGTCGCGATAAACTTCAAGTAAAGGGCACCAGTCTAAGTTGACACTTAGGAAGTTAGATATAGAAAGAGATCGCAACTAAATAATATATGCATATATTTTTGCTACTAACATTTTATCAATAAATGAATAAATGCTATATATATATATATATATATATATATATATATATATATATAGTATATATGACTATCTTCACATAACACAAAAAGATGGCGGAAGTGTGGAAGTAAGGCTTTGGAAGTCTTTTTACTCGAATACGATGTTCGGCATGTTAAAAATATGCCTTTTGTTGTAAAAATCTAATGGAAAAAAACATCTGAAGAAGTTGGTGGGGACAGGATAATTTTATGGACACATAAATCGTAAAATTGCCTTCCCAGTAATGAAACAGCTGTAATGGAAAAAATCCAGGAAATAAACGAAGGTTATAAAAACAGAAATCGTGAGCCTTTGAATTTGCAACAAAATTTTTCACTATATACATATATATATACATATATACACACACACACACACACACATATATATATATGTATATATATATATATATATATATATATATATATATATATACATATATATATATGACTGTATACATGGCGTACAAATACACAGACATACGCAAATATATGTGGTGTGCACATGTGGGCTCTGCAATTAATATCGACAATGGAAATATTATCCGCAAACAAATTTCATTTGTTTCAGAAAATGATTTGTGCGCAGGAAAGTGGGCGAGGTCGTCCTATACCGCAGAGATATTAAAGCGTTTGCGAGGTGCACCCCTTGACATTGGTGACCCACCTCCGTCAGTCTTTCTCGACAATTCGCTCGAGACACAAACGTTCCTTTCAAATATTTGATACCGCCAGCTTCTCTCGCCATTCCGCCTTCAGCTTCGATACCCAACAAATTTAATATTGCATTTTTTTTTTATTTTTCATTTTATTTGTATTCATGGTGTTTCCTTCTTTGCCACCCTGGTCCGTCATGTTAGTTTTTAAATATATCGGCCTGCCACGCCTCGGTTTATTTTTTTCTAAAAAGAAATGTAGTTGATAAACGATTAAATGTATGTATTATATTTAAAATTCGCACAAACATCTATATGAAAAGTCATATCTGTTTGTCGGTCTGTCATGCGTAATCTTGAAATAATATGTAATTTAGTCTGTTAGACTCCTGTCTCTAATTCGATTTTTACTTATGTCTGTGCATCTCTATAAGCTAAAGTTAAGTGACAGCCTATATTCAAGGGTTACCCGAAGGCTCTCTTTTCATTAGCTGTTACAGCGAGATTAAAGGGTGGGGGCGCCACTCGATTTCCATGATTCCTCCACTTGCTCTTGTACCTTCGCTTACAATGCTCTCCCCAACTACCTTTTAAGTTTTTCGTATAACTCAACCGAGGTTTGAACGAAGGTCTCCTGGTTCATTTAGGAATATTATCAATGTACCAAACATGCAACATGGGCATCTCTAATAAAATTACCCAGCAATGATCAAAAAGAAAATGTAGGATAGTAAAAGTAATTATAACAAAGATGGTAATGAGATTAGACCATGGGGGTAAGTTTACATCGCATTTAGTATGTCACTGTGATTGTTTTGTTAATTTAAAGTTTCAGACAAAACGAAAATATTACCGTTTTATTGTTTGTAATTTTGTTATGCGCATTGAGAAATGTATTGACTAGTAAGTGTCCATTCTGTTTGTTTTATTTATTACGAAAATCCAATCATATTTGAACAAAATTGTTTTAAAAAGTTTACCTGATTTTATAGGATATCAGGAAGTGACAGTGATCTAATGGTTAACGACACGCATCGACGATATCAGTGTTCTTAATACGATTCCAATTTGGTACACACAAATTATTTTAAATTAGGACATAAGCAACTTTCTCCTGGCCACTTTCGTAAATATCCGAGGTCTTTCTAGAAAGATGTCTGACAAGAAAATGATCGGGGGAACAAATGCCAACAATAGAATCTTTGGATTCATACAATATAATAATGCTATAGTATAAGAGAGGATTCATTTATGATATACATAATTGTATGTTGCTTATAAAGACGGCTTACAAAAATATTTGCTTGACTCATACATGTAACTAATTGCCATCTTTCTAAAAAAGGGAATCTGGGTATTAATCTGTTAAAAATACTTTTAGAAATAAATTCATTTTATCGGAGAAAATAACGGATCCATGTGAACGGGGGTTCTGCTCCCATTACGAATGACTGGAAGTTAGATGCATCTGTAAATCTGAATGTAGGATGGGAATGTGGACTAAATTTGTAGACTCGAAAACAAGAGCCTATGTGCCAAGCCCCTATGATATTGGCTTAGAATCTTCGTTATTAAACGTGCAGTTTGAATGGACGTATTATATCTGAGATACGCCCAAGCAGCTAAAAAGTGGGTCTCTTCGTCGATTGTTCGGCCCGTCTGAAGTTTGATATGGTATTTAATTTAGTCTGCTACGCTTAAGTTTCTCATGTTTTTAAAAAAAAAATATTTTAGGTAAGGATATTTATTATTTGGAATATTCAGACTAAGCTTCTCATCTTGGGTGTTGGTATCACAACGTTTCGGTCGATGAAAGAACCGACCTTCTTCATGTGTATCTTTTTTGTTAAACCCAGGAGTCTTTCTGTCGATTTCTAACGGTATCCTTTATTTACTCAACGATGCTTAGCATACTGTCTTTCCGTAAGTGTAAGTTCGCAAAAAAAAATCTCGTGACATAATAGATAAAGTATTCGTAAAGTTATAAGCAAATACAATCCTCAATGCGGACAACACTAAAAATACAATTGTGAATTACTTTGGACTTGTACCGAGTCATGGCTGACAGAACGAGAGTTTGTTAGTCCCGTGAATAAAATAGAGGGTTCCGTTCGAATTCCGTCCATATTTCCAGGTTTGAAAAGATACACTAAAAGAAAGTGGGGGTTTTCATCGACCGCCATGTTAAAATATCGCTCAAGATGCGAACAGTAATCTGACCAACTCAAATAAACGAGTTTAAGATTCGTGTCCGTCTTTCGCGTTTAAATATGAAGTAACACTTTTTAGCCGGTATTCGATTTCTTAAGCGAAAAGGCAGAGACACCAGCCGGTTTGTATGTGTTCATTGCACATGATGCTGGTGAGACAGAAGCTTATTTATTTCTCTTGGCGTATTTTATCCAAAATGTTGATAAACTCGTTGTGACATTTTTATGTATATTTTTCATTGTGACATTTTTTCTTATATATTCACCCGTGCCGTTTTTACTGTTGCTATTTTGATTTGACCATATTTCCGGTATGTTTTTTTTTATATATGTCTTATTAAAAGCATATATATAATTGTTCAAAAGTATAAATATTTATTCATGAAATTTGATGGTATATTTTTTATTTATTGTATTTTTATTTTTATTTATTGTAATTTACTATAAAATGATCGCTCGTCACATTCTAGTGGATTACATAAGCTGTCATGAAAAACCGACTTTTTACTTATATTTCTGATTGTGATCTTTAAATTCCTGTTTTTTTTTGTAGTTTGAAATAAATATAAAAAAAAATAAAAATTAAAGAATCATTTTTAAAGCGAGAATTATGCTACGTTTCCCGATTCAGATAACGATTCCAAAATTTCCGAATGTTTAGATTCCCGATTCCGATTAATCGTCTCAAAACGAATATAGACATATACAGCTACACTAACTTGATATAGACATATACGCATACACTAACTTGATATAGACATATACACATACATTAACTAATATAGACATATACAGATACACAAACTTGATATAGACATATACATATACACTAATATAAACATATACACATACACTAACTTTAATTAGACATATACGCATACATTAACTCTATATAGACATATGCACATATATTAACTAATATAGACATATACGCATACACTTACTAAATACTATACACTAACATATACACATATAACTTTATATATAGATTTTTTTAATGTCTGCATCCGATTTAATTTTATTATCATTTTTCTATTATTATGTGCATGAGTGCGTAACTGTGTTAGTATAGGTGCGTTTCTATGTGTGCGTGTGTGTATTCCCGCACTAATGCCCCCTTTCGTATTGTTTTCTTTTGTTGTGTTTGCCGCAGAGAGATTTATGCGCGTGAAACGACATTGCGAGTGACAGCCACATTCATCAAATGTTTGAGCAAGCGGTCCATATTTTGGAGCGCATGCGCAGAACGTCTTATTACACATTACGGTGTTTCTCGCATGAATTCATTATTTCGTTATTAGACGTAATATTTTATTATTAACATTTATGTTATTATTTAATAATATGTTGAGAGATGTTAATATTCACACAGCCATAACCGTACTTCCATACACGCGCATGCATGCATGTATATTAGGCATTATGCTAATGATTATTATTATTTTAGGGATGCGTGAAATTTTCACTGTAATATCCTTAATAGCTTGCATATTGCGGCCGCGCTTAACAGAAGTTTGTAACATTTTTCCATTTCATGGATATCCGGCGCGAACATGCTTCCATTTCATGGATATCCGGCGCGAACATGATTTTATTTATGTGCTTTCCCTGATGTGAGACACGGGATTAAGTGTGAGCTTGCTTGAGCGTTTCTGCGAAGTAAAAAAAAAAAACGTTTTAAACTCCGTTGTCACTCCTGTACAGACGCTATGTTATTTTTGCAACACCATTTTTCCAACTGAAATGTACGTAGCTAACTACTCTGGTTTATGTAGATTTTGAAATAATGTAATCATCACTATCGACTCATTACGGAGGTCTCAAAAGAAGCGGACATACGCCAATAATAAAATGGAAAATAGAACAACACGTAGCAGAAAATTAAACTCTTTAGATTGTGTCTAAATGAGAAATTTTAAATTCGAAACTTTAAATACTCCCAAGATTTATTAAAATGTAACCCCATAAAAAACAGAACTACAGACAAAGAAGCAAAATTCAGACGAACATTTGTTTGAGAGGAGACCTGCCATTGGCTTTCGTAAACATTGATCTGTGTGAGGATTAGAAAAGAAATTCATCAGTTAGTTGCTAGACTAAACATTACGGTACCATTAAAACCGCGTGTTTTAGCTAGAAAAATTCAATTGTCCTGAATATATTGTCATATATTCGTATTCCTGATTGTTTGTTTGTTCACAATTTGATTAATATATATAAAACGTGTCTTACTTTAATTTTTTATTCACTTCTATATATAGTATGATACTTGGAAAATATACAATCAAGAGATCACCTTATTTGCATATGACATTAAGAAAAATTGATTTTACTAAATAGAGGTTAATGTTTTTAGCGAGATAATTATTTTAAGTATTCTATTTAAATTGTTATTTAATAAATTTTAAACAACAATTATATTGATAATATATTTAAGTAAATATATTTTGGAATGAATATTTTCAACACCGACCTATTTTTAAAACCTTTTTTAGAGTTATTAGCCCCTAGATGCTATCCATAAAAAAACAAACGTTTACCAAATATCATTTGGTAATATCATCAGTTTCTAGCTGGAAAAAGAATTCCGAGTAGATAGAAAAAATATTCGGGTTTTATTGTTATTTTTTTGAATATAAAAAAAACACTTACAAAAAAAACATTAAAAGATTTCATTTGTTTGTTTTATTTTATTCCTTATGGCAATACAGAAATCGGTAAATTTTTACCACGTAATTCAGCGTCGTTTAAAACCTAAAAAGATGAAGATCTATTGCCCCCCTCTAAATTTCACAATTTACACTTTTTTTTCGTGTTAATTTCATCGATTAAAAACTTAATTTTCTAATTAAAAAGGTAACTTTATACGATGTGACCCAGCGGCGTTTAACCCCTAAAAAAATGAAGATCTACTTTTTTCAGCCTAATACATTTAAACAGCCTTTATAAATACCAGAAAAGAAATTTTGAAAAAAAAATAATAACATGTGAGAGTGGGGGATCACTTTTCTATATAAATTTAACGTAAAATGAGGACCCACTTTTTAGCCACCAAGCGTTCAACGAAACATGTCACCCCTAGCATTTTTTTAAAGTTTGGCGATTGAGGGGGAAATTGGGGGGATAACATTGGAAACATAAAATAACGATAAATTTAATTTTTTTATGAGACCATTCTCTACTTTCACCTAACAGTTTAATAAACAAAACAAACCCCAAAATATGACGAATTCAATTTTTTTTTTTGGGGGGGGGGATTACATTAGAAACATAAAACGATAAACAAAAAGCAAATCGAAAAGCCCCCCCACTAAAAAAGGTAAATCTAAAATTTCCTTTATTTACAAAAAAAAAAGAGCCAGTAAAAAGTGGCCTTACAAACATTAAAGCAAAATGTGTAGTTTAGCGACGTAAATTATTTGACAGACAAAAAAATTATAAAAGTATTTATTTTATATAAAACATTATTTGACCCAAAGGCTGAAACAAAAAAAAAATTCATTTTTAATTTTTTTGAATCATTTTTTATTAGACTAAATGTTCACGCCTTACACGTTTAAAATTGGGCCTTTTTTAGGTTTGGCAGATTGATTTTTTTAAGGCCAAATTTGGCCTTTTTACTCTCTTTCATTACAAAAAACAATATGGCGGCCAAAAACATAGTTCATGAAAGAGCTTAAAAAGGCAAATCTGCCAAACCTTAGAAAGGCCAAATTTTAACAGCAATATAGCGGCCTTGAATAATAAATATAAATGATTAAAAAATAATAAAAATTAAATTTCTTTCTGGTTTTATTTCAGCTTTTGGTCTAACAATGTATTTTATATAAAAATAATTAGTTTTTATACATTTTTTTTTGTCTTGAAAATAATTTACACCGCTAAATTACCCATTTACCAAAATAAAAATAAATGCACGCATTAATGTTTATAAACGTTATTTTTTTAGGTTCACAAAATCGTGAGTTTTATTAGGACAGTGGACCCTTCTGCCAGAATATCTGGTGGAGAGGGTATCAGATACTTCTTTTTGGGGGCGATTACATTTACATGTTTTTATCCGTTCTTTTATTTTTGAAATTGGTGTGGGGGTATCCACGTTCCCCATTATGAAAATGATTAGTATAGCAGACGTGTTGCAAACGAAACTTCATGTCAACCCAGGCAACACCAGGTACCCATGCTATTATCTCTCTCTCTCTCTCTCTCTCTCTCTCTCTCTATATATATATATATATATATATATATATATATATATATATATATATATATATATATGAAGTGTCAAAATTAAAAAAAAAATAGACATGAGAATAAGATGCAGGAGCAAAATAACATAAAATAAGTAAACTAAGTTTTTTTTTTCGTTTATCCAAATGAACCTAGCAATACTATTATTTTCTTTTTTATGATTTCTGCTCGTATATTTTTTTCTCGGATGAATGTGTGTGTGTGGGGGGTGTTTCCGTGTCTGTATGATAATCTTTAAAAAAAACACGAACGGAAGATTTTATATTTTATTGTTTGTATTACCAAGACATCTAGCATTTTATACATAGGAGCATGTCTCTATCCTTAAAAAGAGAGATACGGGTATTTGTTTAGATATCTACATATGTAGGTTTCAATAATAACGATGGAACAGATCATTAAGAATTCTCACACACACCTGTAAGGTGTAAGGATGACGGATATTGGCAAGCTTTTGTTTAATTAAGTTTAATAAAATAAGCGGCAAATCAAGGTGAAATGCTCTGGTTAAAGTTAGTCTACCTCTGATTTATATGTGAATAGTTCAACGTCAATAATACATATTCCCCTATTTTTCCTTACTTAGGAATATTGTAAATCTTATTTGAAGACATTTGATATTACAAGTATTTCAGATTTATTGAATTTTATCGATAGTTAATATGCAGCAATTACCCTTAAATCTATGAATTTCAATTTTTTCTCAAGTCTTCCTAGGCTTAATTTTTTTTTATTTCAAGTAATTTCTAGAGTCAAAATCATATAATGAATTTTTATTAAATTTAGAATTAAATCATCTTTTCATTTAAATCTATTTTATAGTTAAACTTGGTGTAAATATCTTTTGTTCTACGAATTGATTTTACCTGACTCTGTAGTTTGTGTTTATCTTTCTAGCAATCTATTTGTAACTCTCTCTTTACACACACACATACACACATACACACATATCTATATTGATATGTATGTATAAAGAGACTGATTCATATAATAATTAAGTGATTTATTTTGTGCTTACGAAACATATACTGTCAATAATTGTAAATGTCAATTGAATAAAATGAATAAATTGTAAGATGGTCAACATTATGAACTTTGGAATATAGACTTTTGTCATTTACTCATTATATAGCTCTGAAATTACGAGCTTAATAAATAAGGATTGGTATATATTATAAGGAAATAACGTATATTTCCACAGTAATGCGTCCCCTGAAGAAAACAAAAATCAAATGTTTATAATACTAAAAACGTCATGCTTATATATATATATATATATATATATATATATATATATATACATATATATATATATATATATATATATATGTATATATATATAGCTAATTATAACTCTATTTATATTTGCGAAATAATCTGTAAAAAATGTTATAAAGTATACTTATTAAATCATTTTTTACCACAAAATTCATAACAATTTTTAGATGAGTAAAAAATAAGTAAAAAATATTTTCTTTTGCTTTTCAGAATCAATTTGATCCCATGGCTTCAATTGAGGAAAAAGTAAACTGTGTCCTTTGGTTGGCTGAATTGAAATCTACTATTGCTGTATAAAGAAAGTTTAGAAGTGAATACAATAAAAAAGCGACTCATAGGAACACCATTGTTAAATGGATGAAAAAATTTAAAGAGACAGGCTCTGTCCATGATAAATGGTGTTCCTATGAGTCGCTTTTTTATTGTATTCAATTCTCCTTTACTGCAAGTCCAAGAAAGTCTGTAAGACGGGTATCATTGGAGCTCGGGCTGCCAAAATCTACTGTGCATAAGATTCTGCGGGCAAAACTTCATATGAAAGCTTACAAAATTCAATTACATCAACAGTTGTTAGAAGAGGATTATTATGCATGGCTAACTTTCTGTCACCAGTTCAATGAAAAACTTTGCAATGATGATGCATTTGTGAGTAATTTGCTGTTTTCTGATGAAGCAATATTTCACATTAGTGGCAAGGTCAACAGGCATAATTGCCGAATTTGGGCAATTGAAAGCCCAAATGAAACTGTTGGACATGAAAGAGACTCTCTTAAAGTTAATGTGTGGTGGGCTTTGGGAATAAATCGAATCATAGGGCCATATTTTTTTGAAGATCGTGTTATTAACAGTGACAGCTACTTAGATATGTTGTAGAATTACTTTATTCCGCAACTTGAACAATTAAACTTGAAAGATGATACAGTGTTTCAACAAGATGAAGCTCCCTGTCACTTTGCTCGGCGTGTTAAACAGTTTCTAAATCAATAATAATAATAATAATAATAATAATAATAATAGTAATAATAATAATAATAATATATATATATATATATATATATATATATACTAGCAAAAGTACCCGTCGTTGACTGGGTTCAAAAACAGCCTACAGAAAATGGACTCTGATTTATGAAAGTATATTAGGTTATGGAAAGGAAGGGTTGTAAATTTGGGTTGAATTTGGGAGTATCAAAACCAAAGCAAAATATGATGAAAGTAAAAATAAAATAGATAAACCCCATAATTTATTATATTATATCTGTTCACACTGAAACACTTATCACAATATTCTGTGGATCTATATTAAAAAACCTTGTAAAATTTTGTGACATATTTCCATTGTATGAAGGTCAGGCGCGAACGAACACCAAATAATTTTATTTTACCATATTTCTTCAAACTGAAACATAATTATTAAAGTATACTTACGCAGATAGATATGAAAAGTCTTTATTAAAGTTTGTGCCTATTTTCATTCTATGGAGGCCAGGCGCGAACGCAGACCCCACAATTTTATTATATCATCCCTATTTAAGTTAAAACATACTTATCAACGTATTATTATGTACATCTATATCAAAAACACTTGTAAACGTTTTTTTTTTTATTTTTTATTTCCATACTTTGTGGACCAGGCGCGAACGCAGACCCCACAATTTTAATGAACCACCGTTCTGCCAGATCAAACATACCCATTCCTGTGTCTCGATACATCTTCTATCATTATAGATGATCAGCTTTTTAAAATAGTCAACAATATAGGAACCTATTCGTGGGCAGACACACACACAGACATTCAGCTTTATATTATAGATATATAAACTAAAATAATATCCGAATTATGGGAACAAAATCACATCTAATACACCTACGTTAAAAATAGCTCAGCTTACTTAGTTTCTCTTGACCATTTTTCTCTGTCTATAAACTCGTGTCATTTATATATGTGCTATTTTACCATTCATGATTCTATTTGTAAGGTCTATGTTTACTTTAATTCGTTATAATGGATCAATTTAAAATTTGATGGTGATTAATAATTAATAAATGTTTATCATCTAATAATTAGTGCGAGAAATGCAAACTTGAATTTTATATAAAGTAAATAAAAATAATACAACAAATACATACAATGAATAAAAGCAATAAATAAATAAGTAAATACAACAAATAAATACAATTAATGAAGAAATAAGTAAATAAATACAATAAGTAAGCACAATAATAAATAAGTAATTAAATACAACAAATAAATGTAATAAATAAATAAGTAAATAAATACAATAAATAAATACAATTAATAAATAAATACAATTAATAAATAAATACAATAAATAAATACAATGAATAAATACAATAAATAAATACAATAAATAAATACAATTAATAAATAAATACAATTAATAAATAAATACAATTAATAAATAAATACAATTAATAAATAAATACAATAAATAAATACAATTAATAAATAAATACAATAAGAATATAATATAAAAAAGGATTAAATACGTAAACAAATAAAATAAATAAAAAATACACTAAATAAATACACTAAATACAATAAATACAGAAAATAACTAAATAAATCCAATAAATAAATTAATAAAATTAATAAATAAATCAATACAATAAATAACTATACATACAATTAAATTAGTGGTGCCTAGAATCGGAAATTAAGCTAAGCGACAAGTCCGATACCAATTGCATTACCCTGAAAATATTCCGATTCCCACGATTCTCGATTTCGCTTAATCGTATTAACACAAATATAGACATATTCTTTAAAATGTGAGACTGGTAAACTTTGTTCCAAAATTGAATTAGATTTATATGTGTACATTCAAAGATAATATTGCATAGAGATGCCTCTAAATACACTTTCCTGTTATATATTCCGATAATATATGCTCTGTGCAGTGTTAAACTATTAGTGGAATGTAATTTGTGACCTCGTCGTTTTACATCTCGACATTGCGCCCACTTTCCATCTTTTAAAATCCCTTTGTTTACAGCTAAATCTTTGTAAAAAAAACCATTTTTTAGCAATAGAACTTTTTTCTTTAATAAATGCCTCTGATATAAATGCGATAAAAGCGCGCAGTGCTTTGTTTACGAATCACATCACCCGGAAGTAATAGTGTAAAAAAGCACATCAACCGGAAGTAATAGTTTAAAAAACACGGCATTTCTGAAAAATGTGTCATATTGGTCGTTGCTAATTTTAGTGTGCTTGAAATCCATATGATGCAATACTTCTTCTGATAAAACACTATCTTTATTTTATCCTGGTGCACAGAGACATTTGCAGTTTTAGGCAATTTTTATTTTTCGCCTTAATCCAAATTAGCTTTGTAATGAGGGAAGGACTCTTTCTAGATTGAGGTAAATTTTATTTTGAACCCAACCCAATGCGACTTTGCCTGGAAGAAAGCGACTAGATTCCCCACCCTAATTAAAATCCAACCTTTTATCAATATTTTCTCACGTGGGGAGGCAACTAAATACGAACGTTGAAAAAAAAGGTCTGCAAGACGGCCAAAGCCTACAATTGGTTAACTATACTTGCCAACCGTTTGCCGTTTAACGCTGCTTATTGATTTTGTTACGAGTTGAAAGGGGATTAATTGTTTTCCTTCGATTGCCATTTGTTTTCCGCCGCCACAAACTTGTCCTGCAAAACCACAAACTTGTCAAATTGAAGACGTTAAATCTGATTTATATCCCATCGCTCACAAGGGCAGAGGACTTTGGAAACGTTTCATTTATTAATATTGTTCTACAATTACAATGTTTCGCGAGAAATAATAGCCTTACAGCACTTGGAAGCTGACACGAAAATTGGATTCCATTAAATGATGAATTATCATTCTGCTCCAGATCTCGAAGTGTGCGATTATTATTATTATTATTATTATTATTATTATTATTATTATTATTATTATTATTATTATTATTATATAAAGGGGATGAATAAAAAAAACAGGAACAATACGATTAATATAGATGTAAGAAATCTGAGGAAAAACCCATACGAAAAATGAAAGCAGACAAAGAATTACAGATGGAATAACATATTGATTAAGAAATTAAAAAAAATATACCTAAAACGGGGGAAAAAAGAAATATTATTTTATCCTTTAACATCTAGGAGTTTACACACAGGTCATCATCAGAGATTGGTCACTGATAATAAGCGATAGTATTCCCTAGAATCTGAAGGGCAAATGTCTCATCAGATTTCCAATATTTTCCACCTCTTTCGATAAACTTTGCAAATGACATTGCGTTATTGTAACAGACGCTTACCACTGATTTCTCGCTGGCTAGCCTTCACTAAAATTTTGGTGACAATGAGTCTCCAAGATCCTAGTCATCTTCGTACACATTCAGTGAAGGCCTGGTTAGTGCTCTACTCTCACTGTCCCTCCATTGTTCTGACGCTTTAAAGGTATTTTGTGTTGTATCTTCTCAGCCATTCCGCTAGTTCCAATCTTTCATATATTTTTAGGAGTCTTTGCAGAATTATTCCTAATGTTCCTATCAGTATATGTGTTACCTTGACTATCTTCATGTTCCATATCGCTTTCAGCTCTTTCACCATTTTCGTATATTTGCTTGACTTCTCTGTTATCACAGTATTTACTCTGTGCTGTGCTGGGACGGTGATATTTACAATCTTCCGATATTCTTGCTTTTCAATTTGTGTGATATCTGGTTTACTTGTTTTGGTTGCTCATATGTTTATACCTCCCTGTACTAGACTATTTTATGATTTCCATTTTCATGCTCGTATTTGGACTAGTAATAAGACTATTCTAATTGTAACGGACCAGGGTATAATACCCTAGCTCGCCACAAGAAAATAATGAAAGGAATGGAATTGAAGGAAACAAAGACCCAATTGATGGATAAGATAAACGTGCCGTTTATTTACTGTTGAAAGAATGAACGTTTTAGTTATAACATGTGTTCATGTCCGCGCGAGTGTAATCATCATTCGTTGCGGGACTGGTGTTGTAGAAAGAAAAGGAAATGTGTTTTCATCTCACGTTCGTTTGTTCGCGCGTGGGAAGAGAAGTGAGTGTTGTAGTGGAAATTGGAATGATAGTCCAGCGTGTAGACAAAGAAGAGGATAGAGAGTTGACATCAGGTGTTCTCAGGGACCAGTAGTAGATAGAGAGAGAAAGAGTGTGAATGTGTACGTACGGTCTGTTAGCTTTTTGACCCACATAGTAGCAAAGTGGTGTGAGGCATGCGGTCGGTCGAAAGCTGGGCCTAAAAAGGAGGAACCGCTTGTTGGTCTCTCTTTTATACTCATTTCCGGTGGTCTTTTGCGCATGTGTGCATTTCCTTAGAAAGCGGAGGTGACGTCGCCCATGTGTACGTTCGTGTGCGCGCGTGTGAGTACATGTGTGTACGTTAGCGTGTGTGTATATACACGTGAATGTGAGTGTATGTACGCGAACGTGAATATATGTACGTGTGTGGACATGGGCGCGTATGTTTATGTGCGCGTATGTATATGACAAGTAATATAGCTTGAAATGTGAACGTGTGTTTTTGTGTGAGACTTGAAAAGGTTCGCACATAATATTTTCCTGATTCCGATACAATTACCGATTCCGTACTAGATTCCCGATTGCGATACAATTAATTATTCCAATTCTTTATAAATCCCTTAATATTTAAAGTTCTTTATAAATCTCTAAATATTTAAAGTTTTTTTTACATTTTTCTGATTACCGTAAAAATACATTAAATATACATATATTTTCTAAAATGTAAAAACACAATTATGGGAGGGGGTAATCCATAAAGTTTAGTTTTGCTATTGATTAAATACGGTATAATTTTATTTATTTTATTATTATTACAAGCAGTGGATGATTTGGTATCAAACAAAAGCACATAAAAAATATTATTAGAGGAATCGTTTTTGGCATCGGAAAATGTGCGTGATTTTTACGATTTCCATACTGATTCCTATACCTCTAAAAGCTCCAATATTTCCGATTCTCGATTTCGATTCCGTTTAATCGTCCTAACACTAATTTGGACCATTTATCTATATATTCAAGATGCTGTGGTTTACATAGTTTACAACCTTCTCTATCTGGAGATTGCTCTTCTTATATTCTTTTTATGCTTACTCGTTGCATTCATTATTATGTGTTTTACTGTTTTGCATCTTTCTTTACATAGTCTACATTTCTTATTTTCTTGTGATTTCCTGATATCAGCTTTGATATAGTTAGTTTTAATTGCGTTATTTTGTTCGTCTGTTAGTAATGATTCAGTTTCTCTGTATCATTTACATAGTAATATCCAGTTGTTTTCCTGAGTTTTATCTTTCACCCTTATGAATCGTATGTGTAGCTGTTTTTCTTCCATTTTTTCTTTTCTCGTCTTATCTCTTGCCTCTTAGTCCTGTGTATTGTTGATTTTTCAGTGTATTTTGTTAAGTTGATTAGTCTTTCTGGTTTTTGTATTATGTGATGTTTCTAATGCTTTAGTTGTGTCATTCATAGTCTTCTATAATAACCAGTCCTCTTTCTTCGTCTTTCCTTTCCACGTAAAATCGGTCAGCATCATCGTTTCTTCGTGGTCACGCAGAGTCGGTCAGCATTCGTTCTTAGTTCATTGTCATTAATTTCTTTATCTTCTAGTCGAGATGTATCAGTTCAATTTTGGCCAAGCCTATGAAAAATGTAGAGTACGATGGGAGTCCAATAAGTAATGCCCCTGACCCACTTTCCATAGGAGTATAGCAACGAAACTTGGCAGTTATTAGTCTTTCTCTACATAGGAATCACCCTGAGGTATGCATTTCTCCCATCGTTTGATGCAGCTCTGGAGACCGCTATTTGGCGGATAGTAATGCGCCGATCTTCAAAAATGGCAGTCTCAACTTGACGGACAGATGTCTCATCAATGGCAGAAAGGGGGCGACCAGGTCTGGGAGCTGTTTCCACAGACTTCTGGCCATGCTTGAATTCACGACGCCAGCGTTTTACAAGGTCATATGATGGGGCATTATCACCATGTTCATTTCATTTAATCTGAATCAAAAGACTCCATTTCACACCTGACTCAGTTCAAACACCTGTAAAACAGAAACCACAATTAGTTCAGAGCTGTAATTTGCCACATAACTCGTAGAGATATAAATCATTGCACATTCAAAATTTCAGCTAGATCAGACAACTGGAAGTGGATAGGGGTATTACTTATTGCACGCCCCTCGTCTTATATTAGTGATACTTCCCTTTGTGTCTATACTATATTTTTAGGTTTCCGCTATATAATTTAGTATCTTTGGGTTTTCTATTCTTTCTTTATTATTCTTTACCAATTTTATATTTCAATTCCTTTGCTTTATTGGTGTCTGCTTCCAAAATTCCAAGATATGTATAGGCGATGTTTTATTGTCTTCATCTCCCGTTGGTTGGGTAATTCCATATCGTCTCTTGCCTCCAGTTTTCGTCATTGCATCACTTTTATAGCAGATTTTTTTCATTCGGAATTCCTGGCTGAAGATTCTGTTTTGTTTATTTGCACCCCTAGATCCTGGTTGTTTCTCGCAAAAAAGTTTCAGGTCGTCCATGAGACCCATAAAAAGTGGTGATTTCCGTAATATGTGGCAATGTGTGCATGTTGCTGTTGATAAAGTGTCATAATGACACGTAAATATATCGTTAAAGCAAAGAATATAAATGAAGATAGAATTGCAGGAAAGAGCGAAAAATGAGGAAAAATGGCTGAAACGAATTAGAGAGCGAAACATGAAAATACACAGAAGAAATTAGAATAAGAAGGAAGAATGAATCGTGGAAACCAAAAAAAAAAAAAAAAAGCAGAACAAATATGGTAAGAAAAACTATGAAAATAAGAAAAAGTAGGAATAAAACGAAACGGATTGAATGAACGAAAAAAAATCGTAGAAAACAAAAAAATAATTAAGAATAATAAATTAAATAAATAAAATAACCGAAAAAATGACAAAAGAACAAAACGAACCGCAAGAATATTTAAAAAAATATAAATGAAGAAGAAAAATATAAAATAAAGAAGTAGGGATATTATTTTGATTATTTAGACAACAGTTTTTTGTTTCTTTAATTGAGTATTATTCTCACAACGTTTCGGTCTGACCTTCTTCAGACTTATTTTGTCAAATTCTGGAGTCTTTCTATCAGACTCGAGAATCCGTACTGAATTTCGAATGAAACGCATTATTTCTACTCCCGTCTATCGTGCTCTCGTTCCGACAGCCAACTGTCGGCTACAAGTTATAATTTACAATTGTCTTCGTATTATCGGCCGCACTGAGGATTGAACCTTCAAGCCCCAGAAAAGCACTTTGTCTATGTGTGTGCAGTATTGTCATTATTAAAATACTCTGTAAATATTTAGTGTACAGACTTGATGCTTGATATATGGGATATTTGGATCTGTAAAACGAATGTTATTCGGTTTTTAGCCGGTAAAAATAGCTGAAAAGAATTCAAAATTGAAAAATTAGAAGTTGGTAGGCGCAAATCGATTAAACCTCTATTTATACGTATGCGAAAAATGTACATTTATGCATTTAACTCGTTTTTAAAGTTTTCATATGCATGTGGATTTAGCTCAGATAGTAAAGAATAACACTGGATAGTTATGGTTTTTGTTTCGATTCTAGCTGATATCAGCGAAGTCATATTATTTTCTTACATTGAAATCACTTCTTTATATTAGGTACAGTATAATAATCAATAATGAATTCACTTTATATGTCAGACTTAAGCGCATTTTAGGAAATGTGGGACGGCTTGCTAATATGTACCCACAAAAGAAGGTATAATGTATGCACAGAAAAATTGCATAACAAACCAAACAGAATAGAAAATTATAGTAATATAAAGAAAGAAAATAAAATAAAATATTTACTTTATTTTTTTCTATCTTGCAACCTTCTCTGGCAGCGAACAGATAAAAGTGCTAAATATCAATCAGTTCTAAAGCTTCAACCTTCAATTCTCAGTAGGAAAAATACTACGAATCCAATTACGAATTACTAAACATGTCATGACCTGTCAGTAAGATCGACTGCTTAAAGTAGGATTTCGTTCGACAAGACGCACTCGTAGAAGGCCGAGTTATCCGTCGAGTAAAACGTTGTGAGAATATAAGATGTCTTCTTATAATCAATATAGTTTGCTGTTCTTTATTTGTCTTTTTTTCTCTTCGTAATGAGATGACAGTAGCAAGCAAGAGATGATCCCCTCTGATAAATTATTATCTTGCTCTGGAATAACCTGATTATCGCATTTCATATGTTAAAAATGGTTTTATTGCCCGTTTGGCCACTTTAAACTATCCTGGCAAGTGGACAACATAAACTGGAAATAAAAAGGGGTCGACAATCTTGACTATAATTGTTAAAATAATAGTTCAGATAATCATAAGAATTCAAATACTTATTCTATGTTTGATTTTTCTTTCCTTTCTTTCTTTTATTATCTATAAGTTTTTAGTTTATTTTATTCTTTTTTGTTCGAAAATACATTTAATTACTCTTTTTTATGTATATTTAAAAGAAAAATAATTTTGTTCTTTTCTATAATTATTATAATGTATTATTTCTTTATTCCTAACTTTCGTTCTTTCCTTCTTTTTAAACGTTTATTACCAATTATATATTTTCATGCGTTTTTTTCTATAAAATTCTTTTTGGTTGTTTTTCATTTTTTCCCGGCATGCACTTTTTCAAAAGATGCCCTGTTTTCCGTGACTAATTTCTTTTCCCAAATAGTAATTTAATAACGATATTTTCTTTTATTATTTTTCCGGGGAAAAATGTCAGTCTCTTCGGGCGGTTTCACTTTACTGTGCTTTCACGAATTTCATTTCCATCAAGAATTATTGAATTTAACTAAGCAGAATTGAATTTTTATTATTAAATATTTTCATAAGTTTCGTGATAGGATTAAAATATTTAAATAACTTTTAATAAATCATCATGATTGTCGTCAAGATAATTATTATTAGCAGTATCGTCTTCGTCATTAAGTTGCACAACAAATATAATTCGGTGCTTCTGCAGGCATACACCTGGATGAAATATAGTTCTTAACAACAAATTAGCAATAGCAAGGCACTTCTATGAAGTACTTTCTTGTTAAGTAAAATACATTTAACAAAGAAATTATGGAAATTGGTCAATATGTTTTGTTTTTATTAAATAAGTTGAGTATTTACCTATAGGTGGAACTACACCTCAGTGCCGGCATCATTACGAAAGAAAGGAGAGATAATTAAACATTTTGCGACAATGAAAATATCATTAAAATAGCGCAATCACGATAAAGTTATCTCCCTTCCATATTATTATAATGGCGACAGGTTTTAACTTAGTAATGAAAGTTTAATAATAAAAAAAAGGTCATAGGATAAATTTTTAGTAAATCTCCGGCGCATGGATCGAAGTTACCAGAGCTTCACATATAGCCACTGAAATACTCTTCCATTCTTCAATTACGACGTCGCGGAGCTGGCGGATATTTGAGGATGCCCCAAAGATGTTCTATTGAGTTCAAGTCTGCAGGCATACTTGTCCAGTCTATCACCTTTACCATCAGCCTCTGCAATACTCTCCAATACGCACAGCACTTATACAGCGCCAGACCATGACACTCCCACCACCATGCTTGACTGCAGGCCATAACACACATATCTTTGTACTCCTCATCTCGTTGCCGGCACACATGCTTAAGGCCATCGGAACCAACCAAATTAAATTTCGTTTCATCAGACCACAGAACATGGTTCCAGTAATCTATGCGCTTTATTGACATGTCTTCAGCAAACTGTTTTCGGGCTTTCTTGAGTATTGCCTTCAGAAGAGGCTTCCTCCTGGGGTGACACTCATGCACACCAATTTGAGGAGTACAAATATAAGTGTGTCATGCCTACAGTAAAGCATGGTGGTGGGAATGTCACGTCTGAGAAACTTATTATTGAAAAAGTCGATTAAAATCGTTTAAAATCGGTAAAAGCACTAAAACGTGCTCTCGTTCTTATATTGAAGCTGTTTGATAGTCGGCTTGTTTATGCAAATACGTAGGGCTTTCATGATTGAGAGACGGATATTACAATGTAAGACGTCTAAAATGGCGGTGTTTTTTTAAAAATATGTTTCTAAATTCGTTTTGGAGGTGTCATGTGCAATAAGTTGTTGGTAGAACAAGCTGTTAGTCATGCGAGTTGTTTTCGGAGATCCTATACGTGCCCGTATATGAAATTTAAAAACATAGACGACATTAATAATTCTAGTAAATTGTGGCCGGGTGTAGAGCTTTTGCTTATTAGTAAATGAGTTGTTTTAAATTATTCATAATAAAAAATTAATCTAAGTTTAGAATTTTTGTAATTGTGAAAGTGTTTTATGTATGATATTTCTTTTTTTTATCGATTGTGTAATTAGCGAGCATATTATTATTATTATTGTTGTTGTTGTTGTTGCTGTTGCTGTTGCTGTTGTTGATGCTGTTGTTGTTGTTGTAATAGTAGTAGCAGTAGTCGTAGTAGCAGTAGTAGTAAAGTTTTAAAAAAAGCTTTATAAATTGTTCAAAACCAGTAAGATAAAATTATCCCTAACGATGAATCCGGAAAGATTGGAAAGTACTCGGAATTATGATAAACATTACACCAGCCAGTTCCTGTCAGAAGTTTAGACTGTTATTCAGAAGTTGGAAAGGATCGAAAACAGAATTGCAACTGGCCCTGACGGCATCGCAATTATAGTGTTAAAAAATCTTCAACCAGAACTTGCTCCCATACTTACGAAACTGTTTTAAGCACTTCTTAAGAAGAAGTGTTTTCCGGTTCCCTAGAAGACCTCATCAGTTTGCCCTGTATTTAAGAATTCAGGTGATAAGTCATCTCCCTCTCAGTACAGACCAATAAGTCTCCTGTGTGTCATGAGTAAGTTGCTGGAATCCATATTAAATAGAGAAATAGTCAACCACCTCAGCAGAACCAACCTTCTTAGTGACACACAATATGGTTTCCACTCTGCAAGATCTACCGCAGATGTGCTGACGGGTATATCTCACAGGATTAGTGAATCTCTTGACAAAGGCTTCCTTTCTACGGCAATTGCACTTGACATATCAAAGGCCTTCGACAAGGTATGGCATAAGGGTCTACTTCACAAGATTTTCAGCTACGGTATAACTGGAAATGTTAGCTCAATCATTAAATCATTTCTCTCCGATAGGATCATAAGAGTAGTGGTCGATGGACAAAAATCGGAGGCCTGCAGTATTAATGCTGGAGACCCTCAGGGGTCAATCCTGGGCCCAACCCTCTTCCTGATCTACATCAATGACCTCCCTAAACACATACTTAAATCATTCGTTGACATCTATGCTGATGACACGACCATCTACGGACAACACATCAAAGGCTGTAAATGCTCTGATTCTCTCTCCTCTGATCTCGAGCGCGTGGTTCAGTGGGGAAGACGTGGCTGGTTACCTTTAATGCATTCTAAAACCAAACTTCTATCCTTACATCATCAAACGCTCTGATCTACATCTGACATCAATTGGGATGGATGGCTCTTGTCTGGGAGAGGCCCCTTGTTTAGACAAGCTTCTGGGTTTGACCTTTTACTCCTGATCTGAAATGGAACACGTACATCAAGTCTGTTGCCAAGGTCGCTGGAAAGATGGCGAGATCCTTCTACCGCTCCAGAAGATATCTCACTACTGATGCAATTCTCTATCTATATAAAAGCCAAGTACGTCCAAGGATGGAATATTGCTGCCATATCTGGGCAGGAGCTGCTAAAAAAAAGCCTATCCTGCCTTGACAGAGTACAAAATAGACTTCGTGGCTTAGTGGGGGATGCCCTTTTCTCTACCCTGCAACCTCTCTCCCATAGAAGAGACGTTGTGAGCTTATCCTTGTTTTATTGTTATTTCGATGGCAGGTGCTCGTCTGAACTCCAATCTCTGGTCCCCCCTCGCCAATCTTTTACGAAAAACACCCGTCTAGCTGAATCCACTGTGAAAAATTTCCCTCACTCTGTATCTGTGTCTAAATCAAAACGCGGATTCCATGAACAAAGCTTCTTTCTTAGAACTGCACGCCTGTTGAACTCTGTTCCGTCTGCCTGCTTTCTACCTGAATACAACTTGTATGTCTTCAAGCCCAACGTTAACAAATTCCTAATGCACCGCCCCCTTAAGTAAACACTTCATCAAATCTCCACAGTAACGTAATGTACTTGCAATAACCCTTATCCCTGTGTGGCTTCCGGGCCTTGATAAGTGGTGAAAAAAAGAATTATTAGACCTAAAACATCTATTTTATTTAATGAAATATGGCATATATATATATATATATATATATATATATATATATATATATATACTAGCTGTACCCTACCACGCGTTGATGTGGCTAAATTTGGTGTCATGGAAAATTCTAATAAAAAGAGAAAATGTATGTTTCTTATATTTTTAGTAGAGCAAGCCACTCAAAAAAGTTTTAAAAAAGGCGAAAATGAAAAAAAATGGTACTCTTGCAGAATTGGATTCTGATCCTTGGGATTACCGTCAATCATGGCTTGGGCTCGACTAACAATCAGTGGATAAAGCTGAACGTAGCAAAAATGTTGAAACGCTAAATGTTTTTTTTTCTGTATACAAAAATGTGATTTAGTAATTAATAGTTGAGTGATGCTAGGGGGGGGGGTTACTATACACGGATTCGAAAAAGTTGTCCAAAAACAAATAAATGAAAGCAAAGGTAAGGTAAGTTACGTTTCTACCTAACTGGATAATTGTTTAGTGTTTTTATGTAATGTGAAAAGTTTAATCGGCTGGAGAAACAGAAATGGTTGCAGACTCTGTTGAATACGTTAAGTTTGGGAAAGTAAGTTGAAAACTAATAACTATACAATACAGTGTCAAAAGCCCACCGAATATATGTTACCATGACATAGGCTGACATAATCGGTGGGTTTGTGACAGTATGTTGTATAGTTTTTTAGTTTTAACTCCCTTTCTCAAACATAACGTAATCAACAGTCTCCGCCACCATTTGTATCTTTCAAACGAATCTGCAAACCGTTTTCGTCGCAAAAAGAAAGTTTTCATGATATGAAGAAATGACTTTTTCGAAAAGTGGGTGATCACTTTTCAATGTAAATTTAACTTAGAATGAGCACCTACTTTCTGGCCACCTGAGAGAGGGGCCGCGGCCGCCAAAACACCCACCGCCCCTCCAACGAATTTAAACAGGTAATTTTAAAGGATTTTCAAAGGTTGCAAAGAAATCCCCCCCCCCAAAAAAAATCGTGGCCACAAACATTTCTTCATATCTTGTAAACTACTCGTTTGCCTTAATTATAAACGTTATTTTCGTTTTCAGCGACCCCGAAAACCTATAAGAATGGTAATTTTAAAGGAATTTTCGAGGGTGGGGTAATTCTTCATATTTACCTTTTTTTTTCCAATAACATAAGAAATTAAGAATTAGACAAATTTATTTTAGGTAGGCTTTTAAAAATAAAAAAATTAAGATAAACAAATGGTTCTAGTGCACTTACCGATCCGCGTTATTTTTTAAATTGTATTTCCAAGTTTAATTAAAGTTTTATGATATGTTTTTTATTCAATTGTAAGATTAAAGTACAAAAATATATATATCTAATTTAAAAAATAGGGATTTTTTTTACTTATCTATTAATTAGATAGTTAAATGTTGTAATTCGAAAGTCGTCAACGTGTGGTGCACGTGAAAGGCTCATTTCTACCGGAAATGAAATGGCGGACAGCCTCGCAGTTACGAAAAATATTTTTATTTTATTTAATATAATTTTATAATTTGCGACCTTAATTTATTTTAATAACATGCAAACATTCCTTGACTTTACAGATAAATTTTCTGAAAATTTCAATTAAATTGGTAATGTAGAAATATGGTTCTATCGACTTTGAACGAACCAAGAATTACATTTTTATATATATATAGATATATATCGAGGAGACATTTTCTCTGTAAGAAGAAGGAATGTCTTTTAGGTGTGAGCGTGATTAACCTTCAGGATCTTCGAAAATATCATAACGTTGCTTTATTTAATCGCTTCTTTTATTTAACCAATAATGGAACTCAACGTATTTTAATAAAATGCATATTTTTATTTCTCCTTTTTACATCTCTCAAAACAGCTTTTGAAAAGCGAGGGCGAAACAGGTAAGCTGACCCCCCCCACACACACTTTATCTTTTTTCTTCTGCGCCTTTTTTTACTTTTTAAAACGTGTTTTAGGTATTTTACTTTTAATCATGCATAATAAAAGTGCCCCAGTCATGATTGCAATATTTAAGTTTTGTACCCCCAAAGAATCATAATATATATATATATATATATATATATATATATATATATATATATATATATATATATATATATATATATATATATATATATTGACTTAACTTCGCAAACGAAGATTCTATGACGGGGTCTGTCCACGTCGACCTCAGGAATGCTTGTGACTGACGAGCCCGATGCGGGACAAGCATGTTTGGCCGCAGCGGCTGCAGTCAAAAGTCACGTCAGATACGGCTGCTGAGGCCTCCCGGATCTTACTCTTCCAGCGTTTTTCTCGTACATTCTTTGTGCGGGAGACCTCAACGGATGTGAACAGTGCGTCGCCTGGTGTCACGATCAGCAACAAGAGTAGACCATTGATGGTAGTCAATGTAACAATCACTGAGGGGCTTCTCTATAGAGGCGTTATATCGTTCTTTGGTGCCCCTCTCGCGCCGGCCAGTGGAGAGTTCGCCATATAGTGTTATCTTGGGCAGGCGATGATCCTCTATTCTGGAGACCTTCCCGGCTCAGCGTAACAGCGACAGTGACAGCATGGCCTCGATGTTGGTGATCTTCACCTGCTCGATGACCTCAGCATTGTGACATAGCCACTTCAGTGAACATTGAGGATGGTGCTGAGACAGCGCTGATGGAAACGCGGGAGAAGTCGTAGTTAGTGACGGTAAGTTGTCCACGACTCAGAGCGGTACAGAAGAATGGAAAGTACAACGGCTCTGTACACACTGGTTTTTGTGCTCTTATTCAAGTTTTTGTTTTTCCAGACTCTGTTATCAATGCGTATGTGGGGGTGCATTACACTACTCGAGGAATGGGTTGACGGAGGACATTTGGACAGCCTCTGCGAAGCAGGATGTGAGGCGTTGCAAGGCTCTTTCGGTGTGGGCAACGAGGCCATGTATATATATATATATATATATATATATATATATATATATATATATATATATATATAAATATATATATATATATATATATATATTAGCATCGGTTTCTTCAGTTATATATATATATATATATATATATATATATATATATATATATATATATAAATATGTACTTACAGCAGTGAGCACACAAAATTTCCAAAAAATAATCGGTTAAACTGTAACTATGGAATCGATTGAGTTCGTCACATTTTTTGTTGTTGTTCACTGTCTACGGCCAAAAAGTAGTTTTTTTCAAAATGCTAAAACTATTTCCGACAGAATTGTAATGTTATAAATATTCCATCAAATTTTCATCTCAGTAAAGTCATCATCTTCATCCCAATAATAAATCTTTCGTTTTCTCTCCGGAATACTTGGTACAAAAAGAATCGCCTGGAATTTTGTTTTAAATTCCAAGCTTTAATTTAATTTTAAATTCTTTAAATCCTTTTGTGAGTTTCGATTTCCCAATGCAATTTCTGTTTTTTTACTTCCTTCTCCGACTGAAACTGTCTTTTCCCTTTCTTATTTTTTCAACCACCATCTTGTGTTAGATACGGTTCAAATCAAACTCTTTCTCATTAGTTTACGTCGCTTGAATTTTTATGTCGCTTATTCGTGAGTATACCAATATAAAATATAACACGTCCAAATAAAATAATAAGGCTATTTCCTGTGCAAAATCATAAACTTTTGTAACATATCATTGTAAGTTAAACGTATGTGATTTTTTTCTTGCAAAATGCCACAGTAAAATAAACAAAATAAATATTAAAAATGACATGGGGAAATTGCAGTTCACTAAAATTTACGGAAATTTATGCAGCATTTTTTATTAACGAAATTCTACTTCGCCATTATTTCGCTTGCTTACGTTGTCATTATAAATTTCCTCAATGCTTAAGTCCCTGTAATATAAGGGCATATAAATAGAAATTTAAAATATCGTAAAACCAGAAAAAAAACACCAACAATAAAAATTAATCTCCCTTTGTATTATCAAGCATCTACTTGAAATTTACCGTAAAGTTGGACGGGCGCAATATTTTTTCAGTAGAAAGTAAGTATTTCATAAAATTATTCTGGATATCTACAATATAAATCCCACCTGCCTGTTTAATTGTATGCATCTATATATGTATGTATGTATGTGTTTATGTTTGTATGTCTGCCTAAAACTTTCGACAGAGGTGACAGATTTTCACCAGATCGATACCGTTTCGAAGTTCGACCCTTCGCACTAAAAATATAGAAAAACTGATTGAGATTGTCGGACTGACTTCCTCATCTTGGTTGTTATTGTGACAACGTTTCGGCCGTTTTGCCCTCCAGCCTTCGTCAGGTGTGTTGTATCGAACTGGGGAACCGTTTGTTAGGAGTCTCGAACCCAACCCTTTATAATTATTACGGGGGTACCATCACAATAACAACCAAGATGAGGAAGTCAGTCCGACAATCTCAATCAATGAAAACACCTTATCTCAAAAATACAGAAAATTACTATAGAAAACTGGTTGAAAACATCAATTTCTTAACCATCAACTGGGCACGTTTTTACCGGGAGGGGTCGCTTTTTTCGCCGATATTTTCGAAAGTAGCCCCTTTTTTCGATTGACTAGCCTTAATTTAAACCGTCGTCACTTTCGGTTTGGAAATGCACGCAACAACAAAGACGTCACGTTTTTTTTCACGTTCTTTTACTTCGTGGCACGGGTCTGAGCCCGCCTCCTTACTACAATTTTTTTTTTTTTTGCTCAACACACACCTCGAAACAACCGGGCAACGCCGGACACTCCGACTAGTTAATATATAAGTGCAATAGTTTATCTTAGTACAAATATGGAGTAGCACCTTTATTTATGTTCTAAACGATGTTTCTCTCTTTGTTGTAATCCCAATCCTGCTGCTATACAGTCCAGGGACAAGTAAATATGACTTTAAGATATTAGAGAGGAATAAATTGTTAATTTTGATTGATACAATGAAAATGGCGGGAGGATAACTCGATGGCCAGGACGAATAGCATTCTATCAAAGTGCTGAGTATCCACAGTAGAAATGAATCAGATTAAATAAGTAGAAAATATTGCTAATCATTATTTCAAAGGAAAATGAGCTCTCTCAAACTTGCCAATATCGTTGTCACATATGGATGGAGTATCAGACGCAAGTTTCACACAATGCACATGGTACAAAACAATGTGTAATTTAATAAGTCTTTCATTGTCCACTAATCTCCAGTTCCTGGTCCATCACCGCAATTTTGAACCGCTTTGTTTTCATAAGTAATTCCATAGGATTTGCTATTACGAACTTATAGTTATCTCGCCATACCTGCACCGACAAATCTGGCAATTATTTGAATCCCATCCCGATAGTGTGGACTATTCCCAGATCTCGTAGACTCTTGTACTCTAATAGCTTATTTCCTTGAATGTATGACAATTAGAATTCCCCACTTGTTACCCTTTTCCCTGCATGCATAAATTTAAATGTAATGTTAATAAACACCTTAGTGCATATTTCTCACCTTTGGTGAACAATGTGTCGCTATTGATAAATTAAATTTTAAAATAATACATATATAATATAGTCATATAAACATGTATGTAAACATACACCCCCCACACACACATATATATATATATATACATATACAAAGATTTTTAATGTGTGTATATATATATATACATATATATTTGTGTAATGCAAATATATATATATACATATATATATATATATATATATATATATATATATAGAGAGAGAGAGAGAGAGAGAGAGAGAGAGAGGGAGAGAGAGAGACTATTTCGCTGTATCACAAGTACGGCTAGACTAGCAACTACCTCGAGCCAGGTTTTAAACTCGACCGGCTAGGCAACAATCACCGCTTCTAATCGTCACGCTTTATATATTGCTTATCATAAAGCTCAACCAAAGAAGGGCAATACATGTATTAATCAACTGACAGACTAATCAACTTTATCACAGGTTATAGGCGCAGTTAGTTACGCAAGTGTTCCAAGCATCATTATATATATATATATATATATATATGTGTGTGTGTGTGTGTGTGTGTGTGTGTGTGTGTGTGTGTGTGTGTGTGTGTGTGTGTGTGTGTGTCATATGACACTACTCCTGGCACTACAGTATTTTATTGCTTAACATTTTTCTAAGAACAGTACTGAAAAGTTCTTTCGGTATCAAACCATTTACCGGCTACTTTTAGAACAGTTTTTTTCTATTTTTTTTTGTTGGTTTTGTTTTGCTGATTTGTATTTTTAGATTTGATAATAAATTGACAAAGTATCGAAAATTTTCGTTATGCAAAGAGAACATAAATATATTCCTTTTACTTTTACCCCCCAAAAACATCAAAATAATCGAAAAAAATAACAACTTCTTTTGTAAAAATTGTATGAACATATTGTTTGAATATAGGTTTATTAAAAAAAAATGCAGTTTTACTTATACAATATATGATTTACAAAATAGAATTTTGATCGAGGTTGACTGCTAGTTTTTATCTTTGTCGTTAAAATTGTCATCCGTTCAAGGAAATAAGCTATTATTTCTTGATTTCCTTTTTAAAAATTGTTTGACATGAAACCTTGCTTCTTTTTCTGTTGAGCTTAGGATGTCAATAGAAAATTCAAATATTTCAGTTTAAAAGTGTTGTATTTACTTTAAAAATTAAAAATGAAACTTTTACTGCTTCAAGTTGAAAATTTAAACTATCTCATTTGTTTGCATCTAAAAATAAAAGAAAAAAAAGCCACTTTTCACCTTTTTCAGATCTGCATTTTTTTTTTCGTCGCTTTTCCTTTACCGCCAACACCATCGCATACCGCGATTAATAATCAAATCTTGAAAAATATAAAACAAAAAAGTAAAATTTAAAAGGCCCTAAATTACTTCTAGCCTCTTACAAACCACTGTGACACCTTCTTTATTCTGCATCTCCCCACGTCTTGCCGCCAACGAACAAAAGAAAAAAAAATTATAAAACTAAAATGGACGCGCTAACATATTGACGCATGCGCATACTCGAGACGCACAATTGCATACATAAGTCGCCGGCGGCATTTTAGCACGCAAGTAAAATTGAAAGATATTCATCATTAAGATGACGATGATGACATTTCAAATTGATCTAACGAAATATCGATTAGATCGACTTCGGTGATATTTTCATATTGTGCAAAAACGGGTTGTTAACGGCAAATAACATTATGCAGCCAATGACGTTATACAATTACATTATATTGACATTTCTTTGTTCCCATAATAGAGGCTTTGCTAAACCATGGAGTAAAAATCAATGTGTATTTATATTTGTTATATATCTATAATATAAAGCTGAATATTTGCGTGTGTGTGGGGGGCATGAATAGGTCCTATATGGTTGACTATTTTAAAAAACTGCTTACATATAATGATAGAAGATGTATCGAGACACAGGAATGGGTATGTTTGATCTGGCAGAATAGTGGTTCATTAAAATTGTTGGTTCTGCGTTCGCGCCTAGTCCACAAAGTTTGGAAATTAAATATTAAAAAACTAGCGGGGGTACCCGGCGTTGCCCGAGTGTTTGTTTCCGGGACGGGGGGGGAGTTTTAAAAAATGTTATGGTAGGTAAGTAGGAAGGATCAAACCCGGAGTCATGAGTAAAAGTAGGAAAATAAAGTGTGAAAAAAAAAACAAAAAAAAACATCTGCAACGTTAACAGTTCGGCCACCAAGAAAAGTCCATTCCAGTTGTTTAGGAAAAAAAAACAAAAAAAAAAACGACTACGGTAGGTCGGCGCGAACGTGAAAATATAATGTGAATTGTCCAGCACGCTAGCCACAGAGTACTGCAGCTTAGTTTAGTGATTTTAAATAACTTCACATGAAAGAACTACGAAGCCAAACCGGTCTTCTCTTCTCAACTGTTCCTTCTGAACGATCCCCAAACGGTGTTAAGTGGTGGCAGGGGGGGGAGGAATTTATTAGAGAGAAAATATTTTACCACTTCCATTGATCTTAACCGATTTTGGCCGTGACTTCTCAGCAGAAAAAGTATAGAAATCTAAGATTATCGAGGAATTTGAGAAATAATAAGCCTATAACACACCTCAGATATTGTTCTGCCGTTTGTGCATATTATATTTGCATGAAATATCTTGATTTTTAATCCTATTAATGTCAAAATCAGACGGGAAAAAATGAGTTCACTTTATTTATATAGAGAAGATTAAAAAAAAACGTTTGTAAGTGTGTTTGATATAGATGTACATAATACTACTTTGATAAGTATGTTTTAACTTAAATAAGGATGGTATAATAAAATTGTGGGGTCTGCGTTCGCGCCTGACCTCCATGGAATGGAAATAGGCACAAACCTGAATAAAGACTTTTCATATCTATCTGTGTAAGTATACTTTGAAAAAAAAAGGGAGAAATTATAATTCCTAAAATTTCTGAGCCTTACAATTATATAAGAATATTTCCGAATAAAATAAAAATGACGATATTAAAATTAAATGGCATATAAAATATTATAAAACCAGATGTAGTGTAAGGAAAGACGAATTCACTCAATGGTATTAATATATAATGAAGATAATCGATAGGAAATCATATAAGCCACCGGTTGAGGATATAAAACGTGTAAAAATCAAACATCGAAATGTCTCTCTAGTTGTGTATGAAAAATAAAGGTTTCAACAATATAAATTAACCTAAAATATTTAATCATCCAATAATCATACAATCATTACTACATGAACGAAAAATAAAGAAACAACAACCAATCGTTACATATAAGCTAGGGTGAACCAAAAGAAACAAGGTTTTTAATTATAAAGGAACGATAGAGAATATAAGTATAAATTATAAGGTTCCAAAGAGAAAATGTAAAACGCCTTCCTGTAAGAAGGACACGGGACTTATATTTACAGGAAATCTAAAGGTAGTGAAAAATGTTTAATTAAGTAAAGGTCTAAACAATGTTTTAATTACAAAAAATGTATGAAGGAAGTAAATAAAGCATTAGATACTTTTATTATGTCCATGGCAAAAAAAATTATTACTACGTTTGACGCATAAGAAATGATATATTGAAGTTCGTATATAAAAAAAAGGTTGAACGTTCAAATAAATTTAAACATCCTAAAAGGAAACAAAAACAAATCCACATTTTGGAAATTCACAAATACTTATCGAACTTCAAAGACTTCAAAATAAGTTTGTTATATTTCACACTGAAAAAAAAAAGCAGCAAATAACGTAGATTTTATATGTAAAAGGTATTATATACAACGCTTATTGTTAGAAGTAAGACTGATTGGTAAAAGTTTAGACAAATTAATTTTACAAATTAATTAATTATGAAATAACAGAATGATTTAGGATTAAAATTAAGGGACATTTTTTTTGAAAAACGCCCATGTATGTATTGGTTTCATTCTTGCTTCAAAGATGTGCATCACAAAGCTATTAAGAAAATATATATCTTAATTATTTAAACTAATTATTAATCCAATAAATAATTTCCACCGGTAAAGAAAATTCTGTAGTAATATAAATATATCTTGGGTGGTAAATAATGCTTATCCAGTAATAGAAAAATTAGATAGCATAAATTCTTAAAAACCTATTCCAATGCAGCGCATGCAACGTATAATTTCAATACTTTATTAAAAACATAATACATAAAGGACTAATTAAATAATACTGTAGATCTACCTTTAATAGGCGGCAAAGGAAAATAAATACGGACCCTTTTCAAGATCCACGGAGATTATATATATATATATATATATATATATATATATATATATATATATATATATATATATATATAAATTTAGTTGTTAAATTTAAATTTTGAAAATCAAATTATAGACACATATATTCAAGTTAAGCGTTAATTGTTTGACAAAAGGAATATATAGAAGGGGTTATATCAATTTCCTTAATCCATGGATGTTCAATAATGGCTCATATCATAGGACGAAATGAAATGCGGTTAGCAAAATGTTCATCGGATTTTAATCTGTGTCTTATCTCGCTTATATATATATATATATATATATATATATATATATATATATATATATAGAGAGAGAGAGAGAGAGAGAGAGAGAGAGAGTTAGGGGGAGAAATAGATAAAATAGGAGAAAGATAAAGAAAGAATGACAGATAAAGCGAGGGAGAATAAGAAATACGTATCATAGAATAAGGTACGTTGTGTCAAAACAAAAAATGGTAAGACTAGTGTTTCGAAAGGTAGTGAGAAATACATTTAAAATTTTATTTGGAGAAAGCTACACTCAAATAAGAAATAAAATAATCACTCCTTTTTGTTTACATGCTTCACCTTTCTAGGCAAATCTGTATTTATATAGACTAGAATATATGTATGGATAGATCGTGGGTGCATTTTAAAAATACACTCAATAATATAAGTGTAGATGTTCTTGGCTTCCGCAAGGCTAAACACTCATGAAAATCGAGAATCCCTTCAACAGTTACTTAAAGGAAACAAAGGTCTTCTCCAAAGGTGACTTCTCCAAATTAATAATCAGTGGTAGGCTAAACGCTCCAAGCAAATCCAGATGGACATCGATTGTAACAACTTCAAATACATGTACCAATGTAAAAGGCCTTTTGTTCTCGAGCATTGTCAACATCTTCCCTACTCTCGAGTTATGGAACTACTCTTATAAAGGATCCCAACAGGGTTCTCCTTCATTAGACTGAGCATTATTCTGATCTCTTTGATAACTCCTCGGATGTTGATGAAGACGTCATCAATGGAGTTTTGCTACAACAGAAGCCATGAAATGCTTAAGTTCTCATCTGAGAATTAAATTAGAGATGCAGTGGGAGTCTTCTTTCATGGAGGTAATAAGTTGTTGTTGTTGTTGTTGTTTTGGTGGTGGTGGGAGTGGCGGCGGTGGTGGGGTATAACTATCACATTCCAAGTAAGGGCAATGTAATCTCTGAGAGAATATAGGGTGACCCTTAACTACTATTCCGTGTGGTTCCATTTGATATCAACACAAACATTCCTTTTTGGTTAGGAGGAGATGGGTAGGCATATAATATTCCAGTGATGATTATTATTATTATTATTATTATTATTATTATTATTATTATTATTATTATTATTATTATTATTATTATTATTATTATTATTATTGGCTCACAAGAAGCTTTCACACAGAGATCTTTCCCTGAAAAAAGACTGTGGTGTTCCATGGGAGCTGAGTGACAACAAGTCTCCTCAGGTTTCTATTATTCTCCGCCTCTTTCGAAATTTGCAAATAAATCTGCATTATCGTAAAAGCTGCTTACCATATATTTCTCGTTGGCAGCGGCTATTGGTCTTCGCTGGAATTTGAGTTGCAATAAGCCTCCCCAATGTCCCAGTTCTGGCACTTATTCTGCTGAAGTCTGGTCAGTTTATTGGTCTTTCCTTCTTCCTTGACTCTATTTGGTTATTTGGTTTCGTTCTTTTGGGGAGCAGTGATGTGGCAATGGGGGACTTGAGTAGGGTTGAGTTAGAGAAATTATAGATATGCGGTTTCAGTGTTCTTGGTTCCATGTAGTGTTTTATGTTTTGACTTAGCAGCAGTTTGTCTGGCTCGCTCTTGTTGCTCCTGTGTGTTCCTTTCCACATTCAAGGGTTTTTCTTAATATTTAAGCTGTTTTCATTATTATTGTTCGTTGTATATATATATATATATATATATATATATATATATATATATATATATATATATATATATTACATATGAAAAATTCCGCTGTGGAATTTCCACAGGTCCCGCTAGTTATTATTATTATTATTATTATTATTATTATTAGTAGTAGTAGTAGTAGTAGTAGTAGTAGTAGTAGTATTGTTGTTGTTATTATTATTATTATTATCATTAGTATTATTAGTATTGTTGTTGTTATTATTATTATTATCATCATTATTAGTATTAGTATTGTTGTTGTTGTTATTATTATTATTATTGTCATTATTATTATTATTAGTAGTAGTAGTAGTATTGTTTTTGTTGTTGTTGTTGTTGTTGTTCTTCTTCTTCTTCTTCTTCTTCTTATTATTATTATTATTATTATTATTATTATTATTACACAACTATTTTAGAATTATTGTCGCACACTAAAGCAACGAAACCTGGACGCTTACCTTTTAATATATAGTTGTGGAAAACTTAGGTTAGCGTTTACATACATTGATACATAAATAGCTTCGAGCGTACGTACGTATGAGTAAGAGATAGATAGATAGATAGATAGATGGACAGAGAAACAGAGAAAAAAAAAGGGGAAGAGATTGGAGTTAGAGGAGGAGGATAAGAGGGGCGGTTTTTGTTTACCCTTATCAAAGTTTGGCGCGCATTCGAGTTCCGCACGTGCATTCTGAGCGCTGTTCCACATGAAACAACATGGCGTCCTCCGCGGAGACGTCCACACCTGCCAAGCTCAATCCTTTCTCGCAGCAAAAAAACATAAAAAGAAGGGAACAGAAAAGAAAATGCGGCACTAATGGTTATTTGACCGAGCGATCAGTTCCTCCGATATCGCTCGATTCTAACACTTGATACTAAAAGCTCTCCATTTACTTATATTATAGCGAGAACATTTCATTCGGAAAATGCTCTCGTTCGTTTGGTTCTCTACCCCTGGCTTTTTTTGTGTGCTATCTTCGTCTATTTCTATTCTAAAGTTGAGATAAGGTGGGATGCGACTGTTTCCTACTGGTAGAAATGTCGAAATCCTTTTTATCCATTTTCGCTAACTTTGTTTCTTCAAGTTCTAAGCCTTTGAGACTGACAGTTTTGCCACCTGGCCTTTCTCTTCTGACCGATTGCACTGCGCTCGCTCCAAAAAAAAAAAAAGCAAACAAAAAAAACAAACAAATAAAAAACAGCGCCCACACGGTTACATTATTCTTAGTATTTTCGTGTAATTTGTTTTTCTGATTGGTCTTCATTGCCCTTTTTTTAAAACCCTTTTAAATTTTTTATCTTCGTTGCTGTTTTTTTATCATCATCCATTCAATCATTATGTATATTTCCTTGTTCATCTTCCTTATATTATTATTATTATTATTATTATTATTATTATTATTATTATTATTATTATTGTTGTTGCTGTTATTATTATTATTATTGTTATTTTTATTGTTATTATTATTGTTATTATTATTATTATTATTGTTATTATTATTGTTGTTATTATTATTATTATTATTATTATTATTATTATTATTGTTATTATTATTGTTATTATTATTATTATTATTGTTATTATTATTGTTATTATTATTATTATTGTTATTATTATTGTTATTATTATTATTATTGTTATTATTATTATTGTTATTATTATTATTATTATTGTTATTATTATTATTACTATTATTGTTGTTATTATTGTTATAAATATTATTTTTATCATTATTATTATTGTTGTTATTATTATAATTACTGCCGTTGTTATTATTATTTTTTATTATTATTATTATTATTATTATTATTGTTATTATTTTTGCTATTCTTATTATAATAAATTCATAATAATAATAATAATAATAATAATAATAATAATAATAATAATAATAATAATATCATCTATGAGTTTCACACAGGCCATCATCTAAGATTTCTCTTTGATGAACAACATGTCTGAAATGTTACAAAAGGCGAAAGAAGTTACTTTTCTGTGATTAAACGCATTAAAAATTTGTACAAACCTGTTTTGTGCAGCTGGTAGGGTCTTGTTCTGTTAAATTGAATGAAAAAAAAAGAAATGGGCGCATTTTCTCTTTATATGCTTGATATTGTCCCCTAATATTCAAATGAGACGCTTCTGGTTTGAAATAAAAAAAAACCTGATTTTTCCAGAGATTGAGTTCATTTTGGATTCGGGTGTTGAAGAAAAAAGGTTTTGTAGCAGTGTGTTGTGTTACAAAGTTGAGAGTTTGTGACAGCAGAGCGTCGAGTTTTGAACAAGCACATTTTTGGCAGCAGTGTGTCGAATTTTACCCCAGACTGTGTTACTTGGAAGCGCAGCATATTTGACAACACATGAGGACAAATGGACAACAGTTAACCACAGTGCATCCATGGTCTGGTGGATTTTCCGTTCTCTTTTTGTAGTACTGTCTCCATTTTGTTGTTTGTCTTAATTCGTTGCGTATTCAAAGTAAAAAAAGTTATTAGTGCACTAGTTTCTCTACAAACTCATGGCATTTCTTAGACTAGTTTGATTATTTAGGTATAATGTGATTTTCTGTTTCGTGTTTATATACAGGATCTGTAAGTGGACATTGAATATCTCCAAACACTATTAAGGATATAAAATGACCCCTGATATATCGTGCAATCATTTAATCTCAATTTTACAGGAAATTCTTTTTTACTTTTAAAAATATGGAAAACAGTTGTTGTAGATAGCTTACTGGCTCTTGTAATCAATACTAAGGAGTTCACTTGAAAGCAGTAGGAATTCGATCAACTGCATCCTCTAAGACGTATCTTCTTAAGTGTAAATAAGCAGAAAATTTCCATGATTTACCATGGAATTTCAATGTGTATTTGCTTTCTGGTGCCTCCTTTCGGGTTTTTATGCGAAATGCACGTTATATAAAATTATTCCGTAGTTGCACGGGGCGTAACTTCTGATGGTACATACATGACATTACTGTAACTGAATATGAATTATGAATATTCTCAGCAGATATAAAGAGTTAAAATGAGCATAAAACTTCTGGAATATGGTGCAAATAAAACCTGAGAAGAGAATTAATTACATAGTTTCAACACAGAAACAAATTCAAGATGAACACAATAATAATGACTAAAATTAAAACAATGCATCGTATGAAAGTAGTTTCAAAAGTAAATCTTCTTATTTTTTAACTAAAACAATTCAAGAGCTTTGAAGACGGAAGTGGTGTGTCTAAAACAAGTGATATTTACTGCTCCAGAATTTATTTTTAGGCCTATTCTGTATGCACTATTGTTAGTGATGAAACATATCTGTTGATGTGCTAGTGTGCGTTATTATAGAAGGATATTTTTATCAGCAAAAACGTTATATTTTTTAACTCATATGTTGAAGTGCTATGAAGACGTCAGCAATACCATTAAAAATGCAACTTTTTTGGCTCCAACATTTATTTTTCTGAAAAGCCATTATCATTCTCCATTTAATTTTGCCAGGAATTCGATGGCATATCAGTGCTTCTGACGCAAGTCACTAACTGTCCTTACTTTTTTTCAAATCTTACACCGTCAATATTTGCAACAGAGACATGAAACCTTTAAGTGATGAATGCACAAGTTCAGTCATCTTAACAATGTAAGCAGCAATCTCATCTGATGCATTCTAGCGGAATAAAGAAAAAAGGCATTACTTTAGGAATATCTCTCGTACATTTTAAAACCTTTTATCAATTCAAATGATATTTGTTTGATCTTTTATCACCAGTGGCGTTGCATGCGTTATTTGTGGGTGTGGTGTTTTGGTTTTGTTCACGTCTTAGATATTAAAATATAAGACTCTCCGTCTCAGAATGGGTAAAATTCTCTCTAAACCAATGGATGTGCATCACTTAAATGTTTTTTTTTTTAAATTAATTAATATATAATCCTACTAAACCTTATGTATAGAATCCTTATTTATATTCCCTACTAAAGAAGATAAGTTTGAGGAGTATAAGAATTTGAAATTCAAGCAATCTTGCATTTTACACATCTACTAACTATGGGTCAAATTTAATGCACACCTGCTATGTATTTTAAATTGGCGAACATGCCCAATTTAATCGGGTTAAACTCTTTAAAATACTGCAAAAAATTAAAATGTGGGGAGAAATTGTTAATTGGTGTCTTGTTCTTATTGTTAAAATTTCACAAAAATCGGGGGTATTCGATTTTTTATCGAAAGTCTTGAACGCATTTTGAAATCGTTTGCATTAAACTATATACATCTACTCACAGCTGTGTAGCAAAATTCATAACGATCTGCTAATTTGCAAAGGAACAAATTCTATATATAAAATATAAACACGTAAACATCGGTTATTTTATGAATTTATACTCCTATAATTTTTGTGTATTGATGATTATATTAACAACATTTTTTCTCTTTATGTAAAAAAGAAAATACAATTTGTTATATATGGGTCGTGGAATTAAAAAAAAAAGAAATTATTACATTTTCACCCCAAACAAGGCACATTGCCACTTTGGTGTAGGGGGCTACTATCAGGGGCAGTAACTACTGGGGTACTATGTAGGGATTTTGGCAGCAAGATGTGGGTTCACGTTACACTTGAACTTCTGCACGCCAGTACAGTTGGGGAAGCAGGGACCTGGAACAGAATTCCAAAGTTTAGCGGTTCTGGAGAAGAAACTACTGGAGTAGAAAGATCTTTTACATCCAGGGATCTCTACTGTGTGTGGGGGGTGCGATTTAGTTGCCTGTCGGGTTTGTCAAGGGTGTTTACGTTGTGCTTGCAGTTCGACAGAGCATTCTCCATTAAAATACTTGTAGACAAGGCAAAGGGATGCAACATTTTGTCGATGGGACAGAGGCTAGAGCTTACATGCCAGTTCAGGGCCTATCAGATTGGCGACTCTCTTTTGAATCTTGTCTAGGAGCGAGAGACTAGTAGCAGATGCACCATCCCAAATATGACAGTAATACTCCATACATGGGCGAATGGTGGCCTTATAGAGGTACAGGATACTTTTGCCTGTTAGTAGTTTTCTAACACGGTACAGAGAGCTTACCTTCTTTGCAGCCGCCCTGGCAATGCTTTCACTATAATTGCTCCAACTCATGTTTCCTGTGAACGTTAGGCCAAGGAGTTTGAAAGATGTACTCTCAGATAAAGAGTCGTTCGCCATTGTTATTGGTGGTAGAGAAGGTTTTGAATGAAACTAGTTTAGTCTTGGTGGCATGGAACGTGACCATCCATTTTTGTCCCCATTCCACTACAGATTGGAGGTCATCCTCTAGTGTTTCTGCCATTTCTTTACATATGTGTTCAATTGTTTTCCTGTCATGCCTGTTATAGAGTGTGGCGTCATCAGCATGTATACCCATCTCCGAGGCAATTTTGTCAGGGAGGTCATTTATGAATATTAGGAACAACAGAGGTCCAAGGGTAGACTCTTGGGGCACTCCCGCATTTATATCATATTGTTTATATGTACGACCGTCGAGAACAACCTGGATTTTTCTCTTATATAAAAAGGATTTAATTATGTTTAGTATTCTACCAGTGATACCGTATGATCTAATTTTCCTGAGGAGACCCTAATGCCATACTCTGTCAAAATTGAGTCATGGAATTGCATTTATATGTAAAACATCTAGCTAATTGGCATATTCTTTTAACATTCATTTTAATTAATTCTCAATTAGGTTTTCAGTTTTTTATGGGATTATTATCTTTAAATATTACGTGTAATTATATCCATATATATTCTAAATGATTTAAACTTGTGTAATATTTGTGGTAAAAGGTTATAGTAAATAAAAACATCTTTCTATAAATATTTATGTATGCTTATATATATTTGTTTAAAAAAATTGCCTACCAAACTCCTCTGTCAGTTTTTGGTCAACCGACATGCATCTTAATATACAGGGTATTCGAGCCTATGCGAAACTTTATATTTGGGTTTTAGCCGGGGGAAATCGGTTCAAAAGTGTGTAAATTAAAAAAATGGAATTTTCTAGGTGAAGATCGAACGAAGGCATTACTAATATGCATGCGTAACGTAATAGCTATTGGTTCATGTTTTAATTTTTAGCCTGACAACAAATATGTCTTCATAGCTTGGGCATTAATGTCAAAGGAAAAAGTAAATCGTAAACTCCAAATCACATTCAAGATGAGCCCAGTAGTTCGATGAATCCAAATAATGTGAATAACTAATCCTTATCCCCCAAATTCAGAAACGTCATTTTTTTTTACTTTTTAAATCTAATATATAAGAAGGCTATATATCTGTCTGTCTGTCTCCATATTTTCAAACTCTACCCCCTCCGAAACTAAAAGTCGCGGAGCGGCGCTAGAGGTCTCAAATAGTTGGATTTTTTTTTTACGGATTGTTCTTTTATGGAGCTTTAGCTGGTTAAAATAGTTTTCAAGGTGTCAAAAATAAGTCAAACTTGAAAAAACCCGCTATTTTGTATATCTATCTTAGTTTACTTTTAATTTTTAATTTTAATCAATTTATATGTGTGTCACGGTGGTACAGTGGTAACGTCACCAGCTTTGAATGCTATAGTTTTGCTTTCAGTTTCGATGCTAGCTAGTCCTGTCTAGAAATTAGGTCTACTATAATATAATAATCAATAAGAAATCTGAATTAATCAAAATATCATATATGTAAGCGTATTTTACGATCGGGCTATGGCGGGCGATCTACTAGTATAGAAATATTTAGAACATTTTGATAACTATCTGCTGTAGAGTTTTAAGAACCTTTCTCGTGTAACAAATAGCAGAACGATATCACTGACTGATAGAAACAAGCATTTTTTTCTCTTTTTTTGTTCTTTCTTTTTCTCTCTCTTTTTTCCTTTCTTTATTTTTCCGTTTTTTTCTTTTGTTCTCTATTTCTTTTTTCCGTTTTCTTTTTTTTATCCCTTTTGTTATATTTCTTATATTTGCTCTCTCTCTCTCTCTTTCTTTTTTCTCTTTTCTTTTACGATCCCTTTTTTATACTTTTTTTTGCGTTCTCTTTCTTTGGTACTCTTTCGTTTTATCTCTCTTTTTATCTCTTTTATATATATTTCTTCTCTTCTTTCTTTCTTTTATATCTTTTATATACAGCATGTAACGATAAAATTGTCGCCCTAGAAAAGAGGACATGATTCCATTTCTGTTTGATGAAAACCGGTTTTATTCGTTTTGCTGCAGACCATCTACTAGTTGGCCAGTTGTGTACAGATCCCACGAATGATAGGAGCCTTCTATCCTGTCTGAAATATACACAATGTTCAACGAGCGAGATCGATGATGCGCCGATCTACAGCTCATGCTCTCTACCTATCCAAGCTATAACTACAGGACCATTGCCAACCCCATCAAAATGCAAATCCGGTTAACAGGGAGGTGCTCAGCGTGATGAAAACTATGTTTCCGGCCACAGTTATGGTCTTTAGTCTGGTTTCAAGTGAGAGATACTTTATGCCACCTTACATGTTCGAAGTCGGCTTGAAAGTCAAAACCAACGTGTAACTGGATGTCCTAAAGCGTATGGCCATCCCCTGGTGTAATCAAGTGGCAGCTGACAGATGCTGGAAGATGTTGACAGACGCTGGGTGAGGCAGCAGGACTCGAGCCGACACACAAGTCCAAAGAGACACAGGCTTGGCTTTCGAAGGAGTGCTAAGACTTTGTACCCTTCTCCCACTAGCCCCTTCTTTCCCGACCTGAACCCGCTGGACTACTTTGTTTCGTTATACGCCGAGAACATCACCAACATGACATCCCACAACGCTAATACCAGCCATATCTCCACTCTGCCGAGCTTCCACCGGCGTTTGTTGAAAAGGCATGCTCCCAGTCCCGGGCCTTTATTGAGGCAGTGATTGAGACTGAAAGCGGCTACATTGAATAGATGTCAGTTCTACTACATAATCAAGTTATCTTAATTGATTGATTCAATAAAAGTTTTAAAATAAAGCTGTATTGTGTTTTTTTTAGAGCGCCAAATTTATCTTTCCATCCTGTATTTCTCTTTGTTTGTATCTCTTTTTTTATCTTTCTTTTTTGTTTTCTCCTTTTTTTTCCATTTTATTTTCTTTTTCATTTTTTTTCTTTTCATTTTTAATCGTTTTGCATTCTTGGTTTTTTTTTATCTAGCTTTATTTTCGTTTACGACTTTTTTTCTTTTTCTTTTCTTCCTGTTATTTTTTTCCTTTTCTGACTGCGACGCCGTTTTATGCAAGTACCCAAAACTTTTGACGTTCTCACACTTTCCCCAGAGCTCAGCATCTCTTATCTTCCAGTTGGTTTTCCAGGCCTCTGCCTTGTTCTTCATCTATCTGGATCCGTGTCTGCATATCAGTAGTGCCGGGAGCAAGAACATCTGTTTCGCCAAGAATTGTAGAAAAACCACCAAAATGGTTACCCGAAAAAAGACCGGAGGGCGACTCCGTCCTCACCAACACACTTTCCGCCATTTTTAAAATAGCGAAGGCGACGGGTAGGAGAAAGGAAAATCCACAAATCTCAGGAAAGTGGTAATAGCGTTTGATAGACGTGATGGTAAGAAAAAGAAATTGTCAGGTTTTGAAAATAAAAAAGCAAGAAAGTCGTTAATATCATCATGTTTATACATTATAACACGAAATATATATTATATTTTTTACCATAAAGAAAATACGACGTTGCTCGGGATTAAATGAGGACTACTATTATATGCTTTTATATACCAGACACCATATTACTTTCTCTTGTGCCGTGGTCAGAACACGTGTGCATGGTTCACGTTTATTTAAGGAGAGAGTAACTGATTAGGGTCAGATGTTTTGAACGTACTCCAAATAACCGAAATAGCTGTAAATAAAATTCGTGGTGGGATGATTCCAATATATTCACGATTTCGAGACAAATACCGATTCCGTACTAAATTCCCGATTCCGATACAATTACTAATTCCGACTCCGATGCTTTAAAGATCACAAAATGTTAAAAAAAATTATGCCAGATTACATATATATATATATATATATATATATATATATATATATATATATATATATATATATATATATATATATATATACAAGTTATGTATGCAGATATTTTCTCAAACGTAAAATACACTTGCGGAAGATGATCTATAAATTTTAGTTTAAATTTAAAATCAATAATTAGTAGTTTAAAATCAATAATTCTTTATTATTGTATTATTACTACCAGCAATAGATAGTTTCGCTTTAAACAGAATCAATAAAAAAATTGGATAGCGTTGCAAAATAATTTTAAAATTAACAATAGCAATAGAAAATAAATAAATAAAATAAACATGATTATACATTAATATATATATATATATATATATATATATAAACATAAAATAAAGAAAACACATTTAACCTAGGTTTAATAGGTCAGAACACTAGATATATACGCTCCCCGCTAAAATAGAACACACAATGGAATGGGTTAACGGGAGGGAGGTCAACTGGGCCTTTGTCCTGTAAATGCCTGCTCATTGGCTGATTAGTAAAGGTGCGGAGGAAAATAGAAAGCTGATTGGCTAACTAATAACTCAAGAGAATGTGCGTATATAAAAACGCGAGACAACCAAAACTCCTTGCTTAAGCCTGATGGATCCTAGCGTGGATGTAACGCGAAATATTCTGTGTAGCTTAATTGCTATATATATATATATATATAAATATTATAACTTACTTCCTAGTTCTACCTATGTTTTGAGCACTGTTTAAGTAAATGCTTAAAGTTTACGCATAAATTTATACTTTCGTATATTAATTTTTGTGATTAAATGAAGTAGGTATATGTATATATATATATATATATATATATATATATATATATATATATATATATATAATTATTTTATAATTGTTTTAATTTTTAATGGCAAATACACTGAGGACATGTGAAGGCTGCTGTAAAGAGGGTGGGCTAGAACAGTACTCACACCTGAGAGTTACTGTACATTTACAAAGCCACTTCGCCCATGCATGGAGTATTGTTGCCACATTTAGACGTGCATCTACGACTAGTCTTGGATAAGGTTAAAAAAAGTCTCCCCTCTAACAGGTCCCTCTTTGTACACTAAGCTTCAGCCCCTGTCACATCCCCGCAAAACTGTGCCTGTTTTACAAGTATGTTAATGAAATGTGCTGTGATAAACTGATTGCACTTGTGCCTCCTCGACGTGCATATCCACAACAAACACGCTTAGTAATAGAATCACACCCTTTCACTGTTGTGGTCCCTAAATGCCAGTAAGCTTTCTACTAAAATAATTCTTTCATCGAACAGCTAGACTTCAGAATTCATTCCCTTTTACCTGCTTTCCTGACTGTACTTATATGCAGAAGTTTACATGTAACGGAGATCGACATCTTGTTAATAGTTCCATGGCTTGGTCCCAAATATTAGCTGCTTACGACCAAGTGACGATATGCCTTTTTTAAGGTGAACTGCGTAAAAAAACGTATATATTTCATATTCACTAGCAATCATCAGTGTCGTATATAACTATGACAACGGTCGAAGGAGTTCGAGCATAGATTCGTGTAACTTCAATCAAATATTCTTAATCAATTAACGCACTGTAACAGTCATATCTAAACGTGTGAGGAATACTCTCGACATGTTATTTACGTTGAATACTTACCGAAAATGCCCATTCTGCGAAGGGATAGAATTCAGAATATTTTTTTAACTAGAAACATTTCATATTTTAAAAAAAATATATGTAGATTTTCAAAACGATTATAAAAAAATCAATTTCCCAATAAAATCAATCGATTCTTTAGAATGCTTTGTCTACACGTTTCATCCATTACCAATGAATGCATGCCACCAACACAAGACGAATCACTCTGAAAGTTTACTTATATACTTTACTAAACCAATAAAATAAAATACTACACGCGCAACCAGCGGACAGTAAAAGCATATGCACTAACAAATCTACACAAAGCAACTAATTATTGTTACGACTGACCAAAACTGCTGTATTTCTACTATCTCTCAACGAACTTTGATAAACTGTGTGTGCACGTACGCAAATACTGATTATTACAATGCTTTTCCCTTGCGTACCGGCGACTATTTTCTTACAGCCTAGAAATTTCGTGAATTATATACAAGTTTCTGACTAAAAACTATATATTTTTGTATGAATAACTGTATATTGTAAAGATTGTGAATTGGTCGTACCTTAATAATAAATTATCACATATTTTAAAGAACGCATGCAACATTTTATTAAGACAACATTGTAGATAGATGCAGTTGAAATTCTATTTATGTTCATTAACAACAGTAAGTAAAGTAAGCAGCTGATGTCATGAAGATTATAAATAAAAAGAATTTATTGTTATAAAGTTTGATAGGCTAAAGATTTACCCGAATACTACTACTACTACTACTACTACTACTACTACTACTAATAATAATAATTGTTGTGGTGGCACCCACTCATTTACATGTGGGGATAATATTACACATAAACATCAAGACTCGGTTAGTCTGAGTGTGTGTAAACCAGAAGCCACCGAAGGCCGAGCAGAGAGCAGATATGTTCTCCAGCCAAGACTCTCTTACTTGACAACCATTATGAAAATATATACTGTAAATATTCTTTTCCTAATACACTTCTTATTGATCTACCTTTGTTTTGTTGAGTCTTAATTTGTATTGTCTTATACGTTATTTGGTTCAACCTGCAAACATAACAGTTGGCGACGAAGATGAACGTCAAACATAATAATAATAATAATAATGATAATAATAATAATAATAATAATAATATATATATATATATATATATAAATATATATATATATATATATATATATATATATATATATATATATATATATATACGATCAATTTACTTTGGGTCCTGGATATGACCTTAAACTATATCCGATGGTGAGGCCCCAGCTTGCCGGCTTTGGGCAGTGTTTAATTGCCATTGCTCCCAGGTCAACTCTGACCCGGAGTGGTAGTACCTGTTAGAGTCCCAACTATGGGTTAAATAGAAACCGACTTGAAAAAAACCCCAAATATACTCTGTTAAAAAACTGTTCTTCAAAATTACTGAATTCGGTATTAAATAACCTGAAAAGGGTTGATATGCCGTAAAGCAAAAAGAACCAACAAACTTACTTTGAGAAACATTGGAATAAGTTCATGAAATGGTCCTGTTAACTGACCATCTTGTTCGTGCGATTTAACCAATTAGATTATTTTCATTGAGCATATGTAAAGTCCCATGTCTACGCCGATACACCAGACATAATAGACTACTTAGAAGACAACATTGGACGCATTATTGCTGAAATTCAGACTAAGTTAATGCGTAGACTTTGTGATAATTGGAGTTCTAGATTATATCATATACGTGCGAGTCGACGCCATATGCCTACAATTGCATATAAATTATATGTTATAAATTAATATTTGTAAAAAAACACACACACATATTTGTAAAAAAACAGATATTTATAAAATAAATATAGTTTTTGTTATTTATTTTCATTTTTAAGTTTTCTACCTATAAAAATACCCTAGATATGTGTGTATTTATGTGTGTATGTTACTGGGTTGTGGTGTTTATGTGTTCCTGACTGACAACTGGTATCGTTGATTTTGTGCGAACTCCTGTGCCTACGAAAGAAAGACCTTTTGTAGAGGATACACGTGGTCCTTATTTCCACTATAGAGCCTTTATCTGGTTGCACGTGTGCCGAGTGATGGACTCGACCGTGTTGACTTCAATGGCAGATAAAGAAAAAAAGTTTTTACAAATGCATTCATTTTGAAGTGTTCCGTTTTTCTTTTTATTTAACCAAGTCAGTGTTTTTAATGACTACCCTTCCCCTCCCCACTCTCTTCTCTCTCTCTCTCTCTCTCTCTCTCTCTCGCTTCTTTCTCTTCTCTCTCTCTCTCTCTCTCTCTCGCATACACGCATATAGCAGCTGTTGATTAACTGAAACTACCCGCATAACATTGATCAATCAACGTACGACACGAGGAAAGAAAAGGGAACGGCATCTGCCGCTAGACGGGTGACGGGTGGCGGGTTAGGGGTAATGCAAAAATAGTAGAGCACCCGTTCCATTGATATCCGCGGTTATTCAATCTATAACCCGCTTATTCGCGGTGCCCACAAATCCCTCATGATTGAGACCGTATTTATTGCTCTCCCCACGAGGGCAACATTAGACACAAAGTAACTTTTCAAAATCCTCTGAAAGAGACATTTAGGATTTGGATAATATTTTATTACATATCCTAAAACCAAAATCAATATTAGAGTGGTTTATAGGCTACTGTTCGAACTCCAGTCTATCTATATATCAATGAAAGTGACAAGTTTTGTATGAGCACACTTCTTAACCTATATACTAAGCGAATGTTTGATCTACAGACTTGAAATATGGTGTATGGGAGATTCATACATGAGGAAAATTTTTAAATCCGTTTTCATCTGGACAAAAAAAAAACTTCTTATAGGTCTAAATTGAGAAAAACTGGTGCGTAAAGTCATAGGATGTTCTCTTGTTTGCTGTTTCAGAAATGCGCAGACGTGAATTGTTTGCATTACAGCTGACTTATGCTTAGAACAAGTTTAAAAACACTTTTCTATACGTGTCACGCTAGTCTAATTGTTATCTTACTTGAGTTACTGTCTTTAGGTTAAAATTTCAATCGCAGCTCGGTTTCTTTTCATTTTACTTAGAAGAAGTGTACGGTTCAGAAGAAAGCATAATATTTTCATGCACTTGTCTAAGTTTTTATATGAATTAAAATATAATATTCATGCGTATTTTACGGTCGGGCAACGTCGGGCGACTTGCTAGTAATCCATAAATCGATCACGAATTGTCGACGTCATTTAAACCAGCTCAATTGAGGTACATAAAATGAACTATAAGAAACGGAAACTCAAAAGAGTTCTTCATTTATATACTATTACACTGTTTTGTTGTTTGTTTCTCCGTTTGCCGATTCAACTGCAAATAAAAAGGGAATAAGCAGAGTAAGCATTACTAAAACCCTGTTTTTTAATGAAATGATCATCTTTAGTTAATTATTACGTGTAATTATATTCATGCAGATATTCTACATGATTTATACTTGCGTAATATTTGCGTAAAAATTTAAATCATTACTACATATAAGATCCAATATTATATAATAATAAATACGAAATCAGCATTAATCAAAATATGATACTAAATGCATTTTATGACTGGGCAATGCCAATCGGCCTGTTAGTATATATAATATAATAATAAATACGAAATCAGCATTAATCAAAATATGATACTAAATGCATTTTATGACAGGGCAATGCCAATCGGCCTGTTAGTATATATACACACACATACATAACCCGATAAGCTACTAAGTCTCACCCCTTTACAGTAGAGATCCCTAGGTGCAAGAAAGCCTTTTACTCCAATAGTTTCTTCCCCAGAACTGCGGGTCTTTGGAACTCCCTTCCGGGATTCTGCTTTCCCAACTGCACTGATATGCAGAAGTTCAAGTGTAATGTTAACAAACATCTTTCTACTCATCTCCTTTCATAATGACCCTGCTAATTAAGTCCCTGATAGTAACCCCCTGCTTCAAAGTGGCACTGTGCCTTGTTTGGGGTGCAAATTGAATAAAAAAAACAATATATATAACAATATATATATATATATATACATATATATATATGTGTGTGTGTATATATATATATGCATATATATGCATATATATATATGCACATATATATGTACACATATATATACACATGTACATACACATATATACACCCCCATATATATATATATATATATATATATATATATATATATATATATAAAGGGTGACAAAAAACAAAAGCTAAATGGAGGCTATCTAGAACATATGCTGTAGAACGGAGAAAAAAAGGCCAAATACCATAGTGTTTTGATGTGAGGTTTTGAATATAATAAACTATTTATGGCCAAAGTTTCATTTAATTCGGAGAAAACACTAAGAAACGGAGCCTAATTAGGTTTGGGGCCCGTTTTGGGGGGTCATCCTGTATATTACTTTGATATTTCTTAAACCGCCGATATTTAACATTACCGAATATATAAAATCTACGTACTAAAATCTTAAAACTATATCAGGGCACTTAATTAGAATAAAGTAAGACAAAGAAAGCGACGAACTGAGAAAAACTATTCCATTAAATGAATTAAATTAAAAAAAAGACTAAAACTGTACAAAAGAATAATACTTCAAAGAAAATCAAAGTAAATGTTCGCATCTAACCAGTATTTTCTTTGAATACAGACGACAATGCCTTAATTCACAACTCGTCCTCACTTTCTTTTCGATTACACCAACATAATTAAAGATAAAAAAGTATAAGAATACAAGAAAACATAAAGTAACAATAAAAATGGCATCCTCTTCAAAAATCTGAGACAACAAAATGAAAGGCATACGAATGTCAAAGAAATGAAAGCATGGCTTCCGTCTTGATTGAAGCCGAGACTTGAAAACAGAACGAGTTCTCACGAGCCTCGTTGTGAAATAAAGCAAATCAACATTCGGTTTGTTAAACACATGTAAACTCACTTGTGCCACTGGAATGGTATGATTCCCTATTATTAGACACTTGTTTGGCATGTAATTTCTTTTATTTATTTTTCGTTGGTCTGTTTGTAATGTAGATTAGCAAAAGTGTCTGATATTCTCTATTGAAATGTTTGCGTCTTTTATCAGCACCCACATGCTATTTGTAAATCAATCCTTAGTGCCAGGATTTGACTTGAGAATGATAGAAACACACGAACGTTTACAGTTATTTTATTCATTGCCATTTATTGCTTACACTGGTTTGCAGGCTCGTCAGATATATTTCTAAGATAGTCGTTTTTAGTGAGGCATTCTTGTATTAACGGAAATTAGGAAAAAGAAAATAAAGAAAGAAAAAAGAAAATTAATTACTGGAATGAAAAAGGAATGGGGGACAGCGATAAAGACAACTAGATGGACTAGACGATGAAGAATTACTGAAATTAGAAAAAAAAGACAAGAATTGGGAGGAATGAGGTGAAAAAGAAGACAGAGAAGAAGATGAAAAATTTCAAGAATCAGAAGAAAAACATTTAAAATGAAGGGCAAGAATGTACTGAAGAGTAACAAGAGGAAAAGACATGAACAGGAAGTATGAAAATAAGAAATACGAGAACAAGAAATAGATGGAAAAGATGTACAAGAATGGAAATTACAAGAATAGCGACAAATGTAAGAACAAATATGAGAAGAAGGAGAAAAAGAAGTGCAATAACAGGAAGACGCACAAGAAGGCTTACGAGAACAAATAATAGAACGAGAACTAGTAGCAGAAGAAAAACAAAGAAAAATACAATAAAAATCAATTAGAAGAAATGAAAAAGTACAAGAACAGGATGTGCAAGAAATAGAAGTACATAACAACGAAGACGATAAAAAACAATAACAAATACAAGTACATTAGTAAGAACTTTATGAAAAAAAAGAATAAGAACTAGAAAAGAAAAAGATTACAGGATGAGAAAGAAAAACAAACGAAAACTACAAAACAACAATGCAAAATCAACTACAACTAATAGTTCTGATGTAGAACAAGATCACGAATGAAATTTCTAAAAAAAAATTTCACTCATCCAAAATTTTTAATTTTATTTTTTACATTTATTTTTATTCCGGCATAATTTTTTTTTAAACCTCCAATCCCTGAATGTATCATTAAACTAAATAGAACCATCTGAGAAATAATAATTTTCATGGCAAGTTTTTATCTAAGCTTCGGTCTATAGTCTCTTTATCAGACTTTCAAAAAATCACTCATCTAGCTACAACCATTGCCAACAATTTTCAAACTCACCATTCGTGCCTAAATATAAACGCAAATTCCATGAAAATCATTTATTACTTTTGATCTGCCAGCTTGTTCTCTACTAGTCTTCTGTGCATCCAATATACAACATAGCCGTATACAAGTTCAATGTAAACAAGTTATTTATTTGGCGGTAAATGCGATGCTCGCTGTTTGTAAACAAAACGGGTTGAGCACTATAGAAATGGTGGACAATGTTTGTTTGAAATTGACATTTTTGGAAGCTATTTACGGGCGCCTCTCTCGTGGGTCGATGGGTAGAACTGTCAACGCGATTGTCGTAGGTGCAATCCTCGGCTAGAGAGGTGCTAGTCTAGACACACTGATGAATTGTGATACAACGAAACAGTACTGTATGTGGATTACTACAATATATATATATTATATATATATATATATATATATATATATATATATATATATATATATATATATATATATATATATAGCGAATTAAAAGAATACGAATAAAATCGATTCTTTAAGAGGAGACTTATCGGGATAAGGCAAAGCTCAACAAATTGATTTGGAGCTTATATGAGTATCAATGAAATAAGAAAATGGCAATATAAAAATATATACTAATGTATATAGATTTATTCATTTATTCAATAAAGATGATACATCAGTTAGGGGTGCAGGATAAGTAAGACCTCTTTATACTAAGGTATTTTGAAGCCTAATGCTTCTAATCAGAAAATAAGAGAAGATGCTAGTAAATATATTAAGAATGCGACGTCTAGTGATTAGGAGCGAAATAATTGTGTATTGAGAGATAAAATATTGAGAATGTTTGAGGGTGAGATAACTAAAGGGATCTTAGTGAAATATAGGGAGTGTAGCTGTTATTATGTAATGATAGCTCACTCAAAATATAAGTATCGCTAGATGTCGCATCCCTAATATGTTACCTAGCATCTTCTACCTTCTTCTAATGAGAGTCATTAGGCTTCGAAATAACATGGCATAAAGAGTATAATATACTCTTTCTACACCTCTAAATGATGTATCAATCTTTATTGAATAAATTAGTAAATCTGCATACATTAGTATACATTGTTCTATTGTCATTTTCTTATTTTATTGATACTCTCTCTCTCCCTCCACATATATATATATATATATATATATGTATATATATATATATATATATATATATATATATATATATATATATATATATATATATATTACTATCATTATTTTAATATCTACAGACACTAGCGTTTTATCCTTTTAGGAATAATCAGCGCAGGTAGACGCGATTACCGTCGATCGGAATATTCGAACCAGGACACGAAGTCATCTCTAACTCCATTTGAAAGGAACAAACCGCTCGGCCAACGTGAACTGCGGCGAGAATATAGTTGAAATTAACATTGATATAAAGCGTAAATGTCATGATCAAGTGATTTTAACATGACGAACTGATCACGTGGGTTTCAGATTTATTGTTGTATAGCAGGGGGCTCATATTTAAGAGATGATGCGGACATATATAACGGGTACATTTATAATGGAGGTAACGATTCTGATGATGAGGGAGAGAAGACATTTATATATATATATATATATATGTATATATATATATATATATATTATACTTCTTTTAACACATATTCGAAGAGAAAGAGATACTTCACTTCTGATGATGGCGGGGACACAATAATACTTGAAAGGTTTACACAAGAGTTCGTTATAATTGATGATAAACACATTATCTTTTTCTGTTTAAACTGAATGACGACACGAGACAACACGTACGAAACATGATGATGACTTCTTTATTTATCGGATCGACCGGTCGAATGACGTCATGAATTCAGTTATCTACATGTTTAATCTTCAACCCCTTCGCCTCTAGGGGGACTCTCCTCTGACTATGTTAACTCTTGGCTGATCAATCTCTCTGACTTACTGGCTAATTGACTGACTGTCTGACTAACTAACAACTTACTGACTGACTAACTGTCTGACTCTAAAATCCGAACCCCTAGAACTATATGGAGAATTGCCCTTTGTCTATGACGTCAGAAGCGTGTTTTTCAAACGTGACTAATTTCACGTGGCTGTTTGTCCAAACACACTTTTGATTACAAAAGAATCCTTTGCTAACCTATTTTTAACCTAACCTATTTTTTAACAATATTTTCTTAATTTTCACTGTTCATTCTTTTACTGACATATTTAATATTCAGAGTTCTAAAGAATGGACAATCAACTCCTTTTTCCGATATAAACATATTTAACTATTCTAATAGAATTTAACAATAGACTAAATTTGTCACATTCCATTTCTTAACTTTGCCTAAAGGGTTCGATTATAGGCTTATCTTAATCTCATTTTAACTCATCTAAAATATTTCTTATTTATATGGAAAAGGGGGCATCCTTTCCATGTAACATTATTTCATTTCAACGTAAAGTGCTGAACAATAAGAACCCAGTTCTTAAAGGACACACATGTAGTAAGATACATACTATGGATTATATAATAATTTTATTTGAATTTTCGAAGACGCAGATTAGGCTGTCGATCTCCACATTTCCAGAGACATGGTATGTTCTTATTAAAGTCAAGTTCCCTAAATTTGATAACATGGCAAAATTCCCTTAAAAGAGTTCTTCTGTCAAGGATAGATAAAAAGAAAGTGTGATGCAGGGTATCTAAAAAGTAACTGAAGCGTTTGGACTGAACTTATTCATTTTTAATGATACTTTTCTGTAATTTCAACACTATCTGACTAACAATTTGGGAAATTTAAAAACAGGAATGAGAAATTCAAATAATCTTTATTCATAAAACATAATGTCTTTTAAATGTTGCCCATTTTCAGCTTCGCATATTTGTGCTCTTTCCAGAACATTACTCATGATTGCAGAATATATGGATTGCGATTTAACTACGTTATTTCGTTCCTAATGTTTTCCTTCAATTCTTGCAGGGTTTTAGAATTGTTCAGATAGACTCTTTCTTTATTTTCTTAAAGTTATTCCCACAAGAAAAGTCGAAGCTAGTCAAGTCTAGGGAACCTGGTAGCCGTTTGATATTGCCATAGATAATGTACGAAGCTGAAAAAAAGCAACATTTAAAAGACATTATTTTTATAATTAAAGATGGCTTTAATTTTACATTGCATTTTCAAAATATTTCAATGACTTAGTCAGATTGTGTGAAAATTACAGAAAGATAGCCTCAAGAATAAAGAATCTATTTTAGTTCAAAATCCGTCAATGACTTTTTGGATAGCCTGCATGATTACAGATACTACACTTTATCCTAGTCCAACGTTATCAGTGTATCCGAACTAATTATAATAAGTAGTATGCATATATATATATATATATATATATATATATATATATATATATATATATATATATATACACACACACACAAATATATGTGTGTATGTGTGTGTAGATAGATAGATAGATAAATAAATAGATAGATAGATAGATATAATGTATGTTCCAAAAGTAATGGCTCTTGATTTTATTCCATACAAATAGATCAGAGATGATTGTAAATTGCATTGTCACGATGATTGAACATGTATTGATGATCTGAGTGTTTCCTCTCTCTGTTGCAGATATTAATGGTATGAGACTCTTAGAAAAAGCCTCTTTTATGGACCTGCATCAAAAGCTGAAATGCGTCATTGAATTTCTGGCAAAATTGCATTTAGAGTTGTGGTGACTTTAGAGAAATGAATTCTGGAGACAGAAACCTTTCTCATATTTATTGGCTGACGCTTGTCTTCGTAGCTTCTCAACCTTTTGAGTTAAAAACAAAATAAAAGAGGCTTTCCTTTTGAGACACCCCTCGTATGAGAAAGCATGGTACGGACGTTATGCACAACCATCGTCTATCACTGGTAAATGTGCATTAGGAACAGTGGTGACTATGTAGAAAAATTCTGGATGTAGTTTTAATGTTTCCACTCCTGCCTTTATAGCTCTTCAACTTTTTCAATAAAAAATAAGAGACTTTACTTTTTGAACGATAGTCGCATATATATATATATATATATATATATATATATATATATATATATATATATATATACATATATATAAATTAGTCCTCGCGCGAAAGAGCAGGACACAAAATGTTTTAAATAATAATAATAATGATAATAATAATAATAATAATAATAATAATAATAATAATAATAATGATATTAATAATAATAATAATAATAATAATAATAATAATAATAATAATAATAGGATAACAATAATAAAGATTTTCGCTGGCTAGGATTACTATTGGCCGTAACCAGTTATACAGTCCTTTTGAAATTTTCATCTCTATTTTTCTCGTTAACTAGTGAATATTTTTAATGAAACCTATATGAAATATGTTCCTTATTAAATTGTAAAGATTTTCTATTTCGAACGAAGTTTTAAAAAATTTAATCTAAAAGAATATTTTAAAGTTTTTGTTAAGAAAATTCAAATTTTCTCATTATACAGACATATATGACAAAGAGGGAGTTGCAAAAAAGAGTTTTCGTGTTGGAGAAATACAAACTTAAACAGAGATAATATTCAGACCTGTAATAATACAAAGAAGGTGTGCTGTGAGGAGAAATACAAACTGAAATAGAAAGTTTGAGAGTTTTTATAAATACATGCAAAAACATATTCATTTTATTAATCCAAATTAATAAATTAAATAAAATATAATCTTAAAAAGATACGACACAAGTTAGAAAAGCATTTCATCCAAGGCATGAAAATTGTTAACAAAAATGTTTTTACTATAGGCTTTAAAAATAGGTACAAGATTCAATTTGAAATTTATTTATCTTCAAAGTGCACTTTTATACATTTTACAAAGTAAGGTATAAAATTTTTATACCTTACTTTGTAAAATTTATAAAAGTGCGCTTTGAAGATAAATAAATTTTAAATTGAATCTTGTACCTTTATTTTAAAGCCTATAGTAAAAACATTTTGTTTAACAATTTTCATGCCTTTGATGAAATGCTTTCCTAACTTGTATATATATATATATATATATATATATATATATATATATATATATATATATATATATATATATAACTCAGTTGTTATATCAATTATTTAGGTTTTTCTTCGACAATGCAAATCTCTGCGACTACTCACATAATTGATGTTTCTCTACATTTCTTCCAACCGCACCCAATGTGCTCTCTCCCTGTTTGTGGACAAAACCTCACCCATGCCAGCCAGTCGAAAATCACTGTGCCCCACCCTACATACCCGGCTCGGTGCGCGCGTGTTCCAAGAGACGCAGGTGCATCCTCCAGGCGGATGTTAATTACAAAAGGTCATCCGTGTGATTATGGCTATAACAATTTTATACAGCTCAGCCACGTTTTCTTTATGTCTTAGGCGGGACATTCGCAATCGCAAATGAAGGGTAGAGGCGCACTGTGCTGTGTGATAGAGATCTTAGCATTATGGCAGACACGGAAACTCGTTTTTGGTGATGTATTTAAGCAAAGATAATCAGAAACTTTATTAGAATTACTAGCAGGAAAATCGTCAGTGTCCGGGATTGAATAAGACCATGGAAGGTCTAACACCATATTACACTTTCATATATTAAGCCAGTTTTGTGACCTGGACATAATGGAATGAAAATTATTGTATTAAGTTACTGTTAGTTTGTCTAGCCCATTTGTTTTTGTTAAATATTTGTAAATGAGAAAATATTTCGTACTTAAACTTTACCTAACATTACGCATATTATCTTAAGAAATACACGTAATATGTGTAGATATGTTGAAATACTTACTTTCTTCCTGTTGTTTTAAGCCACTATTTTTTACTTGTGATTACTCCAGCATATGTATACATTGTAAGTGTGATCTAAAGATTATCAACATAATACTTAACAGAATGGTTAATTATTCAGCATGGTTTAACAAAAACAAAATAAATAATCGAAGTATGTTCAGGTCACTAAAATGCAGTTCTAATTATAAACTTATGCTGTTAATTTATAATATTTTGGAATGTAGTATTGATGCAGCATTGTCCGTGTGTAGAGGATGCAAATACAATGCCATTAATTTGAACAAATCGCGGTATTAAAAGTAATTAAACTATGTTTCGCTCATTGATATCTGTAAATAAAGAATCTCACGGCCGGAGATTAATTCCTACTAAATCCCCAAATATTATGAATACGGCCATAGTTCTGTTGACTATCATCTATATGGTTGTAGGTTCGATTCCTGGCTCGGGGTAGGTGCTAGCCAAGCTGAACTACTGAGCAGTGATACAGCGAAACAGTCTGTGTGTTGGTGACTTTTTTAGCCATACTATTTGGGTAGAGCCGCTTCCTCAACTATCTCGTCCGTTACTTGCTAAGCATTAAGGGAAGCGCTTTGTTTTTACTTGAAAAAACAAACAAAGCACTTTAAAAGTAACGACAAAAATATTTGTATAAATAGACATGACAGAGAAAATGAAACGTTAAAATAAAATGATGCCCTGAAGTAATTAACTGTGGATTCTTACAGCTTGAGCGATTTTGCTAATTTCTTTTGCTTTATTACAAGGATTAGTTTCAATTCCTTTTATGATTTGCAAAGAGTGGTCTTCCTGAACAATATTTACTTGCCTTTTTTCCGGCCGGGATTTATATATCCTTGCACTTATCGTAAACTACTTTGTGATCTTTCAGTAATATTTTAAGCACCTTACAGCAAATTACTTCCTGTTTTGGGTGAGGTAATTTCCAATTAATAACACAACAAAATAGACATAATACTCTCCAAATTATGCGCATATTCTTGACCATTTTATACGTACTGCTGTTTAAAAACAACAAATCAAAAATTGCTATTATTATCATGAATTTTGACAAACTATATTTGGGTTGTGCGATATTGAGGATTGTGTTTTTGTTCCATGATTAGTAAGTACCATTATTAATAACTACCATTATTAGTAATTACCATTATTAATAACTACCATTATTAATAATTACCATTATTAATAACTACAAGGCGGGCGCCCGACCTTGCCGGTTATAAAATAAGATTGATATATTTTAGCTTATGAAGATTTCATATTTATTGTTACCGAACCAATTATCTATTGAATATTATATTGTACTGCTTTCAAATGTAAAAAAATTACTTGGGTGCCATTGGCTAGAATCGAAACAAAACCATTTAGCGCCAAAGATACACTCACTACTGTTTGAGCTACAGTAGCATATAAATAAAAAAATTATAAGCTTAAATTATTAGTGATTATTTTACGCATGGGCAAATTAATAGAAATATCGGCAAGTTGAAATAGACGTTTTGCATTTCAACTTTCCCAAATCTGTACGCGTTACTCGTTTATCCAAATCAAGATTTTACTCGATATAAAACATTCTTGGGTAAGATTACAATTTGCTGTTAAATTAAATATGATATGGGGAATAGTTTAAGTGTTTTGCGTAAAGTATTTATACACAGACGGGCACAGATTCATCTACTCTTTTATTTATATAGAATGATAACGGGTCAGTTTTGGAAGTCCACTTAAATAGGTTAGATGTATTTTGACCAATTTATTTAAACAACAGCATTTTCATTCTTGAATCTTCGCCCATTACATTTACTTTCGCAATCAGCATCTATACATTTTTCTCCTTTTATCTATCTGTCCTTTACATTTTTTTTAGAAACTACTTGATCAATATGGCTGAAATTATAGGAATAAAAAATTAATAAGTGTTAATATTTAATGTAAAAAAAAATTGTTTTTAATTCTATTTTAAACCATAAATTTGAAATAAGGTACTTATTCATAATTTTACCGGACAAAATTCATATTTAATTTACTCAAACGAGTAAATGCCGTACGAAATCTAAAAAGTTGAGTCACTATCATATTGCAATTTCAGTTTGAAGTTGAATCAGTGCTTTCTCAACTGGCACTCGACAATTTGAACGATTGCGATAGAGTAAAAGGGCAAGAAATAAGAAAAAAAATATAGACAGATAAGAAGAAAGAGAATAAGAGAGATCGAGTAGGATAGAGAGAGAGTGAGAGAGAGAGTGAGAGAGAAAAAAGTGTTTGTAAGAGAGATAAAAAAGAACTGAGAAGGGGAGAGGCAAAAGAAAGGGTTAACTATTTTGTGTAAATAGCACACAACGATGCCAGACATTTGGCTTCGTCACGAAAACTACCGGAAACTAAAGCGTCGCCATAGCAACGATTTCCGCTTCAGTATTTCCGGTGACGCTACTGTGTTAATGAAAACGACACGAAACGTGCAGTGCTCTCCATGTAGTCTTATGTGCAAGAAATAGACTACACATTATTCATTGATATGCTCATGCATGTGCGAGCGCGTCATGGCTGAGTATGGTTCAAATGGAAAACCACGTCATACACAAACAACATCTATGAATATGATAATAAGCGTTGACAAAAGAATTAATGCACAAGATATATAGCCTTATCTCGAAGACTTCTATGAACATTATATATATATATATATATATATATATATATGTTCAAACACAAAATATATGCATATGTATATATGTATATATATATAATATATGTATATATATAATGCATATTCATATATATATATATGTATATATATATATAATATATGTATATATAATGCATATTCACATATAAAAAAATCTTAACGCGAATGTTCTTTTCATTTGGTACGCACATAATAAACTTCAAAACGGCTCACGATTACCTAACTCGACAATACAGCATATTCATTTGAAATTATCTCTATATATTAAAAATTAAAACAATTTTTATGCCTGTTTTACATAAGTTGATAATGTTTACAAAAGAATTTAATGCTTCGTTCTAATTATAATTTATTGTCACACACACACGCACATATCTATCTATCTATCTATCTATATATATATATATATATATATATATATATATATATATATATGTATATATATAGGTGTAATATATTAATACATATATGTAATATATATGTAATATATTAATATATATATATATTAATATATATAAAACATTATAAATAATATACCTGCCCGTATATACGAAAGTGAACTAAGCTACAAAAAAAAAACAGGAAGAAAAGAAACTATTCGTACTAAGAGTCTCAATCAACCTATAAATCTTCTACCAAAACTTTCTATTCAATAATTTATAAATTAGTTATGTATACCTACTTATGAAAATAATATCAACAAAATTATAAACCACCATATATGTCTGTATGTAGGAAACTAAATTAAGCTACAAATAAGGAAAACCAACTAATTGTTAGGAATAATCATAAATTAATTAAATTTTTAGTACGAATATTTGGGTTTAATGACTTTGATTAAATTCAATATGGCGTGATGGAAAAATATAAAGGTATATATACTGTTTCTCTTCAAATTTTCCGATTTTCACCATGTCAAATCAGATTTTAATTCCTTTTGACGGATTGATTGTTGCTATTTCTTCTGATGAGTTAAGGACATAATAGATTCACTAATTGATATAATAATTAATTGAATGATTTTGCGCTACGAAACAGATACTGTCAAGAGATATATGAGTCAACGTATTTAAAGGAATAAGCAATAAGATTGTCAACATCATTAATTTTGGAAATAATTTTTTGCACACACACACACACACACACACACACACACACACACACATATATATATATATATATATATATATATATATATATATATATATATATATATATATATATATATATATATACTAGCATTTCGGCCCGCCGTTGCCCGGGTGTTTGGAGGTGTATGCTGAGCAAAAAAAAAACAAAAAAAAAACGGTAATTGTTTTAACTTTGACCCCTATTATGACCCCTTAACATTTATTGTTTTGGACTCAAAGCAAGTTATTAAGTTAGATTCATGTCCAAGGAATCTATATCTTAAATTTTAAGTGTTTAGACCCAAAATTGTCGGAGGAGTTTGGCAGAGTTCTCAAAGGTCAAATCGTTGAACTTTGACCCCTTAATCTCCAAATTTTTGGCCGAAAACTGATCACAGCGATTTTCCCAAATCTCAGTACCCAGTATATCAAATTTGGAGTCTGTAGACTGAAAATTGACGCGTTATTGCGTAGGGAAATGTACACAGACAGACAGACAGACACTTTCACTGTTATATATATCCTGTTTGGATGTGTATGTTGAGCAAAAAAAAAAGTTGTAGTAGGAAGGCAGGCTCGAACCCGTACCGCAAAGGAGGAAAAGAACAGGGTAAAACCTAACGTTTATGCTGTTAGGAACACCGCCAAACAGGAAGCGATATTTTTTTAAAATTAAGGCTAGACAATCTAAAGGAGAGGATAACTTTACAAAATATCGGCGAAAAAAGTGACCCCCCTGTAGAAAAGTGCCTAGTTGAAGGGGAAGATATTAATGGTATAAGCCAATTTTTCGATATTTGTCGTATGAAAAGTCAAACTTTAAAGCGATACTGATCTTGGTAAAATCGGTCGCCTCTATTGAAAGTTTAAGAGAGACATGCAAACAGACATACATACATAAATACATTTATATATTGGTAACTAAACATTTTCGACCCAAACTGACGAAAAAGCTTGCCCTATCTCTGAATACCTTTTATGTAAACTTTCAAATATTTAGACCAGAGATTGCCTGAGTAATTTAGAAGAAACCGCAGAGGTCAAATTTTTTAAAATTTGACCCCTATTATGACCCCTTAAAATTTATTGTTTTGGGTGCAAATCAAGTTATTAAGTTAGATCCATGTCCAAGGAACCTATATCTAAAATTTCAATTGTTTATACTGAAAATTGTCAGAGGAATTTGGTAGAGTTCTCAAAGATAAAATCGTTGAACTTTGGCCCTTTAACAGCTAAATTTCTGGCCGAAAACCGATCACATAGATTTTTACCAGGCCAGAATATTTGCGAAAGAAAACCCGAATAACAAGAAATATTACGTAGGTATGACTTCCTTAGATTTCGAAACCCGATATTATGACCACAAAAGTACATTCAACAATAAAAAACACCGCATGAAAATAACACTAGCGAATAAATACTGGGAACTCAAAGAAAACGGACATTCGCCGGTAGTCGAATGGAAAATAATAAGACAAGCTACCACGTGTAGGGATCTAGACGACCCATGTAGATTATGCCTTCATGAAAAATTTGCTATCCTTTACTTTAAAGAACCCCAACATCTATTAAACTGTAGAAGAGAAATAGCAAACAACTGTGTCCACAAGATAAAAATTACTCTATGATAGCGATACAAAATAGTTTTAAAACTAACAAAAACAATAGAAAATAAACAAATGAATAAAGATAATAAACATGAATATACATAAACGATCACACATATATGTATGTATATGTATATGCATATATATGTTCATATATGTATGTACACATATATATATATATATATTTATATATAAACATAAAAACAAACACTAACCTAGTTTTAAAACAGATCAAGAAACTAAATAGAGCACACACAAAGGAACAGGTCAACCAGATGCCAAATAGGCCTTTGTCCGATAAATGCATGCTCATTGGCTGATAGGAAGGGCGCGGTGGATGCTAGAAACCTTATTGGCTAACTAAGAACTCAATAGAAGAGGAGCATATAAAAACGATAAACAACCACAGAATTCGCGCATAAGCCTGAAGAGTCCTAGAATGGATGAAACGCGGAATATTCAGTGTAGCTTAATCGCCATATATATTTTATAAATTACTAACTAGCTCTACCTACGGATTGAGCACTTTTGAAGTAAATACTTAAAGTTCACGCATAAATCTATACTTTCGTATATTAATTTTATGTGAGTAAATTAAGTAGTGATCGCTTATGACTAGCTAAATCGGCTCCGGAGAAAGTCATTTAACCGCATGAATCACAGACATGGTTCAGCAAAGAAGCCTCTGACAGACCTGACATATCTGACTGATGTTTATTCCAGATCACACGCCTCATTTTTGCATGCTCAGATTTTTTCTTCTCAAAACTATCCCAGCTATGGTAAAACGTGGATCGTCGCTTTGGACGATCATTGAAAGCACTCTCCCAGCTAAACACACCAATAGATTATCCTTGAAGCGTTTCCTGGGTTTATGTTGTGGGCGCTTTCTTTGTATAATTTCACCATAAAACAGGCGCTTCATCAATCTCTCATCACCCATCTTTGTCAGATGTCCAGCCCACCTAATCTAGTTTCGTATAATCAACATTTCGATACAGGGTACGTCAAGTCGCAGCACATCCGTTCTAGGTGTAAAAGAGTTCCACCTGATGGCAAGAATGTGTCTAAGAAATTTTTGGTGCACTCTCTCCCTGAATTTTATGTGTCTACCATAAGTTGTCCAGGCTCCAGAAGCGTAAAGCAGATACGGTAAAATACTATATTGATAGGCACTGATCTTCGTACGAAGAGTTATACCCCTGTCAGACTACACTCGCTTCTTTAAGCTACCAAAATACTTAGTAGCACGCTGTATCCTATAGTTGACCTCAGTATCCAGCGTTCTTTCTCTGGTAAGCGTGCTACCCAAATACACGAATGTCTCACTCATGGGAAGCCTCTAGTTTTGACAAAAATATTTGGTTCCACACACAAACTACTGGCTAGAAGTATCAACATGACCGTAGTTTTCTTAAGGCTAAAAGTAAGCCTTAAGAACGCACAGATACCTGAATACAGCTCCATGATGTCCTGCATATATCTCTTACTATGAACCACTCTCTAAGCATATACTCTGCATACCCTGCATATCTCTCTCTAGATGTTGATCTAATACGGGGAGCCTGGCTTTTACCAAATGGGTAACTATTTTTTGTCATTTTAGGCGCTGTATAAGCTCTCTATTGCCAGTCGTCCTAAACCTCCCCTTGCTATTGATATTTTACTATGCCGATTAAAGAAACGTGTGGTTGATGATGTGCAGTTATTGGTACAAAAAATTCATGCGAAGACCCCCATACTGTGGGTATTCAAAATCTGGCAAGACTGGGGGAGGCTACTATATACAGATATGTGTGCTACTTTATAAAAAATATATACACTGCGTATCAAATTATTAACGACTTTACAGTTTTCTTAATATTTAAGGAACGAGTGAAGAAAAATCCATGAAACTTTGGGAAAATGCTTACAATAATATTCAGCTACTCCAGTAAAAAATAAAAGTATTTAAAGCAGTATTAGCGAAACTATGACAGAAGATAAGGATATCTGTTGCTTTCAGTGTGTCAAGTTATTAAATGCGTTGAGAAAAAACACAATATAGCCATAACTTGTCTATTGAAATAATTTTCAAACATTCAAGGAATAGGAAAAATACTTAGAAGACAATAACTACATAGCAATTACTACGTTGATATAATTAGTAGGGGATATGCGATCCTTTTTTATGCATTACTTCTGAAACGTGACCTTTATGAAAAACCTTGGTCCACATAATTTGTCAAATTTTTTATTTCATCAACAGTTATTCCTCGCGATACCTCAACTATCTTTGCTCTTAAATTGGGGTCCACTTGTATAGAAACGCCGCTTCATGATATACCAAAGGTTCTTAATTGGGTTCAAATCTGGCGAATTCGCAGGCCACTCCATCTTCCGTAGGCCAGAGAACTCCAGTTATTGCAAATACTATTTGCTTTTGTTTGCTGCATGTAAAAGAGGCATTATTCTGCATAAAAATAGTAGTTCTTCTGAACGTCAACTTTTGCTTTTTCAGCCATGGGCCAAAGTGCTCCTTTGGAAAAGCTATGTAAGCATTTGGCGTCATTTTTTACGCCTTCTGTGACTTTCCATGTGCCAACTAAAGTACCTCCAATGATCCCAGCCTAAATCATTATCCCAGCACCACCTTTTCGGCGCCTTACACGCTGATGTAGATGTCGTCCATCTAGGATCAATTCCTTGCTCCAGTGATCTGGGCCATCAAGAGTGACATGCACGTCATCCGTAAACAAAACTTTGGAAAAATCCGTTTTCATGTTGTCCTCTGCCCATTTTCATCGGGTTTGTATGTTATGTCGCCTTAATGGAGGCTTTGTCATAGGCTTAACAGACTTTGCCATTTCTATCAGAAGGAAACATCGAGTACTTTTTGAAACATTCTTCAATCCGGCTTGATCAAAGACTTCTCGACTTGTCTGCCCAGGGTTCTTAGCAACTTCGCGTTTAATTAGGAGTTGAGAACGGCGTGAAGCAACTCTAGATTCCCTTTATCATCTCTCTTGCGTACCTTTGTACGGTCCTTGACAAAGTTCTCCACACTTTGTATTCGTATCATTTTCGATATTTCAAGTGTAGTTTTACTTTTTGCTGTTCTGTAATAGTACTTCTTTTAGAACTACTCAAACAACCTTTACGACCCATTTTATTGACGAAACAAACAACCTTGCTAATAATTAGACACACATCAAATACCGTGGATTCAGTAATTGCGATGGTAAATTGTTTACATTGCACAGAACAGTGTGAAAATTTCACAGTACGTGCAGCTAAGCATTGCCAACGTTTCCGAAGCTTTTGATATGAAACTACCGGTAAGTTTCTGAAACTGGTAGAAACATGTTATCTAATTAACAATTTGACGCGCAGTGTATATATATATATATATATATATATATATATATATATATATATATATATATATATATATATTGAAACATCAGTTGGAAATATTTACTGATTTAAAACCACCTGAACAGTGAGAATTATATATATATATATTTTTTTTTTCTCTCACTGGTTTTCCAACTGAAACCAATTTCCCTCTTTCCTCATTCGATTCTTGGCTTTTACTTTATCATTCTGACGTTTCCTCTTAGAGGGTCAGACGATAAGGCCTTAAGGAAATTTTAACAATTCCACCTGCCCGTTTTTTTTTGTTTCTTTGATCTTTTTGATTTAAATTAAATTATGTTTCCTCTGAAATTTCTCCTTCCATTTTGCTGTACCAAGAATTTACTTATATATATATATATATATATATATATATATATATATATATATATTGGCACAATGTTTGATATGTTTGATAATTCGCTGAGAGGTTAAATAACTGTGAACTATGCTCCACCACTCTGCACACACATGGCTTTACATTGAAGAGAGCTGAAGATACGGTCGAAAGTTTACTCTTTTAGAAAGATTTTTAAACATTGTGTATTCCCACATGACTTGCGTGCAAGATCATACATTTTAATCGCTTTATCCGTATACGCCGTATTTTTATAACGTTTATGCATTAATAAATGTTTAATCTCATTTAACTATTCCTGTAATTGACGCTTGTTCTGTGGCTTGTTTCTTGCTAGTGGAGAAAGAGATGGCTTCGTTGCTGGGTTCGAACAACACGACCAGCGGCAATTAAACTATCTGCACCGTTGATTCCGGAAGGAGTAAACATTAGTATCTGTAAGTATTAAAAACAATTATTTATGATTATATATCTATATCTATATACCTATATATATATATATATCTATATATATATATATATATATATATATATATATCGGACAATGATTTTCCTGACATAATATTTGGGTCCAAAATAATTTATCGCCATCCGTCTACATCTACCCCCAATCCATACGTCCGTGGGCAAACCCTAATATCTTTTTTCTTTTACATACATTGACACATGTGCTTATTTAACTTTTCATCGTCCGAGTCCAATCGATGACAAAACTTCCTCTGTTCTCCGCCGCGGCCAACTCCGGAGATTTGTTGCCAGCGATGGCTGAAAATCGCCCGGCCCATTAGAACACGTGTCATCAGCTGTCTTATCACACATCTATTATTCAACCACCCGTTTCGTTCTGACAACATGCTGTCCAAGTTCCCAACCTGGCCTTTGAATAAATGATAAGGGGATTGCAGTGCGCCGAACAGACCGTTTTCCGCTACCAATCAACCTGCTGGCTTCAGATTTATCGATATCTGTCTCATTCCTACCTACACATCTTCCCTCTCTTTCTCTCTCTCTCGCTTTTTCTCACAGTCCTATAATCGCTTTCTATTTCTTACTCTCTATTCTCAATTTTTTCTTCTATTTCCCTCATCCTACTGAGCGTTTCCGTTTCATTTCTTGTATATTTATTATTCCCATTTCTTAAACTTTAAATTTTCTTTCCGCAATTCGATTTTCTTCTTATTATAGTTCATTAAGTTTTATATAAAGTGTCCTATTTCTGTAAGACACAGAAATAGGACAGTGTATAATGTTTTTGTTAATCCCTCTATATACTCTTTGCTCTCTCTTTATATATATATATATATATATATATATATATATATATGCATGCATATATGTATGTACATACATATATTCATGCATACATATATACATATATACATACATACATATAGAAAGATACATACATACATATATATGTACAGACATACATATATATATATATATATATATATATATATACATATCTACGCGTTGGCCCTTTAATTGTAAGATGAAAAATGATCAATACAAAAAGTGGCTTTGAGATTATATTGTGTTTAATTTTCTTGGGAAAACATTTTCTTAATTGATGAGTGAAAAAATAAACACCAGGAAGCCTCCAGAGCATAACTGCTAGAACTACTTAAAATTAAGAAGGTCCTCCAAAAAGCACTACTAAGTTTCTTCCTCCTCCTTCTCGAAAATAAAATATTTTTTAGTAAGGTCTTAATAAAAAACGTCAGAATCTACAGGAGCGCTACTAAACGCACTAATTATTGTCATAAATATGAGCATAGTTATATATTAATATTTTAATCATTTTTTTTTCATTTATTTGTTAGGAAAACACGTAAAAATAAGTAAAAACACAAATATATTTTTGATCTTGTGTATGCTTTGAATAGCAGCATTGGCTTTTACTATCAGACTTAAGTCAGAGCTGCGATGAAATAAATAAGCAGACGGTGTTTTTGAAATCGGAAGTCACAAGCAAATGGACGGTTAAAACGCCCTAAGCAAGCGAGCTAATCTGACTATCTCTCTCTTTCTCTCTCTCTCTGTCTCTCTCTCTCTCTCTCTCTCTCTCTCTATATATATATATATATATATATATATATATATATATACACGTAAATATTTTGTTCCTTAGAAACGCCGGTTGAGCTTGATAAATATATTTCGACGGAAACCGTCATCTTCAGTGTCTTTTTTTTTGCCATGTTTTGTTGGAGCAAAGAATTAACCGTTTGTAGTTTCTACGATAGTTTTTTTTAAGTCTCGGAACGGTACGTGTGGTCACGCGAGATTTACGTTAAGATTGTGTTCCTTAAAAGTGCCGGTTGAGTTTGAATTAAATACGATACGTATTATATACGTTTGAAGCCAGACACAACGCATTTTCACAAAATAAACAGATATGTATTTTGTTAGAAATTTATGTTAAAGTCCGACAACAACATCGCAAAAAAAAAACAAACAAAAAAAAACGACATACTGAAGATGATGGTTTCCGTCGAAATATATTTATGGACTTTAATATAAATTTCTTACAAAATAAACAGATGTTTATTTTGTTACAATGCGTGTGGTATGGCTTCAAACGTAGATAATAGGTATTATATATATATATATATATATACATATATATATATATATATATATATATATATATACAAGGAGACAGAGAAAAAAGGAGAGAAATGAGATTGATGGATAGAAATAATAAGTGTACTGTTGTCTAAGAATAGATATTATTCCTTAAATCTGTGGTTTCTAGTGTGAAATGTGTGTGAAAATGTTTTAGAATTTTTTTGTTTTATTTTGCTTGCGTGACGATTTTGCTTTAGTGCTGATCTCGTGACCCTCTGATGATCTGTATGTAAGAAAGATAAAAATATGTTTTTTTCCTGTTTGTTTGTTCTTCTTAATATGTGCATTGATTTTTTGTCGGAAGTAAAAATATAATCAAAAGTTTCGTCAACAAAATTTTAAATACCATTTTGTATTATATATGTGTGTGTGTTTTATTTTTACCATTTTATCTGTTTGGCTACAATTTTCGTATGTGGATCATGTTTACGATCCAACAGCCTCGTCAGAACTTACAGAAATGTTAGTATTTGAAAGAAGTGTTTTAGAGGACATACGAGAAAAAAAGGGGGTAAGAGATAATAAGGAGGAGGGAGATATGTATCGACAATATTTAAGTTTTGAAGATTAAAATGCATTAGATTGTAGTGTGTGGGGGGAGATAGCAGATTCAGGTAGGCGAGGGTAGAGATATATGTATATATGGAGGGGGGTGGAGAGAGGATCTTAACAAAGAGGGGGGTAAGGAGAATTTCAATATTTAGGTTTTAAAATTTTGACGGCTTCTGGTTGTTTATCCAGGTATATGAAATAGATGAGAGAGAGAGAAAGAGAGGGAGAGGGAGAGGGAGAACGGGTTTGTGCATTTGTCATATGTGTTTGACAAGCAAAAGGTTCCATTTAGAATGTTTGTAGTCGCTATAAGTCGACTCGTCCATTTTCATTTGAGTTGTTTTAGGTAGTTAAGGGTTAATACATACGCCAACGCACGCGCAAATACGCATACATACAGACACATGCATATGTACATTTCTACACATCAAAATACAGACACACACGCACATACATATATATAAACAATGTATATGCAGACACACATGCATATATTTGCAGACATACACACACATACACCCAACTCCTAGACACATATACATACTCATATACATATATATATATACATATATACATATATATACACACAACTACATATATACATATCCGTGGAGATATAGATCTCCAGTAAGAAGTAGGTCTACATATACATACATACATATATATATGTACATTTCTACATATCAACATAATACATACACGCACATACATATATATATAAACAATGTATATGCAGACACACTTGCATTTATTTGCAGACATACACACACATACACACAACTCCTAGACACATATACATACTCATATACATATATATATACATATATACACATATATATATACACACACCTTCATATATACATATACGTTGAGATATAGATCTCCAGTAAGAAGTAGGTGTACATATACATATACATACATACACACATACCCATATACACGTATATACAATTATATTAGTATACATATTCATAAAAATATAAATATACAGATATATATATATAGACATATATATATATATATATAGACATGTGTATTTTTATACTAAGTATATAAAGTAAAGTTAGGATAAATAAATAAATAAACGAGTGTAGTTAATAATGCGAGGTTAGGTAGACGCATTGTAAGATATGTTCAAAATACATGTTGTTGGTTTAATATTTAAGGGTCTGTATTGATTTGTTTTGCTTATTGAATAGGGATTAAGTTATATATACTATACTATAAACACAGACACAGACACAGACACACACGCACACACACACACACACACACACACACACACACATATATATATATTTTTTTTTTTTGTATAATATATACAGGAATTTACATTTATATCGGTAGTCGGTACCGACGGTTTCAAGCCCGGTAGTTGAGGACTGCTCTTAATGTCCGCCTCAGGCTCTCTTCAGCCGACTCTCATCTGTCTCTAGCCGGAACCGGAACTCTACATATGCACACCATAATTTTTATTTATTTATTTATTTTATCCTTTATATACATATTTTTTTTTGTATGCTACTTTAATAAGGTAATAAATTTGAAGCAATAAATTAAAAAGTATGGGATGATGCCTTCTATATTATTATTTTTCTTTAAGCATCCCCCCCTATCATTCAGTTTAAGTCTCGTATAAAAGCGTTTTAAAAGTTCATTTTGAAGTTATGTCTAATCTTGTTTAAAAATATATAGAGTTCCGGTTCCGGTTAAAGACAGATGAGAGTCGGCTGAAGAGAGTCTGAGGCGGACATTAAGAGCAGTCCTCAACTACCGGGCTTGAAACCGACTACCGATATAAATGTAAATTCCTGTATATATTATACAAAAAAATATATTGCTCTTATTTCGAGAAAGGTTTTTTCCCTAATAATAGAGCACTGTATGGGATGTCTTTTTCTACAAAAAAGTACAAGTATATATATATATATATATATATATATATATATATATATATATATATATATATATATATATATATATATATATATGGATACGTAGTGGAACGATACATTTGTCGCCTTAAATAAAACAATACCAGCTTTATTTTAAAACTTTTATTGCCAAAATCACTTCAAGTAATTTATTATTATAGTAGATATCTATTCAATTTAGCCGCCTTCAGTTTCAATCACCGCGTGTATACGGCTCCGGAACTGGGAGCATGCCTTTTCCACAAGCGCCAGCGAGAGCTCTGCGAATATTTGGCGGATAGCAGCGATCGGGCTGGCTTTGGTGTTGGGATAGGTCATAGGCTCTCGACGAATGATCAAACGAAGTAGTTCAGCTGGTTCAGATCGAGGAAGGAGAGGCACCAGTGAGAAAAGGGTAAAAAGTCATAGCACACCTGAAGCGAAGCTTCGGTCTCTTTTGAGGTGACATGATGAGCCCGTATTTGAAGCTACACCAAAGATCATAACTTGTGGCGGGAAACTTCGTTGATCTGTGCTCTCAAGCGTTTAATTGCCTGCATTTGCATTTTGAAGGTGCTGACAATGGACGTGTTGTCATAACTTTGATCGGTAGAGAGCATGAGTTGTTTATCGGCGCATCTCCGATCTCGTTTGTTGAACATTGTGTCACTCTCCGACATGATAGGAGATCTATTGCTTTTGAGATTTGTACACAACTTTGGTCAATTAGTAGATTGTCTGCAACAAAAAATAAACGATTTTAAGCAAACGGAAATGAAATCATATTTTATATTTTAAGGCGACAATTTTAGCGTTCAACCCAGTATATATAAATATATATATATATATATATATATATATATATATATATATATATATATATATAATATAAAGCTGAATTTCTCTGTGTGTATGTGTGTGTGTGTGTCTGGTCACGAATAGGCGCCTATATGGTTGACTATTTTTAAAAACTGAATACATATAATGAGAGAAGATGTATCGAGACACAGGAATGGATATGGTATATCTGGTAGAACAGTGGTTCATTAAAATTGTGGGGTTTGCGTTCGCACCTGGTCCCCAAAGTATGGAAATAAAAAAAAACACGTTTGCAAGTGTTTTTATATAGATGTACATAACAATACTTTGATAAGTATGTTTTAACTTAAATAGGGATGGTATAATAAAATAGTGGAGTCTGCGTTCGCGAATGACCTCCATAGAATGGAAATAAGCACAAACTTTAATAAAGATTTTAATATCTATCTGCGTAAGTATACTTTGATGATTATGTTTCAGTTTGAAGAAATATGGTATAATAAAATTATGGGGTGTTCGTTCGCGCCGGACCTCCATGGAATGGAAATATGTCAGAAAGTTTAACAAGGTTTTTTAATATAGATCCACAGTATAGTGTGATAAGTGTTTCAGTGTGAACATGTATGGTATAATAAATTATGGGGTTTATCTATTTTAGTTTTACATTCATCATATTTTGCTTTGGTTTTGATACCCCCAAATTCGAAGCTATCTTATTACAAACGTTCCTTTTCATAACCTATCATACTTTCATAAATCAGAGTCCATTTTCTGTAGGCTGTCGACGGGTACCTTTGCTAGTACCTATATATATATATATATATATATATATATATATATATATATATATAATGCTCGTCAAAATGATAGGACAACATGTAAAAAGTTCTACATTTCAATGGGTTTCCGAAGAATTAAAATTGAAAATGTTTTGCCTTATTCAAAAAGTGATTATATTAGTATTGGATCGACAAACAAAAAGATATTCATAATTTTATAAACGAGAAGACCATAAGTTTGGATCTTAAATAAATAAGTGTATAATTATAAGAACATTAGACAAATTACATGTCGTGTCTTTTGGAGAAAATCAAATATTATTAACAGAACCTTTAGCAATGACTTCGGATGGAAACGCGTCATGCATTGCAGCATTTGGAAACCTTCTACTAGCTGCGACTCGAGTCTCCCTTTGATACAGAAAGCACCCAGTTATATTTATCATCCTTTCCCACTTTGCTATCTTGAATCAGCTGCATTAGAGATGGCCTTGCAATGCCACTATTTATGATTACCAACATGACCATCAAGGTTAATTTTTTCTCGTAAATAAGCACTACATCCTACTACTTTTCATTATCTCAAATTCGGTAAATTTATGTTGAACCCTGTAGGGTGAGAATGAAGATGTGGCTTTTGCAACATTTTTTCTTCTAAACCTTTTTATTTAATGTTGCCGAATCGAGAACTAGAAACTGCGTTAAATTTTATTTGCCTAAAAGTAATGTTGGAGCTCTTTTAAACTCCTACTCATTACTCTTCTGTTTTATTGAGGAGGGATATTCCCGGGATGACCAGTGGAGTTTTTGTTGCATATTCATAGGGATTTCTTTAAAAGTTTATGACAGCACCTTTACCCCACTTTAATTCACTTGCGATTACTCTGTGTGAAACACCATGTTTTTGGATACTTCAAAGGTGTTTTATGTACACTTATAAAAATGTATTGTGGTGCAGAAAACGCCAATTTTAATTTAATTGGTTTTGCCATTTGTAGCATATATATATATATATATATATATATATATATATATATATATATATATATATATAAGTGTGTCTGTGCGTGTGTGTATATGTGTATATGTGTATATGTGTGAGTGTGTGTGTGTGTGTGTGTACATGCATAATATATAGATATACATTAAGTGTTGACTTTTGGATGGATCATTGAATGGATGCCTCCGTTCAGTCTCGAAAGACAAAGGATGCCCTGTGTAGGGCAGTTCGCGTGTAATTATATGGCAATGGTTGCGCAATCTCCAGCCATACCTCTCCTGGATCGGCACTGTTTGAGTCAATGGAAAAGAGAAGTCCAAGTCGACTGAAAACAATGCCGAGATACACGGAGAGCAAATACAGCATCTGGAAGTCCCAAATGGTCACCCATCTGGTACTCACCAAGCGCATTGTTGCTTAACTTCGGTGACCTGACTGGAACCGTTACGTCAAACGTGATTATGCCATAAACGTGACAGATGCCGTATTGACTTTTGCAGCATGATTAACATAGTTAAATCAGAAATTGCCTTACATTTTGTAAGTAAAACATTAGAATATGGACGATAGATATAAGATGTTAAACGTTAAGCTTATTTTGATGTAAAGTCTTTAATATATCATGGGGTTTTATGAGGTGTGATTTAGTTATTAATGGTAATACGTTAATATATGTGTACGTAGATATTTTACTAGTGAACTAATAAATCGATGGTAATGAATTTTGAACGCATGCGCTAACCATAACGCTTGATGATGTACGTTATATTTAGCTTAATTTATATTTGAACAAATGAGAAAAAGAGCAGTTGGAAGACGTTTTGAAACTTGACTTTTGTGAGATTCTTATAAATATCAGTTTCTGTAAAGTATTTTTTAATTTTTATTATGTAATGTAGGTAAAACCTTATGTTTTTAATTCAAATATTCCAGATTTCTATTCAGTTTGATTTATAATCATTCGATAGCAAACTAAGAAGAATCTCGTTATAGTCAGTCAATGTCTTCATCATTTTACTTCCGGTTTGCATTACCTATTTGTTCAAAGAGACAACAAAGTCATTCTTAACATGAATGAAACAAGAGACTTTTATGTTATATGAGAAAAAAGTTGATTATATAACAAAAGGGACAACATATTACTTATAAACATCTTCCTGTTTCTGGAATAGAAACCGGAAGTGACAAACGCAGACAATCTTTCTCATTACCTCAGTTTTCTCAGTATCGTTTCAATTAAGCCTTAAATATAGACATTTTTTTTTCAAATCAACAATGATTACGGATTTTGATCAGAATTCGTAGCACACAGACATCTAAACGACTCTCCTTATATTTTGACTTTAAGCTTCGTAATAATACACTAATAAGTTATTAAAGTTCTTCAAGACTGTTGTGTTTGGTGAACTAATTTTACCCTTCCTGTATCGGTTATTTCTCTAGTACCAATACCAATATACACATGTTTGTTTAATTATACGCACTGTTTGTATACTTGTCGCTTTCCGCCAGCTCCTATCTGAAATTTTTAAATAACACATTTTTTTTTGCTTCTATTTAATCAGAACTGATTGTAAGAGAAAAGAGATAAGTACGAAATACGGTATATATCAAGAGCTTGATAGACTCCGGGAGTCGGAAAAAAGATAGAGAAACCGGATAAAAATGACACGTGTTTTTATAATTAAAATACACTGTTGGCAGCCAACACGTTAGCTATAAAAACAGTGCTTTAATAGTACATACATATGTATATATATAATTTGTATAAAACATACTCGTATAAATGTATACGTATATATATATATATTACATATATAAATATATATATATATATATGTATATATGATACGTATAAATTTATGTATATATGTAAATTTGTACTTCGCCTTATCTATTCTCGGGATGTACGTTATAATATTAGCTGTTATCTCATTATCTCTAAATTAATTTCAATATCAGTAGGATTTATATGTATATATATATATATATATATATATATATATATATAAATATGCGTGTGCGTGGGTGTGCGTTTGTGTCTCTGTGTGTTTGTGTGTGTATACATTTTATATTAAATCCTATCGCAATATAATGTTGCTCGATATTGTAGATAGAACATTATTTTTTCATCATTTTAATTTGCTTCCATGCACAGACTGACACACACAGAGTGACACACTCACCCTCCCATACATACACATATATATGAAATAAATTGTGAATAAATTGTACCATCTTAGACGCGTTTTTTGTTCTTTTAAATCGCTCACGCCCATTATACTTTCTATATTCTTATCCATCTCTCCATACTTCTATCTATCTACCTACTAATCTATCTATATTACTCTCACTATACAAAAACACACACACACATACAAATATATATATATATATATACATATATGCATAAGTATATACATACATATATAAATATATTAAAAAAGAGAGAGCGATAGATAGATAGATTGATAGAAAGGCATTTCTATTAGTCTGTCTACCTCTTTCGCCTTGGACCTTTCTGGACCTTGCATGATTTTTCCATGAAATGATGGTATGAAATGGCGCATCAAAGTAAGTAAATTCCACTCGACACAAAGTCAGTAATAGGGATTAATAGCTATTAGAATACAAGTTTCACTATTTCACTGAAACGTCTGGTTCAAATAAGACATAATATTTTATACAAAAAATGAGCACAGATCTAACTATATTCAACCATAATTTTGGCATAGATCCTTCATTCCAGCTTAATAAACCATACATTTTATCCTTATTTAAATGGCTAAAATAATTAAATATATAATTATCTGCTAACACGTGTTTCGTCGTCTACGACTCATCAGAGTGACTGAATCTAGCGCGATTCAAAATCGGGACCCCATGGAAAGAAGCCCTAACTTCTATCACTGGACTATCTTGCGAGACTATTGAATGTATCGAAAATTTAATAGATGTTATTTATTTGTTTTTGTTTTGCGATACTTTTTGAATGAATTCAATTATTTATAGGAAGGAGCATTGAATTCATTCAGAAAGTATTGTAAAACTAAAACAAATGAATAACATCTACTTCAATTGCGATACATCAAGCAGTGCACGCTTCTTTCCATGAGGTCCTGATTTCGAATCTCGCTAGATTCAGCCACTCTGAGGATTCGTAGACGACGAAATACGTGCCAGTGGATAATTTGAGTTTAGGAACAATATATATACCGCTCCCCAATAGGCCTTACCAAATTGATAAAAGGGAGAATTATTCCTAACTCGCATTAAGGTAAAAATTCACTTTCGTGTAAATAATTGAATGTATTCAATAAGTATCGCAAAACAACAGCAAATAAATAACACACACACACACACACACATATATATATATATATATATATATATATATATATATATATATATATATATATGTGTGTGTGTGTGTGTGTTGTGTGTGTATGTATATATATATATTTCTATAAAATGGGTTGAGATATTCTAACGAGAGAAAAATGCATATTAAAATGAGGAAGTTCACTAACAATTGGTATGTATTTTTAACATTATGTTATTATTCCGTGTTTCGAATCTTAATTTTGAATAATTTTTATATTTAGATTATTGTAATAATGTTTTTAAATCATTGAAATAGGTTTTAAGGCGTTTCCGATGTTCTGTGATGCATCCTCTTTAGACAGAATTCAAAATGTAAAATATTAAAAATATATTTAAGATGTGTTTAAAATGTATAAGGGCATTATAGCAGTCCATTTTGGTGACATATTTCCGAGCGGTGGAAATATCTGTAAATGAGTCTAAAGGTCTTCATAGGTGTGTGCCACCACTGCCCTTGTTTATTAAGGGTCAGACCATGGTCATTGCTTTTCCCTCTCTTTTCTTATGTTTCTCCTTTTCCTACTTATATATACTAGCAAACTACCCGTCGTTGACTGGGTTCAAACAGCCTACAGAAAATGGACTCTGATTTATGAAAGTATGATAGGTTATGAAAAGGAAGGGTTGTAAATTTGGGTTGAATTGGGGATATCAAAACCAAAGCAAAATATAATGAATGTACAGATACACACACAGACATTCAGCTTTATATTATAGATAGATAGATAGATAGATAGATAGATAGATATAATTAGAATACGTCAAGATATTCTAGAATTGCATTTACAATATTTACTTCAAAACAAGGAGTACGAAATAAAGGTGAAAGGTTCTTTATTACATGGAGTTTTAAAGATAGGCTCTTCTTCTCAGAGGAAAACACGTTATCAGAATGTAAGTAGGGATGAATATCTATTTTTACTGGTTAGCTCATTTTTTGGAAACCGTCGAGAAAAATATACATTTTGAAAGAAAATTAAAAGCTTATAAGAAAAATTAAAAAATTATACTCAGCAAACTCCAATAATTTTGGTTTCAAATATCTAAATAATATAAACATAAATAATATATATATATATATGCGTGTGTATGTGTGCGTGTGCGTATGTGTCTATGTATTATACATATTATTATACCTACAAATAGTAGTGTTTCATGCTTGCGCAATTATCTCATTAGAAACTAACGATTGAGAACATCTTAAATGGGTAAATCATTTCAGTGTCGAATGTAAGGTAGAAAGTAATACATTAAATTAAATCATTGTCGAAATAAGCTAGGGTTACGGTATCTAAGCAGGAATTTACTCACATTAGAATTGAAAGAAAACGACCATGTTATAGACAGCCGAGAAGCAGACATACGACATTGCGTTCCACAGATGAAAATTGCTAGGAAAGAAACTTTGCTCATAAATGTTCGTTTAGTTTTAGGCATAGACCGAAGTAACGATAGAGAATAGCTATATTCCCTAACGCCTATTTGATAAAACAGAAACATGAAGACGAAAAAACCAAAATCCACTAAATATCGAAGATGGTTGAATCATTCTACCGCTCCATTCAGAAAGTATCTGACTCCTGGCGCAATTTTTCTAGATATACCAGAATCAAATATGCTCTAAGATGGAGTTGCTACAACTAGTATTAAGTTTGTAAGAACAACCTTTCTTGCACTGACAGAATACAAAACCATGTGTTATTCAATGCTTACAGAACGTCTTTAATCTAATAATTACACACACTCTACTAAGGTCTAACTCCTGTCAAATCATCGCGTTGTTGCATGCTTTTGTTAATTTGAAAATACTTTCCTGGAATGTGCCCCATTATATAAATACGTATGACCGATTTGACAATAAGCAAAATCTAACCCCTTCTCTTTAATGGTCTTCCGATACCGGAGAAGTTCTTCCTCTAATAGTTTCAGTTGTTGTCGTACTTCTTGCTTTTGTGTTTCCTTTCAATCTCACTTTTTCTCAGGTTGAACAACGATGCAACATGTATGTATAATTATCTCACAGTACGATTCTCTGTTTACTTATGGGTATTTTTCACTTATGTGCTTTTTTTCTCTGTATTTTAATGTAAAAAAAATGAAATTAATAAATGTATAATGTTTCGGAATAACCTAACACTAAACTTGTCTGCATGCTATAACAGAGAATGATTAAATTATATTATTTATCGGGTACCTTTGCCTCTATTAAATATATGCACAGCAGTTTATAAGGTTGGTTTGAATGTCATTTGATTGCGATAACACGAGCAGTGTGCAGAACTACACAGCTGTTACTCGCTTGTTCCGTCTGACCCCTTTGTCTCCTGATTATCACCTGTGGAGAGAGAGGAGGCACGTTTGTTTTGTTCCCATTTAGTTGTTGTCTTTATCTAACTGCTGTTTCGCTCACGGATATCGTCACGACAGAAACAGTTTCGCTCTGCTAGGTCGTACTATGTTCATTTTATCGGTGTATGCTTTGTCGCCCCCCCCCCCTTGAAACTCGCCCAACAGTTACCAGCACCGTCAAAACATTCAGCATGTACTAATAAAAAAAGACATATCATTCATAGTTCTTTTTTCTGGTGCGCTTAAGCTCTTCCACTTTTTAAACAATTCTGACAATAAAGGCCAAATAAACAAATAATAAATAGACAATTTACTTAGGCTCATAGGAATACCTGCGTCCTGCGACACATGAAACACTCAAAATATACCATTCAGTCGCCAAGTACGTCCAAGGATCATCTATGGCAACATATCATCTGGGCAGGAGCTGCTAAAAACAGCCTATCCTGCCTAGACAGAGTACAAAATAAGCTTTATGGCTGAGTAGCGGATGCCCTTTTCTCTTCCTTGCAACGTTTCTCCCACAGGAGAAACGTTGCGAGCCTGTCTTTGTTTTATCATTACTTCCATGGCAAGTGCTCGTCTGAGCTCCAATCTCTGGTCCCCCTCGACAATCTTTCACAATAAACATCCGTCTAGCTGAAACCACTGTCAAAAATGTTCCCCACTCTTTATCTGTGCCAAAACCAAAACGTAGATTCCATGAACAAAGCTTCTTTCTTAGAAGTGCACGCCTGTGGAATTCTGTTCCGTTTGCCTGTTTCCCACCTGACTACAACCTTGATGTCTTCAAGTCCAGCATAAACAAATTCCTGATGAACCGCCTCCTTAAGTAAGACACTTTATCAAATCTCCAATACTGTACACGGATCGGAATCCAGATCTACCTTCCTGTTACTTTGGCTTGCATTTAAATATCTCTCTATTGTCTGGTTACAGGCCATTTTTGTTTTGTAATCTTCTTTATCTTTTCTATCAGGGGTTCATTAGAGCGCTTGGAAGGCAATACTCTTTGGGTGTCAATCTTAAAATATGTACTAGCTAACATAGACGATGTTTGCAGGGTATTAATTCAACTACATGCCGGTTAGTGTTATCTTTGGCTTCGAATTCAATCGCTCTTTTTAGTCTGTAGAATCTTACGAAAACAGAATCAAACGCGTCTAATGATTGAACCACTTTATCGTTTCAGTCGGTATCTTACTGCCGATGCAATCCTTTATCTGTATAAGAGCCAGGTACGCCTTAGAATGGAGTACTGTTGCAACATCTGGGCAGGTTTTGTTCGGCGCGCCTGATAGAGTTCAAAACCGGCTTCGAACCCTAGTAGATGATTCCTTTTCTCTTCATATAACCACTTTCCCTACAAAAGAAACGTTGCGAGCCCGTCTCTGCTCTATCGTTATTTTCAGGGTAAATGTTTGGCTGAACTCAAAATTTTCATAAAAAGTGCTCGACTAGCTACAGCCACTAAATATGATTTCCCCTCTTTCTATATGTGACTAAAACTGAACTCAGATTCAAAGTTTCTTTCCTAGACCTGCCTGTGTAACACTGTTCCGCTGGGCTTCATCCCGGTTGAATACAACATAGCAGCCTTCAAATCTGGAGAAGAAGTCTCTTATATTAGGTTAGACTATAATATATATATATATTACTTGTTTTATAGTAAACATATACATACTATAATATATATATACTACTTGTTTTATAATATATATATATATATATATATATATATATATATATATATATATATATATATATATATACTACTTGTGTTATAGTAAACAATACATACTCTTAAGGAATATATTTGATTTGGTTGTTGTTTTTTTTCCGAGAATCACTTTCGGTTTATTTAATGCCGAATCCAGTAATTTAGAAATTAAAATTATGTACCAAGTTTTTTTTTTTATATCTTTACATATGTATTCAGGGAATTTGTTTTTGTTGTTTTATTTTATGGCATATAAAACTTTTTGGATTATTTTATACCGAATCCTGTGAACGTTTCATTTTTCATGTTCTTGATATCTTATTTAGTTATTTTATCTCTGATATAATATTTATTCATTGTATTTCGTTTATAGCTTTGTAAAAACATATTTTTATTTTTGACTTTCCATAACATCATTGAATAATGCAAAGAGAAAGCTAACAAAAAGGGTAAGAACAATGTTTGGACCATCTTTTGTTAGGAGGCCAGTATCCTCAGACAGCCTGATCTGGTAGCATCAGATGCTCTGACAGATATTAACACTCCTGGCACATCTGAATAATGGAGTAATGGTCACTCAGGAGAATCTCCTCATTTCTCATAGCCCCAAGTTGTATTTTAAGATAATATGCAAGGGCCCACAACAATAGACGCACCATATGATAATATGATAAATTATGTTTTGTTTTTTATCTATCTTATCATTCTAGGGATACACTAACACACACGTGTTTATGTGAACAAAATTGTGTTAGCTGATTCTTCCCACGAAAATAAACAGAAGCTTTATTTTTGATTTTCTTTGTTGTTCTTTAAAGCTGCCAACATTATTAACTTTTTGTTGGAGAGGGCGACACGCATCTATCTGTGCTGCCATATGCTTCGCGTGGAATGGCAAAATTTGGCGCCATCCGGACCGCGTCTAAATTCGACAGATGTCCACCATTTGCAAGATTCAGACAAACTTCTAATTCAATTTGGTTTGCACCTCGCGTTTAAGTACTTTAAATCATGCGGAACTACATCGTTAATTTTTCTGCTTGCAATTTTCTTTCATTCCGGTTTTATTTCAGGCATTTTGTAAAGGACTGTTAGTATTTCGTTTGTTTTATTTCCATTTTAAAGAATTGATTTTTTAAATTTTTTATTCAATCATATATTCTCCCCCAACTAACTTCTTAAATCATTTAAAAAATTATTTTTCCCTGAAATTTTCGGTGTATAAAACCGTTTTCAAAGAAACCTTTTTTTTCTCAACATTTTAATCAGATCTCATCTTTTCATGGAGAGAGAAAATGCTAGGTTCAGTATAATTGACGATTCTTGCTAAAATCTATATGTATTTGCGTGGCTGGCAGTAATTTAAAAACCAGCTTCGTCACATCCTAAAAAACATTATCTCTTTTGCATTCTACAGTAAGGGCGCCTAAGGCAATTAGCAATAAAAATAACTTCTTCTCAAAGGGCGGGGTAGTGTAACCTTGTAAGTTGGACCTGCTAGATCTGTCCAGGACAAAACCTAAGATAAAAAAGGGCAACGTATGTAAAAACAGTACCGTGTTTTTGTCGGTAACAGCCGGCAGAACACGATAACTGCCAATAAGGGCCGAATGTGAAAACGCTAACGCATTTAAAAAGCTGACCCAAATTATAAAAAAGGAAAATATGATATTTTAACGAAAAGAACAACAAATGCAATTTTTAACACGTAATTGTACTGACCTTATAAGATGAAAAGCAATAAATCTTATTCAAGCTACGATAGTTTTTTTTATAATTTTGAAGAAGTAATATTTAATTATTTTTAATGATAAGTCAAAAATTTATAACAGCAAATTTCAAAGACATTTTTTGATAGTTTTTCGCCAACTTTTATGGATTTCTTTCCAAATTTTTGTAGAAATATTGGAGATGATGCAAAAAAACAGTAGAATTTTTTTTGGGGGGGGAGGGATAGGAGATTCTTTTTTTTTTTGTACTTATATTACAAGAAATAGTTGTTGGCTGTAAACAAATTGATTGTTTTTTTTTTGTCTGTTTACTCGAATTTCAATGGCTAAGATTTTCGACATATCGCGGCGAGTTAAGTAATTTAACGGAAAATGCCGATGAAGCTTCTTCATCACAATGCCTTTTTCGCGTTAGTACCCAAAATATAACGAGACATCCTCAAAAATTACCTAAACATAACCGATTTGATTTTGGTGTGTGCGAGTGTGTGTGTGTGTGTATGTGTGTGTGTGTGTGTGTGTGTGTGTGTGTGTGTGTGTGTGTGTGTGTGTGTACGAAAGAGAGATCGAGAGTAAGAGAGACGGAGACAGATACAGAAAGATAAATGGAGAGGGGAGAAAAAGAGAGGGACAGAGATAGAAATAGAAAGACAGAGAGGGAGGGAGACAAAGAGAGAACAAGAAACGCGTGTCCGCTTCTACTGCGTTAATTTGGCGCGGATTTTGTATTGTCCAGCTTGTATTCGAACTGAATTTCATACCACCTGGTTATCAATTTCCACATTTAACTAAGAAAACCCCAATTACAATCTGGGTAATAATCTTAATCTGTTCATCCCTTATGTCCACCTGGCCTGGTCTTAACTTTTCAAATTGAAAATGAAAATAAAAATGCGAAAGAAAGAAAAGTAAAACAAATAATCAAAGATGAATTAAAGAAGGCGGCATAAGGGCGGAGCTAGTTCATTTATTTTATCTTTATAACAGAACGAAGGACAGACCATAGGAAAAGAGCGAGGGATAAAATGTGAGTATGGTCATAGAAGGAGGGGGTAAGAAAAGATAAGAGAGGCGGAAATAGGATTAAATGTGGGTTCGTTTGCTGATATTGACTAACATAACAACAGAATGTTAAACAAATGTTCATTAGCAGTGAAAACGGGAAAAGGGGGATAATGGGGGGAGTGGGATGAAACATTTAACCCATCGGAAGGTACAGATGCCACTGGGAGTTTTAAGAAAATGATTTTTTTTTTTGCAAAACTAAAAAAGCAAAAAAAAGGGTTAATATATAAATAAATAAATGTTACCAAAGGCAAGATAAGTTACTATTCTACCTGGATAAGTTTATGAAAATATTCATGTGTGTAGAATAAGAATTAAAGTATTTTTATATTCACCAAAAGCGATGCATACTCTCACTGAAGTGTAAGAAGCTACTATGATATGGCTAAGATTTATTAGAGTCAATTGCTAGGGAGTTCTGCAGAAATATATTTGTTCACATTACATTTATATTTTTGAATGATGGTACGTTTCCAAAAACAAGCAACAAGAACAGAATTCCAAAAACAAGCGAATCGATTAAAAAATCAATAAGCATGCGACATTTGGGGAACTTACGTTTAATTGGTGTGATTTTGTGTCCATCCACATTTATCAGGGTATTTACGTTTAGGTGGCACGACTGTGGTACGTTCTCCGAAGCACATCCGGTGGAAGCACTTGGAAAACAAGCACAGGGATCAAATATTTCAACGATTGGAAATGGATTTTGGATTGACTTCAAATTTCTGTTTATAATTAATAATTATATAATTTAACATTCCGATTCTTTTACAAATCGCAACATATTTAACTATGATGTTGTTACATTTTTCAGGAAGGAGTCAGATAACCGTAAATACATACACGGTATAATACGTGCATGACTTTTTTAAAACTTATACATACACATGTGAAGCGGTCATACGGAGATTTTGATTTTATTAATAGTTGAAAAATCAACAAGTATCTATCATTTTCTCATTTTTACCAGCAATGAGTAATTGTTTAAAACAGAGATAGAAATGAAACAATTAAAAGAATCGTTTTTGACATCGGAAATAGACGCAACATTTTTCGAGTCTGGTACCGATTCCAATACCTCAAAAATACCGATTTTTACCATGTCGATTAATCGTTCCAACATTGGTTTATATAAACACTATCAAAGGATAGAGTGTTTCACGCGCTTTTCACTGATGCCATTTGGTGGTTTAACTTAGTGCAGCTTTCAATGCAAAAGTGATGGCGTGCGAGGGTTGTTTAAAAATACAGGTTTCTATTTATTTACTAAAAAAGTTAAAGAGCTACGAACATTTGTATCGTTAAAATACGCGACTTTTTGTGGTTCAAAATTTGTTTTCTACATAGTCATCAGCATACTTAATGCTTTTTTCACAACTAATAAACTAGGACTATGCTTGGCCATTTACTCATACTTTGTCATACAAGAATCCTTCCAAAATTAGTCTTTTATTTTTTAACTAAAAAAGTTAAACAGCTAAAAGAAAGACAGGGAACCATTAAAATAAGGAACACTTTGTGCACCAGAATTAATTTTCGACATATTCACCAATACTCAGAATACCACACAGATAGAGTGGGCGAAATTTAATATAAATAAGATTTCGCCCACTTAATCTGTGTGGTATTCTAAACGTAAATGCCATGAACAAAGCTTCTTTCCCAGAACTGCCTGCCTGTGGAACACTGTTCCCCGGCCTGTTTCCCGGTTCAATACAACATGCTAGCCTTGAAATCCGATAAAAACAAGTTCTTATTGAGCCGTCCTTAATGTACACCAATAACGATTACTAGACTGCCATTTTAAGTCTATTAACCTTATCCTCGAGTGGTATTCGTGCCTTGATAATGGTGACACTCAAGTAACAAAAATGCTCTGATTGCACTTTTGCAAACGAGGAACTATGGGTGTTCGAATTTTCGCATTTGAGGGCCGTTCCAAAAATAAACCCTCTTATTATTTTTATAACGCAAAACAGTTGAACAATTACGAAGACGTGAGTAAAACCATTATAAGGAGTACCATTTGCGGTCCGGCATTTTCTTTTCGACATAGTCACCATACACTTTTAGCAGCGATGAACTATGGAAGTGTTTGGGTGTCCGCAGCGCGCTTTCTCGTACGATAGTCGTTCTAAAGCCTCTCTTATATATTTTAAAATCAAAATGTTGAAGAGATGGGATTATACCATTAAAATGACCGACCTCTCATGCTCCAGAATTTATTTTTATACATAATCACAGTCTCAACGCATTTTTACCCGTAAGTCAATGCGGCATCTCTGCTTCTGACGCACGTCCATGACAGAAGTTGCTTTCTTAGGGGTGCACACCGCCAATATCTGCAGCAGAGTGATGAAACTTTCAGGCCATGAATGCATATGTTAAGTAATCATGATAATGGCATATGCAATCCTTTCTGATCTATTCGGGTGGAATAAAAATAGGAGGAATTACTCTTGGAAGGTATATGGTTTTCAATAGAAAACCTTTTTCCTTCTGTCAATGCTATATTATGTTATTACAGTGATAAGTTCCTCAAACCGAGATTGAAACTTGATCATTTACTAGCCCCTCCCCAGTCCTATCGATTATTCTGCCAATAAATCGCAATCACTTAGCGAAATTTACAATGTTAAATAAACACTGTCTAATTACTAAGAATGTTCAATTTCTGTTGAATTTAGGAATATTTCTATCGAACTCGGGAATCTGAAATGAATTTCTAACAGAACCTTTTATTTAAACCAATGTTGTTGCATGCTCTCGTAGTATCACCTATTACTGGATAGATGTCCTAAATAATTTGCAAAATAGTTAGTGCTGTCCGCACTAAGGATTGCATTTTCAACCCTAAAGAAGAATATAACTTACACCTAAATTTTATCAAGTACTTTATGCATTCTGCTACGGGTTCCATTCTACAAGTTGGATGCTCAATATTAAGCGAGGGCAGCACTACGAATTACTTAGAATTTTTAACCAGTCCTGACTGACGGACCAACAGATATAATTGTGGATTAAATAAAGGTTCTCTTTGAAATTCTGTGCTGATTCCCACGTTCGACAAAGAGATTTCGTGTTCGAAACATAAAGAGTGTAAGAGGTTATATTGATATAAACGATTAAAATATAATAACACAATGAGAAGAGTAGACGGGGGAATCTAAATAGTATGATAATCAATCCTTATCTAAAAACAATTCAGAAACCAATTTCATTATTTTATCATTTATTATTTTTATATTATTTTTTCTTGTTTCATTTTGTTATTTATTTGATCTACTATGTTAATTTGTTTCTTATAATTTCTTTATTTCATTAGATTAATTATTTTCATTAATTTTATTACTTTTAATATCTTAATTATTTTCAGTCTTTTTATTTATATAATTATTTTATTTTTTTATTTTTGTAATTACTTTATAATTCTTATTATTTTGTTATTTCGATGTTTTTTTATCGTTTTTCTTATCATTATTTATATTTTTAATTTCTTATATAATTTACATTATATTTTATATATTAATTATGTTGATTATTTTATTATTTGTATTATTTGTATTAGTTACATTATTTTCAATATTTCCGTCGTTCCTTTTATTATGTTGATTATTATATTGATTTTATCATTATAATTATGTCTATTATTTTTTTTTATTTATAATTTTTCTATTTTATTATTCTCGTTATTTCTAATATAGTTATTTTTTATAATTTTTATTATTTTTATTATCGTATAATTCATGTAATTTTTATTTCTTTCATAATTACATAACTTCTTAATTCATTCTTGATTTTAATTCAATGCTTTTTTTCTTTTTATATTCTTTCATTATTTTTCATTTTCTGAGTTTGCCTCACTTTATTTCTTCATTATATATTTAATTCATTTTCATTCATTTGCCTTTGGGTTTTCTTTTTTTTATTTCGTTTTTCATTTATACTTCCGTCCTGTTACAGTTTCTATATTTCATACTTACGGTTTGTTGTTTCTATTTCTTTTCTCTTATCATATCCTGCGTTTACTTGTAATATGTTCGTTTCATTCTTACTCATCTGCTTCTTTCTTTCTTTTTTATTTTCCTCTATTTCTTTTTCATCTTTTCCACATTTCTATTTTTAACAAAATCACGCATTTTCTTTTCATGAGTTAAAAAAATATTTCTTTAATTTAATTACTAGTGAAACTAGGCCTATTTTTCCATGAAGCCAGCCATTATTTCCAAACTCAAACACGAATTTCTATAATTAGTCAACGCTTTCCGCTCGCATATTTTTCTTCCGCCATTTTTTAAATTGCATTTCCAACTGACTCCTCTAAATATATCGATTTTGTCTTACCTGGCAGCATAGAAAATGACTGCCAGTAAATAAATAACAGGAAAACAAGAATATAGTAACATAAATAATAGATGTAAAAAAAAAGATCTGAAATTTAATGAAATATACGAACTTATTTATTTCTGTTTGAAGAAATTGCGTTCTCGAATTAAACTTTAAAAATTAATAATGTTTCCGTTTGCATCGAAACGCTCACAATAATGGCTTACACATATATGCACTAAATAACTTATCCGACATTCGTATGCTACTATTTGATAATTTCCAAATAAATAGAACGTTACGACATATCATATTTATGATTTTCTTTTTAGAAAAACATTGATTCCTCATTTTATTTGGATTCTTTAGTTTACTCTTCTCATCTTTAGGGTTATTTTCAAAAGGTTTCGGTCGATGTAACTTCCGATCTTCTTATCGTGTTGAACTTAGGAATCTTTCTGTCGAAATTTAGAATTTGCATAGTGTTTAGGCTCCTAGTCAAATGAACACATATCTAAGGAAATGACAAAAACATTAGAGGAAAACATCCAATCTGTGATTGAATGGGGAAAACATTGGATGCTCACATTTATTGCTGCCAAGACTAAGCTTATTTCCTTCAATAATTACAAGAAACCTTCACTATCACCAATAGCTATGAATAAAAACACATAACCTGCATGTACTTCTTTCAAATTCCTTAGTCTAACGTTCACAGAGAAACATGCTCTGGAACAATTTCATTCAATAATTACAAGAAACCTTCTCTACCACCTATAGCAATGGCCAACGACTCTTTATCTGGGAGTACATCTTTCAAGCTCCTTTGCCTAACGTTCACAGGAAACATGAGTTGGAACAATTACATCGAGGGCATTGCCAGGGCCGCTGCAAGGAAGGTGGGCTCTCTCTACTGTGCTAGAAAACTACTAACACCTGAAAGTATCCTGTACCTCTATAAGGCCACTATTCGCCCATGTATGGAGTATTGCTGTCATATTTGGGCTGGTGCATCGGCTGCTAGTCTCTCACTCCTTGACAGGGTTCAAAAGAGAGTCGCAAATCTGATAGGCCCTAAATTGGCATCTAAGCTTCAGCCTCTGTCACATCGACGAAACGTTGCGTCCCTCTGCCTGTTCTACAAGTATTTTAATGGTGAATGCTCTGATGAACTGCAATCACTTGTGCTCCCACGATGTGAACACCCTCGACAGACCCGACAGGCTGAAAAATCCCACCCCCACACTGTAGAGATCTCTAGATGTAAAAGATCTTTCTACTCCGGTAGTTTCTTCACCAGAACCGCTAGACTTTGGAATTCCATTCCAGGTCACTGCTTCCCCAACTGTACTCACATGCCGAAGTTCAAGTGCAACGTGAACAAACATCTTGCTGCCCAAATCCCTACATAGTACCCCAGTAGTTGTTTCCCCTGATAGTAGCCCCCTACACCAAAGTGGCAATGTGCCTTGTTTGGGGTGAAAATGTAATAAAAAAAAAACAATTACATTGAGAACATTGCCAAGACCACTGCGAAGAAGGTAGATTCTCTCTACTGTGCTAGAAAGCTATTAACGCCTGAAAGTATCCTATACCTCTATAAGGCTACGATTCGCCCATGTATGGAGTATTGTTGTCATATTTTGGCTGATGCATCTGCCACTAGTCAAGGTTAAGAAGAGAGTCGCAACCCGATAGGTCCCGAACTGTCAGCTAAACTTCAGCTTCTGTCACTTCGACGAAAGATTGCATCCCTCTGCCTGTTCTACAAGTACTTTAACGGTGAATGCTCTGACGAACTGCAAGCACTTGTGCCCCCTCGACGTAATTACCCCCGACAAACCCGACAAGCAGCTAAATCCTACGCCTTTACAGTAAAGATCCCTAGATGCAAGAGAGCCTTCTACTCCAGTAGTTTCTTCCCCAGAACAGCTAGACTTTGGAATTCCCTTCCGGATCCCTGCTTTCCCGACTGTACTGACATGCAGAAGTTCATGTGTAACGTGAACCGACATCTTGCTGCCCAACCTCCTACACAGTACTCGTGATGCTTATGCCCCTGATAGTAGCCCCCTACAACAAAGTGGCAATGTACCTTGTTTGGGCTGAAAATACAAAAAAAAAAAAGACACATCGAGAGCATTACCAAGCTGCTGTTGAAGGTGGGCTCCCTCTATCGTGCTAGAAAGCTACTTACGCATAAAAGTATCCCGTATCTCTACAAGGCCACCATTCGCCCATGCATGGAGTATTGTTGTCACATTTGGGATGGTGCATCTGCTGCTAGTTTCTCGCTCCTGGACAAGGTCCAGAAGAGAGTCGCCAACCTGATAGGCCCTGAACTGTCATTTAAGCTTCAACCTCTGGCCCACCGAAGTAATGTTGCATCCCACTGCCTGTTCTACAAGTATTTTAATGGTGAATGCTTCGACGAGCAACAAGCCTTTCTAGCCCGTCGACATAAATACGCCCGACAAACCCGAGAAGCGACAAAATCACATCATTACACAGTAGAGATCCCTAGATGTTAGAAAGCTTTCTACTCTAATAGTTGCTTCCCCAGAACTGCTAGACATTGGAACTCCCTTCCAAGTTCCAACTTTCCCAACTGTACGAGCATTCAAAAGTTCAAGTGTAATGTGAACAGATATCTCGCGGCTCAACTCCCTACATAGTATCCCTGCATCGTATGCCCCCGATAGTAGCCCCTACATCAAAGTGGCACTGAGCCCTGCTGGGGTGAAAATGGAATAAAAAAATATACTATAACTATTTACAATCGATTCGTGCTGTAGTGGATGAAGTGCTTGGTTCAGTTGCATGTTCCTATTTACAAAGCGTCCACACAGGACAGAGTTAGACTCTAGAGTCGTTTTTTGATGTGGAGCAAAGGAACAAAAATAAAAATTGTCTCAGTCGTGAAGGATTTCTCCTCCACTGACAGAGAAAAAGAAATTGAAGTGCAGCATCTGAAGAACAGATACTACACTTTGATGTATTTATTTGCTTCCCAACTGAGCAAATTAGGCACAAGGCCGATTTTTAAAGTGAGGAGTGAAGGGGAAATAGGGCCAACTCCCCGGGGAGTAGGGGAGCTGGATAGTGACAATTGGTATGAAGGGTTGCCCCTACATAGACCAAGGTCTTATATGTGGGGTTGCCCCCACATATGGTCTTTGCTTGCAGTATCTGCCGGAACAAATGGTATTTATTTGCTCCCCCACCGAGCAAATTAGGCACAAGGCCAATTTTTAATGTGAGGAGTGAAGGGAGGGGGAAGGGAAAAAGGGGACCAGCTCCCGAGAGGTGGGAAATGGTAGCTGGTTAATGGTCAGGCATGTGGGGTTGCCCCCACATCTGGTCTTTGCTAGTCATAGCTTGCAGTATCTGCCGGAACAGATGGTATTTATTTGCTCCCCCACTGAGCAAATTAGGCACAAGGCCGTTTTTAATGTGAGGTAAAAACCAGCTCCCCAAAAAGGGGGCACTCTGGTTACCAAAAATAATAATTGTCCCAGTATAGAGGGTTTCCCCTCCATTGACTGGTACAAATTATCTTAAGTGCAGCATCTGCCGGAACAGATGGTATTTATTTGCTCCCCCACCGAGCAAATTAGGCACAAGGCCGATTTTTAATGTGAGGAGTGAAGGGAGGGGGAAGGGAAAAAGGGGACCAGATCCCGAGAGGTGGGAAATGGGAGCTGGTTAAAGGTCAGGCATGTGGGGTTGCCCCCACATCTGGTCTTTGCTAGTCATAGCTAGTCATAGCTTGCAGTATCTGCCGGAACAGATACTACACTTTGATCCCGGCCCGAAGCCCAAGTATTTACACTCTATTTAATGGTTGGATGTACAATCCTTCGTGTGAGTAACACTGAAAATATAATTGCAAGCAACTTAAAACTTTTAATCACTCATTCATAAAATACAGATTTCCTTTCTAAAGTCCGCGTACGACGAGATACGCTTTTAAAAAAATCCGGGGTTAAAATCGACCGAAACATTGTGAATATAAAATGCGAATAATCCAAATAATACGAAATTCGTGTTTGTTTATTGAAATGTAAGATAATTGGGGTAAACACATATTTCAGTTCAGACACTTTGGCCTTGATATAATGACTTGGGCTATGACAACAGCATATTCTTTTCTTTGTTTTGATTCTCAGGTATATATATATATATATATATATATATATATATATATATATATATATATATATCCATTGATATCTTACATGTTTTTACGTAGAGTGATGTGGTTCTCGGTTGATTAATTGTGTCTAATTGTGTCAGATAGATACTCGGGAGACCAAACAATGAAAAGAATATGCTGATATCTATTCCCAGTAATTACTTATAACACTATACCTGGAAATACTTTGTTCAAATTCGCAATGAACATAAATTAGAACAAATACATTGAATACATGTCAAGGTGTCGGAGGAAAGGTTGGCTTCCTCAGCCGTGATTGTATTCTGTTGTTTTGTTTGTATTCTTCAAAGCCATGTATGGAGTATGGTTACCACATCTGGGCTGTTGCATCTGATATTAGTCTCTCTCTCTCTCTCTCTCTCTCTCTCACTCTTTCTCTCTCTCTCTCTCTCTAATGGATTCAATGCCATAAAACACTGTGGTATTTCTGTTCCTGTTTTGCAAGTACTTTAATGCAACGTGCATGGAAGAATCCCTTACACGTTTGCTTCCTCGATGTGACTATTTCCTATTAAACCGAGAGACATCAAAATCCTACTTCCTTATGAGGTCCCTAAAAACCGGAAAAAATAATTTATTCCTTCGAACCGCTAGACTTTGGAAATCCTTCTCGCTTTCCATGCTTCCATTACTCTACTAATATGCAGAAATTTAAATGTAACGTGCACGACTATCTCGCTGCCCCACTCCCCAAATTGTGCCCATGTAGAAAAAATCCCAAAATAATAGCCCCTTATATGCAAGTGGCATTATGCTTAGTTTGGAATAATTCAGAGTAAAAAAAAGGACTTTGATTTTTAATCCCAAACAAGGCAGACATGAATCGTAAGGGGCTGTTTAGGATCTTGTCGTATAAGGGGCTGTAGCGAGTTGAGCAGCGAGGTGATTTTCACATTACATTTGCGATTTAGTACAGTCAGGGAAGCAAGGAACAGTGTTCGAATTCCAAAGTATACCTATCCGGAGGCAACATCTATTAGAACAAAGTATTCCAGTATTTTGCTACATAAATTATGAAAAGGTGGGATTTTGCTGCATGTCGCATTAGTCGCGGATATATATGTCGAGAGGGGACACATGTGGTATAGATTCATCAGAACGCATTCAAATATGTGTAAAGCATACACATGGATATGACACTAGGATAATATGACACTGGGATAATATGACACTGGGATAATATGACACTGGGATAATATGACACTGGGATAATATGACACTGGGGCAATATGACATTTGGGCAGTATGACAGAGGTTGAAGCTTGGTCGACAATACTTGAGATTTTTCTTGTACCCTGTATAAGACTGAGAGACTAATGGTAGACGCACCAGCCCAGATGTGTCAAAACTGCTCAATACATGGGCGAATAGGTTTTTGTAAAGATATAGAATGCTCATTAGTTATTAGTACAAAGAAACAAACTGCATGTTATTTGTATAAGTCCGAAAATTCTTTTCATTTCTTACATTATTCTTAGAATGTGTCGGACGATTTAACAGACTAAAGTCTTCTGATGCGTCATAGATAATATGGTAATCCTAAAATTATCCTTGTCACAATGTCTAATGGAGGAAGATTAAGAGCAAACTCGAATAATTTGAACGATAAAACAAGTAGTCATATTTCGGGAGGGAGGTGTTAGATGAGGATTCATTATTTGTATTATTTGCTATAGTTTTGTATAGTTTTGACTACTGTGTTCATCTGGATCGATTCTTTACTCGCAACTTTTTGAACCATGTAACCACTAACCTTTCGTGTGTGCGTCTCATTAAACTCAGGACTATCTAATTTTGAAATAGAGACTTTATTTAAACAATGGGCTAGTTTGTTCATTTCTGTCAGCCATACCCAAGTATAAATCATAAGTAATACCTAACTGCATTCTTAACATCGTCTTAATCGCGTCGAGAATAGAACTAGAAGCCGACTCTATTCTTAATGTTTCTTAATTCTTTGAGATAGGGATAGTTCGTAACATTTATAGTATTTCAACTATTGTTCTCATCTTGATTTTCAACCGACGGAATGATTCCTGTGATCGACAGAATGATTTCTGAATTTAATAAAATATAACGTAGTGAAAATAACACTCCAGATGAGAACAGCTGTCCGAATAATCCAAACAATATGAATTTCTTTTCCGTCAATTATATTCCGTTGAATTAATGTTTGGAAGCATGGCGTCGATTATAATTTCTATAATGTTACGCCAATGCTATCTAGTCGTAGCATTAGTAAAGTTTTATTCTCTGATTATCAATCAATCCTAACAGTTTATGGAGTAAAACGTCAAACTGAAGGGGTAATGGTTTTAGTTTCAGTTTGCCATCATTTTCTCTTTGGGATGTATAATTAGATATTAATGTAACAATTCAAATTTCTCAAAAGAGTTATGGCATCTGATATTTCCAAATGCTTTTATTATGTTTAGAAGAATTGTGACTGACGGAAAAATTGTGACTGAGAGACAAACAAAATCTAATCTCACTTTATGAGTCACCATTCTCCAAAGCCCAGTCAGGGATAAAGCTTAATAATATGATAACTAGTTAAAAGTAAGTAACCTAGAGAGAGGATTTAGGATTATTGGTGGAATGAACCAAGTTTGGTTACTTGTGGAGAAAGTATATTACATCAATTCTATACACCATACAGAGTTACTCCCTTCAAATCGCAAATTTATAAATAATCTTCCACTATTTTAATATATACTTTAATTCATAAAGCGCTTTCCCCACAATGCTTAATATAAATCTTCTTTATATTTCTTTTTACTGATGGCTCACACGTTTTTAAGACGGGACAAATGAAGAATATAGTTTGCTGAGATTAAAGGATAGCTATTAGTATGTTCACGAACGTAAAATTATTGAGAACATTTGTTTACTTGGGGAGACATTTACTTACGTAAATCTGTAGACATGACATGTGTAGGCGTCTAGGTTGTAATTCGTAGGAAAGCACTAAAAAGGCAATGCATTTTTCTGATGTAATGCCTTTGTGAAGAAGCTTTGTCCTTGAAAATCTATGTGATATAAGAAACATAGTGGAAGAAAAGTGATCGTTCGCTATAGTAGCAAAGCGAGTTTATGTTGTAAAAGATTTATTAAAGTTATATCTCGCATCCTATATGTCCTGAGCTATGTTCATCCTCTGTTCTGTCTCCACTAGGATCTTCCGATCACTTGGTTGTATCAGTTAAGATAAAAGCGAAATAAAATAAGTATTCGGACGTACATCTCCATCGTACAGTATATTGATATACTATAGATGACAGGGATAGCTTCCGCGGATTTATATGAGATCTATTTCTGCGTTCCATGTTTAAAATTCATGTGTTCACTATCGAATCAGATCTGAGGGAATGGTTAATTTTAGGTATAGGTCGCTTCATACCCTTCAAACTATTCCAGCAAAAGCCTATAATCCAGCCATGGATCTCTCCAGAATGTGCTGCTATCATTGCACACAGAAACCACCTTTACCATTCCTTCCCACGTCATAGATATACTGAGATTAAAGCCACATTCAGGATTGTCAGAAAGTACTATAAAAAACTAATAAAGAACGCGAGAGATTTGCATGCTCAGTTCAAAGCCAAACTCTTTGCCAAGAATCTTGCAGCGAATTCTACCCTATGCGATCAATGCCGCCAGCCCTCTGAATTTCCTCCTGTATCTGAAAACACGCTATGCGACATACAAATATATTTACGTGATGTTGCCAAGCAAATCAAAAACTTTGATTCCAGTAAAGCAACTGGTAATGATGGCATTCTCTTCATGTTTATATCTCATAGGATTAGCTAATCTCTCGACCAAAGCTTCATTTCTAGAGCAATTGCTCTTGACATATAAAAGGTTTTCGATAAGGTATGGCATAAAGGCCTACTTCACAAGATTTCCGGCTACGATATAACTGGAAATGTTTTCTCAATCATTAAATCATTTCTCTCTGATAGGATCATAAGAGTAGTAGTTGATGGGCAAAAATCAGAGGCCCACAGTATTAATGCTGGAGTCCCTCATGGGGTTAATCCTGGGTCCAACTCTCTTTCTGATTTACATCAATGATCTCCCTAAACACATACTTAAATCATTCGTTGACATCTATGCTGATGACACGACCATCTATGGCAACACATCAAAAGCCGTAAATGGCAATGTTCTCTCTGATTCTATCTCCTCTGATCTTGGGCGCGTAGTACAATGGGGGAAGAGGTGGCTGGTTACCTTTAATGCATCTAAAACCAAGCTCCTACATTTACATCATAAACGCTATGATCGCCATCTGGCATCAATTGAAATGGATGGCTCTCGTCTATGGGAGGAACCATGTTCTGATAAGCTTCTGGGTTTGATTTTTACTCCTGATCTGCAATGGAACACATAATCAAATCTGTGGCCAAGGTCGCTGGGAAAATGGTGGGATCCTTCTACCGCTCCAGAAGATATCTCACTAATGATGCAATTCTCTATCTATATAAAAGCCAGGCACTCTAAGGATGGAGTACTGTTGCCACATCTGGGCAGGAGCTGCTAAAAACAGACTACCCTTCCTTGACAGAGTACAAAATAGACTTCGTGGCTTAGTGGGGGATGCCCTTTTCCCTTTCCTGCAACCTCTCTCCCACAGAAGAGACGTTGCGAGCCTATCTTTGTTTTATTGGTACTTGCATTGCAAGTGCTCTTCTTATCTCCAATCTCTAGTCCCCGCTCGCCAATCTTTTACGAAAAACACCCGTCACTGTCAATAATCTTCCCCACTCTTTATCTGTGCCTAAATCAAAACGTAGATTCCATGAAAAAAGCTTCTTTCTTAGAACTGAACACCTGTGGAACTCTCTGCCGCTTGTTTCCCTTCTGACTTCAACTTAAACAAAATCCTGATGAATTGCCCCCTTCAGTAATGACACTTTATCAAATCTCCGATACTAACTATTACTACGATACTATCCCATTGATAGCTGCCCACACAATAAACCTTATCACCGAGTGGCTTCTGGGCCTTGATAAGTTGCGACCTCCATGTAAAAAAAATGGTGAAAAAGCCTCAACCAGAACTAGCGCCCATATTACAAAGCTGTTTAAGCGTTGTCTTTAGGAGAATTGCTTCCCAACAACCTATACATCTTATTAGTATGCACTGTATAAGGAATTCAGGTGATCGGTTATCTCCCTCTCAGTATAGACCAATTAGTCTCCTGTGCGCCATGAGTAAGTGGCTGGAATCTGTGTCAAATAAAGAAATAGTCAATCACCTCAGAAAAATAAGCTAGATGTGCTAACGGTTATATCTAATAGAATAAATGAATCCCTCATTAGAGGCTCCCTTTCTATGGCAACTGCTCTTGACATATCAAAAGCCTTTGATATGGTATTGCATAAAAGTCTACTCCACAAGATTTCAAACTACAGTAGAGCTGGAAATGTCTTCTCAATCATAAAATCATTTCTCTCTGATAGGTTCATAAGATTAGTGTGCCAGAAATCAGAAACTCACAGCATTTATGCTGGAGTCCCTCAAGGGTCCATCCTTGGCCCAAATTTCTTCCTGATCTCCATCAATAATATTCCAAATTAAATCCCAAGATCATTTGTAGACGTTTATGCTGACGAAATGAATGGCTCTCGACTTGGAGAGGATCCATGTTTTGATATGCTTTTGGGTGTGCCTTTTACTTCTGATCTGAAATGGAACACGTACATCAAATCCATTGCCTAGGTCGCTGGAAAAATTGTGGGATCATTTTATCGCTTTAGTAGATATCTCACTGCTGAAATCAGTATCAATAATTTCCCTAACTCTTTATCTCTTCCTAAACCTAAGCATAAATTCCGTGATCAAAGCTTCTTTCTAAGAACTGCACGCCTATGGAACTCTTTCACATTTCCCTACTTTCCAGCTGACAAAAATATGGTTGTCTTCAAGGCCAACGTAAACAAATTCTTGATCAGCCATCCGGTTAATAATCCAATTTACTAAATTTCTATTACTGATGATTAATACGATAGTGTCCTATTGACTGCTCTACACCCATTCACTCTTATCCTCGAGTGGCCTTGGTAAGTGAGGCAGCACTTGTAAAAAAATGAACTTTTCAAGAAACGATGAAACTTCCTAGTGGCATACCCCAAATGTGAATACTCTACTCCATCTAAGGATGTATATGACTTTCATTCTAATTTTATTTCGTAACTTCTCTTATTAACCACATTATGATTACTTACCTCTCTAGTTAATGCGATACTATGGAATCGACAAGACGCGAATACGGAACACAAACTCATCAATCCCCGCCGATAGACATTTTCCTGCCGCCAAATCTCAGCATGTCTTATTCTACGCGTGTGTGTACGTAATGATGGCTATTTTCCCTACGTATTGAACACGTATGGTGGCGTGCATTTTTTTAAATGCGCGTAATAACGAAAGATGAAGCCTAAATGTATTTTTTACCATATAAATAGCTTTCTTGTTTTATCGACGCTATAATTCTTGTAAGTTCATATGTCTGTCCTTCTGCATGTATGCTAACGCATCTTAATTCCATTTTTCAATCCGTAGTGATATTCTCCAAATTGGGTTGCTTTTTTATACACCAGTCTCTCTTTCTGTCTCTCTCTGTCTCTCTTTTCTCTCTCTCTCAACAGACAGACACACACACACACACACATACATATATATATATATATGCATATATTGTATGACACTATCACGTTGACATATCGCCGAAGCAAAGCAACGTTGAGCCTGGCCAGTACCAGGTGTGTGACTATTTGGATGGGCTACGTACCGTGCCGAGTCGTAGAAATTTCCAGGTTGGTATCAGAAGACGATACACCCTTAGCCTTAGTTAAGTCATGCATCTAGGAGAAGGTGACTATGATGTAAAACCTGCGTTATACTGTGTGCATTGTCTTGTGACAGTCATATGCACTGACAAGGTTAGCAGTAATACCAAAAATGTAGTTGGTTCTGCACAAAGCCTTAACCACTATAAACAAATCATGTGTGGATTTCCGAACAATTTAGTTGTTGTGACGGAACCTCATGCGTCGAAATCGCGAGAGAATCCATCATTATATATATATATATATATATATATATATATATATATATACATACATACATACATACATACATACACATATATATATGTATATATATATATATATATATAAATATATATATATATATATATATATATATATATATATATATATATATATATATGGAGAAAGAAAGAGAGTGAGAGAGACTAGCTGGACGCCCAGCGTTGCCCAATCATTCAATACGCTTAAACATTATATTTATTTTATGCAGTTTGCTTATGTATTATTTTAGAATCAATCCTCTATTGATTATAATATATTACGAGGAATAATTTGCCTGGTTTGTTAATTTACAAGAAAAAAATCTATAAATTAAAAAAATAATGATGATAATGTCGTTCATCAAATTCCATCTCTGTTTGTTTACGATATAACGCCAGGTGATATTTGGGTTTAATGATGAATGCCCTGGAAAATCACTTCTGATGAATGTTCATGCAAACGAAAAAAAATGACTTGCTGCGATTTTAAATGTTACCTATTCTTTTATCGTAAACAGAACCCATTAATAAGAAAACAATAAAATAAAATGATTAGGTACACTCGGGTTTGAATTCCATATGTACTCTAATCTGCAGATTATAATAAATCTGTTTTTTAAGAAGATATGATCTGCTGAAATTTTATTATATTCGCTTTTCCGGTGTAACGTAAAATATTCCCCTATAAAAATTATTCTTATTTATCTATAAGAGAAGAAAGACTGTTATAATATATATATATATATATATATATATATATATATATATATATATATATATATATATATATATTCCTATTTCCGATCTTATTGGATGAATTTCTATACGAAACCTATCTAAAAACACTGGCAGACAAATAAATTAGCTTTGTTTTTTTTATTACATTTTCACCCCAAACAAGGCAAATTGCCACTTTGGTGTAGAGGGCTACTATCAGGGGCAACAACTACTGGGGTACTATGTAGGGATTTGGACAGCAAGGTGTCGGTTCACGTTACACTTGAACTTCTGCACGTCAGTACTGTTGGGGAAGCAGTGACCTGGAATGGAATTCCAGAGTCTAGCGGTTCTGGGGAAGAAACTATTGGAGTAAAAAGATATTTTACATCTAGGGATCTCTACAGTGTGGGGGTGGGATTTAGCAGCCTGTCGGGTTTGTCGAGGGTGCTCACGTCGTGGGGGAACAAGTCATTGCAGTTCGTCAGAGCATTCACCACTAAAATACTTGTAGAAAAGGCAGAGGGATGCAACATTTCGTCGATGGGACAGAGGCTGAAGCTTAGATGCCAGTTCAGGGCCTATCAGGTTTGCGACTCTCTTTTGAACCTTGTCAAGGAGCGAGAGACTAGTAGCAGATGCACCAGCCCAGATGTGGCAGCAATACTCCATACATGGGCGAATGGTTGCCTTATAGAGGTACAGGATACTTTCAGGTGTTAGTAGTTTTCTAGCACGGTAGAGAGAGCCCATCTTTCTTGCAGCGGCCCTGATGTGCAAAAGATAGCCTTAGCAGTTTCGGAACCTATAAGAAAGGTACTCGCTCACACACATACACATGCGCATTTATATAATAGTATATACGTTTTCACTTCCTTTTTCTCTCTCTCTCTCATTTCTCTCTATCTCTGTATCTCTCTTTATCTCTCTCCTATTCTATATCTCAATATTTCTCTCTATCCTCCGTCTTCCTTCTATCTCTATCTATCTTTTCCTTTCTCTCTATCTTTTTCTATATTTCTCTCTATATATCTCCTCCTATCTCCTGATCTTTATCTCTCTCCTTTCCTCCAATCTAAAATATCGTTATGGCAATGAAGGTTTTAAGTTCATCGCTCCCCTTATTTCTAAATCAACTATACGACAGATGTCCAGAAATTATGGTAGATTAAAGAAGGGTCTCTAAGCCAATAGAGGAAAACGCATTAACAGACAGTGGAACATTTGCCGGCCTTTGGGGGGCAGCAACGATGCATCTACGAATTAAGTTATTACCTAGTGGAAATGGCAATGTAATGCAGAGACACATGTGTGATGATACATTAAAAAAAACCTCGTCCCGCATCTATAATAGAAATATGTTAAGAGGTTGAGATAAAAAAAAAACGAATGGATTACAATAATCAATAGTTTTAAAAAAGATTAAATAAGCTTTAGAATTGAAATTGAAATGGATAATAAAAGTTTAAAGGTGAATATAAACGCCAAAGCTAGTAACGAACATTAAAGTGAAAGCGAAAGTAAAAGTTTAAACATTTTCTAAAGTGAAAGTAGAAGTTCAAACATCTGGTGTCACGTTTTCAACCAACGAAAATATTTTTATCAACTACAGAAAGTTTTCCTTCATCTACAAGCACAGTGCCCATGGGGCCGAAAACAAAGGTCTCCATGACAGAAGTTATATGAGCTTTAATAATGAGTAGTGACATCTCATTAGCATAAATTGGAAGGTAACTGTTTCCGTCGTAACGACACAGACTATCGATCTGGGTGTGGCAGGTTCAAATCCAGTTCATTCTACAAAATCAATTTAACTAAGGATTCTGACAACATTCACGTGGTCTCTCTCATTAGTAGCTGATGTATTTCTAGAGCAATTCGTACTATAAAAAATATCGGGAGAAGCCCAGGCAAACAATAGAATTTTCGATATGATGATTAAGATAAAGTATGCAAGGATTCATCCCGTAGGTTATGTACTGATTTTAATTATCGACATATTTTCTTAAACTGAAATGTCACCATCCATTAAGGCGTAGTGCCTCTCAAGGACGAGGGCAACTGCTTGTCAAGGAGACAGTGATATTACACTGTAGACTGATGCTGGTGGAAATTCGGCAGAATTTTAGTTTTCAAGATGGTGACTCAACAAGAATTTGTTTTCATTGTCCTTCAAAACGGCTGTTATAATCAGTTAGAAAGCAACCTCGTTTTAATGTGTTCCACAGACTGGTAGTTCTAGGACAAAACGCTGCTGATGGAAGTTTAGTTTTGATCAGGGAGAGAGAGAGAAAGAAGAAGAGAGAAGGGGAAAGAGCAGTGAAATTGTTCACTGTGGTTCTAGCTAGATGAGTCGAGGATGGCTAGAAGGGTTTCATTTCCTTTACTGCTTCATCTAGATGTAAGAAAAAGTGGCGCTTCACTAACAGGATTACAACACTTGCCCTTTCTTGTCCACTCATAATGTTGAATGTTTACAATTATAAAGGGGGGGGGTCAAGTAGCATTTTTGGCTCGATCGAGGATTGAACACCGATCTTCCGACCATTTACACTTTCGGGAATGACTTCAGTAAAATGAAAAACAAACTTGATGCCACTCAAACAGGGATATAAATGGGTTAAAAATAAGGTGGTTATATATAAGGTTGGGTGGGCGTGGTATTATTTAAATGTGTTTAGATGTTATTATTATTTTTTGTTATTTTGATTAATCAATTTTAAGAAATGGTTTTATTCTGTGGTGGACAGACTTTTTTTTAGAATCGCCTGACGAGGACTTGTGGTTTAAACCAACAATCTGTTACGGCCTTACAAATTTGTCTATATCAATGAAAATATATATTGCTCTTGTTTTATTGAGCACTCTCAAAACAACGTTAAATTCATGAGTTTTCTCTCTTGAATACCTTAAACTGGGTATATATATATATATATATATATATATATATATATATACACATATATATATATATATATATATATATATATATATATATATATATATATATAGTAAGTGATAAAATGTATAGGGCGATTAAGCTACACTGAATATTCGGCGTTTCATCCACTCTAGGATCCTTCTGGCTTAGGCGCATAAGCCTGAAGAATCCTAGAGTGGATGAAACGCGGAATATTTAATGTAGCTTAATCGCCATATACATTTCATAACTTACTAACTAGCTCTACCTACGTATTGAGCACTTATGAAGTAAATACTTAAAGTTTACGCATAAATCTATACTTTCGTATATTAATTTTATGTGAGTAAATTAAGTATATATATATATATATATATATATATATATATATATATATAAAAGAAGTGAGGTTGAAGAAATGATGAATATATTAAATACCGGGAATGATACAGGCTATTAAATTCATTCATATTATTACTGATACTTTTGTGGTGACTGCTGATACGAAAAACAATTAACATAAAAATAAACTCCACAAATATTCGAGTGTTCAACCAAGGCGGCGTAAAAAGCTTCTCTGCCTTACTGAAGGCGTCTTAACTCAATATAAGGCGATCATTACTGTATATACATTCTCCACCGTATAATCGCACAGAAAAGTCTTTATAGAGTAAACTTGAACGAATGTCTCTTCTGTGAACATCGTTTATTATCATGGCCGCCGCTGACGCCACCTACGAAAATGAGGCCATTAATATTCATTGCACCGTTTGTAATGTCAGCCATTCATGTCACGTGACATATGGTATTTGTTAACGATACATCTTTCTTCATTGCGGTATAGTTTCCAGAACGCATGCGCACAGTGACCCTGACTAAGATCGACCGACACTATCATTAATTTTCGTTCCATTCATCTAAGACGTAAAAATATCTAATCGTTTCCAGCTTCCATTTGATGTCCTGTTTTACGAATACTAATTCAGTATTTTAATTTTTTTTTAAATTTTATTCAATAAGATAGGACTGCACTATCGCGAGTTTAAAAATTAAACGTGTGGAATTTCTGATTACTTAACGAAAACAACGACATAAACTTTATGCTTTGCTTATTTTATTTTGTATTATTTTGTTTTAATTTTCTTCATATGATTAACGGAAATTGTGGGACTTGATATTTAAAAAGAAAGTTAAGTCGGACGGGTCCAAAGCAATTAACGGAAATTATAAGCGAAACTAACATAAATTGTCACTTATGTAAATAACTAGCAACGAAATAAAAAAAAATGCTCTGCACTAATGAAAATTGCAGTCGAAGGGAAAATCCCGAGTCTCAAGCCAGACGATAAAGAATAACATTTACTATTTACTACAATTTTAATATTTATAGACAAATAAAAAGTCCATTTTTGTTTGGATAGTAGTATCGGTTGTAGACATTACTCTGCATCTGGAATTTGATTTATTCAAACGTTTTTTTTAGGTATTAAAATTATAATTATAGAGGGGCAAAAAACGACAGATCGATAATTAAGCGTCGTAGCGGGTGTTGTGTCAATTATGACAATAACCGTACATTTGTGGTTGAATTGACATACGCGTATACTTTTAATCAGAAGATACAGGCGGTGGTTTGTGTTACAGGATATCAATCTATTTCTCAACATATTATTGGTTATTTAATAAAGACTAAACATTACTCATAATAAACGCTGTACTACAATGAGGTATGAAAGCCGTGAATTTCTGAAGACCATTAGAGGAAAACTCCAACAAAGGAAGCAAGAAATTAATCAGTCAATTGTGAATTGCACATTTTATATGAATATTCATTAAAAAGTCTGAGACTTACATCGCATCTGTGACAGAGTCGCCAGAGAAGGAGAAAGGGCGTGGCCAATCAAATTACAGATACGTTTCTATTTTTTATCAAGGACCCTCAAATGTGACAGTTATTTATCACTCCAATTATTAAAGTACGCCACACATGGTCTTGTAGTGGATTTGTAGATATAGAAACTAGGCTTACGTAATATTCAAACTCAGCAACTGACAACGTCAAAGCTAAAGCCTTAAAAATGTGTATATCCTAAATAGTTAATTTTTGAACCGATCACATGTTTCTATTTCCGTGCGAACAATCGAACGCTCTACACGAACTTAGGATGATAAGCTAATTTTTGCAAGGATTAAAAAAAAAAAGGTAATTTTTGCAAGGATCCAAAAAAAATGAGGTAATTTTTGCAAGGTAGTTAACTTAGGTATTTCTTGTTAGATTATAGAATAAATATCGATTGAAAATAGATTTTAGAACACTTCTTGACGGTAACTTAGTTTGACAATTATTTATGTAACATTTTGATACTTTAATAAAAATGATTCGTTTACCGGTGCCTAATTAATCATGGCATAATTTTCTGTATCCTAATTTTCCATAGGTAGGTAAATAATGCAATTTTACTTAGTTGTATTAGATAATTTTTGCTAGGAGGCAATATTAAGTATTTTTTTTCAAGTTGAGAAAATCAAACAATTTTGCATTGGTTGGTAAATTAGGTAATTTTTCATGGGAAGTTAAATTAAACAACTTGAGCAAAATAGGAACATTAGCCACATTTGGCGAAGTAGGAATATTATACACTTTTGCCAACGGGGATAAATAAGACCATGTTTTGCAATGTAAGAACATAAGTCAATCTTATCTAGATAGGTAAGTTAGTCTATGTTTTCAATGTAAGTAAATTAAGCAATTTTGGCAAGATAGTAAAATTAAGTAAATTTGGCAAAAAAAGAAATATGTCAATTTTGAATGTGTAGGGAAATTAGATAAGTTTTGCGTGGTGGGAAAATTAGTCAATTAAGTAATTTTAGATAAATAGCTAAATTAAAAAAATTGGCAAGACAGGAAAATTATGCTCTTTTTGGCAAAATAGAAAATTAGGTAAATTTGGCAAGTTAGGAGTGCTAATCAATTTTGGCTAGGTGGATAAATTAGGCAATTATGGAATAAATATCGACTAAAATAAATTTTAGGACAGTTTTTGAGAGTGATATACTTTTACAATTAAATATCTAATTTTTATCCTTTGATAAAATCGATTATTTACCATTACCCCATTTTCCGTTGACTAATTTTTCAGTAACCTCGAAACCGCCATAACTTCTTACTAGTATATGCGTCATTGCGTCACATTCAGAAATGCAATTCAGTATATTCGTAGGCAGCTTATTTAAAGCAAAAATATTTTATATCTACTATTTTTAAAGTCTAAAAAAAATTATTTATGCAAGGATTTGTGGTATCACATAAATTTCCTTATATTTATAAAAGAGAAATGTACCTAAAAAATCTTGATTAAACTAACTTTAGCCTTAAACTCGAATATCGACATTGTAAACAGTACCGGATTTGTAATGTTCATTTTGATTATTACATTGATGTAATTTAATGAAACGAGATTTACATAACAAATAATAATAATGTATATATATATATATATATATATATATATATATATATGTATATATATATATATATATATATATATATATACATTATTACATTATTTTCATCAAATACATTTGCATGGAAAATCCGATCCCGCATTTTGCTAGTTCCTGCCCTCTGGTGAGAAGGAAAGTGTTTCTTCGAAGCTCCGCGGAATGAGGACTGTCCACTTATCTAGTGTTTCCTGTTCGGATTAAATATGTTTTTAACT
>NC_136498.1:25262727-25435227 GCF_053919585.1 Euprymna scolopes | reverse complement strand
GAAAAATCGATATAGTCGGTTTTCGGCCAGAAATTTGGCTATTAAGGGGTCAAAGGTCAACGATTTGACCTTTGAGAACTGTACTAAACTCCTGCGACAATTTGGGGTTTAAACACTTGAAAGTTTAGGTATAGGTTCTTTGGACATGGATCTAACTTAATAACTCGATTTGAGCCCAAAACAATAAATTTTAAGGAGTCATAATATGAGTCTATTTAAAAAAGAAATGACCGTTTTTTTTGTTTTTGTTTTGCTCAGCATACACCTCGAAACACCCAGGCAACGCCGGGCACCCATGCTAGTTTTATATAAAAAAAAGAGAATTAAAACTGTAAATTGAATATAACAATCAAAGTTTATTGTTCGACTTAATAATCCAAAAAAAAATTTACAAACTCCTTATTCTGCGCAGTTTCAAAGAATGCTATACTTGTTATTCTTCTCATTAGAGGACATAAAGAAATCAGCAAATTATATTTGTAGTAATGCTAGAATTAGCTAGCTATGGCATTAAGTTGATTATCATTTAGTTATAAATTGTCAAAAAAAGAAGTAAAAATATGTTTGATATGTAAAAAAATATATATAAAAACAAACCGTGCATAATATTTCAGCTTACATGAAAAATCTCTCAAGTTGATCCGAAATGCGAAAATAGTTCTTCCAATATTAAGTCCAGCATGACGATGCATAACATCCGACTTCAAAGCAGCTGAAATAATGAAATTTGTTTTTTTCCGGACATCCCTATTTAAGTTAAAACATACTTATCAAAGTATTCTTATGTACATCTACATCCAAAACACTTGTAAACGTTTTTTAAAATTTTTAAATTTTTGTATTTCCATACTTTGTGGACCAGGCGCGTACGCAGACTCCACAATTTTAATGAATCATCATTATGCAAGATCAAACATACCCATTCCTGTGTCTCGATACATCTTCTACCATTATGTGATCAGTTTTCCATAATAGGCAACTATATAGGAGCGTATTCGTGACCAGACACACACACAGACGTTCAGCTTTATATTATATATATATATATTTCTCAACCTATATACTCAACAACTTTTACATCTACATAGATGAACTTTGCTATCTAGGGTACTTAGACACATAGAAAAGTTGTAAATCGAATTTCATCCCGAAATGGCTAATGGGTCATCCCGAAATGGCTAATGGGTCATCCCGAAATGGCTAATGGGTCAAAATTAATAAAAATGTTGGCGGTTTTCGAATTTTTATTTCTTTACTAGCTTTGCCTTTATTTTTTGCGTAAATCCTTCATGTGACAGATAGCTTATGTTAAGAATAAGTAGGTTTTAAAAGAATATTGAAAACGTGTCAAGTTCACCTGAAGGTTATCGTACTTGAACACCGTCTTAAGGCTTGAGTTTTTATCTCAGCTCGTGTATTTTTTGTTGTTTTATTTTTTTAGTTACAAGAAGTGGACTGTTTCGAAAAAACTTAATACTGGCATGCACATATGTCAGTTTCTCTATGAATTAAAATATAATATTTATGCATATTTTACAACCTGACAAAGAAAGACAGCCTGCTAGAATATATATATATATATATATATATATATATATATATATATATATATATATATATATATATATACTTGTAGGGGGAAATACCGGGATTTAATGCGGAACTACAGCCTGTCTAGCCTACTAGTCGAAAAGTGCCTTCAAGCTCTTTTACTTTCTCGCTACATCATGGATTGTCATTGTGAGTACAATTTCTTTTTAAATATTGATATGGACTTTACAGTTATCTATTTTTTTTTTTTTTTTACTTACAGAAAACATTGAATACTAGCATGGGTACCATTAACGCCAATGTTCACACCGAAAAATAGGGTTGTTTAGTCACCCAAAGACGATAACAGATGAATAATACTAAAAAAAATTACTTTCTTTTAAGAACAATAGTGCAATGAATAAACATGCTATTTGTACTTACATGTGCTCTGTTGTTAAGAGTTTACATTCATCGAGCTTTTCCATTCTGGATTACAATATTTTCCACGACCTGTTCCGTTTTAAATTAACGATTCTAATATAAATACGCATTCTGATTCTGTTTTGTTTTTTAGTTATTAAACCTTTATATATTCTTATATATAACAAGCTGAGGGGGGACTTGGCTGGGCGTAAAATGCGCTTACATATGATATTTTAATTTGTTTAAATTTATAGGTTCGTGATTTCAAAAGTATATAAAAAACTATTTGGGTTTTCTCAGCTAGAATCGAAACCGAAAGAATAGCTGCAGCATTCAAAATCAAAACTGAGGATATTACAACTCTACATAAACTGAGATGAATGTAAAAATATATAACGATTATTTTAAATTTTGATCCCCTATTTACCTTATTAACCGACTAAATATCCATGAAAGAACGGTCCGTAAAAATCATTTGAGGCGCCCATTGCCGCTCTATGAGTTTTAATTTTAAGAATAATTACTTGGCGACTTTAATATTAAAAAAATGTTCGGCTATTCATGATCCCCATTAATCGGCACAATACTAATATATATATATATATATATATATATATATATATATATATATATATATATGTGTGTGTGTGTGTGTGTGTGTGTGTGTGTGTGTGCGTGTGTGTGTGTGCGTGTGTGTGTGTGTTAGTTTTGGGACAATCAATCCAGATCGATAATCGAAAAAATCAGAATGTTTTAGGGTATCGGAATCGTCATCGGAATCGGACAAATTGTGTCTACATCTTGATGCCCAAAACGATTCCTTTAATTATATTTTGTTTTATTTGATGTTGTTTAGAACAAAATACTCCACTTCTGGTAGTAATCGTAAAATAATATATATTTTTTTTTTTACATTACTAATAAAACGAAAATGTGTAGATCCTACTCTGTAGTATGATTTTTTACGTTAGAGAAAATAGATGCATTATAACCATCTTTTTTTTTACGGTAATCGGGATAAAAGTATTTTATGCTTAAATATTTAAAGATTTTATATAAATCGGAATACGAATCAATAATTGTATCGGAATTGGAAAAAATACGGGAATACTCCCATCACGAATATATATATATATATATATATATATATATATATATATATATATATATATATATATATATATATGCTGATAAACACGTACGGGTCTTCGATTTGAAAGCACCTGATAAATAACCATACGAGTGCCACAAATTTCAGTACTGGCATGTTTACGATCTTGAGTAAGTCGCACTCATCCACTCATCTAAAAATTCTAGAAACTATTTTTATTAAGTCTTTGAGACCTCTTTGCAAGCAAAAAGAAAATTTTGGGGACTTAATTTAGTTTCTATCTAATGTTATCCCAAGTTTATTCTTCGTTTTCTTTTCTCCCCCGCCATATGCATGACTATTTTTTAAATCGTATTTTCCTCGATTAAACTTTGTTGAGCGAGGAACGAGCCCTAGTAGCTAATCTTTATTTTATATTTTTATCTTTTTAATCATCATGTTTTTTGGTCTGTATTTAGCCATAATTAAATTTTGTACCCTCCAATATATATATATATATATATATATATATATATATATATATATATATATATATATATATATATATATATATACATATACATATATATACATACATATATATATAAATATATACATGTATGTATATATATACATATATATACACACATATATATATATATATATATATATATATGTATATAGGTCACAATAATGAAATGAAATATATGTACTGGTATGCAAATCCAGTGATTTTCGGTCTTACAAAATATTATTTTTGCCTACTACCTTGGAGAATTACAGGACGTGTTGGATCTCTTTACCTCTTTGCTACCAGGATTTTCCATTTCGATATTTACCATTCATTCTGGATGTAAACTGCAATATTTTTTTTCTGCCTCAATGTCTATTTGCCTTATTCTATGTATCTAAAATGTTTTAAAGAAAACTGTAATGACTTTAATTTTCTATGTTTATTGCTTTTAGCAAATAAGGTGCAAACCAATAAAAGTATTCACTAATATTTTTCCTCTGAGGAGATGAATAACATCGGAAACTTATGGGTTAAGGAGATAGATTTATTCAATTGTAGTCTTTGTTTTCAATAAAAATATATGTTGCTCTTTTTGATTTTGAACAACCCTTGCGAAAATGTAATTATTCTTCATTTTTGGATACCTTTCTTCCTGGAATATATATATATATATACATATATATATATATATATGTATCTATATATATATATATATATATATATATATATATATATATATATATATAAAGCTGAACGTCTGTGTGCGTGTGTCTTGTCACGAATAGGCTCCTATATGGTTGACTATTATAGAAAACTGATCACATATAATGATAGACGATGTATTGAGACACAGAAATGGGTATGTTTGATCTTGCATAATGATGATTCATTAAAATTGTGGAGTCTGTGTACGCGCCTGGTCCACAAAGTATGGAAATAAAAAATTGAAAAATTAAATAAAACAACGTTTACAAGTGTTTTTGATATAGATGTACTTTGATAATTATGTTTTAACTTAAATAGGGATGGTATAATAACATGGAATGAAAATAGGCACACACTTAAATAAAGACTTTTCATATCTATCTGCATAAGTATACTTTGGCAATTATGTTTCAGTTTGAAGAAATATGCTATAATAAAATTATGGGGTGTTCGTTCGCGCCTGACCTCCATAGAATGGAAATATGTCACAAAGTTTAACAAGGTTTTTTCAATATAGATCAACAGAATATTGTGATAAGTGTTTCAGTGTAAACAGGTATGATATAATAAATTATAGGGTTTATCTATTTTATTTTTACTTTTATCATATGTTGCTTTGGTTTTGATACCCCCAAATTCGAAGCTATCTCTTTACAACCCTTCCTTTTCATAACCTATCATACTTTCATAAATGAGAGTCAATTTACTGTAGGCTGTTTTTGAACCCAGTCAACGACGGGTACTTTTGCTAGTATATATATATATATATATATATATATATATATATATATATATATATATATAATTATTTACTATAATAATTAAATACCTATATACATCCTTTCGGGAATCTCCAGTGCAGGGTGTCACGGTTAACACCAGCCGATAAATTCGAACCCGGCAACACAAGTCATCTCGGGTTGATTAGCAAAGACCGTATCCAATCGGACAGCATTAACCGGTTTAAATAACGTTGAATTTAAATATTTTAATTTTTAAATGCTTTTACGTCAGTCAGAGTGATCTAATCGTTATACGATGAGCTATGCATAAGGGCTAAATTGACCGAATTAATTCAATTGAAAGTGCTCACTGATAGGAAACGAGCCTATTAAAGGGGCTGACATAATTATTTACCATAATAATTAATTAAATACCTACAGACACTAGTATGTTATTCTTTCGGTAATCTTCAGTGCAGAGTGTCATTATTAACATAATATATATATATATATATATATATATATATATATATATAGAGAGAGAGAGAGAGAGAGAGAGAGAGAGAGATTGCTTGTTTTGATTTTGGCGATATGTTTTGAATGAATTCAATTACTTACGAAAGTGCATTTTTGTTTTTACCCAAATGCGAGTTGGGAACAATTTCCCCTCTAACCAATTTGGCACCCCCACATGGGGAACAGTATATATATTATTTTTAAAATACAAACAACCACCGACACGTGCTTCGTCGTCTACAACTCATCAGAGTGGCCGAATCTATCGAGATTCGAAATTGGGACCCCCCCCCCGGCAATGAACCCAAACCGCTTACCACTGACCTATCTCACGCGACTGTATGGACATATCGCGATTTACTTAGATGTTGTTTGTTTTGTTTTAAGCGATATATTTTGAATGAATTCAATTACTTACGAAAGCAAGTTGGGAACAATTTTCCCCTAACCAATTTGGCACTCCCACATGGGGAGCGTTGTTCCCAACTCGAATTTGAGTAAAAATGCACTTTCGTAAGTAATTGAATTCCAAACATATCGCTAAAACCAAAACAAACAACATCTACGTAAATCGCGATATACCCAGACAGTCGTGTGAGATGGGTCAATGGTAAGGGGTTTGGGTTCATTGCCGTGGGGTCCCGATTTCGAATCTCGCTAGATTCGGTCACTCTGATTAGTCGTAGACGATGAAGCACGTGTCGGCGGATGGTTGTTATTTTAAAAAATAATATATATATATATATATATATATATATATATACACACACCCACAAAATAAAATCTGATATTGAAAATATTCAAATTTTCAAAAACCGTTATAAACCTGTAAGGAGGGTATACAAAAATGTCAATAATCGACAAGGAGTACAAATAAGACAAGAAAAACTTATTCCATGGAGTTTCGAAGAGAACAAATCTTTCTATCAGAGGGAAGAGGTTTAGATATTTAGGCAAGTATGTGTATCCATCTCTCAAATGAATACATTTTGCCGGCTTAAAAAATCAGGATTGCAATTATTGCGCTGGGACAAGATTAAAGGGGATTTTGACATAACATTGAAACCAGATGGGCTCGGCTTGCAGGCAAACGCATAATCCAATCAGTAGAACAGATCGAATGAGATATGACGAATTAGGTTCGATATCTGAGCACACAATTGGTTGCCGGGTGGCATCATAACAATAGAGAGACGTAGCACAAAATTTCCTGAAAAAATATAAAACAAAACAAAGTTTAAAGAAAACAAAAATAAATAAATTGTAAACTTGACGCAAAGGTCTATCGCCATCTGGCAGAAGCCCTGCGAAACCTTGTAACTGCGACGAAGCCGGCAGATGGAGAAGAGGCCAAATGGACAAGATGGCATCGACAAGATTTTTTTTTTTTTTTTTTTTGCCAGAAGTCGGGAAAATAAAAAAAGAAGTATCGCAAATTCAGAGTGAGCACAATATAATTATGTATAAGATAGAAAGATATTAGAAAGAGAAATAACTTATTATACATGTGAGAAATAGATAAAGAGAGTTGCGAAATATATTGGTTAAAATATAGAAAACTATCGAAGCAATATCAGAAGTATAAAGTTCATAATTATGTTGAAGCCGTAGATATAAAAAAATAAATCGTTAAAAACAGCAAAGATATGGAAACCGTTTATATATATATATATATATATATATATATATATATATATATATATATATATATATATATACATATCTAAATGTTGGATGTGATAACTAATGGCTACACATATGCAAACATGTTTCAGTGACCACCCTGCCAGGGAAAATCACCTCATCAGGCCGAGAATATCCACGTGGATATTCTTGGTCTGATGAGGTCATTTTCCCTGGCAGGGTGGTCACTGAAACATGTTTGCATATGTGTAGCCATTAGTTTTCACATCCACCATATTTATATTGCACTGTATAAACATTGAGCACTCTTTCGTTGACATATTTTGGTTTTGTTTAAATAAACTACCAATAATATATATATATATATGTATATATATACATATATATATATATATATATATATATATATATATATATATATATATATATATATATATATGTATATTCCGGTTATAAGATAGACGAATATTGGCTGAAGAGAGCTTGATAAAGATACCTTAAACGGGCCTTATTATCGGGCTTGAAACCGACGGTACCAATGACCTGTCTCAACTAACAACTTTCTGTACACAAAATATAATATATATATATATGTATATATATATATATACACACATATATATATATATATATATATATATATATATATATATATATATATATATATATATATATATATATAAGACTTCTTTAGTCTTCGACAGACTATGGATACCCAGGTAGGGGTGTCTGTGCGTGAAATTTTTGTGGCAGGAGGTGCGCTATCTCTAACCTGACATCTCCTAAGTCGACATTGTTAAATACCAGTGGAAAGCGAAGTGTATGTACAGGACGACTGGAAACAAATGCCGAGATAAGTGGAAAGCACAGAAAACGTCCAGAATTCCAAAATAGTCCCCCATCTCGTACAGCTTCAACGTTGCTTAACTTCGGTGATTTGACGAGAATCGGTGTGTCAAAGCGATTATGTCACACACACACACATACACACACACAAATATATATATATATATATATATATACACTCATGAACAAAAAAAAATGGGGCAAGAGTGAAAGAAAGAAGAAATCGATTTTTCAATATTTTTCCATAATTTTTTGTAAATTTTTACTAGACATTTCTATTTTGTAGATCATTATTATTATAACATATAATTAGAAGTGGAAAAAATAATCCTCAAAATGGTAAGACCGCATCTTGTCGAGGATATGGAAAACCGAATTGCATGATTAAGGCAGTCCAAAATGGCGTACTTTTGATGCATTAAGAAAAGCAAATGGGAAAATATATTTTTCTGCAGTGAAGCGAATTGGTCAAACGTTTGAAGTCGAACGCTTGGTAAAAAGGAAATCTGGATCTGGTCGCCCTGGAGCATTCACTTTGAAGGACGAGCATAGGCTTAAATTAACTGTTTTGAAGGATCGAAAGAAAACTTATGTTGACCATAGCTAATAATTCAAAACAGGGGCCGGAAATTCTCTTTCTAGATATACAATCTCTAGACGTATGAAAAAAAACGGGGGTTTCCACTAAAAGTTGTGCAAAGAAGCCATTTTTATCTAAGAACAACATCAATGATAGAAAGAGATTTTTCTCATATTGTGGCAAGGAAGATACAGATTGGTTCACGAATGTTTTCTGGTTAGATAAATCAAGATTTTGACTTGATCATGATGCTCCCGATGTTCCCGAACGGTGCAACCGAAGAATTAGTGAAAGATTTTCGCCAAGTCCCATAAAAACAACAGTTACACATAGGAATGGAGGGATAATGGTATGGGGAACTTTTACTGCAGCAGGACTGGGGGAACTTATTAGATGTGAAAAGTCAATCAATGCAAAGGAATACATTCGAATATCAGACACAGAACTGTTACTAAGTATTCAGAAGCTGGGAATATCCCAGAACATTATTTTTCAAAGTGATAATGCTCCTGCACACACTGCTAAAGTCACAGAAGAATGGTCTTCTGATAACTCAATTGATGTGATATTTTGGTCAGGTTAAAGCCCCGATTTGAACCCAATCGAGAATATTTGGTTCATAATATCTCGTGCAATGGCCAGAAGACCTGTTTTGAACAATGGCAAACTGTGGGAAGCTATACAAAGCGAATGGAATAGCATTTCCTCTTCACAGTGTTCCACTTTGGTTGAAAGTGTGTCTAAAAGGATTGATCTTTTAAATAAATCAAAAGGGAATGCGATTCCATCCTAACCATTTATTAAAGTAAAAGTATTGTTCTGTGTTATTAGTCTCGTTTAAGTTTCCTTGTTCAATTGTTCTGTGTTCAATATAGCTTCTAGTGCAATAAAATGTATGAAATTTGTTTCGCCCATTTTTTTTTTGCTCGCGAGTGTATATATATATATATATATATATATATATATCTTTATATATATATATATATATACATATATATATGTATGTATATATATATATATATCTTTATATATATATATACATATATATATGTATGTATATATATATATATATATATAAAGAGAGAGAGAGAGAGAGAGAGGAAGAGACCATATTTAATCAACATCATCAATTAAAAAAAGAAAAGTGAGGGTAAGCTAACTGCTTCAGTTTTTATGTTTATTTGCAAATGCATTATGTTAAATTACTCTGATCTGTATATAGCTATTATAAAATTCTCTACTCCATCACACACAAAAAAAGAAAGATTTTTACACATATACTCAGTCGGAATATTTTTATGAGCAGTAAAGGACCTTCTAAATTATTCTTTCTATCTTTAGTATTCTTTCTGTTTATATGTCATTAATAAGGATGCTGGAGGGAAAGATTTTTTTCTGAGCTGGCGTTATCCGTCTGATAGTCACTCAAACCTTGGTAAAAAATACCCAGGAGGATGTTCTATCAACAGATGGTATGGGCAAACAAAATAGAACTTTTGATAGCTATATACCCCTAAGCCAAATAGAACTTTTTAGAGCTATATACCCTTAAACCAAATAGAACTTTTGATACCTATATACCCGTAAACTAATAGAACTTTGGAGAGCTATATACACTTAAGCCAAATAGACCTTTGTATAGCTATATCTCCATAAACCAAATAGAAATTTCGATAGCTATATATATATATATTTAAACCAAATAGAACTTTTGATAGCTATATACCCTTAAACCAAATAGAAAATTATATATCTATATACCCTTACACAAAAAAGAACTGTTGATAGCTATACACCCTTAAACCAAATATAACTTTTTGTAGCTATATACCGTAAACAAAATAGAACCTTTTATAGATATATCCCCTTACTATATAGAACTTCGATAGCTATATCCCCTTTAATCAGAAAGAGCTTTTGATAGCTCTATACCCTTAAACCAAATAGACCTAATAATTATATATACCAACTTAAACTAAATAGCTACTTGTGGTACGCCCCATGATCTGCTGCAATTGCACATAGAAATGATAAATTTTATTGTTATAATAGAAACAGATATTCAGAAACTAGAACTATCGATAGAACTACTAGTTACTACTGCAATAAAGTTAGTGAAAATGCGAGAGCGTTTTTTACCCTGTTAAGTCTAAAGTGGCTGAGCAGAGGCTAGGTTCCCATGAGTTTTGGAGCATAACAAGCAAGGTTTTAAAAGATTGGTAACATCTATCAACATCATCATCAACTGACCTGCTTTCAACTTGAAGAAGCACTCTGCTTGACAAAATTCTAGGATTGACCTTTACTCTTGACCTTACATGAAAGATGTACATCAGAAGCATTGCCAAACTCGCTAGGAAACTGGTTAAGTCGTTCTGTCTATCCAAAAATATCACAACTCCGGTGCAATTCTCTACCTTTACAAGAATCAAATACGCCCTAAGATAGATTGCTGTTTGTTTTTTATAGAAGTCCACACTTATAAAGGCCCGTAGGCAACTCGAGGATAAGGGGCATTGAGTGTACAGTAACCAATCGGATTACAGCGTAGTAATCGTTAATAATGGAAATTTGGTAAATTGATTACTTAAGGGGGCGATTCATCAATAATTTTTTGATGATGGATTTGAAAACAACCAATTTGTAGTCAGCTGGAAAACAGTCAAACGGAAGAGAGTTCCACAGGCGTTCAGTTCTAAGAAAGAAGCTTTGCCAACTTTTGACACATTTAAGGTAAAGTTCAAACGAACACCGTTTCCTACCTTCAAAGGATGTAAAACCTTCTGTCAAATTTAATATGCAATGACAATTTCGCATCACTTCTTCCTGTTTCTTACAGAAAATATGTCTGCTCTATCTTTACTTTGTTGTAGATTATCACCAGAGCTGTAATCTATTATTCTTTCCCGTAAAATTTCGCAACAAATACACAGCTGACTGGAACAATCGCTAACAACTTCCCGCACACTATCTGTGACTAAATCTAAATAAAATATCCATGAGCATAACTTATAACCTAGAACTCTTCGTCTAAGTAACGAAATAACGTAGATCTGCTTCCCTACTGACTATAACATTTTTGGCTTCAAATCAAATCTGAATAAATTCCTATCGAGCCGCGGCCTTAGATAAACTTGCCCTAGCTTGTATTTACAATATTCTTTACTAAACACATAAATTACCATCATGAATTTTTAACACCAGCTGCTAAGTTTAAAGATGTAATGTGGCTTATACTTACGTTACTTTAGTTTTGTACAATAAGATAAAAACGGAATAGAAGCAATTAGTGAACACCCCAATTGTTTTGAAATTTTAACGTTTACTGATTAAAATAAAATAATAAATATTTAAAAAAATAAAATTTCTTAGTGCCTTTTACAGAGTTGGCGGGTGCATTATAGAAGAACAATCTCCAATTCAAGATTAAAATGTTTCAGATTTACATACTAGTCTTCAATGGACTATATATATATATATATATAAGGCTGAACGTCTGTGTGTGTGTCTGGTCACGAATAGGCTCCTATATGGTTGACTATCATAGACAACTGATCACATATAATGATAGAAGATGTATCGAGACACGGGAATGGGTATGTTTGATCTGACATAATGATGATTCATTCAAATTGTGGGGCCTGCGTGCGCGCCTGGTCCACAAAATATGGAAATAAAAAATTTAAAAAAACGTTTACAAGTGTTTTTGATATAGATGCACATAATAATACTTTGATAAGTATTCTTTAACTTAAAAAGGGATGGTATAATAAAGTTGTGGTGTCTGCGTTCGCGCCTGGCTTCCATAGAATGGAAATAGGCACAAACTTAAATAAAGACTTTTCGTATCTATCTGCGTAAGTATACTTTGATAATTATGTTTCAGTTTGATGAAATATGGTATAATAAAATTATGGGGTGTTCGTTCACACCTGACCTCCATAGAATGGAAATATATCAGAAAGTGTACAAGGGTTTTTAATATAGATCCACAGAATATTGTGATAAGTGCTTCAGTGTGAACAGGTATGGTATAATAAATTATGGGTTTTATGTATTTTATATTTACTTTCATCATATTTTGCTTTGGTTTTGATACCCCAAAAGCTATCTCTTTACAACCCTTCCTTTTCATAACCTATCATACTTTCATAAATCAGAGTCCATTTACTGTAGGCTGTTTTTGAACCCAGTCAACGACGGGTACTTTTGCTAGTATATATAGTAAGTTATAAAATATATATGGTGATTAAGCTATACTGAATATTCTACGTTTCATCCACTCTAGGATTCTTCAGGCTTATGCGAGAATTTTGGCGGTTGTCTCGCGTTTTTATATACGCACCTTCCATTGAGTTTTTAGTTAGGCAATCAGCTTTCTATTATCCACCGCCTCCTTCCTAATCAGCCAATGAGTAGGCACTTACAGGACAAAGGGCCAGTGTTACTCCGGTTGACCCGTTCCTTTGTATGCGCTATTTAGCGTAGATATCTAGTGTCTTGACCTGTTTTAAATATAGGTTACTTTTTATGTTAGTTTATATATATATATATATATATATATATACATATATGTGTTATAGTTTCTGTATATGCATGTTTAATTTTTTTGTTTATTTTCTATTGTTATTGTTAGTTTTAAAATTATTTTGTATATCTATCCTAGAGTAAATTTTTCTTGTGAACACAGTTGTTCGCTATATCTCTCCTACAGTTTAATAGATGTTGGGGTTCTTTAAAGTATAGGATAGCAATTTTTTCATGAAGGCATAAGCTACAGAGATCGTCAAGATCTTTACATCTGTTTTGCTTGTCTTACTATTTTCCATTCAACTAACGGCGAACGTCCGTTTTCCTTGAGTTCCCAGTATTTGTTTGCTAGAGTTGTTTTCATGCGGTGTTTTTTTTATTATTGAATGTACTTTCGCGGCCATAATATCGAGTTTTGACATATATATATATATATATATATATATATATATATATATATATATATATATATATATATATATATATATTGAAATTTGACAATGAGGTACTTGATGTGATTGAGAGTGTTCCTACGTAGTATAGGAATTCGATAGGCAAAATCATACAAAAAGATAAGTCTGAGTTTGACAACGTTAACAGTTTTATACAGCCTAACGTCACAAGTGCATTTGAAGAAGTCTGATCACATCACAAGCAGAGAGGCCCAGATAATATAATCAACAGGTGATTGATAAGGCATAAATCATAAAGCATAAGGCATAAGGCAGAAGTGCGTTCGTAATGAATGTTTCTTTTTTATAATACAATTGAACCATAATATGTGACTTATTTATGTTTAACTTTAATTTAAGAGCTTATGAAAAATAATATCATAAAATCAAAAACTGCATAAAAATTAGGTTGATGCAAAAAATAATGTCGTTCTTTGACTTAAAGATGAACGCCAAAACCGACATTATTTTTGCACCAACTTAGTAAAATTAAATTGAATGAAACAAACATCTAATAAGTATAGATAAAAATGAATAAATAATCATGTAGTCAGTCTTATATCTATTACTGAGTATATTACGCGGTTCAGTTTAATCATATTTAAATATAAAAAAATAGGCTTTTATTATGAATTTAAAAACAAGAAAATGCTCAATTTGGGGGCATAAATAGATATGTAAAAAATATTTGATAAAAGAACAGGATTGATAATATACAAGCATAAAAAAACAGTCAATAAAATTAGAGCCCAAAAGTTAATCGTTGATTCTTCGATATTCGCTGCTATATTATTTCTATTCCTTCCCATGACCATGAAACCTACATCTAAAATTTCAAGTGTTTAAAACCGAAATTAACGGATAAGTTTTTGACCTTTTGGCAGCCAAATCTTTGCACCACAACTGCTTGCTGCATGTCTGAATACATTCTATGTAAACTTTCAGATGTTTATACGCAAAATTGGCTGAATTGTTTTCTAGAGACCGCAAAAGTCAGATCTTTTGAACCTTGACCCCTTCAAAGCCAAATTTTCGACCAAAACCCGAGTAAAAAGCTTGCCCTTTGTCTGAATTTACGTTATGTAAAATTCCACATTTTTAGACAAAAAATTGGCTGAGTAATTTGGTAGAGACCGCAGAGGTCAATTTTTTTAAACTTTGACCCCTATTTGATCCCTTAACATTTATTGTTTTCAGCTCAAATCAAATTAATAAGTTTGCTCGATGTCCAGGTAATCTACATAAAAAAATTTCAAGCGTTTAGACCCAACATAAGCGGAGGCGTTTGGCATAGTTTTCAAAGGTCAATTCGTGTAACTTTGACCCCTTGACAGCCAAATTTCTGGCCGAAAACCGATTCAAAAGATTGTCACAAATCTCAATACTCTTTATGTCAAATCACAAGTCTCTAGACTAAAAATTGACAGTAGTTTGCTAGAGAAATGCACAGACGCAGACACACACAGAAACAATGTCACTGCTAGATATGATCAGTCCCTCAACGTTCTACGGCTTTTCGATGTTCTTCTAACCGTACTTTCAACGGACGACACGTTTCACCTCTGTATAGTTTCCAACATTTACATGGAATTTCATATACGCAGTTCATAGTTATGATTTTTTTCTGTAAAGGGTTTGACTTTCACAAGCTGTTTCCAGAGAGTTGAATCACTTCTGAATACTGTCCTGATGTCATATGGATTACATATTTGTTGAAGTTGTTCAGACAAGCTCTTCATATATGACATACACACTGTGGTGGGTTTCTGAATGGTGTCCTTTTGTGTTTTGTCCAGATTCCTGGGAGCTGATGTTATGCTCTCTGGATAGTTGTTTCGGTGGAGGGTTTCTCTTAAACTGTCTATCTCCTCTTGCTATGCACTGATGTTACTACATATTGCTTTTGCTCGGTGTTGTAGGCAAGGGACGATTCCTCTCTTTACATTATATGGTTGGGGGAGTTGTAGTTTAGATACTGTCCAGTGAAAGTTGGCTTTCGGTATACAGGTAACACAAACCCCTGACGAGCACATGTAGGAACGATAATTTGTATCGATATGCTTCTAATAACGCTCTTTGAAATACTAAAAATAAACATATATTGATAATGCTTATTAAATGATTAATAATACCTTATTCATTATAATATTCTTCTGTGCGCCTGGCAGAGACGAACACTTTGAAGGTTAGGAATACGTATTTACACGACCCCATTTGTTTCTAACTCATCACGTCCGCCACAAAACATTAAAAGATTTAGTAAAATAATAATCGATAAAAAATATGGAATGCGAACGAAATATCAATCAGGATAATAAAAAAAGAACATCTCCATTTTCAATACTGAACTCGAGAACATTGTGATCACATGGAACTTCGTTAAGTGGTATACTTTTTCTGCCAAATCTGGACAGGAGCTGCTAAAAACAGCCTATCCTGCCTTGACAGAGCACAAATTAGACTTCGTGGCTTAATGGAGGATGCCCTATTCTCTTCCCTGCAATCTCTCTTCCACAGAAGAGACGTTGCGAGCCTATCATTGTTTTATCGTTATTTCCATGGAAAGTGCTCGTCTGCGCACCAATCTCTGGTCCCACCCTTGCCAATCTTTCACAAAAAACACCCGTCTAGCTGAAACCACTACATAATTTTCCCCACTCTTAATCTGTGCCTAAATCAAAACGTAGATTCCATGAGAAAGCTTCTGTCTTAGAACTGCACGCATGTGAAACATTCTGCCGTTTGCCTGTTTCTATCCTTACTTCAACTTGGATGTCTTCAAGTCCAACATAAACAAATTCCTGATGAACCGCCCCTTAAGTAATGACACTTTATCAAATCGCCAATAGTAACGAATAATACAACACTACCCCATTGGTTACTGTACACACAATAACCCTTATCCCTGAGTGGCTTCTGGGCCTTGATAAGTGGTGACCTTCATGTAAAAAAAGCGGTTTTATTACTATCGCTAAACTAGTGCTAACATATGAAAAGAGAAAAATATATAAAAATTATAAATAAAAATAAAAGAGAAACAAGAAGAAAGAAAGACTGAATTTAAAGAGGATGAAAATAAAGAGAAAATGTGTAGATGAAGTATTGAAAATTAAGAAAAATGTCCAAAATAAATGTCCAAAATAATAAAGGGACGCAAATAAAAGCTAAAATAGAAAATATAACAACTAAATGGAACGAAAGAGGGAATAAAGATAGATAACCGGGTAACGGGTGAGGGTAGCTTTTGGTAATGAATTCAGGGAAGCCAGATGGAAGTTTCGCCTGGCAGAAGGTAAAAACGAAACTCGGAACAATTTGCCAATTGGAGAGTAATGATAATATCAAACATGGCTGCCCATCCCCCTTTCCATCACGCACTCACTATTACAATTTCTAGAGACAATTCCATTCAGGCTTCTATCTTTTACATCCCCAACTCTACGTTCATTTGTTAAAAGTTCTTGGAATTAGGTTCTGACAATGCGATAACGCAATTTCGGTTCCTTTTCTTAGCTTGGACTGCAGACCACGTAATCAGGTGTGTGTGTGTGTGTGTGTGTGTGTGTGTGTGTGTGTGAGTGTGTGTGTGTATGTGCGTGTGTGTGTCGCTTGTCAGTGGATGAGAATATGAAATTATAAAAAGAAAAAAAAGGAAAGAAAAGGGAGTTTGCGTAGGAGGAGAATCACATGAAACTGGAAAGGTTTGAAAGAAAGAAAAGAAGACGAAACGGAAAAGTGAATAAAAAGAAAAGAGGAAAGTGATATAAAAGTCAACAAGAACAGAAAAAAGATAAAGAAGGAGAAAAAAGCCAATAACAACAATAAAATTACTAGAAAGAAGAATAAGAATAAGAAAAAGAGAAAGGGTATAAGTTATAAGTACGGCTATGACAACAGCATATTCTTTTCATTGTTTTCACTTTCCAGTGTGTATCCGTTGATATCTTATTTACTATGATATAGAGTGATGTGGTTCTCTGTTGACTAATTGTGTCTAACTGTGTCGGATATATACTCGAAAGACAACACAATGAAAAGAGTATGCTGTTGTCATGCGCCTAGTTACAAGAAAGAAAGAAAAAATAACTGTAAGATGAAGAATGAGAAAAATAGAGATGAGAGAGAGTTGGAATAGAAGATGAAGAAATCAAAAATAATTCTAATAATAAAAATAGTAGTAGTAGTAGTAGTAGTAGTAGAGTGATAGTAGTAGTGCTACTACTGCTACTATTTCTAATAATAATAATAAGAAGAAGAAGAAAAGAAGAAAAAGATGAAGAAAAAGATGAAGAAAAAGAAGAAGAAGAAGAAGAACAACAACAACAATAAGCCAAAAAAAAAAGAAACGCGAAGGTGAAACAAGAACTATAAATAATAGATAATGAAAACCGAAGATAAGAAAATAGAAAAGAGAATAATTTTAATAAATAAATAATAAATAAATAAATAAAATAATAATAATAATGATAATAATTATAATAATAATAATAATAATAATAATAATAATAATAATAATAATAAAGAAAAACAGAAAAAAATAACAACTATAAAAGAATAGGCATGATTAAGAATACTCGAAAGAACAAGAACATGAAGAAATAATAAAGAATGAAAAAGCAAGAAAAAACTAAAGACGAAGAAGTAAAAGAATATTAAGAATCATAGCTACATAAAAGAAAAAGAAAGACAAAGAAGGGGAAGGAGGAGGAGAAGGAGGAAGAGATGAAGAAAGATTACTCACACTTGCGACAACAGCAGCGTGAAATGTCCAGACGGGAGAACATTTCCTAGAAATAGAATCAATGGAAAATATCAAACACCATCAGATAGGCCATCGCCAGGAGCGCCACCACCGCCACCACCGCCACCGGATGTTCCATCGGTTCCACTGTCAAAATTTGTTATCGTTAACACCATCGTTACCACTGACGTCCCGCCTCGTTGTAAATCCCATTACCGCAACGAGGGAACCAGTCTTACGAACCGTCAATGTAATTGTTCAATTCTCAAGAGCTCAAATACCAACCGGTGAAGCTGCTCAAGACCTTACCATCTACCAGAGTTCGAGTTCGACTAGAAAAAGCATACTGCATTCAGTTCTATATTGCAACGTTTTGACTAATTAAGAAATAGAATTTGTGTAAACCGAAATACACGTTTTTATGTTATAAAAATGATGAGTTATGACTTATTATGTTATTAAAGAAAAAAAATAGTAGCTACGATGTCAAAAAAAAAAAATGTGATTACAATCAACCAGGCGTTGCCCGGTCGTAAAATACGCAAAAATGTTATATTTTAATTCATACAGAAACTTGAGTCATGTGCATGCGAGTAAACATTTCACTTTTTGCAAGGAAATAAACGATACTCGAGCTGAGATCGAAACAAAACCCTAAAGACAGTGAGTCAAGTGCGATAACAATTAGACCAGCGTGACACGATATTTTAAAAGTGTTTTCAAACCTACTTATTCTTAAAATAAGTAAACTTGAATGTGAACTATTCATGCATACGAATTGGTTAAAAAAAAAATAGAAAACAAAAAATCGATGACTCCCACGTAACAATTTTTAATTTTTTTTTACTCTTTATTAGCTCTTTTTTCATGTAAAAAAAAACGATTAAAAAGTTTTCCACGTGTCTGAATATCTTATATAACAAATTTCAAATCTGTAGATCAGGAATTATTTCAGTATATAGGTTGAGAAGTGTCCTCATACACACATTTTCACTTTTATAGATAAACAGATATTAGTGACGGGACGATTCCAATATTTTTCCCCGATTGCGATACAATTACCGAATTCCGTACTATATTCACGATTCCGATTCTTTATAAATCTCTAGATATTTAACTATAAGATTGTTATTTTCTCCAATTTTCCTAAAAACACATTTGAAATATGCAGATATTTTTCTGTCAAAAAATATACCCATGATTATCTATCGAGTTTAGTTTTACTGGTATTTCAAAATCAATAAATATTTATTATTTTTTTCATTATTACCAGCAATGGAAGATTTGACTTTAAAAAAAATCAATTAAAAAAAGACGAAAGAATCTTTTTGGCATCGGAAAATATGCATCAATTTTTCCGATATCGATTCCGATACCCTCAAATCTTCCGATTTTTCTGATTCCCGATTCCGAATAATCGTCCCAACACTTATAGATATATGTAAAATCCGCTGAATCGTAGAAAATTCAAGGTTGCTGTCTGGAGGAAGGGGCGTTTAATTCACTGGACGGGGTGCACACCCATAGAAACTCGCCTGGCGGGTCGGGGACAAAACGGTACTCCACGTAATGGTGTATCGGCAACTGCTGCAAGATGCCTTCCTGGACCTGCATGTCAAGCACAGTTTGTTTGCCGCAGCTAATGGTGACATCTGAGATGTGTGCAACACCAAGTTTCGCCTCATGGATCACCGAAAACGCTTTCGAGTCAGGGTTGACTCAATACTAATGAGCTAACTCGTATCCGATTTCTGCCAACGATGTTATGCAAACATATTATTGAGCTGCATATATTTATAGATTCAGATATGTTTTCAGCTACGTATTTTATATATTCGTTTATTTAAAAAAAAAATAAGTTAGTTATGTTTATATATTTAAATATATTTTATGATCTGCGTATGTTTATCTATATAACCAAAAACTTCATTTTTTTTCGTGCTCTGACAAGGATATTAAACGCCTAATTTTTCTATTAATAGCCTATTGAAACGCTCTACTTATACTCTGTCATAGATTTGCGAGCTACTCCATTAAGGTTAACTAATCTGCATATTTTTTTTGAAAAAGAAGCATTCATTAATTAATAATTTTTTTTTTAATTGTTTCTTGTTCGATGGTTGATTTTTTTTTACTACTACGATTAATTTTTATAAATGGTTTGCATATCGTATATAATTGCGTAGAATTGAGGATAAAAACGTTCCTGCACACCGACACATACACACACACACACACATATATATATATATATATATACATATATATATATATATATATGTGTGTGTGAGTTAAATATACAATTTAGATACACTAGCCCAAATGTGACAACAGTACTCCATATGTGGACGAATGGTAACCTTATAGAGGTACAGGATGCTTTTAGACGCAAGTAGTTTTCTAGCACGGTAGAGAGAGCCCAACTTTTTCGTAGCAGCCTTGGCAATGCTCTCGATCTATCTATTCCATTTAATATTCCCTGTAAATGTTAGGCCGAGGAGTTTAAAGGAAGTACTTTTAGGTAATGTGTTCTTGGCCATTGATATTTGCGGTAGAGAAGGCTTCTTGAAATAATTATATCATTTTATCCCCATTCCACTACAGACTATTTCTATAGGTGGTAGAGAGGGTTTCTTGTAATTATTGAATGAAACCAGTTTAGTCTTGGCGGCATTGAACGTGACCATCCATTTTTGTCCCCATTCCACTACAGACTGGAGTTCATCCTCTAGCGTTTCTGCCATTTCCTTAGATATATGTTCATTTGTTTTCTCCTCGTGCCTGCTATAGAGTATAGTGCCATCAGCAAATATACCCATCTCAGAAACAATTTGAACAGAGAGGTCATTTATGAATACCAAGAATAATAAAGGTCCAAGGATAGTCCCCAGAGATACTCCCGCATTTATATCTTATTGTTGGATGTACGACCGTCAAGGACAACCTGGATTTTTCTCTTACTTCAGAAGGATTTAATTACATTATGTATTGCTCCAGTGATATCATATGATCTAATTTTCCTTAAAATTCCATGGTGCCATACCCTGTCAAAAGTCCTAAATATATCTAGGGCTAACGCTCTATCCTCCCTTGTTTTATCCAGTGAACGGTATATATATTCAGAGATAGCAGTTAGGATATCTGCTGTGGAACGGGCTTGCTTGAATCCATATTAAAGTGTCAGTCAGGAGTTTAGCAGCTGTAGTGTGATGGACGAGAGCATGATTAATTAAGGACTCAAATATTTTGGCGAAAAGCGGAGAAGGCTAACGGGACGATAATTTACCGGGTCAGTTCTTTCGTTAGAATTATTGAAAACTGGTACACCAGAAGCGGTTTTCCAACAGTTAGAAAGCTAGATTCGTTGAGGAATTTATTGTAAATTTTGGAGAGAACTGGAGCAACGCCAGCGGAACCTTTTTTAATAGCACATCCGGGATAAGATCTGGTCCACATGCTTTTGAGGTTTTTAGGTTTTTATTATACTATGTGCTTGAGAAGGTATGATTTTGAAATCATCTAGTGTGGGGTCTGTCCGCAAAGGAATGTTCGGGAAGTGTGCCGGGTCCAGTGTGGAGTTAGAGGAAAACCGACTGGCAAGCAGGTAAGCCTTCACAGTTGCCGTGCAAACAATCACATCATTGAATGCACATTATTTATTACACCGTTGTATATTTTCCAAAAATCACGGATTCTTAATTTCTGTGCTTCGATGCGTTATCTGGTAGTTTCAGTGTATTCTGTCTCTTTTAGCTTCTACATACTTCTGTCTGTTTGAAGTGGACTTATGTCGGTTGAATCTACGGTACGCATGCTGCCTTTGAGCAATGGCAGCTGCACAAGTAGAAGTAAACCATTGAAGAGAGTGGGGTTTTCTATAGAATTTCCGGGTAGGAACATGTGCTTCAATTGCAGTTTTGAACCACTCAGTGGTCTGATTTGCACATTGTTCAGCTGGAAGAGAAAAGATATTTCCCCATGGGACATCTCTGATTAGATCCCTGATTGCTTCCCAGTCAGCCTTTTTGTAATAGCTCGTTGATTTGAGCAGTGGGTCTTCAGTTTTTCGTCGAGAATTAAGGGTGATTTCTACCATTATCACAGCATAATCAGCAATTCCGAGTGAGTTGTGGGCATTTGTTATACAATCACCGGAAACTGTAGCCAGAAACAGATCTAGAAGTGAGGCATGTTGATCTTGCTGGTCTGGGAAACGTGTCGGAAATGTAACCGTCTGTGATAGGGAATGAGATATAGAGAACCTGTGGTGTGCTACCAGCTGTGTTTGTGTAAGTAAAGAACCCTAGCCAGTTACTGTGTTAGACATTAAAGTCTCCAAATACATGTACTTGTGCGCTATCATCGAGGGAGAGTGCTATATCTATGCTGTCAGAGACTTTGTTTATTAGGATACAGTCCTGGGTTGAAGAGGAGCGGTAGAGAAAATACAAATAGCTAATATTATGTTGCATGTTTAGTCTGAAGGACATTAAGGCCTGGTCGTAATTTGATGTAAATTCCTTTTTCAGTATATAGAAATATAGTGCAAAATTTTTCTGTTGGAGAAAATATTTTACCTGAAATTAGACGAGAATCTTTCAAATAACAGCAAAACTATATATGTGTTTGTATGTCTGTCTGTCTTCATATATTCAAACTCTATCTCTTCCTTCCGAAACTAAAAGTCGCAGAGCGGCGTTCGGGCCTTAAATGATTGGATTTTTTACAGACCGTTCTATTTTGGGGTTACCTTTGTGCAGTTGTAACGTCACCAGCTTTGAATGCTTTTAGTTTTGCTTTCGGTTTCGATTCTAGCTGATGGTACCCAAATACTTTCTTTTTTACTTTTGAAACATGAATCTATAAGAGCATATAATAATATATACGAAATCTATACAAATTAGGCGTACTTTACGCCTTGGCATGCCCCTCCCCCCACTAGTAACTTCGAACATGCTACGTACATCTTTAAATCCGATTCTTCAATCATGTATGAAAAATATAATTACATGTTTAAAAAAAAATGTGATTTCACCCGATTTTAATAATTTCATATTTCATCCAAATTGATATAATATTTTTTATTGGGCACTAGCAGTGAGATCCCACATTATCCGGAATTGCAGGGTGTTAACACATGTGCTGCCCTTCCAATACTTTTATTATCGTAGGAATCAATGAAATCTCCCATTTATGAAGACTATTAATTGTCTGCACTAGTAGGTACGGTCTGCGTGGAACGAACGAAAGCTTAACCTGCCTCGTTAGTGAGATATACGTTGCAGTCTAAATTGCACTGTAGAGAACATTCTGTTGATTTTATGAAAGTCTTGTTATATAATGGCTTTAAGTAAAGTTTAAAATGCAAAAACAATTATCATGATTCAATTATGCGCTAAACTCTCTAAAAAGTGACAACAAAAGACCATTACCATTTATACGACCAACACCATGATAACCCCAAACACCACTCCATGATGCACTATCAACACTCACAGGAGCATTAAAATGACCCAATAGTACAAGTTCGTCCTTGTGTCACACATTCGCGACAATTTCTGGGTCACGTTTACATTTGGATCTTTTAATTGTTATGTACTTCCATTTTTTGTCATAAACATTTTTACCAGGAATTATTCATAAGTTTTGGTTTCGGTTTCGCTTATAGCTGATAGCACGTAAGTCATCTATTTTTTTTATAAATAATTTTATCAAGAATTCTTCATACGCTTTGGTTTCAGTTTCGATTACAGCTGAAGAAAAAACTGTGTTATATATATATATATATATATATATATATATATATATATATATATATATATATATAATTTGTTTTTGTGATACGTTTTGAATGAATTCAATTATTTACGAAAGTGTATTTCTACCTAAATGCGAGTTGGGAATAATTTTCCCTTATAACCAATTTGGTACCTCCACATGGGGAGTGGTATATATATATATATATATATTATTTTGAAAATATAATTGTCCACTGACACGTGTTTCGTCGTCTACGACTCATCAGAGAGACTGCATCTAGCGAGACTCGAAATCGGGACCCCAGGGTAATGAGCCGACAGTTAGGATATATCGCGATTTATTTACATATTATTTGTTTTTTGTTTTTTACGCTTTGAATGAATTCAATTATTTACGAAAGTGCATTTTTACATAAATGCGAGTTGGGAATAATTTTCCGTTTAACCAATTTGGTGCGCCCACATGGGGAGTGGTATATATATATATATATTATTTTGAACATATAATTATCCACTGATACGTGTTTCGTCGTCTATATAACGCGTTTTTTGTGCCTCAGAATTTATTTTTCTACGAAGTCGCCATGCACCATACGCAATGAAATTTTGCCAGAAATCCAATGAGATATGTATGCTTCTGACGCGCAATCATCATAATTAAAGAGATACAAGGTTTAGTAGTTTAGATTTCGTTAAAAAAAAAACTTTATTCATACGAGTCTTCTTTTTCGGTATTTTATTTCTTTGTAGTTATCTATGTTATATTGTTCTGTCCGTCTGTCTATGTGTTTCTCTGTCCGCTCGATATTTTTTTTTTCAGAAAATGCCGTATTTTTATGGAGATTTGTTATGATGAAATTAAGTGAACTAGCTATTATGGTATCTGTTCGATGAACAATCATGAGTTAGTAAGGATTAAATTGTATTAGGCACCACAATACCACATTTACCTCGGAAGATTTCTTGGAAACTACTGTGTCAATCTCCCTAAAATGTTGTATTTGCCTTTATTACAATGAGGATAATATATGTTAGATTCAATGTTCGATATTATTAGTAATTAATAACGATTTGTATTTTACGTAAAAATAAACCTAAAAAAGAAACCATGTTCTAACATAAATTTGTCATAAGGACTGATTCTTATGCAACGGTTATAACTTTCGCCTATTTTTAAAAAGGTTTACTTTGTTATATTTATTGTAATTTATTTTATTGTTGTTTCGCGTGGATCTGACTTTCCATCTGTTTTCATGTTATCAAAAAGAAAAAAGAAAAACAGTTAATCCCCACTCACCCTCATCTCTCTCTCCCTTTCTCTATTTCTCTCTCTCCCGACACAACACTCCTACGTTCCAAACAAAGCAGCCCAGCACTCTACTTGCAATATGTCGCCCAGGTATAACTTCGACTTGTTAACCGTTCAGTCGTCGCAATAAAGATGGGGCTGCACACCTGAGAGGCGGCTGCGGAATTGGGGACTAGGGGGATGGTGAGGTTATCCAGCGAGAACAGCTCACAAGAAAACACAGCTTTATAGCCCCAATTCAACGGGCCTCGACGTCTCACCCTAGCACGCCTCCTGCCCCTAAAACTCGAGCGAAGCTTTGGTCTCTACAACGGGCGCCAATCGCCGCCTGCCCTTGTTCATTTTACGGGAATGAAAGTTACGTTGTTTGTTGTGATCGAGGCATATGGCCCCTTGACCTACCGGCGGATTGGTCCTTAATAAAGAAAACAGAAAACTTTGTGGGGACACGCATATAACAGAAGGCATGCACATCTAGGACATGTGAAAACTGAAGACACGGGATGGGTAGAACAGGACATGAAATTTTATGTTCCCGCGTTAAAGGGATCGTTAGCCCTCATTAGTAGTATATATATATATATATATATATATTTATATATATATATATATATATATATATATATGTATGTATATATATATATATGAAGCAAGAAGTATAATGAGATTAATACGGGAGTGTATAATACTAAAGTAGAGCATATTATACGTTTTATTTGTTTTTACAGAAACAGTAATGTGTTGCTACACAGTCATTAGCATGTTTCCATCTGTTATTTATAAGTAACTAAAAACCTTGTCAGGCGATACAGCTTATACGAAAGCAAAATTTGCAAACTTCGCTTTCGTATGAGCTGTATCGCCTGAACAGATCTCTAGTTACTAATAGCTAGGTGACCGAAACATGCTCAATACTGTGTAACAACATATTATTTATTATGTAAACAATAACCTCAGATTATAATATATATATATATGTGTGTGTGTGTATGTTTATATATATATATATATATATATATATAGTTGCATGCATACATACATACATACATACATATAGATATAGATATAAAATTGAATAGGTGACTCGATATCGACTACAAACAGTGTTACATAAAAACCACTCATACTAAATTACTTTTTACATGAATAAAATATTTTGTTTCACTGTTTTAATTTATTTTTATTATAATCAAATGCATTTCTTCATGAAATATTTATTTATTTATGTTTTTTAGAATATACACCTAAGTAGCACTAACCCCAGGCAGGTTTAACCGGTTTCCTGATAAGAAGAAGTTGTATATGTATATCGCGTTCATAAGCGGTTCTAATTCGCTCGTATATAACTGTAAGGGGTGGGGATGACGGGGTTGGATTTTTAAAGTTGTTACAAGGATGTGTACAGTTCCTACTACATACAGCGCCTGGTTTTCCAAAAAGTTCACCAATCTAGTACTGGTCAAAGTCAACTTTTTGTTTTTTACCAATGAGTCAATGATAACGTATATATTTAAAAATTGAAAAAAAAAAAAACATTAGGTATCTATGCAGGGTACGAACCGTGTGATATTTTAGATATAATTTTCAAGTTAACTTCAAATTTTACGGTATCTTTTATTTATTGTATTGTCAGAGGGGAGCAGAAAATAGTTAAAAACGGTCTCCATGCATATGTTAAGAGCAGGCTTCTAATTTTATTTACAAGGGACTCTCCACTTATCAAGTCCCGAAGTCCCCCCCCACCGAGAATAAGAGTTAATGAGTATAATGTGTTTTGTCACTGAGTAAACAGCTTCGTGATGATTGGTTCTGGAAATTGGTAGGAATTCGATTATTTATGAGGCTGCAATAGAAAGAAGTTGTTTACATTGGACTTAAAGACGGCCATTTTGTATCAGGTAGGAAGCAGGCCATTGTACTATGTTGTATAAGGTGGGCGGCAGGCCAGTGGAAAACATATCCAAGGGCGGGCACTACAAAGAAAGAAGCTTTGTTCATGAAATTTGTGTGTATATTTGACCATATATAAAATGAGAGTAGGGGAATTTGTTAGCAGTGATTGTAATTTTGGTGAGAGATCCATAGATTAAAGCTCAGACGAGCTCTTGTCATAGAAATAACTGTAGCGTAGAGATAGGCTCGGAACGTCTCTTATGTATTAAAGAGATTACAGGAGGAGAAAGGCGCTTTTATGAGGTGGCAAAACTGGTTTTGAACTTTGTTAAGGCAGAATAGTATCATCTGAGCAGTTTCTGTTACGATTTGGCAATCGTGCTCCATTTTAGGATACATTAAGCTTTTATACAGGTAGAAGACTGTTTCGGGAATTCGATTTCAATACGCTTCGTATTCTACATTAGAATTAAACATTATCAAAACTGATGCTTTGTAATAATTGAAAAAAAATATTCGGTTATACAGCAGAAGATTTTGTCAGTCGCCAACTTAGATATTCACTTTAAAAAAATCGCCTTTGAAAGTTCCAAAACTATTTTCTACTGCATCAGTCCATTTGTGAGTATCAAAATCGAAAAATTATTCCGATGAATAATGACGAAATAAAATTTAAACAAAATAAAATTTACAACCTTGTTTACGGCTTTTTTAGTTACGACGTTGTTTTAGTTAAACTTACTCTAAACTAGATTCCGAATATACACTCTACGCTAATCCTATTATGTTGGTGCAAAATCGATATCGTTTTCTCAGATATGTTACTTTATATATGATTTCTTAATTAATTCATTGATATATATATAACCATGTTATGTATAATTTTGAAGCGCATGTTTCACTCTATCGAATCGTGTTATTTGTTACCGTTCTCAATCTTTTCATTCGATTTTTTGCAATCTTTTCGACAGCATTAATAAAATAATAAATCCGCACTATTTTCTTGTTCCAGTTAAAACTAGTGAGAAAAGCTGCTGAGACAGCTCGCGATATCAATTATGTGTTTGTCCATGGAACTACAAACGAACGTGTGGCACAACGGTGGTTCAGGAAATTTCGCACTGGTGACGAAAGCCTCGAAGATGAAAACCGTCGCGGCCGGCCGACTGCCGTTGATAACGAATATTTGAAAGCCTTAATTGAAGCCGATACTCGCAAAACCACACGAGAAGTTGCTGTCGAACTTATGTCGACCACTAAACAGTCGCTTGCCATTTAAACAAAATTAAGAGGTAAAGAAGGGTGGATAAATGGGTGCTGCTTTAATTGAACGATAATAAAAAAATCTTGTTTTCAGGTGTCTTCTACGTTCCTTTTGCCCAACAAAATCGACACATTTCTCAAGCGAATTATGACATGTGATGAGAAGTGGATACTCTACGACAACCGGCAACGTTGCACAAAGTGATTAGATGCTGGAAAAGCTTCACAACACTTCCTGAAACTGAAATTGCACCAACACAAAAGCTATGGTTACTGTTTGGGGGTCTGCAGCCGGTCTCATCCATAACAGCTTCTAGGATCCGGGCGAAACGATTACGGCGAAGTATTGCCAAAAAATTGACAAAATACACCAGAAGCTTCAAAGTATGTGGTCAAGATTGGTCAATATGAAGGAACCAATTCTCCGCCATGAGACCGCTCGCCCACATGTTGCTGAACTAACTCTGCAGAAGGTGAACGAATTGAGCTACGAGACTGCCTCATCCGCCATATTCACCGGACTTCACCGATTATCACTTTTTCAGGCATCTCGAAAACTTCTTTCGCGAAAAATGTTTCAAAAGCCGAGATGATGCCGAATCGGCCTTCAATGACTTCATAACTTCCAGAAATCCGGATGTCTATGCTAATGGGATAAATAAACTTGTTTCTCGTTGGGAAAAAATGTGTTGATTCTAATGTTTTTATTTCGATTAATAAAGTTTATTATGAAATGAGTTTTGATCTTTTGAGGATGAACGTCAAAAAATGACATTATTTTGCACCAACCTAATATACGTGCGTATTGTATGCAATAAAATATATACTTAAAATATATCTACTTATTTAAAAATGAAACTTTGCATGTGTGTGTGTGTGTGTGTGTGTGTGTGTGTGTGTGTGTGTGTGTGTGTGTGTGTGTGCGAGTCTGGGTTCCTTCCTTATGGACTCCAAAATGGGTTAGGTTATTTTTTTAATTTCACAAACATGTACTTTATATGTCTATAGTGTCTTTAGATGGATTTTATCGAAATGCCTCCGATAAAAGTCGAACATTGATCCTTGAAAACATGTGCTTTAAGAAAAAAACAGTCCGACTTTGACACCATTAACACCCTTATATATACTAACATCACAATTGACTTTGAGAAGTTATATAAAAATAATTTTATAAAATTACAATAGCTTCCCTACAATGCAACATTGACTAAAATGTACTGTGGACTAAATCTCTGTGGGGACGCATGTGAAGCTTCCTCTTGGTGTACCCTGGTGGACCCCGGACTAAAGCAAGCAATGAATCGATTTGATTGAAAATGGGCGATTTTATCGATTTCAATGAAAATAGAACTATTGGAAGTCAGGAACAGCCATTGATCCTCATGCAATCCCGGGTAACATCGTGTCTCTTTGCTAGTCGGCATATAGTTTGAAAACCAATTTTATTTACACAAATTACAATTACAGGAAGTTTTTACTGGTAATTTAATATCAAACTTTAATAGTGATCATCACTTTTCAAAGGAAAAAGCTAACGTGTGAGATATTTGTTGTACCTATTTACTATGCCTCCCCACAGGACAGAGTTAGACACCAGGGTCGTTTTTTAACGTGGAGAAAAGGTACAAAAATAAAAATTGTCTCAGTCGTGAAGGATTTCTCCTCCACCGAAAGAGAACAAGAAATAGAAGTGCAGCATCTGAAGAACAGATACTACACTTTGATCTTGTCCCGAAGGCCAAGAAGAAGAGAGATATTTGTTGTAGTAAGACGAATCAATGTGAGAGAAGGATGTAGTGATAGTTTGTGGTAGAAATGTGTATAGAATTTGATTAGTTAGGCGGGCATCTAAGAAAGACCTTGCTTACATTGGACTTGAAGATATTGTAAGCTGAAAAACAGGTTCGCGGTACCGATTTCCACAGGAGAGCAGTTTGTGACAAAAAGGTTTATTCGTGGAATTTTTGTTTAGATTTAGGCATAGATAGGGATTTGTAGAAATTGCTGAGTGTAGTTGTAATAAGACGAATGCATTTTGTGAAAGTTTGCAGAGGCCATCATAAATTGAAGCTCAGTCGAGCACTGGTATGAAAATAATGTTAGAGTATAAATAAGTCATTTCTTTGCTGTGGTAAAAGGTTGACAGATGGAAAAAATATACCGCATATTAGGTTTAGAAGCCGATATTTGAACTCTTTCAACGTAGAAAAAGTTACTCCGAATTTATATCGAATTAATTTTGTATTATAAATTTGTACGATTTTTTTTCTACTTTTGAACACAGAGTTCCATATTTTGCAATGACAATATTCAGACAGAGTGACTATTTGCAAGCCTACTGAAAAATAAACGCTACTCTAGTCGAAAAAAAAAAACGCCTTCATCTTGACAAATCTAAGCGACGAAAAATAGTTGACATGTGTTAACTAATTGCCTTTCATCCCCTCAAGTTTAATTGTATGCAGTTGGGAAAAAAAGACGCAGCAACAAAAAACGAAGTCTAAAATCGCAACTGACTTAACAAAGAGAAGCTTTTTTAATCGTCGAAACATATGCGCACACAAATGGGCGGGGTACAACCTTGAAGTTTTACGGAGGCAAACAACTTATTTGGCTTCATGCTAAAGGACAAATATTAAACCCATATTAGTAAATACATAAATAAAACATCCGCTGTTTGCCAGATTGCTCAGTAGCACCAGCATACACAGATATTCCTCCAAACAACGAGAGAACATTTAAGCATATGGTATGATTTTGAAGGATGGGGCAAGTCGCTGACTCCTGTCGCCATGAAAAAATAGCGTGCACTAGAATATCCCGAAAATTTATCATAGACTTTTAATTTGAAAATATACAAATTCAAATTCAAAAACGACGATCGAAAATCTCTCGGCGCCATTTTGCAAATCATCTGAAGAACAAGGGAGGTAATGCCAAGTGATATAAACTTTTAAGAGATTTTAGAAAGCCATTCTTAACATAGAGACTGGACCATTAGAAAAACTCAAATTAATCAATGGTTCTCTCCCTTTCAAAATAACTCTTCAGAAATACTAAGAAATTAGCGTTGTACATAAAAATAAAGCTTACGAATTCCCATTATGCACTTAAAGACGTTATTCCTTTATAAAAATAAAACTACATGATTTTAGGTGCACGACATTTTATTTTCGTCATGGGTTTGTACATAATAAAGATTTTTCTTTATTTTTTTTTTGTTTTGTTTTTGTTTTTTGTTGTCGAGATGGAAATGGGATATGAGCAACCGAAAGATAGGCTCACAGAAAGACGTTACCGTGTTTTGTTACTTTTTATAAATTAATATATGCGAGACGTTTTTAAAAATCAAGCCAATAACTAATTTCTACCACACCGACTTTGCAACACATAACGGTGAGACTGCTTCACAGATTAAAATATAACGTTTATCAAATAAAATGTCAACAAATGCTTGCAATAAACGTTTGAAAGTCGAACAATCGCTTGAGGAAGGAAGGCATTCTGAAATATAGCACATGAACACACAACCTTCCTGCCTGTCGCGAGTAAGAATATCCTACATGCAAAATATATTTTTTTAAATAAAAAACGTATATATATATGTATATATATTAAAGGAGATAAGAACAATAGTCTAAAGAGCTGAGTGTATTTTAATGTAACAGTGAAATTACTAGTTTTATTAAAATACAGGAAAGAAAAAGTGCTCGTTGTAGTTTAGATATATAATAAGCTCGATAGGTAAATATCCTAGAGCTAATTCAATATTAAGTAATGTGATTGATAATTTAAAATTTAAAAATCAAGTTATAATTAAATTAAAAATCCGTTTCATAAGAAGGGACAACAACAAAATCAATTATCTGTATGATCGTTTCGGAAAACAGTGTTTTTATTGTGGTAGACATCAAGTTACGGGCAATAATTATTATATATAGTTTTTTAATAAACAAGGTCTCCTCGTCAGCAAATTTTGAAGGGTTTTTATTAAATTTAAAAGACACCATAAATAAACCTAGCATTAATATATATATATATATATATATATATATATATATATATATATATATATATATATTGTTTTAACAAGACCAAGGCATCAATGAATGGATTGATAGCAACAAATAGTGTATTTCATCGTTAGTTAAAATTGTTCCAAGACTTGAAACAATTGTAACTAACGATGAAATACACTATTTATTGTAGTAAGAACAGATACTACACTTTGATCTTGGCCAAAAGTTCAAGAAAAGGGTATTTATTTGCTCCCCCACCGAGAAAATTAGGCACAAGGCCGATTTTTAATATTAGGAGTGAAGGGGAAATGGCGACCAGCTCCCCGGGGATAGGGGAGCTGGATAGTGACAGTTGGTATGAAGGATTGCCCCTACATTGACCAAGGTCTTATCTGTGGGGTCCCCCCCACATAGGGTCTTTGCTTGCAGTGTCTATCGAAACAGATACTACACTTTGAGGTATTTATTTGCTCACCCACTGAGCAAATTAGGCACAAGGTCGATTTTTAAAGTGAGGAGTGAGGGGGAAATGGGGACAAACTCTCCGGGGAGTAGGAGAGCTGGATAGTGACAATTGGTATGAAGGGTTGCCCCTACATTGACCAAGGTCTTATATGTGGGGTTTCACCCACATATGGTCTTTGCTTTCAGTATCTGCCGGAACAGATACTACACTTTGAGATATTAAATATTTTATTCATGTTAAAAATACAGTAAAAATCAACGATGAACAAAAAACTTAGGCACATGGCCAACTCAAAAGGGGGGGGGGGTCGTTGGTCATCCTTGTCACTCCAGAACTAAACAAAATCAAAAGTTTCTCCCAGCTAGTATCTTCTTTCACCACAATACCGCATTCACCCTATCATATTGGGGGACGTCCTACTTAACTCCCAGTTTTTAAAACATTTTTTATTGACGTGTAAAAACAAAAAAGATAACAATAAAATGGTACAATAATTCATTTGTGTCGAGGGCGGGGGAAGAAAAAACAAAAGGTGATTAGTAGGACCCTCCCAACCCCTTCTAGATGATAGACTGCCCGTTCCACTAGCTTTGTAAAAGGAACCTCGCTTAAGCGGGTCAGTCTCTAGGTGGGGATGCCCTCTAGATGGGGGTGAATGGAGAAAATAAAATTTTGTGGGTAAGGGATGGGGGTTAGTTTACTACACTTTGGTCTTGGCCAAAAAGCCAAGAAAGCTTAAAAAGCTAAGAACAGCCTCTATTAAAGCAGACCTTTGATCTTAACCAAAAAGGCCGAGCACAAAAGTGTTACGGACAGACCGACAGACCGACTGACCGACAGACGGACAGACCAACCGACTGACCGACGGATCGACGGAGTGACTTATAGAGTCGCTTGCACGCGACTAAAAACATCTACCTCCGATTTATAAATATATTTTTAATTATTCACTATTCAAAAACGGTATCAATTTGTTTGTTTTTTTTTTGATTAAGCGGAAGGTAGTTTGTTTATTCATAATAAGTTTTAAGAGGCAATCTTCAACTTTTTTTCACAAACCTTGAGAAATTCATTCAGTAAAAAAATAATCAATTATTTCGGAAATCGTTTAAAATGACACATATAAAACTGTCAAATTTAAATAATAAATAATTTATAAAAATTCGTAAAAATTAAATAATTTTAATATATTTTCAAACTTCGTTTTTATCTGAAAAATCGGTACAAATCGTTTAAATCGGCAAAATAGATATGATTTTATTGCGGTTTTTATATAGGTCAGCCTTTTTGGGGAAAGTCTGTAAAAAGTAACAAAATTGATCAATTATTTGATTAAGAAAAGTATTTAAAAAATCGCGTTGTTTGCATTATTTACGACAAAATATATAGAAAAATATGGTGTTTAGATTTTACTGTTTTTTTTTAGCTTCGGGGGATATTTTTTGAAAAGTCACCTGTTTTACGGAGAGGAAAAAGTATGAGATTTTTAATAATCTTTCTTCTTGGGAATACTGCAAAAATTACAATGAATTAATTTTATTTTACAAGTGAACGTGTATGTGTGTATGTGTGTATGTGTGTGTGTGTGTGTGTGTACATTTCCCTACGCAATAACTCTGTAAATTTTTAGTCTACAGACTCGAATTTGATATACAGGGTACTGAAATTTTGGAAAATCTCTGTGATCGGTTTTCGGCCAGAAATGTGTCTGTTAACGGATCAAAGTTCAAGGATTTGTACCTTTGAGAACTCTATCAAACTCCTCGGATAATTTTGGGTCCAAACACTTGAAATTTTAGGTATAGGTTACTTGGACACGAATCTAACTTAATAACTTGATTTGAGCCTTAAACAATAAATGCTAAGGGGTCATAATAGGGGTCAAAGTTTTAAAAAATTGACCTTTTTTTTCTATTTTTTTATTTTTTGCTCATCATACACCTATAAACAACCGGGCAACGCCGGGCACCCATGTTAGTATATATATATATATATATATATATATATATATATATATATATATATATATATATATATATATATATATATAATATTTCATTAAAAAAAATGTGGGTGTATGAGTTCGTTACTTATGAACTTTTCGGCGTGGTGTAATGCCTAGCATATAGCTGCGTCGATTTTATGAAATTTCACAAAAATATATTTTATGTATCTGGCAGGGTTCTTAGACAAGTTTTGTATCGAAATGTCTTCGATGATTATCGATAATCAATTATCGAATAACTTTAGTGAAAGAAAAAACAGGCAATTTTGACCAGGGGTAACACTTTATACGGCCTAAAAACATAAGTGCATCTGAGAAGGGTTTTTTTATAATAGAGCCAAAAGCTCACACATATAAACTCAACACTAGGTTGTTTTATATGACAGGGCGCGCTCGAAATGAATTTTCCTGTTGAAAGCACAGTTTCACCATGATATGTGACTTATTTTAAACTTAAATTCAAGACATTATAACCGCTAAAACAAAAAGGCATAAAAAACCGGCAGTAACTTCGAGTATATGACAGCGCCGCGTCAAAATGAATGTTTTTCGTTAAAGCACAATTGAAGCATGATACTTGACTTATGCATCTTACACTTTAATTCAAGCCAATATATATAAAAATATTTTTTTATGAAATCAACAGTAGATTCTATATAGTTCAATGTAGATGACAATGTCTTGTGAACTAGAGCAGGCGATCAATCGATTTGATTGAAAAGAACCGATTTCACCGATTTCACCGATTACAATGACAATAAAAAGAGGCATGAGAAAAAAGAAACTTAACGTTATAGATATACAGATAGATACCAGTTTTTTTTTTAATTCGTCTTTGTTTATTTTTCCTATTTTTATTTGAACTTACGAAAGATGGATCGATTGACCACCTCCACATTCTTTACCTTCCCTCTACCGATCACGCCTTTTCTATCTTTCCCAAACCCACACAAAAACACACCTACGCACGGGATGGTTCGCTGCCCTTTCTTCTTCCGACCCAAACCTACGCACTCCACCCAATTTCACTGCACTCTTTTACCACAAAACCAGCTGTGTGGACATTTGTCCCGGACAATCAGGACAGCCTAATCCAATAGATTTGGGCCGGCATCGGGCGCGCCGCCGAATGTCAACCTGTGTTTAGACACCATATCACTTGACATCTGCACGTTTTTTTGTGTTTTTTTTTTCATGAATTCTGTGGATGCAATACAAAAGCAAGTATCTCCTTTTATTTTGGGGAGGAGAAGGAGAGAATCGAAAGGAAAGCAAAACGAGGGCGGGTTAATGTTGTTAGGGTAAGGCAATGTTTATTTATCCGAACACCCATCGTTCCTCCCCAAGGAGAAAACTTAAATAAAGACCGTTGATTAAAGACTGACGACCAGTAAATCTCTATATGCTAGACATTACACCACGCCGAAAAATAATGCTGATATTTAAAGGACTAAACTTGTATTCAGCACCCCGATCTTGTTTGCTGTTGAAAGGGACGTGTTTAACATGGTATCGTATTTGACTCACACCATGAACATTATATATATATATATATATGCATATATATATGCATATATTAACAGAAGCTAAAAATAAATGTATCTTATTTGATTCAAACGATAAATATTATATATATATTAAAAGAAGCTAAAAATAAATGTAACGTTAAAGCAAGCCTATCAAGATATAAAAAGCTCAACACTGTTAAGAGGAGCAAGTAACTATATTTAATAAAGGAAGGGGAATAAAAGTTACATATAACGTTTAATGTTAAGAAAGAAATAGCGACAGCTAAGAGAGAATTTACGGAAGCCACTAAAAAAACGCATTGAAGCACAAAAACTGGGAACTCGTGCCTTCTGGAAAATCTACAACCGTGTAGTAAATAATGGGCAATCAATCAACAATTCCCCCACTAACCAACAATCACGAGGTTGTTTGCTCAGCAACCGAGAAGGCTACTATGGTTGCCAGTTGGTTTACATCAAACTCCACACTGGACCCCTCCAACCACCACCTACCTGAATTCCCTATGCGGACAGACGCCACGCTAGACGATCTGAAAATCACCTGCTCAGGTGCATGCTATCATTAAAAAGCTTGACACTTCAAAAGCATGTGGACCCGATCTTATCCAATCTGTGCTATTAAAAAGTGCTCAGCCGAAGTAGCTCCAGTTCTCCCCAAACTCTACAACAAATGCCTTAATGAATCTTGCTTTCCGGGATGTTGGAAAACTGCTTCTGTGGTACCAGTTTTCAAGAATTCTGGTGAAAGAACTGACCCATCAAATTATCGACCCATTAGCCTCCTCCCACTTTTTGCCAAAATATTTGAGACATTAATTAACCATGCTCTAGTCCATCACCTTACAGATGCTAAACTTCTGACTGACAAACAATATTGATTTAGACAAGCCCGTTCCACAGCAGACATCCTAACTGTAATCTCTGAACGTATATACCATTCACTGGACAAAGCGGGGGAAAGCAGAGCGGTAGCTCTAGATATATATAAGGCTTTTAATAGGGTATGGCATGAGGGTCTTCTCAGGAAAATTAGATCATACGGTATCACTGGTAGAATACTTAACATAATTAAATCCTTCTTAGATAAGAGAAAAAATCCAGGTTGTCCTCGACGGTCGTACATTGAAACAACATGATATAAATGCGGGAGTTCCCCAGGGGTCTATCCTTGGGCCTCTACTGTTTCTGATATTCATAAATGACCTCCCCGACAAAATTGCCTCTGAGATGGGTATATATGCTGATAACACTACACTCTATAACAGGTACGACAGGAAAACAAATAAACACATATCTAAAGAAATGGCAAAACACTAGAAGATGAGCTACAATCTGTAGAAGAATGGAGACAAAAATGGATGGTCTCATCCAATGCTGCCAAGACTAAACTGGTTTCTTTTAATAATTATAAGAAACCTTCTCTGCCACCAATAGCAGTGGCGAGTGACTCTTTATCTGAGAGTATATCTTTAAAACTGCTTTGCCTTACGTTCACAGGGAACATGAGTTGGAACAATTACATTGAAGGCATTGCCAGGGCCGCTGCGAAGAAGGTAGGGTCTCTCTACCGTGCTAGAAATCTACTAATACCCGAAAGTCCCTGTAACTCTAGAAGGCCACCATTCGCCCATGTACGGAGTATTGCTGACACATTTGGGCTGGTGCATCTGCTACTAGTCTCTCGCTCGTTAGACAAGGTTCAAAAGAGAGTTGCCAATCTGCTAGGGCCTGAACTGGCATCTAAGCTTCAGCCTCTGTCCCATCGACGAAATGTTGCATCCCTCTGTCTGTTCTACAAGTATTTTAATGGTGAATACTCTGGCGAACTGCAGACACTTGTGCCCCCACGACGTAGACACCCTCGACAAATCCGACAGGTAGCTAAATCCCACCCCGACACAGTAGAGATCCTTAGCTGTAAAAGATCTTTCTACTCAAGTATTTTCTTCCTTAGAACCGCTAGGCTCTGGAATTCCATTCCAGTTCCCTGCTTCCCCACCTGTACTGACATGCAGAAATCCGAGTGTAACGTGAACCGACATCTTGCTGCCCAAATCCCAACATAGTACCCCAGTAGTTGTTGCCCATGATAGTAGCCCCCTACACCAAATTGGCCATGTTCCTTGTTTGGAATGAAAATGTAATAATATATGTATATATATATATATATATATATATATATATATATATATATATATATGTGTGTGTGTGTGTGTGTGTGTGTGTATGTGAGTGTGTGTGTGCGTGTGTATTCAGACAAGTATTAATCAGTCTCATCAGCCGTCTTCAGGTAGATTTGTATTACCTGAAGACGATTACAGAGACGCAGTTGAAAGTACTTGCAGAAAAAGAAAGTGGATATAGACGTTGAATCTCTACGGTTCAAGTTGAGCATTGTCTGGAGATAGACAATCGTACCCAAATCCGGCCAGAGTCTTAGTTTGCCAAAACGTGGTCAGACGACAATAACTATGGAAGGCAATAATTGCAGTTAGAAGATGCGGTATTCTCATCCTGTCGCGGTTAATGACTTGACGAAGACCAGAAGAATAATTGGCCGAAACCTCGTGAAACAACAACTAGAAGATGAAGATAATAGCCCGCAATAAATAAATGGACAAATAATAAAAATCACTCATCTCAATAAGAATTCCAATTTATAAAACAATATTCCTATTTTTTCTAAGAAATTGTAGAGCTACGAAGATAGAGAAAATACAATTAAAACAAGCGGCTGTTTGTACTCCAAAGACTATTGTTCTACAAAGTCAATAATCCACTTTTACAAAGAATTTAATAACGCATCTCTGCTTCTGATACACATCTATGACAAATATCGTTTTCTTAGCGTTTCACAACGGCAATATCTGCAACAAAGAGATGAAAGTCCAGGTCATGAACGCACGCATTCTGTCATTATAACAATCAAATTTGCAATGCATTCTGATCTATTCGGGCTGAATAAAACTATAGAAGGAATTCATTTTTAGAAAGTGACTTACATATATCGAGTCTATTGGACAATACTTTTATTCAGAATTCCTTTCAGCCAATCACAGACCCAAAAATATTTACTCCAAATTTGAGTGTTTGATATAAAAACTTAAATACGGAATTTCCCTGTCTTTTTCTCGTATTTTCCCAACAAAAAACCCAGGTGTATATTTCACAATCATGCTGAGACACTTAAGATGTAGCACTTCCTAGAATGACCAAATAACTGTAGCTTATAAACACTTTGCAACCTGAATCCTCCGCACAAAAGAGTGTACATACACTACCTCACTGTCAGAACAGACATGCTACTATACACACAGTTCCATATCTATCCAATTTTGATTTACCTAAACGCACACGCCACCAACCGAAAGCATCACATCTATTCGATTATTTTTTACATGCAAAAAAAAAAATTCATTCTGAAAATTTCGTTAATTTTTTTGGTATCTTCTTTAGTGGTTACACTTTTTTTTGTTATTGCATTGTCTTAAAAAGTTATCCATTAGGCAATGGATAAATGTGTCAAACCATTTTAACATAGTAATGAGAAGCTGCCTTAGGATAATAAAAAAGGAAATTCCTTATCTCTTTCGGAACGTTATCGTGGCAATATTGAGTTCCCTTACAATTTACGTGGTAAAAATTACCAAAAAAGTTGGATATGTTTAAATATGAATAATTTGTAGAAGGGAAAAACAGTAGATGCACTTATGTGAAAACATATTTTTCTATCGGTGTTTAATCGGGTGGGGGGTAACCACCCACGTGTGCATAGCGTTTTAATCATAATCGAGCAAATCGGTTTAATCTGTATTGACAAGGGAAATGAAGGAAGACGCAATTTAATTTCCAAGCCAACAACAAACTCCAAACAAAATCTCTTGGCGAAGATAAGAACGATCTTAATATATCAGTATTTTTTTTTTATCATCGTTTTTTTTTTCTTTTTGCCTGTGTTCTTCTAAATGTCGCCTATTCTTCATTGCTGTTTGATTTAACTTCTTCTACTTGTCCTTTTTCTTGTTCTTTTTCTTCTTCTCTCTCTTTTTCTTCTTCTCTATCTTTTTCTTCTTTTCTCTCTTTTTCTTTCGTGTTTTCTTATTTTTTTCGTCTTTCTACTTTAGCTTTGCTTATTATCACTTTTTTTCTTCTTAGGGAATTTCTTCACCCTGTCGCTTCTTATTCATATTCGTTCTTTTACACTGCTTTCTTTTTCTCTTTATTTTTGTATTTCTCTTTCGTCTTTTTCTTTTTCCGTCCATTTTCTTTTCTTTTTCTTCATCTTCGGCCTCTTTCTTCTTTTCACTTTCTTCTTCTTCTTTGTTATATACTCCTTCAAATGGCACCCTTTACATTATCACCCTTTTTCATTTCTTCTTTTTCTTTCCCCTTGATTTTCTTCTTCTTCTACTACTTCTTCTTCTTCTTCTTCTTCTTTGCATTCTTCTACTTCACCTTTTTTTAATTTTCACTTTCTTTTTCTTGTGCCTTTTTCTCCTCATTTTTGTGGTCGTTGTCTTTCCTCTATTTACATTATTTTTAACATCTTTCTTTTTCTTCTTGTCCTTCTTTTCCTTCTTCTTTTTCTTCTTCTTTTCCTTCTTTTTCTTCTTCTTTTTCTTCTTCTCATCTTACACTTCCAGTTCCTTCCTTTTCTCATACATTTTAGATCTGTTCGTAACATGCAATTCATTACGATTTCACTTCCAAGATTAAATCACCTTTTATCAGAATGCTTTCATTTTTCTTTTCTCTTGAAACTCTTCATGATTCAGCATTATTAATTTCCTAATATTCGTCTGCTTCTTATTTCATTTGATGCCTTCATCTCTCTTTAATAAAATATTTATGAAATATATGAAACTTCATTGTAATTATACCCTATCAAAAATATGGCTGCCATAGTAATATACAAAGAACAATATAGTTTTACAAACGGAGTTGTAAAACTATAACTTGAAGAGCATTTATAACGGTGCATATATTGCGCCTCTGAACAATAAAGAGGCAGTTCCTGTTTGGTAAGTTACACTTTAAACAAATGTGTTGAATGGCGTCATATCAGTAAATATGATAAATAAAAAACAGGGATCGCAAATATTTCAGATTTTGATTCAAGACAATGAGAACAGGACCTATTAATTTAGGATAGAATTGTGACGTAATCAATTATGTGATGTGTGCTAAAAGCATACACTAAGTCTCCATCATATAAAATATATATTTCATTTCTACTAATGGACCTACAGTTATACATACATTATCCGAGAGTCAATGGCAATTTCTCCTTGTGTTCAATTTTTCTCTTATGAGCAAAAAAATCAAGTTATGAAAAAAAAAATAGAGCTATCCACTTTTGGAAGATTATAAAGTAAATCGCGACCATTTTTGTAGCTATTTATTTAATGCGGACTATTATCCCCATCTTTTAGTTGTTGGTTCACGACGTTTCGGCCAATTATTCCTCTGGTCGTCGTCAGGTGGTAACCGCGACGGTATAGGAACTCCGAAACTCCTAACTGCATTCTCAGCAATTACAGCCTTCCATACACACACACACACGCGCACACACACACACACACGCGCGCGCGCGCACACACACACACACACACAAAACAATTATGGAAGGCATTAATTGCTGAGAATGCAGTTAGGTGATTCGGAGTCTCTATCCCGTCGCGGTTATCACCTGACAAAACCAGAGGAATAGTTGGGTGAAGCGTTGTGAAACAGAAACTAAAAGATGAGAATAATAGTCCGCAATAAATAAATGAATAAATAATAATCATCTCAATGTACATTCCAATTGATTACATGTTTGCAGTGTCATCTCAAATCAAGCAGTTGTAAAACAAACATATTGGTTTAAATAATGATTTCTATTTGCGATTTATTGTTCTTCTCTCTCTCTCTCTACCTGTCTCTCTCTCTACATGTCTCTCTGTCTCTTTCTGTCTCTCTATCTCTCTCTATATATATGTATATGCATATGCATATGCATATGTGTCTACGCGTGTGTATATATTTACATGCATATGCATATATATGTATATATATGTGTGCATATATGATTATATAGAGAAAGGTGTATAGATATAAATTTATATATATATGCAATACACACACACATATATACACACGTGAACACACACATACACACATATATATTATTTATGTGACATCCATGAAAATAGAAAATTTTATTTTCGCACTGACATTAATTGAAACCTGCCATTTTAATTTTTAAAACGTTACAGAAGATTAACTGGTATCTATCTATCTATCTATCTATCTATCTATCAATCTATTTATCTACTTTTAAGACTGGGATCAAAATCGATAAAATCAAATTTATTTTGTTGTTACTGTTTCTTGTAGTGTCGAACGTACATAAAAATAATAATGTATATTCAATAGTGGATCTATTCACATTTTGATGGAGTCCTCTTTGAAGTGTTTCTATCTACATGGAAACCATTTTTGATAGTGGTCGCCCACAATAATAATAAAGTTTTATCTTTTTCTTAGAAAAAATTGTGATTTGAAAAGACACGGTTTTTCTTCATAGTAAATGTATAATTTGAGTTTAATTCTTTTGGGTGTACATTTTAAAATTGCATGATACTTGTGATTTTTGATAATAATATTTTAGCTTTCTTTATGAATCTTTTAGTCTATCTTCAATTGACTTAATGTCATTTTTTTTATTTCTGGTTTATCACTTTGCAACCATTACCCAAGCCCTTTCGCATTATCAGATATAAACTTCTGCCATTTGAGCACTGTATTGATTTTGTAAAAGCAGTTGCGTTCTTTTCAGAAAATTCCAGGTCGTTTGGAATTTCACTTTTTGTCTGGATTCCTTTGTGTAATTTTAAAATTTGTAAATAATCAAAATAATTCACCTGCCACTACTCGAAGTTTGATTCTAATCCATCACGTAAGCCATTTTACTTCAGAAGAATAATTTTGTTCCGAATAAAATCGCACTATGTGTCCAGAGAAAATTTGAACTGTAAAAGCTTGCAGACGAAGACGAAGAATAGAGTTTACGTTAGGTAGTCAATCCGAAGGACTCTTGAAACAGAGAGTGGATGGTCTTCTCATGTGAAACAAAAAGTTATGCACAGGAAATCGTAAGAGATTCAATAACTTTTAGGGAGTGATTTCGGTTTCCGTTTTGTTGATAGCAGAGCGTGGTTCCATCTCATTTATCAGTTTCTATCACCGTTATTCTAAACATGACCTTGACATATTTCGTAACTCTACCCCCATATTTATATAAAATAATACTATTCCCATCTGAATAACCTTAATCTCGAGTGCCTCTTAGCCTTGATAAACGCTTACTTCAATAGTATAAAGTTTAAAATATTTCAAGAATTTAAATATTGTTAGTATTTTTCCTCATTTACGCTTTCTTATATTTTCTACTTTCTTTCGTTATTATCTCTAACTTTACGCCATTCTTACCTCCCCTGTTCGTTGCCGTCTCCATTATATATCTTCTCTAGCATATTCTTCCTTGCTGTCTCCAAACACACTTTTATCCTTTCTTTCGTTTCTTTTCTCATAATATCTTGCTTTTTCACCATGCTTTGCTACTTTTTCCATTTTCTATCTCTCTTTGTAGTGTTGTCTCTATCTTTCTAGTTCGTCTTGTTTTTCCCCCTTTCCCTTCATTGTTCTTCCTTTCATTTAATTTACTTTTTCACTCCACCACACAATCGCTTAATCTTTTCCTTCTGCATGTTTACTTCCTGTTTTCTAATTCTTTATTTCTTTAATTCGCTTTTATTTTATATTTTTCCATTTACATTTGCCCATGTCTAAACCTGACCTGTCCACATACCATGTACAGGTCACAAGTTGAATCAATCGGCCCTTTTGACCTGATGTTCTATTTAAGTGTTCCTTGGAATGAAATTGAATCCGTTGATTCTACTCTTTTAGATTGATGGCCTTTCGAAGTGAAACTGTCCAACGCATCATTCGATTTTATCCAGAACTGCACAAAAGAGGCATGGTGCTTTCACATTTTCGTGGGAAATTTTAAAAGGTTTTCCGTATTCTGAGAATTTTACAGTGGCGCATGCTATTCCTAATTCTTTGCTGAAGCTAACATTGAACTCGTCAGATGAGTAAGCTGGATTACAGGGTTTTAAACGGTATATCCAAGGATTTTTTTCCTTAATTTTATTCAATGCCTTATAATAAATTCGACGAAAAACTGGCGGACCATTGAATATGTTTCTATAATAGTTGTTCAAATTATGTAAATATTATTTGAAATATATCTGGAAAACATGACTTTGTTCAAAATTGAACGAAAATTTATACATTGTACTTGTTCAATTTTTGCATATAATACCGCATTATTTTCTTCGTTCCTACTGCCCGTTGAAATAAAAGGGAAAAGAGAAGGGGGGGAAAACGTGAGACAAGGAGCTAAACTAAGAGATTTAATGCGAAAAGTAGGAACAACACAGAGACAATTAGAGAAGTAAAATTCAGAATCAAAAGGCGAGTAGAAAAGAGAAAAAAATAAGGAATTATTAGGTAGAATAAAAAAACTAAACAAACAGAACAAAGTTATCGTGCAAGTTACACACACACACACACACACACACACACACACACACACACACACACATATATATATATATATATATATATATATATATATATATATAGCTTAGAGACTTGGTAGAATAGAGTAAATTCAATTCTATAAGAAGAGACTTATCGTGATGATATAAAGCTCAACAAATTTCATTGGACCTTATATAGGAAACAATAAGAGTGGAAAATGAAGTCACAAAAACTATATATTGGTGAATATAGAATGGTTCATTTATTTAATAAAGATATACAAACATTTAGTTGGGGGATAGAGATTAAAAAAATACATTAAAAAACACGTGTATATATTCTATACATCTTACATACGGATCAAATAGGAGCGCCACCCATCCACCGCTATACCCACCCCTTGAGTCCTAAAACATGAACTACCTTCATTATTTAAGACTATGATAGAAAACTTATACATCTTTGTACATTACGCTTTATATAATATGCTCCATCTTTATCTTAGATTTCGATATAATTACCACCAACAACATCAATAATTTCATTTGTTTATTTCGTTCCTGATGAATTCCACGCTAGACGTGGCATCCCTAACATATTCTCTACTCTTCTGATGAGAAGCATTAGGCTTCGAAATACATTGGCATAAAGAGTCCCTCTATTCCTTAACTAAATGGTTGTATAGCTGTATTAAATAAATTAACAATTCTATATTTATTAATATATAGATTTTGTGACTTAATTTTCCATTCTTATTTCCTATATATATATATATATATATATATATATATATATATATATATATATATATATATATATATTATATATTTTAATGGTGAATGCTCTGATGAACTGCAAGCACTTGTGCCCCCACGACGTAGACACCCTCGACAGACCCGACAAACTGCAAAATCCCACCCCCACACTGTAGAGATCCCTAGATGTAAAAGATCTTTCTACTCCAGTAGTTTCTTCCCCAGAACCGCTAGACTTTGGAATTCCATTCCAGGTCACTGCTTCCCCAACTGTACTGACATGCAGAAGTTCAAGGGCAACGTGACCCAACATCTTGCGGACCAAATAACTACATAGTACCCCAGTAGTTGTTGCCCCTGATAGTAGCCCCCCACACCAAAGTGGCAATGTGCCTTGTTTGGGGTGAAAATGTAAAATATATATATATATATATATATTATTTCATATATATATATATATATATATATATATATATATATATATATATATATATGGGGGGTACAGGGTGATACTAAGTGTTGCCGTATAGAAACCCACACTACATCTTAATTGTAAAACATTTATCGAAAAAAAGCCCAATTCATATAACTTAAGTAGTGCTGACATTATTCAATGCAACCGTCTTCAGCCTAAATCACTACGCCGATACTAGTCCGTAATTGGGTTGATTTTTCTAAAAGCTCAGCGAATACTCGGTGAATGGTGGCGATCAGGCTGGTTTTATTGTTGTGAGAAGTTATATTGGTGATGTCCTCGGCATATAACCAAACAAAGTAGTACAGTGGGTTCTGGTCGGGGTAGGGTAGGAGAGAAAGGTACAAAGTCGTAGCACTCCTATTGAAGCTAATCCTGGATCTATTTGTACCTGTGGGCCAGCACCGAATCCTGTTGCCACACCCAGGGTCTGCTGGTGAGCACTTTATTGAACTAGGGGATAACTCCGCTCTTCGACACATCCAAGTAACTTTGGATGTCTTCAAGTCCAACGTTAACAAATTCCTAATGAACCGCCCCCTTAAGTAAACACTTCATCAAATCTCCACACTAACGTAATGTACTTGCAATAACCCTTATCCCTTGAGTGGCTTCCGGGCCTTGATAAGTGGTGATAACAGTGTAAAAAAATAAAAATAAATATATATATATACATGTGTGTGTGTGTTTATCTACATATACTAGCAATACACTATGTACTTTTTACTATGCTCTTGCGCCATTATTTTCCCTTCTTCTCTGCCAACTAATATAGACGACGAGTTTTAAATGTTAGACAACGCTCTGAATTATTGTCTTAGAAGTATAGTCTATTTTTTTTTATAATAAAATAACATATACGTGTTTAAAGTTTTAATTGTAAGCTTAGGTTAGGATACAACTTAGAGATTCTTAATTATAATTCCCTCCCCCCAGGAAATTTTATACATATGATATGATTCGAGATATATAAATGTATTTAAATGATATAATTATAAAAAAGAGTAGATTTAGAGGTCCAGGCATATTTTCATTGTCTTTCGCGATAGATTCTAGGTCGATTCTCTAACCTAACTATCTATATAAACATCTTACACACCCATATATTCAAGTATAGATAGAAGGATATCTAAAAAGCTAAATATTAAGAATAAACCTAACAAATGCTTCTGAATTTGTAATTAGATCTAACAGAAGTATATAATCTCATGTTCAATATAAACGTAATATATATATATATATATACATATATATATGAGTGTATGTGTGTGTGCGTGCGTGCGTGTGTGTGTGTTTGTGTGTTTGTGTGTGTGTGTGTGTTGTCGACATAAGATTCTGCGAAAAGAAATAACATTTTATGAACCGACTTTGATTATTTTAAAAAATCCTTGCTCAATACGTAAGTAGAGCTAGATAATAAGTTATGAAAATAAATACACAGGCTACGGTTTATTTCATTAGATATTTTATTCTGGCCCTTCTTTACGGCTAAAAAATAGGGGATTCTGCGTAGCTTAATTGTCATATATTTTGATAGCTTAGTGTATATATATATATATATATATATATATATAGATAGATATATAGATAGATAGATAGATTGTGTATATTTAGGCAGCATTTTCATTTTCTCATTTAGACAAATATTATTGAATAGCACGGAATTATTCTGTTTTACAATTTTCCTTTTTATCTTCTCCAATCTCCGAATAGTCCTTTTTGTGTTCTTCTCGAAATTTTATATGTTGGATCCATAATCGCGAGCGCTTTCGACAGAAGTACTTCAATCTAATTATCATAAAGAACATAGATAACAATCCGACCCTTCCTCCACTTAAAATGAGTTCAATAATCTTTAAAAAATTATTAGTAATGTGTACAACCAAAGTCCCATTCTTTGATCATCTGGAAAATATATACACACAAGTGGATGGCGTGGAAATGGGTTCCGTATTGTGACCAACATTTAGTAATTTTTACATGGCTGATCTAGAAAACAAGGTATTTTATTTAATAGAGAAACCTTCTATTTACGTTCGATATGTGGACGATATACTAATTCTTGTCAATAACACAGAGGAGATAGACTATTTAAATAATTCAGTTCTGAACTTTACATATGAATTAAGTACTAATAATAAAATCTCGTTTTTAGACGTTCTCATTGACTCTAGTAGCGATGAATTTATCACCTCCGTTTTTAAAAACCTACATCCGTTAATTCCTGTATTTTAAATTTCAAAAGTGAATGTCCATTCCGCTATAAAACGAATATAATAAGGAATCTTATACACCGTGCAAAGGTGATTTCCTCCAGCAAAAAATATTCTTTAATTAATTAAAAATATAAAACAAGTGTTAGTAAATAATCAATTCCCTAACTCTCTTGTAGATAAAGAAATAAAATTAGCCATTAGTAATTTGGATCAGATTAGTAATATTCAAGAAAATTATCAACCTGTTAATGTATATTAGCGTAACCAGTTACACAAAAACTAAAAAATCGATGAGAGTATTCTTAAAAATATAATCCGTAGATATGTGGCTCCCAAAAATAATAAAAAATAAAATGTATCTTATATTATAAATAAAATACAGACAACAAGCCTAGTAATGAAAAACAACATTTCGCAAACAAATGACCTGTTGGAAAGGACCAATGTAGTTTACACATTTAGCTGCCCAATAGGAGAGTGTATTTTCAATATTAGTAGCTATGTTGGTTCAACAACTAACACATTGTCGCGAAGATTGACTCTCCACCTCTCTGACTCTAGCTCCATATCACAACATTTGAAGGGACATGACTGCCAACATTCGGAATTTCGAGGAATTATGGTAGAAAATACAAGAGTATTGCAGAGTGAGAGAAATGTAAATAGGCTAAGAATACTGGAAGCATTGTACATTAAAACAAAGAAGCCTCAAATAAATAATATTAATTATGAGTGCAGCCGGAACGTTTTGAAATGTTTGAGATAAATCGTTAAAAATGTATATATGTGTTTGTATATATATAAATGTGTTTAATATATGTAAAAAAAAAGAAAAAGAAGTCCGCCGACCTAACTTGTCACAAATTACCACATGACTAGGAAAAAATGTATATAAGTAAATTTAAAAAAAAAACAAAAAAACTCTACATTTATTTCTACAATATGCCTGAGGATGATAGAAGTACTTCTGTCGAAAGCGCTCGCGATTATGGATCCAACGTACACAATTTCGAGAAAACACAAAACGGACTATTCGGAGATTGGAGAAGATAAAAAAGGAAAATGGTAAAACAGAATAATTCCGTGCTATTCAATAATATTTGTCTAAATATATATATATATATATATTTATGTATATATATATATATATATATTTATATATATATATATTTATATATATATATATATTTATATATATATATATATATATATATATATATATATATATATATATATCATGTACGTCCTTTGCTTGCGAAGATGACCGTGGCTGTGCACTCGTTCTGTGGGTTCGAAAATGACTTGTACGACAGATTCGAGATCTTATGCATTTCTAGCGTGTTGAACGCTTGTGAGATGATTTTGTATCAAATGTGCTAACTTCTCTGTCTTTTATAATGGAACGTTTTTTCTTGAAATCTTCATTGCGTGCGGATTTATCAATTCTAGCCCTTTGTGTGGTACGGCACGCTAGAAATATCTGTCTTGCGTTACTATATATACATACATACATGCATACACACACAGACACAGACACACCTATATATATATATATATATATATATATATATATATATATATATATATAAGAAACTCGTTTCTTATCGTTGAGCACTCTAACTGACGTTAAAAGCATTTAATGAAATAAATGTTTAAAATTCAATAGCGTTTCTCGCGGTTAACGGTAGCCGAATGGATATTGTCTTCGCTAATGAAGCCAGGGATGGCTCCTGTCGCTGGGTTCGAAATTATCGACTGCTGTTAATCGTGACACCCTGCAATGAAGATTCCCGACAGGATGAAATACTAGTGTCTATAGGGATTTAATAATTATTATAGTAAATAATTATATATATATATATATATATATATATATATATATATATATATATATATATATATGATTGTTGAGCTGTGAGCTGGATTAAATCCGACAATATGAAATAAAATGGAGGTGGAAGGACCTGGATACTCAACGTTTCGCCCGATTTATGCGGGCTTCTTCAAGAGGGATGGTCATTGACGAGAGAGTCGGAGGATTGGGGCTATATATAATGATGGGGGAGAGCAGCGTGTTTTCCTTATGTAAATTAGATGTCATACATACATGTATATACATTTTATGAGAGAAGAACTAATTAGAGTAAACTAGTGTAGTGGATTACGTCTAAAAGATAAAATATCGTAGAGATTAAAAATTGTGTTTGGAAATATAGCGGTGATAGATTAAATAAATAAAATGACACGAGATTACGAAAGAATCTTTTTTTTTTTTTCTTTTAAATTAGAAATAATTGAATTGGGATAAAATAGCGCAGTAACTTAAAAGATGGTATCTAAAAATAAGAATAGGAGGTGATAAAATGGAGTCTAAAAATAGATAATGATAAAATACAGTAAATAAGTAAAATAAAAATAAAATTAAGTGAAATTACGAATTTTTTTTTTTTTTGCGTTTAACCGGTGTCTAAGTTGTTTTCTTTAATAATTATTTTCGACAGAAAGGGAGCAACGTGGAAAAAACCTTTTCTTTGCTTAATTATATTGCTGGAATGGGAGGTTATAGCTGACTCAATTAAACGTCGTGTGGATCTGTTATGTATGTGTTTAAGGAAAGTTGCTTTGTTAAAATCAAAATGGTGGTCGTTTTCCATGATGTGACAAAATATGGCGTTGAGTGTATTGTTGTTTTTTACATCTCTTTTGTGTTCATATATTCTTTTATTTAAATTACGTTGAGTTTCTCCTACGTATATTCTTCCACAATCAAGGCAGGGTATGGAATATATTCCGGCTTTGGTGTTAATGTTGGTATTAGTTATAATTTTACGTGTTAGATCCCTAATTGTTAAAGAGTTTAGTTTTGTTATTTGAATGCCTGTCTTATTAAGGTTCTTATAGATTGTATCGTTGTTTTTATTAGTTGGTAATGTTAATTGTCTGTTGTGTGTCTGACTATTTAAGGAATGGTCTCGGTTTCGGTTATGGTAAATTTTTAGTGCTTTTCTTTTTGTATTTGCCAAAAAATGTTGAGGGTATTGCAAGTTCATGAATGTACGTTCGATATACTCAAATTCTTCCACGATGTATTCTTCACTACATATTCTCAGGGCCCTAAGAAAAAATCCTATTAGAATACCTCTTTTTACTTTATCATCGTGATGAGAGTAAAAGTGTATGTAATCATTTTTATTCGTGACTTTCCGATGGACTTTAAAACTTAGATGATCATTGTTATTTATGATGTTGATGTCCAGAAAAGGTATGGAGTTGTTATGTTCTCTTTCATACGTATAGTTAATAGTGGGTTCAATCTTGTTTAATTTATCAGTGATATTCTCTATTTTGGAAGATATAGGGAGAAAAATTAAAATATCATCAATATATCTATAGTAGGAGGTGCCCTTGGGCAATTTATATTTCATGGGTCCGGTTTCTATGAATTCTAAAAATAGACATGCCAAAACCCCACTTAGAGGGTTACCCATGGGCAGTCCAAATTTTTTGTTTGTAGCAGAGTCCATCGAATGTGAAATATGTCATGTCAATGCATATACTTATAATTTTAATTATATTATCTATCGGCAAAGGTAATTTAATTTTTATTTTATTTAAGTGTTTTGAAAGAAGGTTGAGACATTTCTTGGTAGGGATATTGGTGTATAAAGATTCTATATCGAGACTATTCATGGTTTTATTTTTCATATCTATGTTTTTTATCTTATTAAGAAGGTCGCCAGAGTTTCTTATATGGGAATTGCTAATTGTGCCCAATAATGGCGTTAGGAGTTTTGTGATCGCTCTTGCTATCTTATGGGTGGCACTGCCAATGCCAGAGATGATTGGGCGTATTGGATTATTATTTTTATGTGTTTTGGGTAAACCATATAAGGTCGGGATTTTAGGATGGTATTCTATATAGGTAGTCCATATTTTATCATTATGTATTAATTTCTTGTAAGATTTGTTAAATTTGTCAATTTCTTTATGTATTATTTCGGAGGTAGTTTTTTCATATGTCTGTTTATCTTGTAATAGTTGAAGTATTTTATTTTTGTATTCAGTTGTTTCCATTATTACAATCCCCCCACCTTTGTCAGCAGGTGAGACAATAATATTATGGTCGTTAGCCATGTGTGATAATGCATTTATGTATCGTTTTGGTAGGGTGATATCCCTGGTTTGGGCGGTGGTCGTGGATATTATACCCTGGATGAAACCTTTCATAAAGTCGGTATCTTCGTGTTTATAGTTTCGAGCGATTGTATTGGTTGTTATCTTTGGATAGATTCCCGTTGCAAATTTTAAACCAAGGCTGAGGGCTTCTGTCTCGGTGTTTGATAGTGGCCGGTTTGTAAGATTTTGTGTGAGTTTTGGTCGTCCAATAGAACCCCATTTGCTGTTGGAGATTAGATTGGATAGTTTTCTGTTGGAGATTAGATTGGATAGTTTTAAGTTAAGTTATCTCTCATAAAATGTATATACATGTATATATGACATCTAATTTACATAAGGAAAACACGCTGCTCTCCCTCATCATTATATATAGCCCCAATCCTCCGACTCTCTCGTCAATGACCATCCCTCTTGAAGAAGCCCGCATAAATCGGGCGAAACGTTGAGTATCCAGGTCCTTCCACCTCCATTTTATTTCATATATATATATATATATATATATATATATATATATATATATATATATATATATATATACATAGCGTATATTTCTAAAGTTCATAATATTTGAAATCTTCTTTGTGAATAATTACTTAATATCCATGACACTTTTATTAGTAACAGACATTTACTTAAAATGTATTATATAAACGATATTTTCATCAGTATATTTAAAAACTAACTTTATTAACTTTGAAACACGCGTAAGCATATTTGGCATACTGGAGATCCCATATGAACAGTTACAAGTTAAGGCAGAATATCGAATAAATACCAAATTAAAATCGAGCTTGTACAACAATATCCGCATAAAGTAACCAAACACGATTTTTATCATTTTTTCTATTGCGTTTACATCTTTGCTAGTTTTACTTACAACGTTTTTACCGAGGTAACACCCAATTCCTTTTATTTCTTGTTTATCTTGGGAATGTTTATGTAAAACTCGGGAATTTGTACGGAATTTGGAAATACATCTTTTATTAAATAAAGAAGGATAACATACTCTCGGTCCATCAGAGTATTACATAACTCGTAATTCATTATATTATTCACACTTAGCATTTGATATGCAACCTCCAGTAGCCTGTTACTTAGAACTGGAATTTACTTGTTATTTATACCTCTTGCGTTAATATTTTCTCAGAACTTATATACTTTAATTTTGCACTAATACCACGAATTACTTAAAACTTCTATTCAAGTATGGCTGATTGATCGAGAGAAATCTGTCCGCCTGGAGAGTTCGTTCGACATTCGGTAGAAATTCGAGAGTTGGATATAAACATTCCGAAGATTGAAAAAATGCACCTAAAGAAGGTCTTAATATTCAAGAATTCATAATGTTCTGTTTCATTAACTTTTGTGAATTAGACGAAATGTTGACCCCTTAAGTTCCAAATATTCTGTTTCAAATATTGTGTTCCAACTATTATGTTCCAAAATGCATAAGGATCAGTTAGTTTGTAGGAGAGTGTGATAGTGTGATAAAAATAGGTAATCATATACATATGCATCTAAATAAAGATGAACGAACACACACACACACACGCACGCACGTATACACACACACACACGCATATATATATATATATATATATATATATATATATATATATATATATATATATATATATATATATTCAGACAGATATTCTTACTGGCATGGAGAGTTTTGGCTTAATGATTTTTTTTGTAATTTTTCCAATTTTTCGAATGGTCATGTCTGGGTCGAATTTGAGTTCAAAAACGACTATGGGACTTTCCTACACAAATTCAATCGAAACATTAGAATGACTATTCGAAAAATTGGAAAAGTTACGAAAAAACCATTAAGCAAAAACACAATATCTATCTGAATGAAAACATGCTGCCTAAATACATAATAATTATATATATATATATATATATATATATATATATATATATATATATATATATATATATATATATATATATATGAGTGCTCAATAAAAGAAGAGCAAGATATGTTTTTATTAGTATAAGCAGATTTACAAAGTCGCGATACTGCACATGGTAATGTTTTGGGCAGATGGTCGATTAAAACCACAAGTCCTCATCAGTCGACTTAATGATGAAGTTGTTTTCCACAGAAGAAACCAGCCCTCAAATCAAATCAAACAGTTTTGAGGACTGGTTTCTTCTGTGGGGAGCAACTTTAGTTTTTACTCGAATGAAAGGTCTTGCACTTTAACCGCCAATCTATCCGAAAATTAGCATGTCCAGCGTCGAAACTATGTGCTTTATATATATATATATATATATATATATATATATATATATATATATATATATATATATATATATATATATGTATATATATATACGAGTGTGTGTGTGTGCGTGTATATGTCTAAAAATATAATGTCTAATGTTATGAATATTATAAAAATATTTATCATTTAATATGTCAAGTCATGTCACTCGCTGAACAAACAGAATATGATTTAATTTAATTAAACTTTATGCAAAATCTATCTATTCTGAAACTATCACCTTGTATAAACAATGTGTCCTTACGGTGAGTCACGCGATAAAAAAGTAAATTATGGACCCAATAAATAAATTATGTGAGCGATACTAGGAAGACGATTCAAACCTCCAGTCGCCATCGAACCTGTTTGTAAAATGTTTCGTCATCGTCGTCGTCATCATCATGAAGAAGTAAAGTAATATTTAAGTCGGTGTCTCATCAGATCCGGATGAATTCATTTTTTTTTTTGTTATCTTGAATTGTTAAATCACAAGGCGAAATGTATTAATCAAATTTAGGATGATGTCAATTATAAATAATGTTCTCATCATCTTTCGCTTCACTTTCCTCATCCGTACACGATGACACTCTTACCTACTAGAAATAAAACGATTCCAATACGTAACCCGCTTTCAATACAACTATCGATTATATTCTAGTCCCAATTCCGATACAATTACCGATTTCCATATCTAGGCTTTTAAATTTCTAAATAATTAGTCATAGAATCGCTTTCATTTTTTTTAATCAAAGGATAATTGTAAGATATCATATATATTGTGTGCATATATTTTCGTAAAGATAAAAAAAAAACACTGGATGCTGTCGTACAATGAACGAAGAAACGTTGTATTTAATGTTTTCCTTTCATTTGATTGAAAATAATGATTTGAAATGTTCATTGTGACATTTTCACCTATTCTTTTCACGTGCTATTTTTGCTATTCATCTACTCGTGCTTTTATGCGTGACATTTTTACTTGTATCGTCTTACAGTTCCGGTTCTTCCGGTTCTATGTTTATGTAAATTCATTATTATGATGTATAAATTTTTGTTTTACTACTAGTTCAAAAACTATAAATATTTATCATTTCATCATTAGTACTAGCAAAAAAATTTTTTAATCAGAAATCAAACACAAATATTTTCGAGTCCGATACCGATTTCGATATGTTATTTTGCGCTTGTGGTTTTATCGCTTTTCCCATATGTTGCTCCAAAGCTGAATTGTTTTTGTCGGTTCACCTGTTCTTTTTTTTCCTTCTCCGTTGGAATTTAAGTAAAATTAGCTTTTATTGTTTTCAAACGTTATTACTGTTAACATTTATACCTGTGTCGTCACATGTTTCTGTTTTTTAATAACCGTTGTATAGACTCAGCTTAAGATATAAACTATTCCAAATTATCTAAATAGAACGAAAGGTGACGACTCCCGTGATTATGTGCGTTTTCTTCTTCGTAGTTCGCCAGTTGAGATCTCGCTCTCGACAATTAGTCCCACAGAAACTACACCATTTCAATGGTCCTTTAGCTGTCGGACTGATGTAAAAGTTCTGAGTAGCTTTAGGAAGTCCACTCTCCCAGGCAGTGCTTCCTGACTTTCGGGTGGCGCAATTTTATCGCTTTTGTCTGAGGCGTCATCACCGGGGAATGCATACGGGGTTAATTAGATTTATTATTTATTTTAGACGCTGGCTTATTTTCCAACATTCCGACCTTGTGTTAAATCCCCTCGCACTGGAGAGAAGTAAATACTTTGTGATACGTGTGTCCATGGTATTACGTTATGTTGGCGAAATATTCTATGACTGCTGTTCTCAGTAGGATTTCTTTTATTCTCAATACAAATATTTTTGTTCAAACCATACCTGTGTCCATGTCTTCCTTAGTAGAATTCCGAGCCAAAACAATAATATATAAAAACTATAATATATTCTGTTTTAATTATTCATGTTTCTTTTTAGTATTGATCTCCCATTGACATAATCAATTTACACTCATAAATTTTCGATTATCTGTGAGTATATTGAAATATTAGTATTTGAAAAACTATTTAAAAGTAATTCTTTTAAAAAATAAATTGCGCTCTGACAAATTTCTCGCTTTACTAGCGATAACACATTAGTTGTAAAAGCCGTATAAGCTAGGTGACGTTATAAGTCGAAATGGCAAGTACTGTATAAAACACTGCCTTGGGAGTTTATAAAAAGCAATTCTTTATTATTCCATATTACATTCCGGTCTTCTCAGAAAATGAAAGGAAAATGATTTAATTTGATTAGATGTCTGTTGATTAGTGTCATCTCAGCTGACTCCTTTATATAAATATTCCCCGCCTGAAGTTACGAATAGCATCGACGCCCACAAAAGTAAATTAAGAAACCAATAAATGAATTATGAAAACAATGCTATTAATGCTGCTTCAAAGATGGACTTCTTGCCGCCATAGAAGTCTTCTCTTAACCGCTTCGTCGCTGGCACTATTGTCGGGAGGTGGTAGAGCAGTAATTGAATAAGGTTCTCGTCAAATCCGTCATTTTTGGTCATTGGAAACTTGCCAGATCAAAGTAGAAAGTAAATTAATTAGGCTTGCGGTTAGAGCTGATAGTTTTAAAGGTGTTACCGTCTCCTTAGCAAAACTTGGCGAATCCTTCATCCAATAGGAAGAAATGGTGTTCTGGTAAGACTTGGACTGTCTTTACTTTATCAAGTAGAAGTATTTTGTAATATTAATCTGAATCGGGAATCGAAACAATCTGAATCTTTAGGGGTATCAACTTCGAAAGACGTTTATTTTTCGAAAACAACACCGATTATTTTAATTGTTACTGTTAAAGTGTTTCGTTTAAAAATTGGTTTTTATTTACGGTCACTAATGATAATTAGCTCTGAAACAAATATCTATAGAGTCACCCCCTCAGATGTATTTTTGTTATGTTTGCCCAAATTTCTGCACATTTTACATTGGTTTTACGGTAATACGAAAATGATAAAATAGCGCACAAAAACTTTCTAGCTAAATATTTAGAGAATTTTAAAAGAATCGGAATATGTATTTTCATTGGAATTGGATGTAAGCACAGTATCGGCAATGATATTGGAATCGGGAAATTAATAGAATCGTCCCCTCACGTGTATGTACATTCGGATCTGACGTACGTTCTTTGGTTTGGGCTAAACAGCCATGATTGCATATATGACGTTTCTGAATTTTGGAAATGAGTATTGGTTATACGTATTATTATTTATTGTAATACTGTTCTCATCTAGTGTGATTTTCTCAACGTTTCGCTAGATGTAACCTCCGACCTTCTTCAAGTGTATCTTGTCGAACTTAGGAATGTTTCTGTCGAACTTTAATTTGGACGGAATTTCGACCGGAATCCTTGACCCGTGGCGCAGTGGTAAGAGTACTGGGAAAAACGTGATATTCTCCTGAAGGTTGAAGGTTCAATCCTCAGTGTGGGCAACCGAAAAGATATATTTGCGAATTACTTAGGACCTCTGTCCAGTCATGGCTGACGGAACAAGGGACCTCTACGCCCGTGAAGTAAATAAAGGGTTCTGCTCGAAATCCCTTCCAAATTCCCGAGTTCGACAAGATACACCTGAGGAAGATCGGAGGTTACATCGATCGAAACGTTGCGAAAATCACACTTAAGATGAGAACAGTAGTCCGATACATAATAATACGTATGATTGTGGATATTATTATTTTGTCATCGTGTTATGTTTTCCTTCTACAGCAATTTACCGGATTAGAACGGAAAGATAAAAAACTCTAAATTTACCCAGAATATATTAAAACTTATATTAAGTCTTTCATAAACAGTCTCAGATAATCACATAATCAGATAATTGTTTTTTTTTAAAGTAATTAACCACAAGAATACATTTTAGCTAGAAATATTAACAAAAAAATACGTCTACAAACAAATAATAGAAAAAAAACATAAAACAACATATCACCACCTGACAACGTAAGCATCGACTAAAATCATATCTGCGTTTTACTTCCCTATGTTTTATTAAAATACGCCATTATCACGTTGACAACCCGGGTCTTGTAACCTCACCGACGCAAAGCAACGTTTAGCTTGGTCAGTACCAGATGGGTGAATATTCGGGAATACTAGGCGCTGTATGTAAGAGGGTCTATATAACACCCAGCAAAACTGAAAAAGAATTGACGAGGATATGCAAGCACTGGATAACCACTTGTTAATTTGGTATTCCTATGAGACTGCATTCTTACAATGAATCCGGTTATACCCACCTAGGCTAAGTGCCGCTTCTGTTGCTATATTGTGTGAAGAATCCACGAAGTTTATTTATGAAATTATTGATTACTGAAAAATAAAACATGCTGCCATTTTTTCATGGCGGTTACTGTTATCAAAAACCATCAGGTCCACATATTGGATATTCTTTTCAAACGTAGAAAATGCGACACGTTCACACAAGTAGCCAATTATTATTTAACTAGCTGTAATTCCACGTGCAACACAACATCTGAATGAATACTCACATCATTTCACATTGGTAACAGCCCACAAATACTGAATTAATTATTTCTTCCTTTAATCTTAAGATCTTAAGATACCAATGCAACTCATCCGATTATTCAATGGAGTCAATTCCATTTGCATTCATTGAATTATTCTTGGAGGAAAAATATATAATTTTGTACAAGAATTCATTAAATTTGATTTAAATTACGCTTATCTCGATAAATATGTATGGAAAATTATAAGAAATGTCGGTTATACTCAAGATTGTCTGCTGTTTTTTTTTTACTTCCAATTTCTGCTGTCCATTTGGTTTAATAATGAGATACAGCCCAGCGAACACGAAATCCATTCTTAACGTAAGAAAAAGGGAGTGTTTACGGTATCTTAAAAGAAAGCAAATCATTAATCAGAAGGGACTATATCGTGCTCATACAAAGTGCAACAACCCAAGTAAAAAAAAAAACAGTTAAAATATGTGTTCATCAATACACTGAATCTTTGCTCAAAGCAACTTTAATCCGAGATCTTATAGACATTCTAACTAACTCTGTAAGGCTGCCCTCGTATAGGCGTTTTCTCTCCATACTGCAAATCTCCCTCAACTTCTCTCTTATTTATCTTTCTCATCGTACAAATCTTCTCCTTCTCTTTTATTCCCGCTCTTTTTCTCTCCATTTTGCAAATCTTCCATAATCCCCTCATTTCTTTTTCTCAAAATTCTGCAAATTTACTCCTTCTCTTTCTCACTTTTTTTCTCTGCACCGTACAGATCATATCTCTTTCTTTCTTGTTCTTTCTCTTTTTATCTCTCTTTTTGGTGTCTTTGGGTTTTAAAACATGTTTTAAGATGCATTGCTCTATGTTGGACTACATAGAGGTATATTCTCGCATCTAAAATTCGAAATTTTCAAAGGAGAAAACAAAAGACAGCAAATACTTAACATTTCACTACAAAAAAAAAAAAGTAAATGTTGTTATAGAATATCTATCCCGTCACACAAACGTTTACCAATGAAAGAATAACGCTAATCTGTTTCTATAATTTTATATTTTATTTCTTGTCTCCTTTCTTTACTCATTTATAAGTATTTGTCTTCTTTTTTTAGTTTTATTTTCCGTTTTAGTCCTTTACTTTCTTTTTAGTCGCGTGCAAGCGACTCTATACGTCACTCCGTCGGTCGGTCGGACAGTCGGTCGGTCTGTCGGTCTGTCCGTAACACTTTTGTGCTTGGCCTTTTTGGTTAAGATCAAAGGTCTGTTGTAAATAGATCAAAGTGTAGTATCTGTTCCGGCAGATACTGCAAGGAAAGACCATATGTGGGGGCGACCCCATATATAAGACCTTGGTCAATGTAGGGGCAACCCTTCATACCAATTGTCACTATCCAGCTCCCCTACTCCCCGGGGAGTTGGCCCTCATTTTCCCTTCACTCCTAACATATTAAAAATCGGTCTTGTGCCTAATTTGCTCGGTGGGGGGGACAAATAAATACACGTATCTGTTCCGGCAGATATTGCAAGCAAAGACCATATGTGGGGGGCAACCCCACATATAAGACCTTGGTCAATGAAGAGGCACCCCTTCATATCAATTGTCACTATCCAGTTCCCCTACTCCCCGGGGAGTTGGCTCCCATTTCCCCTTCACTCATTACTTTAAAAATCGGCCTTGTGTCTAATTTGCTCGGCGAGGGAGCAAATAAATACCCTTTTCTTGGACTTTTGGCCAAGATCAAAGTGTAGTATCTGTTCTCTGATACATACACAGCGATAGGCAGTCGTGTTCTGGCGACACATTCTCGTGCCCGGAGAGCTTGTTGGGTAGCGTTCTGTCCGCACCCCCACTTTGTCTGTCTTTCTCTGTTCTCCCCCCTCCCCCACGGGGGGGGATCCGAGCTGATAATTTACGACCTTCCCGCGAGGGAGGGTCGGAAACACTTTCTCTCTTCCCTCCACTAACCTCCCACTCCCTCTCTCAGTTCTATCTCCCCTCTTGCCGCCTTTGGCGCCACTTCTTTTTGGCGCCAAAGTCGGCTCCCAATTTGGACGCCGACTCCACGTCACTCATTTTGGTGAATTATACAGAAGAGAGAGAGCTTTTTTCAAAAATGGACACCCCCAGCCCGGGGACCACCAATACAGATACCCCCAGCCAGGAGGCTACCACAAGAAAAACTGCTCCCCAAGAGGACGGCTCCCCAACAGGGGAAGCAAAAAGCAACGGGGCATACCGCCCGGACACGAAACCGAAGGACGCCCCCCAGAAGGGAGAAAACTCACCAGCAGCTCCCCAAGAGGGCGACTCCCCACAAAGGGGAGAAAAAACAATGTTGGACAGGGCATCCCGCTCTGACAACAAAAATCAAGAGGCAGTAGCCCCAAAGGACGATAAGAGAGACAGTGCTCCCCAGGAGGGCTACTGCCCCAAAAGGGGAGCAAATCAAGAAAACGAGGGGGCATACAGCCTAAACCTCCCCAAAACAAAAGGGGCAAAAGCTCCCAAGGACAATGCTCCCCAGGAGGCCGACTCCCCAAAAAGGGAAGTATTTCCTGGAAGAAGTATAGAGCAGGGAGAGTCGGTCCCAAAGGAAAGCGGAAAGGGAAATGCCCCTCAAAATAGCAACCCTTCCGCCAAGGAACAGCAAAAACAGTCCAACCTCACCAAAGATCCAACACCAACAAGAGGGTTGGCATGGGGGAAGACTGTAGAGAAGCAACTGTCCCCTCAAGAGTATAAAGACTTGTACTTGACCAAGTACAGACAATACATAGAGGGGGCAGAAATTAAACCAGTGCCAGGCGCTTGGGAGGCAATCGAAGACAGAGTGCTCTCCCTCATCATCTCGGATATGCCGGAAAACCGCCTCCTAGGGATGAAAAAGGAAGACATGGCAGGGCTCCTACATAAGCTAAATATCCCGGTATTATACCTGTACCAGAGGAGCTACGCCATGTGGGACATCCTCCTACCCACCAAGGAAGATGCAGAGAGACTCTCCCTCCAAGAAATAAAGCATGGGAGAGTCAAACTAACACCTGAATACCAGGGCAAGAGAAGGACTCGGGTGCAGGTATTTAATGTGCCAACCCAAATACCTGCGGAAGTATTAGGATGCCTCTTCAGCCAGTACGGTGAGGTAGAACAGGTGACCCCAATACGGTCAAAAACTGGGACTCACCTGGGCTGCTACACAATAGCAATGAGGCTGAAGAGGAAAGGTTTTCAGGCAATACCACCGCTGCTGACATACAAAGACGCCAGCATAACGGTAGTGGTGGAGGGCCGTCGTCCACACTGTTGGTTCTGCCAAAAGCAGGGCCACATGGCTAGGAGTTGCCCCCAAAGGGTAACCCCTAATCCAATAACCCAAAAGGCGGTCACATCCACTGAGACAACGCCCGCACCAAAACAGGCGGCAACAACCCCTGCAACTGCAGCACCAACCCCAGCTCCAAGGAAAACTCAAACCACCCAGGAGGCCAAGGGGGAAGAATGGAGCACGGTAGTGAGACAAAAGCGGAAACACTTAATCCCTTCTGCCACCGTCCCACCACCAGCCCAAAAATCGAGGCAGGAGCCTCTGCAAATGCAGAAACAACAACAGCCACCGCAGCCAATGCCGCGGAAACAACTGCAGCAGCAACTACTGCAACAGCAAAATCAGCAAGTGCAGCAGAAGCAGCAGCAGCAACGACACCAGCGAGAGCAGCAACAACAAAAACAGCTGCAGCAGCAAATAGAGGAGCAGACACAACCAACGGTCCCCACACCAATCGAGACGGGGATCAAGCGGAGAAAAGACTGCTCCTCTGAGGATGAATCCGCAAGTGAGAGGGAGAGGAACTCAACCTCACCTCTCCCCGGTTCATTCGAAAGAATGAAAAAGAAAAACAAAAGAAGAAAAGAGGAAGAAAAGGTGGCCCCCACTCCCTGTGAACATACACCACCCCTAACAACAAAATCCACTTCCACCCCCAAACCACACACCGCAACAACACCAGACACCGCACCAACACCAGACACCGCACTAACACCAGACACCGCACCAACACGAGACACCACACCAACACCAGACACCGCACCAACACCAACACCAGACACCGCACCAACACCAAACACTGCACCAACACCAACACCAACACCAGGCACCACACAAACACCCGTCCCCACACCAAGGCAAACTGAGCCACTACCCCAAAAAGAAAATGAAAAGAATGAACCGAGGGAGAGGAGAGACTCCTCTGCCTCTTGCAGACCAAAGGTCCTTGCCCCTGAGGAACTATGTTATGTAGACCCTCTATCTGTGGCCACAGACATTTCCCATCGGCAGAGGAAAAACTTAAAACCTCTGCTCGATTACAAACAGATAGAGGGGAAAGATGTAAATATCCCCTCAAATTTCCCGGACGCCCCACTCCTAATAACCTTTGTCAGAACTCCAGAGGCCTGCAAGACCAACTTGTGGACAAGGCTGCAGGCCGCTGAAGGGGCGTTTCCGGGAATTGAACTGGTTAAAAAAAATGACCCTTCTCTTGATGAACTGTCAAAACAATGCAAGGGAAGGGTCCCAGTGTTGGTCCATCCGTCACTCTATAGGGCCCTTAAATTGACCTACCCTTTGGATGTCGGCGGCATTGTGAGAGAAGGTCAGGACATGAAAAACCTGACCACCTTGAGCATTGCACACAACGTCGGTGTCCTTTCCCCGGCTGACTTCGGAGCTGAGTGTAACACACCTTAAGGTAGGTACCATGGCTTTGAATTTGGCTAGTCTGAATGCGAGGGGCTTGAGATCATCGGGCCGGGCGGCTCGCCTCCGGCACGACCTCTTGTCCCTGGGAGTGGATGTCGCTGCGATTCAGGAGACGCATTTCGTTTCCTCTGTGGACTGTCAGGTGCTGGCCCGAGACTTTGAGGTTTTCTCAGCATATGGCAGCCCGCGGGGGAAGGGAGTTTCCGTGCTGGTTAAACGTACCCTGTCGGCGACGGTCGACGTTGTCCATAGAGATGCAGTGGGTAGGCTGGTTGTGGCCGATGTTGCCGTAAAAGATTCTGTGTTTCGGGTGATTGCGGTTCATGCGCCCAGCACCGCTCGTGAGAGGGTCTCATTCTTCAGTCAGCTTGACGCGTTTGTAGATTGTCGGAAGCGGGTAGTGCTAATGGGGGATTGGAATTCCATCTTAGACCCCGACATAGATAAGGTAGGAGGCGGAGCTAGAGGATCGGAGAGGTGCGAGTCCAGCCTGGCTGATCTGATGGCTAGATGCGGTCTGGTCGACAGGTTTCGGGTCGAGCATCCAGGGCGGGAGATGTGGACGTGGACCAATAGTGTTTCCTCCTATCCAAATACTTATTTGGACAGGATGTTAGTTAGGAGAGGCGAAGTAGACTTCTTATCTTGTCCCACGTTCACTTGGCTAGGCCAGACGGACCATAAATTAGTTATGGCCCGGCTGAAGCTAGGAAATAGGCCTAAGTTAGCGGGGTACTGGAAGTTAAACACCTCCCTTCTGGAGAGACAAGACTTCCAAGATCAGTTAAGAGAATTGATTAAAAAGGCACTAGTGGGGGCGGTTACCGGGAGTAAGTGGTGGTTAGGTCTCAAAGCCAAGATCAGAAGCTTCTCCGTCAAGTATGCCCAGCGCCTCGCACTAGATAAGGCCAAGACGAAGAAGAAGCTAGAGCAGAAACTAGCCCAGGCTACCGGGGAGGGTGATAGGGTTAGTCAGGAACTAGCTAAGCAGGACCTTCTACGCGAGACTAGCGAGCGTTACGAAGGCCAAGTAGTTAGAGCTAGGCTTAGAAAGATAGGCAACGAAGCAGTCAATTCTGATGCAGACGTGCGCCGTGAGGTTTCTAGGCGTGGCTCGGACAAATATATTGCAAAAATCAAACATCCGAATGGACGCACCCTGGAATCGACTCGGGAGATCTGCGAGGGGTTTCGAGAACATTTCGAGGAGCGTTTTACGCAGCAGCCCGATCTTCCGGTCCTTGAGTTTAGCGACTATTTGGCCGACTCTCCCCGCCTCGAGGCGGCTAGAGCGGCTGGTTGCGAGGGCCGGGTGACGGAGCAGGAGGTCTTTACTGCGCTGAAGCAGGTCAGCTGTGACAGATCGCCAGGACTTGATGGTCTGCCATACGAACTGTACTTGAGGCTGTCGCCCATGTTTCTGCCTCTTCTGACGGATATGTTCAACCATTGGTTTGCTCAGGGATCCATCCCAGGGCAGGTGACCAAGGGAGTGATCACATTGCTGAAGAAAGGTGACGGGCATGGAGGGGAAGAGTTAGATGACTACAGGCCCATAACTCTGCTAAACACAGAGTTGAAGATTTTGGCCAAGGTCCTGTCGAATCGGCTGCAGGTTGTTATCGACGAGTTGGTTGAACCAGAACAGAACTACGCTGTGAAGGGGAGATCGATTCAGAACAACTTGCACCTGATCCGCATGATCCTAGAGGGGGGAATAGATGACGACACAGAAGCCGCGCTGATAAACTTAGATCAGTCCAAAGCTTTCGATAGGGTCGACCATCGTTTCCTGGCATCTGTCTTAGAGGCCGCCGGTTTTAAACCGGACTTTTGCAAGTGGATCTCCATAATGTATCGGCAGCCCATGGCTGTCGTGCAAGTGAACGGAAAGCGCTCGAAACCCTTTGTTATCTCTCGGTCGGTTCGTCAGGGTTGTCCGCTGTCGCCCCTGCTTTATGTCCTGGCTTTGGAGCCTCTTCTCCGCAAGCTGAGACATGGGGAGGCAAATTCGGCCCTGCGCGGAATGGCTCTGCCTGGCGGCTCAGCTGCCAAGGTATCCGCGTTCGCCGATGATGTCACGATCTTCGTGTCGGGCTCCAGAGACATTGAGGTCGTGTCGGAGGCACTCACACAGTACGAAAGAATTACAGGGGCCAAGATAAACCGCAACAAGTCGGTAGGACTGCGGTTGGGCGCATGGAGTGGCAACGCAAACCTCCCTGCGCCCTTCAGCTGGACAGATGGCCCGGTCCGGATCCTCGGCGTGTGGTTCGGACCGGGTCTCCAGCTTGACAAGAATTGGTTGGAGGTACGGTCAAAGGTGGAGGCTGCAGTCAGTTCGTGGCTTCCTAGGAAACTTTCCTTAAAGGGTAGAGCTGAGGCGTGCGCCACTTACGTCTTTCCTCTCATCCTTTACCGACTGGCCGTACTTCCCCTGCCTGCACAACACCTAAAAGCTCTCGTCGAACTCTTGTCCTCGCTCCTTTGGGACAGAGGAAGACACTGGGTGAGCAGACAGGTCTGTATTCAACGTCCGTGTGAGGGAGGCTTGGGAATGCCGGACTTGAAGTGTCATCGAGATGCTGAGAGACTGGCCTTCCTGAGCAACTATATGCAGGAGGACCAACCGTGGCACCCCGTGGTTACTGCCGCCTTCCCCGACCTCGTTCTCGACCCTTCCATCGAGAGCCGTCGCAGGCCGCGGGGAGAATCTGCCTACATGAAAGAGTGCCGAGCCGCGCTAAAACGACTACCAAGGTCCAGTGACCTTGTGACTGCTACCCGTAGGGAACTCCACAGGGATCTAGTGAGGGAGGCCGCTGACGACCCGCTATGCGCGCGTTTGGGGTGGCAGCAGAGTGAGATCCGCTCCGCGTGGAGCTGGGCGCCAGGTTCGAGTCATCTGAACAATTCGGAGTTCTCTCTGACCTGGCGATTGGCCCGAAATGCACTTCCACTCAACAACATACAATGCAGTTCTGGGTTTCTGGAGTCGCCCGATTGTCCCCGTTGTGGGACAACGGCTGTGGAAACTACGGATCACGCTTTCTTTGATTGCCGCGAACTCCGCCAGTACTGGTCGTATGTCAGTGGGGTGACGGCTCGCATCGATCCTGAGCATCCTCGCCCAATTACTGTATCCAATGTTGTGGACAACGTGAGGCCGCCGTGGGACCGGGAAAGACAAATGGTCTACGTTACGATTCTGGCCGTGGCGAGAATGGTGATTTGGACGTCGCGTCTGCAAGGTTGCCGGGGGGTGTTGTCTTTTTCTGATCAAGATCTGATCGCGTTCTTTAAACACCAACTACGGGTGAAGATCAGATGTGATAGAAGAAGGCTGCATCGCGCGGCATTTGACAGAAGATGGATACATGTGGCAAGTCTGTGTGTACGAAGAGGAGCCAAATTCGAATACGTGTTCCCCGCCTAGGTGTGGAACGCGCAGTTCTGTAAAGTTAAATTAAACAAGTAGTCTCTCAGCTAGCTGAGTGTGTGTTCCATCCCTCCCCGATTAGGAAGCCTCCAAGATCCCCATCCCCTCTTACCTGCAATTTTTGTTTTTCACCCCTTCCTCTAAATTTTACCCATCTTGGAGAAAAAGAAATACAAACTAACCTCCATCCCTTACCCACAAAATTTTCTTTTCTCCATTCACCCCCATCTAGAGGGCATCCCCACCTAGAGACTGACCCGCAGAAGCGAGGTTCCTTTTACAAACCTAGTGGAACGGGCAGTCTATCAACTAGACGGGGTTGGGAGGGTCCTACTAATCACCTTTTGTTTTTTCTTCCCCCTCCCTCGACACAAATGAATTATTGTTACCATTTTATTGTTATCTTTTTTGTTTTTACACGTCAATAAAAAATGTTTTAAAAATTGGGAGTTACTAGGACGTCCCCCAAGATGAAAGGGTGAATGCGGTATTATGGTGAAAGAAGATACTAGCTGGGAGAAACTTTTGACTTTGTTTAGTTCTGGAGCGACAAGGATGACCAACGACCCCCAAAATCCCCCCTTTTGAGTTGGCCATGTGCCTAAGTTTTTTGTTCACCGTTAATTTTACTGTATTTTTTTAACATGAATAAAAGATTTAATATCTCAAAGTGTAGTATCTGTTCCGACAGATGCTGCACTTAAGATGGTTTGTACCAGTCAATGGAGGGGAGACCCTCTATACTGGGACAATTATTATTTTTGGTAACAAGAGTGCCCCCTTTTTGCCTACTTTTAGGGGAGCTGGTTTTTGCCTCACATTAAAAACGGCCTTGTGCCTAATTTGCTCAGTGGGGGAGCAAATAAACACCATCTGTTCTTACTACATGCTGTACTTATGTTTGTAACTTTTTGATATAAAGTGGGGGATTACTTTTCTGTATTAATTTAATGTAAAATGATCACCCACTTTACAAAGTCAGTCTCAAAGCCATTCAAATCATTCTCCAGATCATTCAAGTTGTTTTTGAAGGATTCCAGTTATTTTTTAAGCATTCAAGTCATTCTTAAGGTCATTCTATTCATCCTTAAGTTCATTAAAGTCATTCTAAGTTATTTAAGTTTTATTTATTTAAGTCATTTCAGCCCATTTTTCGGTCATTTTAGTTTATCTTTAAGAATTTCATGTCAATCCTAAATTCACGCATTCATTCATTACACGAGAGCACGCGACTAATGGCTATCGGCCTAGTTCTTGTATATATTTAAATCAGTGACAATTTTCTTTTCATTTAATTTTAACAACGTTTGTGTTTTATGTGTTTATTTGTTCGGCAAAAATTAGTATCTTCTTTTCGCATTCGATCGCTTTCAAATAAAAAAAAAAATACAATAATACTTTGAAAAGCAAATAGCAAGTTTTGTATCCCCATCATTCTAAAATAAATTCCGAAAGAAACATTCTAACTAAAACAAGATTAACATGCGGGGTTCCCATCCATGAGTGAAAAAATGACTTTCACTCTGACTAATTTTTCTGCAACATTTAAAAAAAAAAAAAATCCAAGGCGTGGTTATTGAGAAATGTGAGAACAAATGAATGGATGAATGATTTGGGGGGGGGAGGACGGCATTTTTACCCCATAATTACCCTTGGGACAGCAACCAGAGTGATCGCGGAAAATCCGTTTCATGTATGTTGGTTTTCATGCATACAAAGTAACTGTAAAAGTATTTATCTAACTAATCTTTTTCTTAAACTTTAAAAGTATTTATCTAACTAATCTGGTTGCTGTAGTGTCAGAATATATCTGGTTATCACGGTTTATCTCCAATATCCTTATAGGAGTCTGAGACATATTTCTATCTTTTTTTTTTTCATTTTTCTTAAACTTTTTCTTCTAGGGGATGGGACATCCAACCAGATGTCTGACATTTACCCCAATTTTAGTGAGTCCAACCAAGAGATCTTTTCAGGATTCTAGCCGTCCCTTTCAGTGCAATCGTTTGTATTTCACTTGCACTTGTTCACCGGGTATGCTTGCTATGTACTTTTTAAAGTTCTTTTTGATAAGCCCAGTTGCTCCTATGATGACTGGTATAATTGAAACGTCTTTTAATTTCCAATTTCGTTTCATATCATACATAAGTCCTTGATACTTTGTTATCTTTTCCCTCTCAACTCTGTTAAGCCCTGTATCATTGCGTACACTGACCTCTATTACGGTCGCTTTTTTGTTCGCTCTGTCCCAAATCACTATATCTGGTTTAACAGCTGCATTTTCAAGATATGTAGCAGTAGGGATTATGTAGTCATAGTAAATAGTGTAGTTGTCATTCCCAACTGTTATGGAACCCGGTGTGAATGGAAAAACCAAGATATCATTATGACATATTTAGACTAAACAGATACTATCCTTTGATCCCATTCAGAAGATAAAAAAGGTATATTTTACTTTCACGCACAGCCCAAAAGCGACATCATTATTTTATTATGAGATTTTTTTTTTTTATATTGCCTCTTCGGTGATCGGGAGATCCTATTTATTTAAAAGGAGGATAGAAAGTGATACCGTACTACGAGCATTAAATTAGTGTATCTATATTCTAATTTAATATCCGTAGTAGGTCACCACCTTCTAAAATAGGATCTTCTTACTGGATAATTCTAATCTGGTAACCGTGACATAGGTACGTACGTACGTACGTAAAATGTACTACGGTATTAATATATAATGAATTCGGACGAGGCTGATGCTACACAAAATAATTATGAAGGATCAAGCAGGTTAGAAAGACCACGAAAGACCATACCTCCATTGAAAGAGTACAGACTGTAACCGGGTGTGTAATAGGCTTATTGCCATCCATATCACAGATATGATAAATAATATTTTTTAGTGAAAAATCAATGGTAATCGGCTGTTGAGATAACGAATTATCATGATGTTAAAAAATGACGGAGATTACTGTAAATTTGCGGAGATTCGAACTCCTTAGAATGCCACTGATAATTTTCACTGATGATGAGCTGTGTGATAACTAGGACTAGGACAACAGCACATTTTTTTCGTTGTTTTGACGCTCCAGTGTGTATCTGTTGATATCTTATATGCTTTTATATAGAGTGATGTGGTTCTCGATTGATTAACTGTGTCCTACTGTATCGGATATATACTCGAGAGTCAAAACAATGAAAAAATATGCTGTTGTCATAGTCCTAGTGATAAGTCTTAGTGACTTAATAATAATCATTTTTAATATGCAATATGAACTAGGTGACATATTTCTTTTATTTCATACAATTAGTGCGAACATTCGAAAAACATTGTTTGCCCTTACCTTTGTGAGAATAAAACAAAGAGAAACGAAACGTTTATTACAAAAAATCAACAGCAAAAAAATCCAACAGTAATGCTTTATAGATAAGATAGAATAATAGAACAGAGAAACGCGGTTACAAGTCAAGGATTTCAAGATGGCCGCCTGAGCAGTCCAGAAATAGAAGGGTGAAAACGAGGCTGTTTCTTAACAGAGCAGAAGCTGTCTAAATCAAATCGGATCGGACAGGGTTTCTACCACATCCAATTACGTTACATTAATTAGATTATGCTAATCTTCTCATCAAGGCTATTTTTCAACCGACAGCCAATCTATCGACAGATGTGAAACTGGACAAATGGCGGCCCAAGAAAACCTTTTTATTTTTAGCTGGGTTTAATGATCAAAAATCGAATGACAGCTGGAGTTTTTTTTTTAATTATTTATTTATTTATTTATTTGTTTGTTTTGAACATTTGCAATTGTCTTCGCTTAAGTAGCTTTCAAGCCGCGCAATCAGTAAAATTTATTGAGTCATTCGGACATGGCCAGGCGCATTCAATAACCCAATTTTGTTCGACATCATTTTTCGGGCAGTTAACATGGAGGGTCGACATGTTGGATGATTGGAAGATACTCGCTGTGTTTTTTTTTTTTTTTTAATAAATTTCAATTTATATAATCAGTACAGATCGTTGTTGAACCCTGCGATGGAATTAAAGGACTGTAATTCATGTTTTATCGTCATAGATCTTGGATGTTTTTATTCTTGGACGTCTTTGTCATCATCATCATCATCATCATGATCATCATGAACATCATGATCATCATCATCCTCATCATCATCATGACCATGATCATCATCATCAGCAGCAGCAGCCACAACTTCATCGCCATAGGTTTAACGTCTATCTTACATCGTTGCGTGCGTTAAACGGCTTTGCTAAATTCCAAAGTCATCTGTCTATGGACATGCCTTTGTTCATTTTTACCTCAAGCCTATGTATAACTTTTCTTAGTTTTCTGCTCTGTACTGTACTTAATATCTCCAGTTTTACATCTACTAACCTGGTAACTCTCATCTATTCTTTTAGCGTGGCCATACGATTGGACTTTTTTTTATATTGTCCAGAAATAAGCTTGTATTATTATTATTATTATTATTATTATTATTATTATTATTATTATTATTAATAATAATAATAATAATAATAATAACAATAATAATAATAATAATAATAATAATAATAATAATAATAATAATAATAATAATAATAATAATGTCACTCAGCTTCCAGAGAATACCACAGGCCTCCAAACCGATCATTTGCTGACTTGTGTGAAAGCTCCATGTCACCTAATAATAATAATAATAATAATAATAATAATAATATGCATTCACTAGGATTACTCACGCTAACTATTATCAGTGATTAATCAGTGACAGCAACCTATGGTGTCCCTGGTGTCCGGGTGACAAGTCTCTTCAAATTCTCCACCCTTTTTCGATAATCTTTTGTAAACGGCGTTGGATCCTTTTACATCCAACTGGCAACGACCATTAGTATACACTGGAAGTTTGGTGGCCATAAGTCTTCAGAAAATCCCAGTTGTTTGCGCACTCGTCAAATGGAGACCTTATTCGTGATTTCTCTTCTTGGTATTTCTTTCCCCTTAACCCTCTACGACTATTTAGTGTGGCGCCAGTTGCTTCCAACGCTATCATTTTCTTGAGCGGGGTGCAGATAACTTACAACATTGCGGTTTCAGTTTTCTTAGTTTCATGTGATCTTACTTTCTATCTTGTTGTTTTATTTCTGTTGCAATTTCCATGAGACCGGTTAGAATTAGGAGCCATTGCGGATGACTTATTGAATTCAAAGGTTATTCTTATAATTTGAACTGTTTTGAGCATTACTGCCTCCTGTATAGTCTCAGACTTCCCATTGATTCCAATTTCTCCTATTCTTTAATTCGGGACTGTTTCTAATGTCCCTATAATAATTGATGTTATATCGATGTCCTTAATATTCCATGTTCCTCTCAGTTCTCTGGTAATGTCTACGTATCTTTCTTCCGTTGCTTTGATCTTCACTCGGTGGTCTGCAGGGACGGCAAAAATGTAAATTTGGGGATTTCTTTCTCTCTCATTAAATATGACGTGCGGGTTCCTTGCTTGAAGGAGTTCATCTGCTTGTACCTTTATACCACAGTCAATTTTGTTGTTTTCGGTTTCATTATTATTATTATTATTATTATTATTATTATTATTTACTCGCTAATTTTTACACCGGCTATCATCAAATAATCCTTTTTGAGAACAACTTGTGGTGTTCTCTGGAGTTAAAGTGACAACAAGTCTCCTAAAATTCCCAGTACTTTCCCCCTTGTTCGATACTATTTGCGAATTAACTCGCGTTATCGCAACAACCGTTTATCACTGATTTATCCTTGGTAGCGGTTTAAAAGATTACCGTTTGTTTCATATATGTAAGTTTTCCCGTCGCTTTCAATTTTTCTTTGTCTTTTTTCCAAGTTAACTCGGATTATTCCTAGTACTCCTACAATTATTTGTATTATATTGGTTTTCCGCATATTCTCTATTTCGTTAATTCTTACGCAAATATAAAGAGAAATTTAATGCTGGTCGGAAGATTCGAAGCCAGTTAATAAATCGCCTTTTATTTTATAGATAACCATTCTACCAAAAGACCACCGGCAATTAACACAATTAGTGGAGAAAATTAAGTGCTAACTAATGAGAAGTAATCAAGTATACATGGTAAACATTCACTGAGTATTCAACGACCGGAGATTTACTGATCAATTTGAAACAAGGGAATACAATATAGTGTATAGGGAATATGAAAGCTCTTTATGCAAGGCATTTCGAAGGCCTAGCATAAAGGGATGTAATGCCCCTAGACACTGTATTGTATTTCCTTGTTTCAAATTGATCAATAAATCTATATGTATCAGTATATATTTCTCTATTATCAATTTATTTTACTTTGTTGCTAAGTTCTACCTGCATGTCAAGCCTTTTATTCTATCAAAAAGTCTTTATTTAAGGAATCATGATATATATTTTTGATTCTCTTTATAAACACACATATACAGACACATACATATGTGCGTATACGTAGATATACATGCATATATATATATATATATATATATATATATATATATACTAGCCTGGGTACACAGCGTTGCCCGGGTGTTTGGATGTGTGTGTTGAGGAAAAAATAAGTGGTTGTATGCAAGCAGGCTCGAACCCGTAACGCGAAGGAGGAAAAGAACATGAAAAAAAACGTGACGTCTTTGCTGTTTCGCCCATCACCAACCCGGAGGTTATGTAGGTTTAAAAAAAGGCTATTCAATCCAAAAGAAAGGATGGCTTTCGAAAACATCGGCGAAACAGCGTCCAGTTGAGGGTGAAGTGATTAATGTTTTTAGCCAATTTTTCCGTATTTGTCGTCCGAAGGGTTGGCTTCACAACGATACCGATCTCGTGAAAATCCGTCGCCTGTCGAAAGTTTAGGCAGACAAACATACACACACACACACACACACACACACATATATATATATATATATATATATATATATATATATATATATATATATATATATATATATATATACTTTTAAACAAACAGGTGAGATTTATATTATAGATTATATCGGACGCGATATATAGTAATGATGTAAAAAGTTTTTACGAAATGAAGACCCGTGCGCCACCACCGAGAATCGAAACCAAACACTTCAGCTTACGACTTATTTTTCCTCTGCCCCCAATGACTGAGCCATTTTCATACTTTTGCACAGATTTTTCCGGGTTAAAACCCAAATATAAAGTTTTGCACGGATTCAAATACCTTATATATGAAGTTTCATGTCTGTAGACTAAAAATTGACAGAGTTATTGCGTAGGGAAATGTACACAGACACACACAGATACGTTCACTTTTATATATATATATGGATACTAGTATGGGTGCCCGGCGTTGGCCGAGTGTTTGGGGGTGTATGCTGAGCAAAAAAAAAACAAAACAAACAAACAAAAACGGTCAATTTTTTTTTTATTTGACCCCTATTTTGACCACTTAACATTTATTGTTTTGGGCCCAAATAAACTTATTAAGTTATATCCATGTCCAAGAAATCTATATCTAAAATTTCAAGTGTTTTGACCAAAAATTGCCGGACGAATTGGTAGAGTTCTCAAAAGTCAAATCGTTAAAATTTGACCCCTTACTCGCTAAATTTCTGGCCGAAATCCTGTCACATCGATTTTTCCAAATCTCAGTACCCTGTATATCTAATTTCGAGTCTGTAGACTTACAATTGAGTTATTGCGTATGGAAATGTACACAGACACACACACACAGACACTTTCACTTTTATAGACATAAAAATGATAGATAGATAGATATATTTGTTTAAGAAAATATATACGCATACATAAATATATATGGAAACACTTTTGTGTTTAATATAAACTTTTTTCGCAAATATTATGCAAGTATAAATCATGTAGAATATCTGCATGAATATAATTACACGTAATAGTTAACTAAAGATGATTATCCCATTAAAACACCGAGGCAACTAATAGGGAATTAATTAAAATGGATGTTTTAAAGAATACGCAAATTAGCTAGATCGTTTGCTAGTGAATGCAATTCCACAACCAAGATATAAGAAAATTGTCTGTTCTTTTTAGATAAATAGAAAAGAGGGGTTTTAATATGAATAGCGATGCACACATAAGAAAACCAGATAGGTAAGAGATAGATAAATAGTCTGAAAAAACGTCCAGTAAAAAAATGTAAAGGAAAAAGAAAGAATGCGGTTTTAATTTCCAAAACTAAATTTAATTAATCGCACCTACATAATCCAACTTCTAAAAAGTTTATAATTACAATAGAGAATTCAATTATAGAAATAGACTTAGTACTTACATCAGTCGATTTCTCAAACGTTTTCCATTATTAAAGAGTATTTTACTATATAAGAATGAAAAAAGAACCCATAACTAAAAATTTTAAATAGAAAACGGGTATCATCAGCTGTTTACCATGTAGCTGTTTCGGAGATTTAAAAACAGGACAGCTGTTAAATACATGGCTCTCCAGTGAATAATATCACTTCCCCAATAAAAAAAATGTAGAATAATACGCTTACTATTTATACTAATATATGAAAATTAAAAAAAAACTATTAATAATATATGTAAGTAATTTAATAATATTACAAAATTTATTCCGCGACATGTTAACTAGCATATAAATGCTATGAAAATAAAAATGCATAAAAGCTTAAGTACCAGAAAGGCAAATATATAAGAGGAAGCAAACCTAGTAATTTTCCGAATTTATGTAAAAAATTAAATTCAAATACATGCCTCTGAGCAATTTAAAACATGCATTGCTTTCTCTGCAAAAAATCATATGGCGCAAATTCCATGAACAAAGTATCTTTCCTAGATGGTTACCATGTGGAACAAAACATATCACAAATCAATTTTCTAGTCGACTTAAACCTAATAGTCTACAAGTTGAATGTAAACAAATGCTTGTTAAGCCGTCCTCTTGGATAATCGATTCGTCTTCAGAAATCTTCTGCCTATCGATGGCTGTACTCAATCCTTGCGTTGTGTTACACTACAGACAAGCAACTTTTATTTTAGAGTGCTTCATTGGTCATGAAAAAAGATGATTTACTAGTAAAAACTAAAATGAATTACAAAATCCAATATGTTTGAAAAGGCTTCGTATAGTAAACGTATAATATTTCAATAAAATGACCACCAAGACGATAAACTTTCGCAATAGTTCTGACTATTTAACTTGTGTGTCACTACTTTTCAAACCAAGGCAAATTCGTTTATGGTATATACATCCTTAGCTACACGTCCGAACTAGAGTTCGAACACACTAACAAAACAACTCATTTTGTCTTGATATTCAGTTATGATGGAGTACAGCGAACTAATAATTATGATATCCGTTCAACGCATGCCTGGGGACTAATAGGGATGTGTATTTAATGCCAAAATAAGTCTAAATTTAACCATCGTCAGCTATCAATTTTGTATCAACCACAAATTCTAAGTGTGTGAAAACCTGGCAAACAGACTTGTATATATATATATATATATATATATATATATATATATATATATATATATATATATATATATATATATATAAAGAGAGAGATTGAGAGGGAGCGAGAGAGAAAAATAGAAAGAGCGAGAGCAAGAGAGAACGAGAGAGAGAAAAAGAGAGATATATAGATATGTGATTCTATCTACTATTAAATAAACGTCACTTTGTATGTGTGAGTTCCGTCCTCATTTCTTGCAAAACGGCTGAGGATATCTTTTGCAAATCTCACACAAAGCTAATTTATATGTCTGGTAGTGATCTTAGATAACGTTTGTCCAGAAATTCATCTGATAAGTATCAAAAATCGAAAAAATCCGATTTTACAAATAGCTTTTCTCTCATCAAAAATAAAAAAAAATTACAGGGGAATATTTAACGTTATACCGCACAAGTGAGATAATACGATCTTAGCATATCATTTCTTCTTTTAAAATAAATGCAGATTTATGATAATCTAGAAATAAAACTTAATGGTAGAGAATTCGACTACTGATAGAATGATCAGTTGTTAAAGCCAGGTTGTACATAACCATTCTATTTATAATTTTTTTATTGATGAGTTCAATTTACGATAAAAGTATACATACCATTTAAAATCACCGCAAATCATTTCTTCCTTTGCATATTATAAAACTCATCATGTACCAGAATTGAGTTTTCAGGGCATTCATCGTCAAGCCCAAATATCAGCTGACATAATATTGTAAATAAACACAGACAGCATTTGATGAACGACATTATCATTATTATTTTTATATATTTTTGTAAATTTAATTTTTGCTAATAAATCTAGCGGGCAAATTATTCCTCGTAATGTAAATAATCAATAGATGATCGACTCTATAATCATTTATGCGCAATCTGCATGAATTAAAGTATCATGTTTTTTTTTCGTATTGTACTACCAGGCAACGCCGGGCTGTCATCTTTCTCTCTCTCTCTGTCTTTCTCTCTCTTTCTCTTCCTTATATATATATATATATATATATATATATATATATATATATATATATATATATATATGTGTGTGTTTGTGTGTGTGTGTGTACTCCTATATTCTCTTTTTGTGTATCGATCTTCATATTAAAACCTTCTTTTCTATCTATTTTAAAAGAAAATACAACCTTGTTATATGTGGGTCGTGGAACTGCATTCACTAGCAAAAGATCTAGCTCATTTTGATATTCTTTTAAACATTCATTTAAATTAATTCCATGTTAGTTTTTTCGGTTTCCTCATGGGATGATCATCTTTAGTTAATTATTACGTGTAATTATATTCATGCAGATATTCTATATCATTTATACTTGTGTAATATTTACGTAAAAAGGTTATAGTTAACACAACCCCTTTTCTATATGCATTTTATTTATGTGTATATATTTGTTTAAAATATGTTGCCTACCAAACCCCTCTGTCAGTTTTTAGTCTACAGACATGAAACTTCATATATAGGATATTTAAATCCATGCGAAACTTTATATGTGTGTTTTAGCCGGCTAAAATCGTTACAAATGCGTGAAAATTTTAAAAAATGGAATTTGCCAGATGAAGGTCGAACGACGCCATTACGAATATGCATGCGCAATGTAATAGTTATTGGTTCACGTTTCAATGTTTAGCATTATAGCAAACATATCTTCATAGCCCAGGCTTTAACGGCAGAGGAATAAATAAATCGTAAGCTAAACGTTTTGGTTTCTATTCTCAGTGAAGACGTACGAGTATTTTTTTGAAGTTCTTTACTCCTTACTATACATTGGGTCCAATAAAATATAATAAAAATAAGAAATCTGCATTAATCCAAATATCATATTATATACTTAGTCAACTGGGTGCATAGGGTAGGATGTGTGTGTGTGCGTGTGTGTGTGCGGGTGGGTGTGTGAGTGTGTGTGTGTTTTCTTTTATTCGTTTGAAGAATATATGTTCTGTTTTATAGTATCATAAAGTTCTTTGCTTCCCTAGGAACGTAACTGTGATCCAAGGTCTTTACTAATGTGTGTTGTAGGAGGGGGCAGCTCCTCTGAAATGAGTAGGGGTGTTTTCATTCAATTTTGATATTTATTATTTGGATTCTTAGATTTTACACATGTTTCCACCTCTCGGAAACATTTCAAATGAACCACGAAAATGTTCTTTTACATTTTTAACACATCTTGAATACATTCTAAACATTTTGAATACTTTCTGAAGAGGACGCTTTACAGAACGTCTGAAACGCGTTAAAAACGATTTCAATGATTTAAAAAACATTATTACAATGATTTAAACATACTTTTCAATGAAAAACCAAAACATGGAATAATAAAATAATGTTAAAAAAATACACATTGTTGGTGACCACCTCCTTATTTAAATATACGTCTTTCTCTCGTTGGAATATCTTAACCCATTATATATATATATATATATATATATATATATATATATATATATATATATATATATATATATATATAATGAGCTTAAAATCTATCAATCCCAATTGTTTTTAACCTGGGCTGACAATTAAAACACTTTGAAAATAATAGCTATCCAGGTGTGCCAATTTGACACTTTAAAAATATAAAAGAAAAGAAAATAAGCTGGTTCAGTCACGTCTTACATTTTTTTTTTTTTTTACATAGTACGTTCTCTCTCTTTCTCACACTCTCTCTTTCGCTCTTTCTCCCTCTTTATCAATCTTCATCTCTTTCTCTACATATATATATATATATATATATATATATATATATATATATATTTCTTAACCTTGCCACAGCGTCGCCTTCCCACCCGATTATTGACGTCAGCGCTCAATCACAGCAATAGATCCCCCCCTTCACACCTACTCCTCAGTCGCCTACCCAACCCGTAAACTCAACCCGCAAAAACTCAAGTACCAACAGGTAAGTCACTTCTCGTAATGGCGTTGATATTAACTTCAGTCAGTGCGGTGATTTATGACCTTCTTAGTGTATTAATATCCACAGCTATTGCCAAAGTCGTGACAATTACGCCAGTACAAATCAAACGCTTACTACTTGTGTTAGTAGTAGTATTTACCAGTGCATTATTATTAAAAGTTGGTTGAGGAAGAGACAACAATGTATTGCGTGCCTGCGTCTTTTTTTATTTTTATTTTTTTTTTTATTTTATTACCATTGTCTAAGTCGTTGCTGAATTAGGCGTGTAGTTGTTAGGAGTATTAAATACAAAATGTCCGCCTTGAAAACACCGGAGGGTCTATAATAGCTAGCAAATCTACCTGGAGTTTCTCAGGCGCTAATTTATAAAAAAAAATAGGGCTTAATAATTCCTATTCCTGTAGTTAGGTTCATGTGTTTATACATTAACTGATAGATGAGGAATACAAGTTTTATCACCAGAACATTAGGGGGAGGTAATATGGGAAAATTAAGAAAAGTAAAGAAACCTCTTTAAGCCATGGCATTTCGAAGCTAAATGCTTCTCATCAGAAGTAGATAATGGGCATAATTATATAAAATGCTTACGTAGATAAAAACTTGTTTATCAATATTTGGGTATAAAATAAAATTGAGAAATGTTAGAAGTCGTTACAATATATAAGAGTAAATCGAAAGGGTAGTATATAGATGTAGGTAATAGTAAAAAGGAAAATATGGGTCACTATGAAATAATGAGGATCATTAAAGAAAGGCTAAGAAAAAAAAGGAAAAAATAATGAAGATGAGAAAAGAAGGCAAACAGATAGGAAAGGTATATAAGGTATACGGAAACACAGCAAGATCAAAGTAAAGAATAGAGGGTCCGGAAGCTCAAAATGACCGAATTAAACAAAAATTAATGTTAAAAAGAATCTAAAGTATAAAAATTAAAAACTGATTTGTTAACGATATCTTCTTAGCATTACATAGGTATATTTTTGGCGTAACGGTTGGAAGTGTTGACTGTCGCTTAGGTTGTCGGTATTCAATTGCTAATATAACCGCACTGAACAGCTGGAGTAGTGCAAAACAATCTGTCTGTGGATGACTATATATATATATATATATAATGAAATTATAGACATGATGAAATAAATAGGTATATATGAATTTATTTGCCAGTTCATCAAGGAAAAGCATTCATATCGGATTGACAAGATAGTTCTTGCGGTTTTTAACTTTTAAATTCAGATGGATAAAGTTATTGATTAGATTATTGATTAGACTAATCAAAAGATACGACGCCATAAATTTTAATCCTCCCTTTTTTTACGCAACAAGAACGACACGTTTCTCGACCGGCTTGTGACTTGTGATAACAAAAATAGGTACTTTACGAAAACCAGTTACGTTCAGCTCAGTGGTTAGACGCCGACAAAATTCCTCGACATTTTTTCGAAGTCAGAGTAGTACCAAAAGATCATGCGTACTGGTAAGTGGTCTGCGACCAGTCTGACTTATTACAGTTTTGTGAAAGAAGGCAAAACAATTACGGCGGAGAAGTCCTGTCAATAAATGGATGAACTGCATCAGAAATTTCGGCAACAACACCCAAAATAAATCAACAGAAAAGGCCAAATTCTCCTCCACGACAACGCCCGACCGCACGTTGCTAAATCGGCCCTGCAGAAGTTTAAGGAATTAGGCTACAAACCTCTGCCTCATCCGCCATACTCTCCAGATTTCTCACCTACCGACTATGTTTTCCAAGTTTCTCGTCAACTTTATGTGTGAGAAATGCTTAAAAAAATCTAAACAATATCACAAACACTTTCAGCGACTTTATCACCACCAGAACGCAAGATTTTTACATTACTAGTATAAATACGTTTGTTTTGCATTGGCAAAGGTGTGTTGCTTCAGGCGGTGCTTATCTTGATCAATAAATATTTTACTTCAGTAAGTTTTAAGAGATCAAGGGGCTCCCTCCTGGAGCTAACACTTGATTCTGTTATGATTTAAATTTATACCCGAGGGCTCTTTTAAGAATAGATACTGTTCCCTTTATGGCTGCTATTTTTATTTTGTTACAGCTTGGTCTTCCAGTGATGGCTTCTAAGTATTTCTGAAGATATGATATTTGTGTAAGACGAGATATGTTCATCTAAATTTAAAAGTTCAAAACCTGAATTTCTTTTCAACTTGATAGATAGATAGAGAGAGAGAGAGCGAGAGAGAGAGAGAAAGAGAGAAAGAGAGAGGGGGAAGGGGTGTTTATGAAGGCGCCAGATTTTAAAGTGACATCTTCATTTACTTGAATTGCAGATTTTGCAACTATCGTTTATTTTGATTTCCGCTTGGTCTTGAACTTCATCATGAAGAGACTGATGCCCGAACAGCATTTTTGACTTGAGCAGATTTATTTTGAATATAATTTTGACACGTTTGTTGAACAAATAAAAAAACTAAAACTTATCTCGTCAACTGGCCGCCTTGTTCGTTCGATTTAACCTCATCGGATTATTTTCATTGAGGCCATGTATATTCTTATTACCACACTAATCAACCAGACACAAAATTGCGCGTTTTTTCTGAAATACAGCTATGCGTAGTATATCGAAATTCGACCTCTAGATTATATCCAATACGCGGCGCATATCCAAAATTGCATTAAAATTATTAATGTCAAATTAAATATTTGGAATCAACAGTCATTTTATATTGAAAATATTTTTCTGTGATTTATTTTAATTTAAAGGTCGCCGCCCCTAAAAAAAACACCCTTTATATAATAGATTATTTATTCTTAAATAAATTTATCGATCATAATTAATGTTTGAACTGATGGAAATGGACCGTAATGGTGACTATATTTAGTTGCATTTAGTTTTATACATAAGAAGCGTTAGCCCGTGAATAACCAACCAATTCTGAATGTTGTGACATTTTAACAATAGAAAGTAAACATCAATTAATAAATATTCCCGAAATTTCAGTTGTTTGGGAAATTATTTTATAAGATTTTATGGGGCATAATATTATTTTAAAGGATTTTCATAGCGTATAGTATGGGGATAATATGTCGTTTAATTAATCAAACACTTCAGATTTGCATGAAATTTACTCCATAGTCATTGAACGGTAATTATCCAAAATATTCTTGAATTTTTATTTTTTTCTTAAGACCCATTAAGCCTTAAATTTAAACATTTTCTATAATTAAAATGATGTAGTGTTCTGTTTTCAATAAGTATTCTAGATATAAATGCCAAATGCAAAAATGGCGCAAAAATAAAATTAAAATGTAATAATCAGTTTTACGCGACAATTTTCTGTAAGTTGGAGGTTTAATAATTGCGTATTTCCCAAGAAATAAAGTGAAAACAATCTTAATTCTGTAACAAAAGTAGGAATAACTCTTCAAATATAAGAAACTTACGAATAGAATGATATTTGAAAATTAAGTTTTAGAAAATAAAAAGATCTTGGGTGTTGCTTACACAAGACATATCACCGTGTTAGAAGCTGTAACATCAGCTTAAAACAAAATAAAACATTTTTGAAACAAAAATTCTAAAATTGCATGTCTATAAATCCTGTGACCTACATGTATTTTCCTAATATAATTGCCCTTTTATATTTTGCAGCTATAATGTTTTCGCCTACAACTGAAACCTGCCTGGAACTGTGTTGCCAAAATTTATTTATGAATAATCTGTTTTATACAAAATAAATATCGGCTCTCTTTATTCTTGAAGACTTTTATATAAATACAGATTATACCCGGTAAACATAAACTTCGAATCCGTTGGTAGTTAGACCAATCGAATAAATCTATATAAATGAGATTTAATCTGAGCTGCAATAGTCTCCATCTCGCCAAACATTCACGAGAAACACTCGTTTTGCTGAACACACTATCAATAATTTCCCCCACTCTTTATCTGTGCCTAAACCTAAATATAGATTCCATAAACAAAGGCGCCTTCTTAGACCTGAACACCTGTGAAACTCTCTGTCGCTTACCTGTTTTCCAGCTGACTAAAATATGGCCGTCTTCAAGTCCAATGTAAACAAGTTCTTGATGAGCTGTTCCACTTAAATAATCCAATTTTATAAAATTTACACTTCTAACGATTTTTTTCACATAGGCCTCACCACTGATCAAGGCCGAGAGGCCACTCAAGGATAAGGGTTAAAGAGTATACAGTAGTCAGAAGGACAATATAGTAATCGATACTAATGGACGTTCGGTAAATTTGTTAACTTAAGTGTAACGGCTCATCAGAAATGATTACTATGACATTGTCCTTTTGGCCGCTGTACACTCTTTAACCCTTATCCTCGAGTGGCGTCTGCGACTTGCTAAGTGGTAGTTTCCTTGTAAAAAGAAATAACGAAACAAGACAGTCTATAGATTAGTAAAAAAGAAAGACTATATTTATTAAATCATTATTAATATTCCACTTAAAAGGGATTGCAATTAAAATAGGGGCAAAATAACTATATCGTTGCTTCTCCTTATTTGCACACAGTAGATGTAATTACTGGTAGGAAAATTAAAACCGTATTTACACCTATCAATCGCGCAGCTGACCTGATAGATAAATCGTTAATGTCGTTGGGTTATATGAATCTGTGGTGTAAGTTAGTAAATAGGACAATTGTTTAATATTTAATTACATACTCACATGCACGCATATATATATATATATATATATATATATATATATATATACTAGCAAAAGTACCCGTCGTTGAGTGGGTTCAAACACAACCTACAGAAAATGGACTCTGATTTATGAAAGTATGATAGGTTATGAAAAGGAAGGGTTGTGAAGCTTCGAATTTGGGGATATCAAAACGAAAGCAAAATATGATGAAAGTAAAAATAAAGTAGATAACCCCCATGATTTATTATACCACGCCTGTTCACAGGGACACACTTATCACAATATTCTGTGGATCTATACTAAAAAGAACCGTGTTAAACTTTGTGACATATTTCCATTCTATGGAGGCCAGGCGCGAACGCCCACCCCACTATTTTATTATACGAACCATATTTAAGTTAAACCATGCTTATCAAGGTATTTTTATGAACATCTATATCAAAAACACTTGTAAACGTTGTTTTTTTATTTTTAATTTTTTTTATTTCCATACATTGTAGACCAGGTGCGTACGCAGACCCAACAATTTTAATGAATCATTATTATGCCAGATCAAACATACCCATTCTTGTGTCTCGATGCATCTATCATTATATGTGATCAGTTTTCTATAATAGTCAACCATATAGGAGCCTATTCCTGAGCAGACACACACAGACGTAAAGCTTTATATATATATATATATATATATATATATATATATATATATATATATATATATATATATATATATAGGCGGCAACAAGAAAGTCCACACTTGTAATTTTTTTCAAAAACTGCAAATTGGTCCCCCGTTTTATCGGAGAGGGACCTATGTTTTCAGTGGCGTCCGTGCGTCTGTGAGTCCGTACGCCCTTTAGTCCGAACTGTTGACAGATAACCCCATTACCAGCATTAGTTTTTCCTGAAATTATGTCACAAATTGTATTTCATTAAATAGATGTGCACAATTAAAAAAAAAAAATTTTTACAAAAATTTCCATTGCGCCCCCAGGGGCTCAAAAGAGGTCAAAAATGCTCAAAATGGCAAAAAAATGACACATTTTGCCCCATAACTTTTGATCCATCGATTAGATTTTTTTAAAACTTGGTCAAAATGTGGATTCTATTGTTCTTAATATAAATCTATTATGGGTGACCCTGTCACAATTCTGCTTCGCGTCCCCGGGGACTTTCAGTGCTAAGACGCCTCTTTTTGTGGCTCTTTTTCAGATTTCTCAACATAGACTAAATGTTACGTTGTATAACCTGCAACAACAACAACAATTAGATTAGAGATGCGTTGTTGCCTGTTGGTGGATATTTTGAACTGATTATTGGGCGATAATTTATGCTGGTTTTAAGCCAATGATTTCTGTAAAGGACAGAAAGAGCCGTCTGGACTTCGTCAGATACAAATAAGATCATGATTCTTCATATTTCTCAAAAATGCTTTTAGCGACGAAAGACGAAAGCAAGTTCAGTAGGCTAGGCAGTGATGGTAGGCAGTACGTCAGTCGGAGGATGGACGAAGAGTTTAATCCTAGGTGCTCAGTTCCAATGCTGCAAGGTGGTGGAGGTCCAGTTTTGGTTAGGGGCATTATTAGTACCAATAGTCCAGGGCCTATAGTTCGCTTGCAAAGTCGAATTAATTTGACCACGTACATTAGTATGTTGACTGATAATTTTCTACCCTACTTCGGTCGGAATTTGGATAATAATGCCATCTTCATGCATATTAATGTTCCCATTCACACAGCTGGCAATGTCAAGAGGCTCCTGGAAGAGCATGATATTCCGTGTTGGATTTGCCTGCACAATTTCCACAATCCTATCGAAAACGTATGGCATTACATAAAGCAACAGCTACGCAATGAAAAAAATTCAAATTTGGAAGATCTTTGGACAAAAATCAAAGAAAGGTGGGATGCCCATTTTGCTACAGCCTAATTCAAGAAATTCCCCAAAGATTGCAGACTGTTAAATTACTGAAGGGCTATGCTATTTAATAGTTCATTGTGTTCCTGTTGAATTTGTGTTGCATTAATGTCCCTAAGTTACATTTAAGTAACAATTTTCCATTGTGCGGACTATCTTTTTGCCTCCCTATTTTGTTGTTATTTTTTAAATTTACGTGAACACTAGAATATTTCAATAAAAAGTAAAATATGAACAGGTAAAATTATAGAATTAAAATTATAGAAGAATAAAAGGCCAATCATATAGTTTGCATAAACGATTACATTAAATTTAGCTTAAATTTACTGTTTTTGAAAAAGTGCGGACTTTCTTTTTGCTGCTTGTATATATATATATATATATATATATATATATATACTAGCAGGCCACAAGGCGATCCCAGTCGTAAGATACACTGAAATTCATGTAGATTACTGATTAATTATTTTAGATACAATTCTCTATCGATTAGTATATTTAACCTAATATATACTAATGCGATAAAAACTATATATATATATATATATATATATATATATATATATATATACATATATATATGTGTATGTGTGTGTGTGTGTGTGTGTGTATAAACCTTGATATTGAAAATTTATTCAAATTTTAAAAGAAATGTGTAAACCTATAACGACAGTATAAAAAATGTAATTATTTGACAAGGAGTGCAAATAACAGTTTGTTATAATTATAGCATTGAACAGAGTTATGTTGGTAAGACGGTTGGTTATAAGAGCTATTATTTAGCGGAGTAGTTTTCCTTCTGAAATATGATTAATTTCTAGTAATAGAAAGGGTAATATCGGATGTTAGACGGCTGGTAATGGGGTTATTATGGTTATATTGTATTGAAGAAAGTTGCATTGTGGTTGAATGTTTCTTGTTTTTATTTTTGTATGCGGAGAGTGCAGAAATTATTCTACAAACAGAAATTACTATGGATTTTATAATAGAATTAGGGAGATTAGAAAACTTGGGAACATAGAAAAGATTTAGATTGATCTTATGGTAGGGACTGTATGATTCTGTTTAGCCTGACGTAAATCCAATAAACTCGTGTGATTATTAAAGAGTGCTCAATGCAGAATAGTGCAGGTATATAATCTGTTTATTATACAAACATTATTGAAGACCACATTATCAGATCAAAAAGGAGTGCTCAGTCCTTTTTCAAGCCTGATAAGGTGGTCTGCTTGAATCAGAATTCAACTGAAATATATACGCACATATATAACCAATAATGTTTGCATAATTAACATACATATATGTACATAAATATGTGTATGTATATATATTTATGTATATATATATATATATAGTCTGTTATATACACACACATATATATATATATATATATATATATAGAGAGAGAGAGAGAGAGAGAGAGAGAGAGAGAGAGAGATAGACAGATAGAGAGATAGATACATACATACATACATACGTATGTATATACAAATTGGGTGCTATGATTTTGAATAAAAATCGAAATATATAACTCTCCACATATAACATATATACATACACCCACGCACACGCACACGCACACGCACGCTCACACACACACACACACACACACACACACACACACACACACATATATATATATATATATATATATATATATATATATAGTACGTTATAAAATATATATGGCGATTATAATATCACGCGTTTCATCCACTCTAGGACTCTTCAGGCTTATTCGTATAAGCCTGAAGAGTCCTAGAGTGGATGAAACGCGGAATATTCAGTGTAGCTTAATCGCCATATATATTTTATAACTTACTAACAAGCTCTACCTACGTATTGAGAACTTTTGAAGTAAATACTTAAAGTTTACGCATAAATTCATACTTTCGTATATTAATTTTGTGTAAATGAAGTAGTTATATATATATATATATATATATATATATATATATATATATATATATATATATATATATGCCCATCGTTTCCGGCACACAAACATAGATACACAAACACACACAAATACACACGTTTTAACATTTTCAATTTAAATAGAATTACTGGTTCAAATTGTCATTCTAAAAAGTGTCATTTTATTTGAGGATTAACGGAGATTTTAAAACTAAACGTAAGTTTGTTTTTAATTTGATACATTTTTAATTTGCTTATTTCTCCAAGATTTCTATAAACTCGTTTGGGGATTTTGATCTATATTTTTGAACTTGTGCCAAAAGAAAAAAGTTAAATTTTAAAATCTATTAAGGAAATTTATAAAAATATCAATAAAATATAATGAATAAAATAAAGCAAAAAAGTCGAAATTTGGAATCAGATATTAGGCACCAGTTTTTCCCGATTTCACTACCACAAAATAGTCGGATTTTTTTTAGAATTCTGACTCTTATTCCAATCTATCGCCCGTGTATATATATATATAACATACAATGAGATAATTACGAATTGCTAGGACGACGAGAAATCCATATGAATAGAGTGAAAGACTCGTATATTCTAGATAATACATTATAAACTTTAGTAATAGTAATAACATCCTAAAGTGTTTGCGGAGTTTTTACATTTTAATAGCTTTGCAAATATTCAAAGAGGCTATTAATTTTAATCTATGGAATAAAAAAGAATAACATAATTAATCAATGAAGTGAAAAAAATTTTGCTTATTTTCCGATGCCCAAAACTATTCTTTGAATTGTCATTTTATTTGATTTTATTTAAAGGAAAATGGTCCACTGCTGAGAGCAATGGTAAAATAATAAATATTTATTGCTTTGAATAGATATAGTTGACCCCACAAGTGTTTTTTTTACATTTAAGAAAATATCTACTCATTTAATTAGATTTTACGGTAATTGGGGGGGGGGTGGAATAACTCCATAGGAAAATATTTAGAGATCTATGAAGAATCAGAATCGGAATCGGTAATTTTACCAGAATCAGGAATTTAGTCAAATATCGGTAATTGTATCAATCAAGTGGTCATAGGAAGAAACGTATCAAATTTATATGTACGATCGTTTCGGAGTTTTTATTCATTCAATATTTAAAATCAAACCATCGAAACATAAGTAAAATATTTCTGGATATAGTCTCCTCATCAACATAAATGGGGGAAAGGAAGGGGAAGACACCAATTTTTAGCCATCTTATTATTATCTGAGTCCAAATTTCGTTTTTGTTTTTTTGCTTTATAGTCTGTGAACTTAGAATAAACATAGAATTTTAAGTAGAATTTAATTTTACTGGGGCTTTTCTCATTTAGACCCTGTATATTACACTCTCTAATATATATATATATATATATATATATATATATATATATATATATATATATATATATATATATAACGACATGCCCAGGCAACATTCAACCAACATTGGAGTATATGTAATAATTTATTGATTTTCTAGAAGACTCTCCCTATGTATTGTAAAAGAGGCACAGTTTTCCCCCTCTCGACCGAATTACCGTAGGTTTGCAAGAACATATGCCATATACATATTTATTACGTCTATTATCAGCCATCTTATCTAACTTTTTTTCATAGGCACATTTATTCGTTAGATCAAAACCCTATATTGCATCCTGGGATAGGCAGTATGACGACCGCCATTATCTACAAAGGAACTAGTTCTTATTTTTCGCTCTCTTTCTGCAGTACTCTTCCTGCCACCAGTCTACACCCAGAAGATATATAAACCCTCATACTATGTTCTTCAGTCACCCTTCTTAATTGGATTATAAACTCCTATGCTAAAAATTAACTGTTCATTTCCCTTACAAAAAATAATCATTTTTCCCTTACCCATTTCCATTCTTTCTCATTGGTTGCTACCTCTAACCTGCTAATTCGAGAATAGATACCTTATTGAATAAACGAACACATTAGCAATTTAAAAACATCGACGCTAAACAACCGGTTTCTTTTCAGTTACATTTTCCTTTTGCCTATTATATTGACTAAATTCATCTACTGTTTTCACTTAAACTGTCTTATGCAAATCAAAACAAATTCGTAATCACGATATTCTAGGTTTGCTATACCAGTGGGCGAACAATAGATTCTATAAACACATACACACGGACAAATCAAAATACACAAACAGAGTAAGACAGACATATAGAGAGGTAGGCTGAGGGGCAGATAGACTGATAACTAGATAGAGAAAGAGACAGAGAGAGAGAGGGAGAGAGAGCAGGAGATAAACACCTTTGGAAAAAATACACACTTTTATTTGCTTTAAACAAAAGATTTTCTTTGCTTTTAAACAATACGTATAGTTCATACACCTTTCTTTTACTTCAAAACAATACGGACAGTAGTTTGTTTTTATTTTAATACAATACACCGTAATTATACATTCTTATACACCGAACTTCTTATACCTTTATAGGGGAACCAGTATGCTTACAACAAATACCGCATTGCAATGGTCCGCAAATAAGTAGATTTTTTCGATTATTAATCAATATAATTGTTTAGTGAGCATTATTATTATTATGAAAATTGTTACAAACATGGACGCACAAAGCTATTTTATAGAATATACAGTTGCCAAATTATTTTAAAAACATTTGGGTTTACCTACGATAAGCACACATTTAGTTTAATGGGGAAAATGTAGCGAAATTATTTTTAAAAAACTACAAAAAAAAAACATTTCGTTGTACCTACGATATTCGGGACGTATTTGAGTGTTAAGCACGAGAATTTTATAGAAAATACAGTTTTGAAATTAGTAAAATAATAATATCATTTACCTACGTTATTAGTGACCTACTTGCGTTTTAAACAAGAGATCGCATATAGATTGTCCGCAAATAAATAGTTTTCCGATTAAAATAAAACATTATCGTTTACGTAAGGTATGTGTGACCTATTTGCATTTAAATAAAAAATACCGCATTATGATTGTACGCAAATATGTAGTTCTTCAAATATTAAACAATATAACTGTTTTGTAATAGTCACCCTTCTTAATTGGATTATGAACTTTTAAACAAATGTTTGTGTTTAGTTCATTCGAAATCGTGCTTATACACTACAAAACAAAAGTGGTATCTAATCTGTTCAATTTCAACGGCAATATATGGCGATTTTCTTACAATCATGTAGAGATTTTATTACAACTATACGGCGATTTTATTACAACTATGTGCAGCCTCAATAATCGCACAAAAGTCGAAAATTAAACAGAGACACATCTAATAAATATTCTCAATCAGGCGGAAATTTCATTTGAAACCTAACTGTATATAGGAGGGGCGTTCCAAAATTAATAGCTTCTATTTTTATTCTATCCGAATGGGTCAGACAGGATTGCAAATTGTATTGTTACAATAACTTGATTTATGCTCTCATGATCTGAAAGTTCGAAATCTCTGTTGCAGAGATTCCGTGTGAGATTCTAAAAAAACAACCCCTGTCAAAGGCGTACGGCAGAAGCAGAGATGCCTCATTGAAATCCTAGCAAAAGTGCATTGAGGTTTATGATGAGTATGTAGAAAAATAAATTCTGTGGCACAGAAGGTCCCTCGTTTTAATAGTACCACTATCGTCATCGTAGTTCTTCAACTCTTCCAGTATAAAAATAGTAGGCTTTACTCTTTGAACGTTCCTGGTATTATTCCTGTAAAAAACACCGTTGGGTTAAATCAACGTTATTAAGCACACAATTATTTTATAGAAACTACAGTTGCGAAATTATTTTTAAAAATAAATTATTTACCTACGTATTGGTGACCTATTTGCGATATAATGAAGACTAATATTAAACAGAATCTTTCGGGCAATGTAGTTACGGACTTTCTCTTTTCTTTGTTTTTTTAATGTTTTTTTCTGGGCTGACGCAGACCCTATAACTAAAAGGGGATATTAAAGCCCAACACGACTATCACACTTAATGTAAACATAAGTTCTTTTTCTACATTTTCACATAAATATTTTTTCTATGTATACACTCTTATAAAACCTCTCTTCCACAGAAGAGACGTTGCGAGCCTATCCTTGTTTTATCGTTATTTCTATGGCAGGTGCTCGTCTGAACTCCAATTTCTGGTCCCCCCTCGCCAATCTGTCACGAAAAACACCTGACTAGCTGAATCCACTGTGAAAAATTTCCCCCACTCTATATCTGTGCCTAAATCAAAACGCGGATTCCATGAACAAAGCTTCTTTCTTAGAACTGCACGCCTGTGGAACTCTGTTCCGTCTGCCTGCTTCCCTCCGGACTACAACTTGGAGGTCTTCAAGTCCAATGTTAACAAATTCCTAATGAACCGCCCCCTTAATTAAACACTTCATCAAATCTCCACACTAACGTAATGTACTTGCAATAACCTTTATCCCTGAGTGGCTTCCGGGCCTTGATAAGTGGTGATTACTGTGTAAAAAAAAAAGATAAAAAATAAAGGATTCACAAACTTTATACAGGGAAAATTTAATGACGTTATTATTGAACATGTAATTTGTGATTATTAAATTTTACGGTGGAAGCACAGACTACTTGCAAAACACACTCGTCTAGCATGTTCAGAATGACTTAAAAATAATAACATTATTATTTCACCATAGTAACAAAAATACATAAGTACACAACATTCAGATTTTTTTCCGATTGACACTGCACACCCCAAAATTCAAGTTTGGTTCATAGTATTTGCGCTTGGGGATCATGACACTGATTATCAATACTAAATTTGGGGCAAATATTTTGACAACCCGCCACCCACGAAATGGGATGTCTGTTCCGAAACCCATTTTTAACAGGGGTAGCTTGTGGGTGTCAATTCCGAAAGCCATTCTTACCATGAGGATGTTGGGAGTGTATAATACAGCACTGTTCTTAACATGAGGGGGTTGGGGGTTAGGGATTGGGGGTTGGACAGTACCATCAACAGCTGTACTTAAGTTTTTACGAGAGGGGGGGAGCATGCTTTTCCCGGGCAACGCCGAGTAACGGGTCTTGATAGTATAGTAATAATCGCTAGATGAATTGTAATCACTTTTTGAGAGATAAAAATCTAAATGTCATTATAGATTTTTATGTTTTTCTTTCAAAGTTTACTTACTTAGGTCAGAGAAATAGTTATGTGTGTCATGTGTGGTAGGCGGTACGTGTCTTTTAGTAGTCATGACAACTCAAACCTGCCGAAGGTATTATTAAAACTGTCGAGTTTCTCAGTTATCAATTGCCGTTGTCCATAAATCTGTTCTACGCGCATATTCTTTATTGGCCGGCCAGAGTTTACGATTTAATTTTTCTACTAGCAATAAAAAAAATCTTTTATCTATATCATAATACAGGTGTAACTATTTTGTCACGCCTTTGCATGCAGAAGGTGAGGTGATTTGATGGGAATGGGGAAGAGAAAAAACGGTGGGAGATATGGAAGGGGAGGATTTTTTAAAGGTTTGCTGAAATACGTGATCTATCGTATCAGCAATTAAAAAAAATATAGTGGGCATCGTTAACAAGAGTAAACAAAACAAAAAAAAAGCGTTAAGAACAAGTATATAATATATAAATGTTACCAAAGGCAGGATAAGTCATTCGTCATCCTACCTGGTTAAATTTTTGTGTTTAGTTTATTTGAAATCGTGCTTATACACTACGAAACAAAAGTGGCATCTAATCTGTTCAATTTAAACGGCAATATATGACGATTTTCTTACAACCATGTAGAGATTTTATTATAAATATGTGGTGAACTTATTACAACTGTGGAGCCTCAATAATCGCACAAAAGTCGAAAATTAAACAGAGACACATCTAATAAATATTCTCAATCAGGCGGAAATTTCATTTGAAACCTAACTGTATATAGGAGGGGCGTTCCAAAATTAATAGCTTCTATTTTTATTCTGTCCGAATGGATCAAACAGGATTGCAAATTGTATTTTTATAATAACTTGATTTATGCTCTCATGATCTGAAAGTTCGAAATCTCTGTTGCAGATATTCTGTGTGAGATTCTAAAAAAAAAAACAACCCCTGTCAAAGACGTACGGTAGAAGCAGAGATGCCTCATTTAAATCCTAGCAAAAGTGCATTGAGAATTGTGATGAGTATGTAGAAAAATAAATTATGTGGCACAGAAGGTCCCTCGTTTTAATTGTACCACTCTCGTCATCGTAGTTTTTCAACTCTTCCAGTATAAAAATAGTAGGCTTTACTCTTTGAACGTTCCTGGTATTATTATCAATAATTTTGGTTAATTTCCCAGTTTTCAAGAATTATCGAAACTCGCCAGTTGACCGTCTAATGGCAGTAATTATTTTTGTTCTAACGTAACTAACTAATATTTTCAAAATTCTATAACATAAGAAAAAACAATCAATAACGTATTCAGTTACGTCGAACAGTAAGTTTATCTTGCCTTTTATAACATTATTTATTTTATATATGTTGTTTTTTTTTATTTTCTTCGCCGTTTTCTTTTTGCGTTTTGTTGACTTTTGTGTAAAATATCCGAAAAAAAATGTTTCCTTTCGTCGTTAAAAATTACAGCATAATCTCTAAAACATAATTTCAAATACGTTTGTTTAAAATGAATATTGTGGTGTTTTACAGCATAGACAAAAAAAATTTTAAGTAGTAAATCATCAAATATATAGCAAATAACTGTTACCAAAGGCAAGATAAGTTACTTTCCTAACTGAATATGTTATTTTAAAAACTATTTTAACATATTTTAAAACGCTTATTTCATTTAAAAATACAAGTGCTTTTTAGTCTTATAAGAATATATCGCTGAAATAAAGCCGTCATCTTCGAAGTCTCAGTAATATCTCAAAATCGAAAATACAACAACCTATTGTTAGAAATCTCCCCCAAAAAGTCACCATGATATTTTGGATCTCCAATAAAAAATAACTATAAAGTGTTCGTCTAGTTGCAATCAATAGGCAATAGGTTTCTCTTTCACCCACTGAGTATCTAACACATAACGGAGCAAAGTTTTACTGACCAAATATATTGGCTTACCATCCATGTGAAACATTTATTAACTTTTACCCTCGAGTAAACTTTGAAAGCTGTTTAGCAAAAACTGTAGATAAAAATATCGGATTAAGTTGTTATTGGGTTAACTTTGACATTTTTCCTGCCGTGCTAACATACAGAGGGGCAAAGATATTGCAATGTTTTGGCCTTACGACGTGATTTCTCTGAAACAGGAAATTACTGAAACACATATATGTACATATGTGGCCGCTTTTTTTTTGTTGTATAATTGAATTTAATATATATATATATATATATATATGTGTGTGTGTGTCTGTGTGTGTGCGTGTGCACATATATATATATATATATATATATATATATATATGAATGTATGTATGTATATATATATATATATATATATATATATATTAATTAAAGTTTCACCCCAACTAATGTAGGGGCTAATATCAGGGACCTAATTTGCAGGGGTACTTTGTAGGGAACTTAGTCGTAAGATATCTGTTCACATTACACTTAAACTTCTGCATGTCAGTACAATTGGGGAAGCAGGAAACCGGAAGAGAATTCCAAAGTCTAGCAGTTCTTAGGAAGAAGCTATTAGAGTAGAAGGACTTCCCTTATCTAGGTATCTCTACTATATATATATATATATATATATATATATATATATATATATATATATATATATATATATATATATAAAGCAGAAGTATCCGTCCTTGACTTGGTTAAAAAAGACTCTCCAAAAAATAGATTCTGTTTTATGAAAGTATGAAGGATTATGAAAAGGGGGGGGGTTGTAAAGAGATATCTTCCAATCTTTAGGGTATCAAACCCAAAGTAGACCCCCTTAAACGAACATGAGGGGGCATTAGTGTGAATCTTTATTCACACAAATGTATGAACACTAATTAACGTTCTCTATTGTAAGTGACTACATGACCCCCCTCCATTAGTGCGAGTGAGCTATGTAACCCGTAAAACTACCCCCTTCCCACAGTGCGGTTATCATGGGAAGTTCGGCAAATGTGCATCAAACGGTGTGCATAGGTTTCCCATTTATAAGTGACACCATTCGAGCCCGTTGCTTAGGGTGAGCGGTGTAATCCGTCAAAATGTTCACTCACACCAGATTTGGCTACCTTGCCATATTTAGAAACTCTACGTTTGTAAATGAAAAAGTGTGAGCGTATACAGGGTTTTCAGGTATAAGTGACTCTCTGGGGCCCCACGTCCGTTGTGTGCGCTTTTTTCCTGCAAAATTTGGTAACTCTATGTTAATCGGTGTGGTCTGTTTAGTATGTAAACCATGTAAGATCCTACTTTTGTACAGACAGACACTGAGATGTTGAGCTTTATATAAATATATATATATATATATATATATATATATATATATATATAGCTGCACTGATGATATGTGAAACAACGAAACAGTACTGTATGTGGATGACTATAATGCTCCCAATCTTAGGTTGAGCATATTGGGAAATGATATACAAATTACCATTAGCGTATGAAGCGATACTCTTTGTGTGAACGAATTGAGCTTCGGTACTTGAAAAATATCAAAACATTCACTAACAGCAGCCGCGAAATAGTGCAACGGTTAGAAGCTCCGATCCTGGCTTGAGGAAGTTATATGTCAGCCGCATTGATGAGCTTTGAAAGAGCGAAACGGTTTGTAGATGACTATATATATATATATATATATATATATATATAGAGAGAGAGAGAGAGAGAGAGAGAGAGAGAGAGAGAGAGAGAGACATACATAGATGGATTGTGAATATGGCAATATATATATATATATATATATATATATATATATATATATTAATGAAAACAATGGTATGTAGTGTATACCTGATATACGTAGTGGTAAACTTCAAACTAAAATAAATAACAGCATTTATATATAACAAATTTAATCCCAACCGAATTAAAAAGCTCAATACACAATAGAGAGTAGAGCTTATTATAATTCTCTTCTTATATATATATATATATATATATATATATATATATATATATATATATATATATATATATACATATATATATAGTGCAAAGTAAATGCAAAGACTCACGTTTTCTTTTTTATAACCTTCGTTTATTTCCTGGATGTTTCCATTACAGCTGTTTCATTAATGAGTGGTAATTTTACGATTCATGTTTCCGTAAAAATATCCTCTCTCCACCAACTTCTTCGGATTTTTATCGACTAGATTTTTACAACAAATGGTATATTTTTAACATAACAATCTAGATCCGTTAAACGAAAACGGTATACATTGAAAGTAACGACATTTCAAAAACAAACTTTTAAAAAATTATATATATATATATATATATAATGCTTGATTACCATAAACATATTTTTATAACTTATTACGGAGTTCTACACACGTACTGAGCACTGTTAAAGCGGATGCTAAAACATCACTAAATATCTCCTCACCGTTGCATAAAATTTTTATTGCCTTTTATAAAAAAAACTAACGATAAAATAGAAGACAAAAATGTATTTAAATGTTTATATGTTTGAACATGTTTTGGAATTTTAGTGATCTTTATCGTCAAAACAGTGAATATTTAAAAATGAAACATATGAGAAATACAATCCCTCCTCTCTTTCTTACGCTCGTTACATTTCTTCTTTTCTTTCTTTCTTTCTTTTTTCTTTCTTTTTTTCTTTTTACTAAATCTTTCACTTTTTTTATAATTTTTCTATTTCAATCTATTTCTCCATTTCTTTCACTCGCTCCAATTTGTTTTTGTGTGTTCACAATTTGTATTCTCCTTATACGAGGTTTCCATACTTTTTTTATCGTATAAACACTTTTACTGATAGTACGTACATGAAACTCAAGTCCCATTAGCAGTAATCTCCACCGGCTGCAATGCACTTGTTGTATCGTTCCAAGAACTCATGCGAGGCCCTATGGAAACCCCTTTGTATGAACGTGTCAATGACATTATTCACAGCTTCTTCCGTCTCATCAATTGTCTCATACCGATAGCTTTTAGCGTTTTCCAAGAGCTTAGGGAATAACCAAAAATCCCATGAAAGCAAAGTCTACACTATAGGGAAGGTGACGTATTGTCTTGCCGTCAATTTTCGTCAAATAGTCTGATCATTTCTGAGAACCCTGTGAACAAACTTCGCTCAAATCTTCCGCATCTTCAGTTGCCCCTGAATAATTATGTGTGCAGTACCCACACTGATGTCAAACTGCGCACTTCTTGTCTCTATAGACACATGACGGCCATTTTCTATGAAATTCTTTATTTAGCCAATCAACTTTGGCGTTCTGACTTCCTTATTTCTCTCACAGTTCTCATTCCCCACAGACTCCCTGTTTTCTTGTAATCTCTATTGCCACTCAAAAACAGATGTTCACTTCATGCAGGATGGTCCAAAATCGATCTGAAGCATTGTGTACGTTTCTGTGCCATTTTTCATGTTTATAACAGAATTTTATTGCATATAATTTTTCGAAAGTGTCCTCACGTTTAGACTGTATTTTAGAAATTCACCAGCTTTGACAATCAGGCTTTAGATGGTGTATTACAACTCTTGCTGTAGATGTTCATTTAATCCTAAAATCATAAAAATTGGTTAACCATGTTATAAAGTTTATGTCAATAACATACTGGACTTTAAAGCAATTTGAGCAACCCACAATAAACAACGGAAGAAGTAGGGGACAATTTTCCAGCACGTGCGCTGGAACCCATTAAAAATAAATTAATCAGAACTAAACTTTCAATCGACAGAAAAAAAAACAAAACAAATAGTCGCTGTAGATAGGCTTGACCCTGACACGCGAAAGAGGAAATAAAGGGGAAAATTTTACTGGCAAACGCTTTTGACCATCGGATCATGAGTTTTGACATCATAGCCCCGCAAAATAACATTTTTAAACATGCTCTCAGTTGCTGCATGTGCGTGACTTGTGAAAATATCGTGGCGAAAAGTTAACCACTCTTGCAAGAAATGGTCCCATGAATTCATCTTTTTTTTCTAATTTTCCCATATGTATCCGAGGCATCGCTCTTTTAGATGGTACCAGTTTCAACATGGTCCGATGCGGCTGACAAAAGTTTTTAGCGGACATACGAACACATAAACCCACGGACAAACATACAAGCAAACCGACGTTTGGGATTTATATAATAGACTAGCGGGAGTACCCGGCGTTGCCCGGGTGTTTGGAGGTGTGTGTATAGGGGGTAAAGAATTTCTTAAATAATTGGAAAAACCCAAACAAAAAAAAACAGCCAACGAACGTAAAACTTCTTTTAAAAAATCGGAAAAACACACCTCCCCCCGCCAAAAAAAAATAGGATGGCGTTGCCCGGGTGTTTGGAGGTGTGTATGTAGGGGGGGGCAAAGAATAAGCGAATTAATAACCCTGTTTAAACTATTTTTAAAAATCAGAAAACCAAAAAAAAATAAAACAGCGAACGGACATAAAACATCTTTAAAACAATCGGATAAACAAAACCCTAAAAAAGTAGAAAAAAACAAAAACAAAAAAAACACTGCGAAAAGCGAAAAAAATGGTATAAATAATCTCGTTTCAATATTAAATGTTTAAAAATCGAGAAAAAGGTGTATCTGATAACTGGGATTTAATCTTTCACTTAACCCATCACGCTATAGACGAGTTAATGAAAGTAGGCCGATTTTTATAACATTTAAAACGAATTCAATGTACAACGTCTTTTGCGCGTACTGACGCATGCGTAAAGCCATATTGTCATGAAGATACAATTTGTTCACCTCTCCCTGTAAAAAGGAGTCGTTAAGCATGCAGGAATGAATGTTTTTGGCCAATTTTTCGATATTTGTGGACCGGAGGTTCGAGCTTTAGAATGATACCTGGCCTCTGTCGAAAGTTTTTGCGAAAGATACAAACACAGACACACACACACACTCACAGTGTTCCTTATATATATATATATATATATATATATATATATATATATATATATATATATATATATATATGCTAGCGGGGAGTTCTCGGCGTTGCCCGGGTGTTTGGAGGTGTGTGTGTGTTGGGGAGGGGGGAGGTAGATCAAAATAACCCTGTTTAAAAAAAAAGCGTTGGCCGGGTGTTTGGAGGTATAAAAGAAGAAAAAATAGTAGAAAGGTTGGCTTGAACCCCGAACCTTTGACGCGGCGGTGCCAAGGAAATGGAAAAAAACCTGTGACTTAACCATCTCGACCACGGGAATAAATGACTTGATAAGTGGGTTAAGTTGACGTTTATCAAGCGAGATTAACAGGTTCGAGAACGTTAAGTCGCATGATGTTTGACCTAGTTTTGCGCTGGAAGCCAGTTTCTGTTTTCCCCGCTACGCGGCGATCAAAAAGTATCTCGAAAATAGCTTGTTAAAGTCGGGTAACTTAAAGATAGCTGCGGCCAGAGTTCCTTAGTCGTAAATATTATTATTTAGACAGCATATAAAACGTTTTAAGAAGGGGCGAGCCAACCAAGAATCATGGCGAAAAAAGCCTTTTGTAGACATACACAAAAAACGAACACACATACATACATACACACATTTTCGTTTATATATATAGATAGACTAGCTTAGATAACCGGCATTGCCCGGGTCGACATGAAGTCCAGTTTGGACACAGCTGCTATACTAAGGATATTAAGCACTTTCCTCGATACACGACAACAATTTTAAAAATAAATAAATTAAATTGGCTAAAAAATAATAGGTAGATGACAACGTCCTCACCAATATGTTCATAACGGAAGAATGTTTTTAAATAGGAAAAGAATTTCGTGTAGAAATAATTAAGACAGAAATGTGTAAGACGAGAAAATGATTAGGAGGATTAGGACTTGTATGGTTGCTTTTAATAAACAAAGATACGTGACAAAATCCAGGTAAGGATTTTTGATGACGTAGATACACGACGTAACGAGTTTAGAGACACCTAAAAATGTTCATTAATATCGTCTGTGACTGTTGACCAACGGGATGGCAACATTATGCCTTATTTCCAAGTGTTATTTCGTGTTGATCATCTCGGGATTTTCAGCTACATTGGATATTCAAGGTTTTAAAGACGCTTAAGTAGGATATTTACGAGGGAAGTTTACAAAGTAATATCTCCGATTCATTTATTCCGCCAGAATGATTCAGACAGTATTGTAAATAAAATTGTTATGATGGCTTACCCTGTGTATTCATGATCTGCCCGTTTTGTTTCTGGTGTTTAACTCAAAGAAAGAACCCCCTGTCATGAAAGTTCTATAATAAATGTATTATTTTTAAAAAATTTATTTGTGGAATATTATCTATATCTTCTAGTTGTTTCTCTAAGTTACGGCCAATTATTCTTCTGGCCTTCGTCAGGTGCTAAGCCGCGACGGACTAGGAATGTCGAATCCCCAACTGGGTCCACAACAGTTAATTCTATACAGGTTGTCGTCTCCAACGGTTTGGACAATTGATCTTTCGGGTGGGATTGAAACCGCTACCTTCAGATAATGCTCACCTGAAACCGAAGATATTCCGCATCACTATCCACTGCGCCATGGACCCCGAAGTCAAGATTGGATTTTGAGTCTTGCAATTACACATTTTGTATTTGTTCTTCCATTGTTGGATCCGTACAGAATAGTATCGTATTGAACAAATTTGGAATTCTTTTTTAGTAATTCGTACTATTTATTTTACTCATCTCCAAATGAATTCCAAATTAATTCAATAAACAGAGATGCGTCATACAATTTATCGATGCCGAAAAAAAAACTGAACCACTCAACATTCACCAGTGTCTGTTAAACGTTAACAAAGTCGATTTAGTTGCTGTCACCACAGTTAGAAAATGGGTTCATCGAGTTTACAGTAGCGACATAAATGTGAATCACATCGCTTGCAAAAGCGCATTGAAAATTTTGACGACTATGTAGAAAAATAAACGCTGGAGCATAAAAGATCGCTCGTTTTAATGGTACCAGTTTTGTGTTTGTAGCACTTCATTGTTGTGGGTCAAAAACAGGAAGACTTTTGGAACGAGCGTGCTATACAGAGTTTATTGAGTGGCATTGTATGATAGCTACTTCCCACCCAAACCTTATATGTTTATGTCAGGCGGCTCCCGCTCTCTAATTTTGTATGGCAGAATCTACACTTGTAAAAATACTGAAACAACTCATCTTCTTAAAGGCATTGCTCTTCAAATCTGAATCTCGGGAAGCCATCATGATTCTTTCTTGATCCTAGTATAACAATCCTCATTTGAACTAGTTTACAGAGACTTCTGTATCCACATATTCGTGGGATATTTAACTTAGAAAGGTTTCAAAAGTTGTCACAACCGAGGATGATAGTGGATATAAGCTCCCTCTTCCTAAAATATGCCTACATTTTGTGCGTCTCAACTAGCGTTTGTCAGCTGCCCAGCTCCTACCATTCTCTTGTGGTTTATCTACTAAACCTGGCGAAACTGTTTTTTGCTAACCGGGATAAGATTCAAAAGCTGGCGCCTTAAACCCAGTCACTTTGGACAGGTAGGGATCGTCAAATTTGGATTGTAGCTCACCTAGGAGATGACAACTCTGATTCGAAACTTCCCCTGCCTTGCGAGATTACTACATCAGAGGGAAGTCTAAGGAAGTAAACCCCAACAGAAAATCCGGACCCGTAGTCCCTAAGGCGGCCTAACTTTATATTGGCATCACCGGTAACTCTTGCGGCGCAATTAGAGCCAAGTTGTTCGACTCTGTCTTTCCTTTGGACCCTGTGGCTAGAAAGAAAAGGAGACTGCTGCAAGGGCAATAGCTATCATCTCCTTCATCCTGCTCAGGCTATGTAGCTACACCGTCACGCCATTGTCTCCCTAGATGGACGTTGCCAACAACAAACCTAGAAAATATTTGACACGGGGTTTATTCGTCGAATCTTCTTTTTATCGTTTTAACCTAAAGACTAACACTTAATTTTTCTATGAGATAAATCTATATCCAATGGATCATATCAGGTGAGATTTTGTCTCTTTTCGAACTTCGGTTTTTGCTTTCCTAGAGTTTTGCCTTCTATAGATAGTATATAAAAAATACTTATAAGATTTTTGTGTCACTACACAAGGCACCTAAACCACAACCGGTATGAGATTTTTCTTTCAGGTTATATAGAAAAAACACGAACATTTATATGTAATTGTTTTATTATTTATACAACATATACTATTTAAGAAAATACGCTTTATCTTTGTTTCTTTCAGTCTGTATGTGAAAGAGAGATTTCCTTATGGACTCCTAAACAGCTGGACCTAACTTTTTAAAATGTCATACAAATGTACTTTACCTGCTTGGCTGTGTTCTTAGATAGGTTTTCTATCGTAATGTTATTTAGAAGTATTGATACTCGATAATCGAAAAAACATCCTTTGAGAGAGTAAATAGGTGCTTTTGACTAAAGTTGACGGTTTATACAGCTTAATATCAAAAGTGTACTTGAAAAGCAGAAAGGCCCGGCATATAAAATCAACAAAAGATTATTTGATAAGAAATGGGCGCTTTCAAAATGAATACTTCTGTTTAGAGTATAATTGAACCGTGATACTAGACTTCTGCATTTTAAACTTTAAGCTACATTAGGAAAAATACTTTTATAAAATAAACAGCAGGTTCTCCTCAGTGAAATCTAAACAACGATGTATTGTTGACTAAGTGACTTCGAAAAGACATACGAAACTTCTTTTCGGTGCACCGCTCCAGGTCCTTAATAGAAGAGACGATTAATTGATTTAATTGAAAAATGGGCGATTTTAATAATTTCGGAGACAATAAAATATGGGAAGGTGAAATTATCGTTGATCATTATTTAACCTCATGCAATGTCGGGGTTTCCTGCTAGTATATACATCCACGCATTTTCCCGACGAAGATGAAATGCCAGAATACATTTTCATAATTTACTGTCTACAATATCTATCCATCTATCTATCTATCTATCTATCTACCTATCTATCTATCTATCTATCTATCTATCTATATATATATATATATATATGTATATATACATATATATATATATATATATATATATATATATATATATATATATATACAGAGGGGGAAGGGGAGAGGGGGAGATTTAAAACCAGATTAAATTTATTCAAGAATGAATTTAACGAAGTTATTAAGAGTGCTTAACTAAAAAAGAGTAATATATATATATATATATATATATTATTATTATTATTATTATTATTATTATTATTATTATTAATTTATAAACATTTATACGGTCCCGACACTGGACATGATTCTGTTTTGGATAAATGGTCGGTTCTTTCCACAGTAGAAAACAGTCATCAGTACATATATATATATATATATATATATATATATATATATATATATATCAATATATACAATATAAACTAACATAAAAAAACCCTAACCTAGATTTAAAACAGATCAAGAAACTACATATCCAGGCTAAATAGAGCAACCAGAGGTCTAATAGGCCTTTGTCCGGTTAGTGTATGTTCATTGCCTGATAGGAAGAGCGCGGTTGATACTAGAAAGCTGATTGGCTAACTAAAATCTCAATAGAAGGTGCGTATGTAAAAACGACAGACAACCACAAAATTCGCGCACAAGCCTGAAGAGTCCTAGAGTGGATGAAACGCGGAATATTCAGTGTAGCTTTATCGCCGTATATATTTTATAGCTTACTATATATATATATATATATATATATATATATATATATATATATATATATATATATATATATTAAAGTGTTCAAAAACAAGCCATTAATTTGTCTATAGTTGTAATGAATATTATGTATTAATAGCATTATTAGTCGTATAAAATAAACAATATAGATTCTAATATGATTTTTAATCGATTGGATCAATTCCCAGATCGGTCGTCGTATACATTTATTCAATTATGTAATCTCGTGTTGAAGAGAGTCCCTTCTGTTCAACTTCATATCTCATTTCCATTTCGCCCAAAACACATAATCTTATTTGCAATCTTTAGCAACTTTGTCGTTTGGGGATTTTTTTATTTGGTGTTAGGGTGGTACTATTTTAATGGGAGCGGGGTTTCGTTGTTTTTATCTAACTTCACAAAGTTGCGGTAATTCACCAGCATCACTGGCGTCAAAAACAACATTAAGATTTCGGGGGAGAAGTCCAGTCGGAACGACATCTGTCGACATCTGTCGACATCTTGGACGAATAGCCCACTAATTTTCTTGGCTTTTCTTTTTTCCTTATTTCATCTTCCGTTATATTTACTACACATCCATTTCATACAGAATATATCCACTCCCTCCCCTGTTCTTTCTCACTTCTTACCGAAAGAGACAGATGCCCGGCGATTCATTCGGTACCCGCTCCAAACACAGCATCTGTTAACTCGCTTCGCGCCCACACGCATTTGTATTGCGTCGTAGGCGTTAGCACAACAAAAACACGCGCGTATATGCGTGGCCTTCGTAATATATGTTGTTAAGACCTTGAGCTGAAAATGACGTCATCACTGAGGTACTAGCAAGCAAGATCTGCCGAACAGTTAGACTGTCGATAAAGGACATGATTATTTTTCCAAAGTAGTAGCAAAATTAAAAATTACATTATAAAAGAGAAAGTAAGAAACAGCATAATTTGTACTAAACGCATAAAATATTGATAAAAACATTAAACGCAAAAGCTGTGTGTTTATACGTTAAAAGTAATTAAAAATTGTGTTGTTTCATGGATTTTAAAGACTAAAATATGTTAATTATTTACTCACAAATTATATTTAAAAAATAAGTGAAGAAGAACACTATTTAATTTACAGAAAACTGAACCTGATTCAATTCATAAAAAAAACGTATGTATGTCAAATGAATGTACCTGGACCAGAGGACAAATATTGCAAAATATGAAATATGAATTTAGCTAATAAACACTTATTAAATAATCAACTGAAAATTAAACGGTAAATAATATTTTAATTTAAACGAACAGAAATAATTTATTTTAAAATCAAAACGAACAACAATAATTTTTTGCAATCAAAACAGACAACGTTATAGTTTAAAACAAAAAAGATAACAATATATTTTTAAATCCAAATGAACATTTTTTGTGATTAAAAACGGACAACAATATTTTAAATTAAAAACCACAATGACATAATTTTTAAAACGAAAACGAACGATAGGTTAGGTCAACTGAAAAAGCAGCAATAAGTTTCGAAAAATAAATACAAGTTCAATTCAAACAAATACTCTTTAAATAAACAAAGTGACGAGTTCAGAAATATTTAAACCATTACAAAAATTGGATTTGATTTTAATTCACAGAGATTCGGAAAAATGGTGACTATATATATATATATATATATATATATATATATATATATATATATATATATATATATATATATATATACACATATATATATATATATATATATATATATATAACAAACTAGCAGTGCTCGCTAACTCGTGTTGCCCGGTTGAAGCGTGTCTCCCATTTAAAAGAAAGTATAATATGATTGTTGTTGTTGTTGTTGTTGTTGCTGCTGCTGCTGCTGACCACAGGTGAGAAAAAAACAACCCCAAAACACCCATTTAGCTGTTGAAGCTGTGGTAATGTTGACTGGTAACTTACCGGCCTCCGCGACTGAAAATAGTTCGTCTCAATGTTTTATTAAGAAGTAGACATGTATTTAAGAACGAAAGCATGGAAACCTATTCTAAGGAAATGAAACGAAAATTCTTTCGTGTATTTATCATTTATTATTTCTTTCATTAATTACTGCAATACTTGGTTGCAGTTATGCCACTTATTCACAGTAAGGAAATAAAAAATAACAAGCAAAAAAGGAAGCACCAGAAAAAAATCGGTTTTCTTTTCATTTCTATAATAAAAAAAATGAAGGCAAGACTGGAGTTTAGATGGAAAAATAGCGTCGACCCCTCTATCAAATAAAAACAACCAACCCTCCTATCACCGTTATCTTACTATGCCAACAATATATAAACAATTATGTAGGTATTTCATAAGTTGTTTTTACAATATGAAACCAATATGAAAACAACTTGTTAAAAAAGAATAAACAGTTTTTATTTATTTATTTTAAACAATATATACAGAACAATTTTTAATGTTAAACTATCTAATTTTAACCAAAACATTTTTAAAGTTTTAAACAATATAAATAGAACTTTGTTATAATTTTAAACAATATAAACCTTTTTTACTTTTAACAATAAAAAACATAACTTTTTGTACTTTTCAGTTTATATAAAATTTTTACGATTCCTTTTATTTTGGTACTTATTGAACCGTGCTTAAATAATAACGTCATTATTTAGAAAGTCATTCTTTACGTGGGAAGAGGAGGGTGTTTTTTTATTCATTCTGTACTTTCACCTAATAATTTAATAAAATAAATGATATTGTAAAACTTTAATTTATGTGGAAAATACTATTTTAAAATAGCGCGGTTCAATAAATGCAGAAGCACTTTTTTCTTAAATTAAATTGTTAGATGGAAGCACAAAATAGTTACAAAACACCCTCCTCTCCCTATGATAAGAATGGCATTCGAAATAATAAAGTTATTCTTTCAGCACAGTAACAAAAATACATAAGTATCGAACATTTTATAATTTCAAACAGTATTTTTTTACTTTGAAATTTTCCTTTGAAATGACGATTTGTATGGGTTTTCGGGTATGCTGAAAACGAATATCGCTTTTAAGTTTTCCGCTGAATACAAATACCGCATTTAAATTTTTCGCAAATACGTAGTTTTTCGAATATTAAACAGTATAATGTTTTTATTCCATATGGTGGCCATAGTTTATAATTTTAAACTTTTTAATGTTTTATTTTAAAATAAATATTGTTTACAAATGTATTTTATTATACACGGAAAGACTTCTCCCTTTTCCTTTATTCGCAACATGAATTCCATCATATGCTTCCCAAAAGTTTCCTTGTTTCCAACTTTTCTCAGTTTTTCTTTTTTTTTTTACAATGGGACCATAAACCTTCTATCGTTTGCGAGAGTATCGAGAAGTCAATCGGGTCAAAGCAGTTTACTTCGTGAACAATTGTGTCCTGTTCATATTCTATATGATCGACGTGGTCCCGACGTTGATATGGTAAAAAAAAGTTCAATTTATATTGTGTGAATTTGTTAATATGTTCTGATAAATTCATATTTATATTTGTATTAATATGGTTTATCATTAAAAAAAAGTATTTAATGGTTAATTATATAAATTAAAATCTTTACATTTTTTCATGGTAACCTACCGGTAGGTGTGTCAGAAACTTTGTGAAAAATCTTGAGTAATTCACCCCCCCCCTGTGTTTCCAAGTTTATAACTACTCGGAAAATGTAATTCAAACCCTAATTTCTTTTTCAATTAAAGGAGCAAGGACCAAGGTTTCATTTAAAATAAAAACAAAAAAATACAACGTGATTTAAAAAAAAGGGTTTTAAACTTTGGACTTTACAGGTAAATTTCTAAAAAACACTTTTTAAATTTTGTTTTAAATTTGAATATATTATTTATTGATCATTTATTTTCAATTTGTGACATATAAAACTTTGGTGAGTAAATTAATTATTTACTTTTTAATAGTCATTTCAAAATGGGGGGGGCGTGAATTAATTCGACCCCTGTCTTTCCAAGCTGATAACTACTCGAAAAATGTAATTCAAACCCTAATTCTTTTTCAATTAGAGGAGCAAGGAGAAAGGGTTCATTAAAAAAAAAAAGAAAAAAACAAGGTGGTTTAAAGAAAGGTTTTAAACTTCGGATTTTCATAGGTAAATTTCTAAAAAAAAGACTCTACTTTATTTGTTTTAAATTTGAATATATTATGTATTTATCTTTCCTCTTCAATTTGTGATATATAAAACTTTGGTGAGTAAATTAATTATTTACTTTTTAATAGACATTTCAAAATGGGGGTACGTGAATTAAAAAAAAAACTTCTGTCTAAATATTATATTCAGTTTACTGGAAAGATCATATAATTTCACATTGACCCTGAAAATATCGTAAAAATAGAATAAATAGAAAAAGTTTGATAGATGTTTAAAGTTTAAAAATTTAAAAATATTGAACTCGTAAATTTCGATTAGTTTCATTACTGTTTTTTTGTTAATACAAAATAATATTTCTGTTACTTTTTATACGACTTTAATAGTTTATTTTAGAAGTATAATCCATAAAGAAAATAAACAACCCACTTTTAAAAGAGAAATTACGAGTTTTTATATTTTATTCGCAGTTTCGTGTTAGGGGTGTGAAATATTCCTACAAAAATTCTGATACACCTAACGTACCGATGACTACGGGAAATCAGTTCCTTTTATGTGATAGACGATTCGAGGTTACTTTTCCACCAAACTCTAGTCTTGCCGAAATAAAAAAGTGAAATATAAAAATTCAAAAGAAAAATTTAAAAAAAAACTATGTGAATTCAATAATAGAAAAAAATGAGAAAAAAAACACGGAAAGGTATATGTAATTTCCCCCAAAATAGGATCATGAAAAATACCAAAATAGAGCTAAAAACAGGAAAATAAAGAAAAAGCGAAGGGAAAAAAATCACACTAATAACCCTGTGTAAATGTTAAATGTTTAAAATAAAACGGAAAAACCCGATTCTATGAATGGGTGCGAATGCTCATCCAGCAGATTACGACGCGAACACTCTTATCCGCTGGTCCACGAAAATGTAAGCTGAATGCCTTTATGTTTTATTCTATTTTAACCAATTCAAGGAAGACGGGTCGACGGGCATGCGTGGGGGGAGTAAAACAGAAGGTGCTGTATTCTTTGTTTGCAACAAGAAAATACACAAACACAGTCTGAATAATGACCCCCCCTTCCCAACACGAAAACTCTGGCAGGAAGAGATCCGGCGGATTTTTGGCACTTCTGCATGTACATGACATGATGCGAATGTGTGCATTTTAGTTTCAAGAACAGCCGGTGGGGGCGTTTGTCAGCCTAGGACAGGGTCGATTACTCCAACTGTTGTTATGATATATGTTTATACAATATTACTGTGAAAAAAAAATAAACAACCATTCTGTACTTAAACCTTCATAAATGTTTCATGTTTTTTTAAATTCTATTTTGCTACATTGACAAACTAGATTTTATCTGTAATAGAATTATCTTTTGCTACATTGACAAACAAATATTTTGATATATATTTATACAATTTTTCTGTGAACAAAAATATTTCTGTACAAAAAAGTATTCTTAACCCTCTATAAATGTTTCATGGTTCTAAAATTATATTTTGTTACATTGACAAACTAAAATTACATTTTGATACATTTTTATACCGTGAAAAACAACTAATTCTAACAACAATCTTTACAGGATCCATGCTTTTTACATATTTATTGTTATTTTCAGATATAAATCACTCAGGAAAAGAAATGCTATTAAAACTTTAAAATTATATTTCGATACATTTTTATACAAGTAATGTTTTCATTTTCATATATTTTCTTGTTCTTTATTTCGTTGTAATATATTTTTACGTTATCGGAGACACGTGTTTTTATTTGAGGTTCACAGAACGGCCGGTAGAGGGCATCCAAAGAACAGGGGTCGATAACTAATATCGGACCCTTCATGTAATTGACATGACGTAGTGCCGATTTGTTATTAATATATATATATATATATATATATATATATATATATATATATATATATATATATATATATATCGGACTAGAGTGCTCAATGTGTTGCCAGAGAAGTATATTGGAAATTTATCGCTGTGAGTCCACAATGAATTTACATATTGTTTCTGGACACACAGCAATAAATTTCATATATATATATATATATATATATATATATATATATATATATATGTGTGTGTTTTATGACTTTTATCGGCGGTTGTAAGATTTGAGTTATAACGTTCTCAGAGTGGAGTTGGGGTCTATTTTGAAGACGTACGCCAGAGGTTCGTTCATATATTAGTGCCATAAGGTTTGACGACAATGTTTATTTACTCAAATGAGTAAAGGAAAAAAAGCTTGGGCGGTTAGGAACGAAGGAAGGGTAGTTTCTTTAGATGTAAACATTAAACGCCCTATGTAAATGCGTGTAGATCGAGCAGCCATCTTGAATAAAGGCTGATGTGTTCGTTTTTTGTATGTTCCGGAATAATAGAATGTCTAGGTAACAGCCAATGAGAATACGAAGACAATTACTGGGGAGAAATCATTATTTTCGATTAGGGAAGTGTAATGGTAGTTGTATTTGTTAGAGAATTTAATCCAATAAATAAGGGTGTCTGGGTAAAATAATTGTAATTGTTATATATTTCCCCGGTCTTATCTGGGATAGTGGGGGAACCGGCTGGAGGGATGGGAAAATACGAAGTACTTCGTCTATAGATCTGAGCAATAGTGATGATTCCTCTGCTAGGATGCAATGTAGGATCTAAATATAAAGAATAATAGTGCATAAAACGACATAATGAAGTTAGATAAAACGGGGGTCGAAGGTTTGGACATGATAAATTTGTATGTGACATATTTTGTTGTAAACCTACTGTATTTTAGTGCAGAGAAGAAAAAACTACGCTTCTTTTATTATATATAGGAATAAATGCTTCCAATGGCAAGATAAGTTATACTTCTATCTTTCTTGTTTCTACCCACTTTTCCGAATCTCTGTTGGTTTTAATACACACCCCAAATATCTGTTGTAGAATTTAATTAAAAGTTTGAACTTGTCCTTTTTTGTTATTGTCAGGATGAGGATGAGAAACATTTTTCAACTGTTTCCTGTTGGTTTTTGACACTAACACCCATACATTAAAAGGAAAAAATAATAAACTCTAATAATAATAATAATAATAATAATAATAATAATAATAATAAAAATAATAATAATAATAATAATCATGATGATGATGATGATGATGATGATGATGATGACAACAACAACAACAACAACAATAATAATAATAATAATAATAATAATAATGATGATGATGATGATAATTCTAGAAGTGTAAGCCATTTTGAGTTTCAGATGGTTCGCCGTTACACACAAGTCCTGGTAGGTGACTTGTTTGTAGTAGACAGTTCCACAGAACAAAATATTATTACCGTGTCAAAACCCGGGAAAGAACATGTGAAATTGCTCTTGAAAAGGTTTAATATTTAAGAAGCAATTCTGGTTTCTGATTGGTTTGTAGCAGAACGTGAATTATTTGATTCGTCAGTTCTTAGCAGCATCGTTTATAAATAGAATCGTCCGACTGTGTGGGATCATACCCCATTATTCCTCCAAAATATTGCAACAACAACAACAACAACAACAACAACAACAACAACAACAATAATAATAATAATAATAATAATAATAATAATAATAAAATCAAAGGAATGACTGGGAAAATACAACGAACAACAAAAATAAAAACAGCTGAAATATTAAGGAACCCCCTTGAACGTGGAAACTAACACACACGAACCACAAGCGAGACAACACATGAAGCTCTACATGGAACCAAGAACATTGAAGCTGCTTGCCTAAAAGTTATCTAACCCCACCACCATCATCACATTACTACATCTTGCCCTCCTCCCTTACCGAGAGAGACCGAATAGTCAAGTAGTCAAGGAGGAGGGAAAGACCGAGGAGTGAGCACTGACCAGACCTCCACTTTATAAGTGCGAAGAGAATTAGCGCCTTGGGGAGGATTATTGCCACTCAAATTCCAGTAAAGACCAATGTCCACTGCTATTGAGAAATCAATGGCAAGCAGCCGTTGTGATAATGCAAATTTATTTGCAAATGTTATCGAAAGAGGTGGAGAGTACTGGAAATTTAGGGAGATTTGTTGTCTCTCTGCTTCCACGGAACACCACGGACTGTTTCAAGGAGAGATTTTTGATGACCTGTGTGAAAGCTCCTTGTGAGCCAATAATAATAAACTTATTAAACGATTCATTTGATAAATAATTAATATGTACGAGGGTACTTTTTTTAAAAATATTGTTATAAAATGAAAAAAAAATTCTAACAATGAAACTTTAAAAAAAAATCTAATTTTTCCATATTCACCTGCAAGATTTTTTTTTTTAATTACATGTATCCAAATGTAACAGGTGACAAAAACATGATATCTTCGAAACGCCATAAATGGTTCAGAATCACAATAAAAAAAAATACAAATAGAAATCCGCCCAATAAGTGTCAAGAAGTTGTACAGTGCCACTTATTGGGTTGCTTTCTTTCGGTATTCTGTTATTTTCGAACAATATGGCGTTTAGGAGACATTTTGATTCCCGTTTACCTTAGCAGCCCGACACTAGTTCTTTGCGGGTCGGATATCAGCTTAAGATTCCGTTAACACACAACTTATCCAAGTAGGTAACACATCTTACTTTCGGGAACATTCATTGGTTATATATGTGATTTTTTTCCACCCTTTTTATTATCGTTTGCTGGCTTCTCTGCTAAATCCTCGAAAATAGTTATCTATCTTCTTTCGATTTTGTCATTAAGTTTATCTACTTTCAGTTATTTCTTCGGAACCTGCGACCACATTCAATAGACCAAATTTAATGACGTCAACAGGTTACATGACTTGAGTTCCTCGACCTTTATATATTGCGTTGGCGTTGGCTACGCTATATGCCGACTCGCACTCGGGTACACACTCAGGAATTGAGATTAACTTAGCTTACTTAACTTAACGGAAGATTGTTGGTTTACAAATCACGGTTATATTTTTTTAGCGAATCTTCTTAGTTTATTCGTATTATTTTGATATTTCTAACTCCTGTTCCTATCTTGAATGTAATTTTTTAAACGTTTCGTTGACGTAATATACAGCCGTCTTCAAGTGTATCTCGTCGCCCCTTAGGCTGACGAAATGAGAGCATCCTACATTGTTGGTTTAATAAAAGGTTCTGTTTGAAATTGCCTGATGATTCCTAAGTTCGACAAAAAATTTCGAGAGTAAAACAAGATACATCTGAAGAAGATCAGAGGTTACATCGATCGAAGCATTATAAACATAACACCGGAGATGAAAGCAGTAGGCCGAAGATGCCAAATAATACGAATTATCATTGTTCATCGAAACAATTCGGGAACATTTTCGTTTAAAAATAAGTTTTTGAATTTTATTATGGTATTGATGTAACAAAGTTCCAATTATAATGGACGAATTCGTCTGCTATTCGCGCTTTTGAGATTCGAGATAGTTATTGATTTTAACCTGAAAAACAAATATTTGTACAACTTTATGACGATAAAATGACATAAATTTCTCGAAAACAATTGACAATACCAAAATTAACACTATTTTGCTCCAATTGTTAAGATATTATTATTATTATTATTATTATTATTATTATTATTATTATTATTATTATTATTATTATTATTCGCTCACAAGGAGCTATCCCAGAGATCCTCAAAGGTCTCTCCTTGAAAACTAACTGTGGCGTTACCTGGAAGTTGAGTGACGGCAAGTCTCGCCAGGTTTCTAGTACTCTCCGCCTCTTTCGATAACATTTACAAATGAATTTGCGTTGTCGCAACAGCCGCTTACACGTAATTCCTCGCGCACTGGAATGAGTGGCAATAAACTTCCCCTAGATCTCAGTTCCCTTTGCACTTATGTAGTTGAGGTCTTGTCAGTGCTCTCTCCTCGGTCTTATCATCCTCCTTGAAGCTTCTCGGCTATTTGGTATCACTCTTTTGAGGGGTGATGGGGCAATGGGAGAGGATGGGGGAGGTGGCAGAAAACTTATAGATATACAGCTTTTATGTTCTTGGTTCCATGTAACGTTTCTTCATGTTTTGCCTCTGAACCAGTTTGTCTGGCCCGCTCATGTGAATCATATCTATTAGTCTCAAGATTCAAGGGTTTTTTTCTTTACATTTAAGCTGCTTTCATTATTGTTATTTGTTGTATCTTTGCAGCCATTCCTTTGACTCCAATTTCTGCCATTCTTTTTTCAAAGCTTTTCAGAATGGTTTCTAGTGCTCCTACTATTATAGGTATTATCTTGATTTTCTTCATTTTCCATATCCACTTCAGTTCTCTGGCTAGCTCTGTGTATTTGCTCAGTTTTTCCTTTTCTTTGAAATTCACCCTGTGGTCAGCTGGAACAGTAAAGTCTACGATTTGGAAAAACTTTTGTTTCTTGTAAATTATTATGGCATCCGGTTATCTTGCTAGGATGGATTAATCTGTTTGCATATTCATGACCCATAGGATTTTGTAATTCTCGTTTTCAAGTACTGTTGCCGATTCATGCTTGTACCATTTGTCTGTGCGTTCGAGATGCAATTGTTCACACAATTCTCAGTGTACTGTCCTCCCCACTTGGTCGTGCCTGTCCTTCTATTCCTTTTCGGCCAGTTTTCTACATTCACTTACTATATGGTTTATTGTTTAATCTCTTTGTCCACAGAGATTGCATTAGCTGTTTTCTTATATTTTGTCAATCTTTGATTTAACGTGGTTGGTTCTTATCGAGGTATCCTGTGCTGCGGATATTAGGGATTCAGTTTCTCGGAACACCTATCCTTCTCGCATCCGTGCCCCAGTGTTTTCTTTATTATCATCCTTTGTCATTCTTATGACTCTTCATTGTAGTTGTTTCGTTTCCCATTTTTCTTTTCTCGTCTTATCCGTTGTCTCTGTTTTCGGTTTTGTGATGTTTTTCCGTGTCTCTCGCTATTATTATTATTATTATTATTATTATTATTATTATTATTATTATTAATAGTAGTAGTAGTATTGTTATTATTATTGTTATCATTATTATTAGTATTATTTTTATGATATGATTGTTATTATTATGATTAAGATTAATGTATTTAATCTTCTTCTTATTATTATGATAATGACGATTATTATTATTATTATTATTATTATTATTATTATTATTATTATTATTATTATTATTATTTATAAACATACGCTAATTTACGTCGACTGTTTATTATTATTATTATTATTATTATCATTATTATTAATACGCTAATTAACTTCGACCGTTTATTATTATTATTTTCAATATTAAAATTATAAGATAAGCTTTATTATATTTATATATATATATATGTGTGTGTGTGTGTGTGTGTGTATGTGTGTGTGCATATATGACGATTGAGCAATTTTAATGTCATCATAGCATATATATTTATATGCCTTACTTTATTTACGTATTTTACACTGTTTAAATGAATACTGAAAGTCGACGTATAAACTGTATCTCCTTATAAAATGTTATATGCATGCAGGATATAATAAAATTATATATATATACATACATCTTGGAGGTTTTTAACCTTTAAAACTATATAAATATTTTAAAAACATTTTATCATTCATAAGAAAACCATTTAGTTAGTAAGTCATTTAATACCTGCAATCAATGCATCAACTTGCTCACTCGAATTCACTATAATAACAATGGTGTTTTAAGGGATCATCAGTTGTTTACAATTAAACACTGTTTCGGGGATTTAAAAACAAAACAGTACATCACATGATGACTCCCCAGCAGTGTTTATAAAACACAACCTCCCTTAATCTTAAGAAGAATACATGTTACAAATATTACATCTAGTTTCTATTCTTAATTAATCTAGCTAATATATTCATGTTATAAAAATGAATTTCTTACCTATGAGATTCATCTGTTCCAAATTCAAAATGTATATACATATATATGCTTTATATTTTTATTTAAACATATTTTTATATAAACATATTTCTTGTTTCATGTATGATGGAGCATTCTTACGCAAACCTCATTTAATTCATTTGCTTTGTATCTTTAAATATATTTAAACGATATATATATATATATATATATATATATATATATATATATATGTGTGTATATATATATATATATATTAATATATATGAACAAGTGTTTAGTTGACCAAACGAAAATAATTACTTACATTGATGGAAAGAACGTGAAATAATAATACCATCTTTGGCATCATTACACTCCGAAGTATTTTTCTACTAGCAGAGCAAATATGCTAGCAAGATACTGAAAAATTATTGCACTAGTCGACAACAAATTTGCCGTCTGTATTTATTCACCTTTTCTAGAGCGAATCTGGTCGGCTGAATCAAAACACTACATTGGTTTTGTTCAATCAGCTAAAGTTTTGGAGCTATGGTCATATGTCTTTTTTAACGTTTTATTTCACATGTATGACCGTGTAAATTGTTTTAGAAGAAGTTTCTCGTGATAAAATGGCATATTAAATAATTGCTTTGGTTGGAATCATGAGGTTGCTTGCACGGCAACTAACCTGCTTGCCAGTCGGTTTGCCTCAAACTCCACACGGGACCCGGCACATCACTTCATCCCTGACTTTCCTTTGCGAACAGACGCCACACTAGACGATTTCAAAATCACCCCTTCTTAGGTACATGGTATTATGAAAAACCTAGACACCTCAAAAGCATGTGGACCAAATCTCATCCCGGTTGTGCTATTAAAAAAAGGCTTTGCCGAGGTTGCTCCAGTTCTCTCCAAACTTTACAATAAATGCCTTTACGAACTTTGCTTTCCCAACTGTTGGAAAACCGTTTCTGTGGTACCAGCCTTCAAGAATTCTGGTGAAAGAACTGACCCACTAAATTATCGGCTTATTAGCCTCCTCCCGCTTTTCGCCAAAATATTTGAGTCTTTAGTTAATCAAGCCCTAGTCCAGCACCTAACAGCTGCCAAACTCCTGACTGACAAACAATATGGATCCAGGCAAACCCGCTCGACAGCAGATATCTTAACTGTAGTCTCTGACCGTATATAGCTTTCACTGGACAAAACAGGGGAGGGTAGAGCGGTAGCCCTTGATATATCTAAGGCTTTTGACAGAGTATGGCACGATGATCTTCTATGAAAATTAGATCATATGGAATCACTGGAAGAATACATAATGCAATAAAATCCTTCTTAAGTAAGAGAAAATCCAAGATTATCTCGACGGTTGTACATCTAATAATATAGCATAAATGTGGGAGTACCTCAGAGGTCTATCCTTGGACCTCTATTATTCCTGATATTCATAAATGACCTCCCTGATAAAATTGTTTCGGAGATGGGTATATTTGCCGATGACACTACTCTCTATAAAAAATATGAGGGGAAAACTAATGAACACATATCTAAGTAAATGGCAGAAACACTAGAGGATGACCTCCAATCTGTAGTGGAATGGGGACAAAATAGATGGTCACATTAAATGCTGCCAAGACTAAGCTTGTTTCCTTCAATAACTACAAGAAACCTTCTCTACCATGAATAGCAATGACCAAGAACACATTGCCTGAAAGTACTTCTTTTAAACTCCTCGGCCTAACGTTCACTGGGAATATGAACTGGAATAGATATGTTGTGAGCATTGTCAAGGCTGCTGCAGAAAACTACTTATGCCTGAAAGTATCCTGTGCCTCTATAAGGCCACCATTCGCCCATGTATGGAGTACTGTTGTCACCTATGGGCTGCTGCATCTGCTGCTTGTCTCTCGCTCTTGGACAAGGTTCAAAAGAGAGTCGCCAACTTGATAGGTACTGAACTGTCATCTAGGCTTCAGCATCTGTCCCATCGACGAGATATTGCATCCCTCTGCCTGTTCTAGAAATACTTTTATTGTGAATGCTCTGACGAACTGCAAACACTTGTACCTCCTCGACGTAACTACCCCCGACAAACCCGACAAGCCACTCAGTCTCACCCCTTTACAGTAGAGATCCCTAGGTTCCAGAAAGCCTTTTACTCCAATAGTTTCTTTCCCAGAACTGCAGGTCTTTGGAACTCCCTTCCGGGATTCTGCTTACCCAACTGCAATGATATGCAGAAGTTCAAGTGTAATGTGAAGAAACATCTTTCTACTCATCTCTCTTCATAATCCCCCTGCAAATTATGTCCCTGTTAGTAGCCCCCTGCTTCATAGTGGCGCGGTGCCTTGTTTGGGGTGAAAATTAATTGCGCAAAACTTATAACAGAAAATTTTAAATTAATTATTGAAACTCTCTAATGAATATGCAAACCAAATGTTGTTCTTAAACTTCAAACACCGTAGTGGGATTACATGGTCAAATCGTTTAACTCAAATAGCATAATTTCAATCTATTCACTACTTTAAGATCATCCTCTTCTTTAGAGTGATTATTATTGCTATAATAACAGCATTTTCTTTTTATTGTTTTGACTCTCCAGTATATATACGATACAGGAAAACACAATTAATCAACCAAGAACTACATCACTACATAAAAAAAAACATATAAGATATCAATGGATATATACCTTAGAATCACAAAGAAAAGAATATGCTGTTACCATAGTTCTGGTAACTCTATAATCACACTGAAGAAAGGAATGATCTTTAAGTTGAAACGGCTTTCTGTTTTAGGCCGAAATAGCTTTGTGTGGTGTAATCTTAAGAATTAAAAATGGTTTTAAAAGCAACCCAAAAGATTTTTAGCACAAATGACTTTTTAGCTGTTTATGTCTCCCTCGCCCCCTTTACTCTTTTCGCTCTTCGAAAACCAATTCCCTGCATTTAATTTTATTTCTTGAATTTACTCCAGCTAGTTCCCAGATATGCTAATTATTTGCAATTTTCAAAAATCTACAACTATGAAGAGCAGACCTCTCCCATTCACAACATGCAAATCATTACGTTCTTTTCTCAGCTCATGCCTTTTCCTCTTTATAGTCAAGGCTCGTTATATGACCGCATGGATTATGCTCAAGTATACTAAAAATACGGAAACATTTGTTAAAACTTCGGCTGTGAAATTAATATTAAACATTTGCAAGATACACCTTGTATTTTTGTTGTTTTCACTCATAGAACATTTGTAATAACTTATTAAAAATGTACAATTTGAATATTCAGTTTTATTTTGCTTTGTAAATAGATTTGCTTGCAGTTATATCTGAACTATAAATGTAACTTTCATTGTTGTAGTGTTACATAATATGTATGTTCAGATGTATACATGCACACTAGTATGGAGACCCAACGTTGTCCGGGGTCAACAAATGTTTCACACTCGCATAGCTTTATTGTCAGGGAAACCCGTGAAATCGCCCACTTTTAATCAAACTGATTGATTGGCTGCTCTACGTAGGGACCCCAGCCTTGCTTTCATTTTCCTCTCCTCAATATATCTCTTACATACTCTTGTCGGTCTATCGTTCTTTTCTTCTTTTTTCATTCGTTTCCTGTTTTTTTTTTCTCTTTCTTATACTTGCACACTAAAGATTTTCATCTTTTTTATTATTTCTTCCTGTTTTTTTCCTTTTACTTCCTTCCTTCTTTTTTCTTTAATACCTACGTTTCTCTCTGTTCTCCGTCATGTATTTTTTCATCTTCATCCTCTTTTATTGTTTACTGTCCTTCATCACTTATTATTTTTCTTTTTTCTTCTCGGTTTTTCAATATTTTTTTTAATTTTTAATCTTCACAACCATCATCATCATCATCATCATCATCATCATCATCATGAAGATTCGATTATTATTATTATCCCGGCGTTTCCTTATACACTTTTTTGTCTTTCATATTCTTTCTTCCTTCTTTTTTTATTTTAATTCTGATATAGTTGTTCTTAGATTTTGGTTTATTTTCTTGTCTCCTCTGTTCTCATTTTTTTCTACTTTCCATTCTTCTTCTTCCTTTTCATCATCATCATCATCATCATCATCATCATCATCATCATCATCATCATCATCATGAAGATTAGATTATTATTATTATCCCGGCGTTTCCTTATACACTTTTTTGTCTTTCATATTCTTTTTTCCTTTTTTTTTTATTTTAATTCTGATATAGTTGTTCTTAGATTTTGGTTTATTTTCTTGTCTCCTCTGTTCTCATTTTTTTCTACTTTCCATTCTTCTTCTTCTTTTTCATCATCATCATCATCATCATCATCATTTTAATCATCATCATCATCATCATCATTTTCATCATCATCATCATCATTTTCATCATCATCATCATCATGGACATTTTAACACTTTATCTAATAGTGCATCAGTTTTTTTTTTTCAATTTTGTCCTTTTTTCTATGTTTTCAGTTTTTTCTATTCGTACATATTTTTTTTTCTATTTATTTTTTTCTTTTTTCTTCTTTATCGTATTTTTTATTTTTTATATACTTTTTCGTCCTTTTCCTCCTCGTTTTCTTTCATCTCCAGATCGGTTTCTCTTTCTTTTTATTATTCTTTTTCTTCTTTTGTTGTTGCTCTTCTAATTCTTCTTTTCGTTTCTTTTCTTTGTTTTTCATATACTTGTAATATTTCTTTTGCCATCAAAAAAACATGTTTTCCCTCTTAAACACCTTCTCTCTTATTTATTTTCTCTCTTCTGTATTGTTTTTCTTATTCTCTTTCTTTGTGTTCTTGCTTTTTCTTTTCTTCTCATACGATTTATTCATTTCATTCGTTTCATTCATTTCATTCGTTTTATTCATTTCATTAGTTTCATTAGTTTCATTTATTTCATTCGTTTTATTCATTTAATTCGTTTTATTCATTTCATTCGTTTTATTCATTTAATTCAGTTTATTCATTTCATTCGTTTTATTCATTTCATTCGTTTCATTCATTTCATTGGTTTCATTCATTTCATTCGTTTTATTCGTTTCATTCGTTTTATTCATTTCATTCGTTTTATACATTTCATTCGTTTCATTCGTTTTATTCATTTCATTCGTTTCATTCGTTTCATTCGTGTTATACATTTCATTCGTTTCATTCGTTTTATTCATTTCATTCAGTTCATTGGTTTCATTCATTTCATTCGTTTTATTCATTTCATTCTTTTTATTCATTTCATTCTTTTTATTCATTTCATTCGTTTTATTCATTTCATTCGTTTCATTCATTTCGTTCGTTTTATTCCTTTCATTCTTTTCATTTGTTTTATTCATTTAATTCGTTTTATTCATTTCATTCGTTTCATTCATTTCATTCGTTTTATTCGTTTCATTCATTTTATTCATTTCATTCGTTTTATTCATTTCATTCGTTTTATTCGTTTCATTCGTTTTATTCGTTTCATTCATTTCATTTGTTTTATTCATTTCAGTCATCTAATTCTTTTCATTTGCTTTATTCATTTCATTATTTTTATTCATTTCATTGGTTTCTTGCATTTCATTTTTTTATTCATTTCAATTGTTTTATTCATTTCATTTGTTTTATTCATTTCATTCGTTTTATTCATTTCATTCGTTTTATTCGTTTCATTCGTTTTATTCATTTCATTCGTTTCATTCATTTCATTCGTTTTATTCATTTCATTCACTTTATTCATTTCATTCGTTTTATTCATTTCATTCGTTTTATTCATTTCATTCGTTTTATTCGTTTCATTCGTTTTATTCATTTCATTCGTTTTATTCATTTCATTCGTTTTATTCGTTTCATTATTTTTATTCATTTCATTGGTTTCTTGCATTTCATTTTTTTATTCATTTCAATTGTTTTATTCTTTTCATTTGTTTTATTCATTTCATTTGTTTTATTCATTTCATTTGTTTTATTCATTTCATTCGTTTCATTTATTTTATTCATTGCAGTTGTTTTATTCTTTTCATTGGTTTTATTCGTTTCATACATTTTATTTGTTTTATTCTTTTCATTCGTTTCATTCTTTTTATTCGTTTTATTCCTTTTATTTATTTTATTCATTTCATGCGTTTTATTCATTTCATTCGTTTCATTCGTTTTATTCGTTTCATTCATTTTATTTGTTTTATTCATTTCATTTGTTTAATTCGTTTCATTCATTTGTTAATCATCCTTGTTTATTTTATCTTCTGTCCTTTTCTATTTTTCCATCACGTTCTTTACCCAATCTCAAATTTTATTTCGTTTATCTTCATCTTCTACACTTTTATTTATTTACATTTTTAAATCCTCCTTCTTTCTTCTTGTTTTGCTTATGATTTTTCTTTCTATATCTTCGTCTTCAACTTTTTTCATCTATTTTCACTCTAATCCTCTCTTATTCTACCTCCCACCTCTTCCTCTTAAATGTATTCATCCTTGCTCTCGCCTTAATTTCCTCTCCTCTTTCCGTATCTCTTCTTCTTTTTCGTTGTCGTCTTCTTCATCGCCGTACAATCATTCCCAGATAAAACCTCATATTTGACATTAGCCAAAAAGACAAGCTGCCGCCTTGTGTTTCCACCGCGCAAACTGTGATGAGAACCACCCGGCCATCTGCGTGACAAACCGCTGTACATGTGGTTCGCCTGTCGGAAAAGAAAGAAAGAAAAACACCCACACGCAATAAAGACTAGCCGGCAATCCCTTCAAGCTCAAAAATACTTCTATTTTTCTATTGAAAAATAAAACCGTTGGTCACAACTTCTTTCTTTCGTCTGTTGCAAAAGTTAAACAATTATACATATCTAAAGCGGAGTGGGGGATATAATCCTGCTGCACAAAATTTTGAAACCTATGGTATCAAAGGCATTTATTACTACGACTAGCTTAACGTCCAGTGTTGCCCGGTCGTACAATATGTTCAAATATATTTTAATTTATGCAGATTGCGTATGTATTATTACAGAATCGATCCTCTATTGGTTATTATATATTACGAGGAATAATTTGCTTGGTCGACTAATTCGCAAGAAAAAAAAATGAAAATAAATAAAAATAATAATAATGATAATGTCGTTCATCAAATTCCGTCTGTGTTTGTTTACAATATCACGTCAGCTGATGTTTGGGCTTGACGATGAATGGCGTGGATAATTCACTTCTGATTAATGTTTAGTTTAAAATATGTAAACGAAGAAATGATTTGCGCCGATTTTAAATGATGCCTCTTCTTTTATCGTAAATGGAACTCATTAATAAGAAAAGATTAAAATAAAATAGAGGTAGATCCGGCCTTGAATCAGGGATCATTCGAACTATAATCGAATGCTCTACCACTGAACTATATTCCCAGATGACAATAAATCTGTATTTTTTTTTGGGGGGGGGGGAAATGATTCGCTGATATTATATTATTTCCCTTTGCCGATATAACGTAAACTATTTCACGGTAAAAATTATTCTAATTAATCTATGAGAGAGAAAAACTACTTTAGGTTGGATTTTTAAAAATTTTCGATGCTTATCGGATGCATTTCTATACAAAAAATATCTACGAACACTGCCAAATAGATAAATTACGCTTGTGTAAAATTTGCAAACATATGCTCAGCCGTTTCGGAACCTGTGAGGAAGGAACCTACACACACACATCCGGCCATATTTAGTAATTCATTTAAATCAGATAATTGTTTTTATTAGCATTGATTTTCTCGATTTTTTACTGAGATTTCTTTTTTAAAAAAGACATCAAATATTTACAAGAGGAAACACGTAGAGATTATTACCATACTAAATAAAAAATATCTCTATGAAACAAATCGGATTCAAACTTGGCACACACAGTTTGTCACTTCGTGTCATTTGTCACTTAGCCATCGTAACATTTAATTTGGCTTTTTTATTACAATATGGGACAGATTAGATCAACCAAGTCCAGTGTCGATACTGGACAAGCATTTCAAATTGCACTATAACCTCGGGAGACGGCATTAAACATTAGTAATAAAATACAGTACAGTATATAATACACATGTATATAAACATATAGCATTATAAATAACACAGTAGGGCGGGGAAAAACATCGAACCCAGGGGCCAGAGAAACATCGTATTCCACATCTTAACATGAAAAACGTATCCTGAGGCATCGTATTTCGGGGTTTCCACTGTAAAAATAAAATTTGAACTACGATAAATAGATAAGAAAATTATGGAAGAGAACGAGGAATAATATATGGAGAGATATGAAGAACTAAACCAAAGTATACCGGCAAAAGGGAATTACCAAAAAGGTACAAATGCGAAATATAACAGTACATGGAAACAAAATAGTTTTGAACAATAAAAACTTAATTAGAAAAAAAAAAAAAACGAGGACAAAAATCTACAAAATGCGCGTACCAGGAACAATCCAGACTCTTTTAACACGACATACGAGAAAAAATACATGAACACAAAACAGGAATATCTAGTGTATAAACAAATACGTCATTAGTGTACGTCTCACCCAACAGGAGAAGTTGAATATTGTCCTATGCTACGGCTGAACACACGATACCTGCGATGGACATTCACATAAGATCGACAGGGTGGAACTATAATAATATTGCCCTAAAGAAAACAACACTAAAGCTTTATTTTAAAACATTTATTCAAAACATTAATTCATGTAACTTGATTATGTAGTAGAGCTGATATCTATTCAATGTAGTCGCCTTCAGCCTCAATCACCGCCTCGATACAATTCCGGAACTGGGAGCATGCTTTTTCCACAAGCGCCAGCGTGAGCTCGACGAATACTCAACGGATGGCGGCACTCGGGCTGGTTTTTGTATTGGGAAGGTTATGTTGGTGATGTTCTCGATGTATGACCAAACGAAGTAGTCCAGCGAGTTCAGGTCGGGGCAGTGAGAAAAAGGTACAGGGTCGTACACCTTCTTCTGAAGCCAAGCCTTGATCTCTTTGGACTTGTGGGTCGGCGCCGAGTTCTGTTGTCATATCCAGAATCACCACACTCTTCAGAACTTTGGTGTTGACTTTCAAGCCGACTTCGAAGACGTGAGGTGTCATGATGTGGCCTTAACTGGAAAACAAACCAAAAACCATAACCGTGACGGGAAACTACGTTGACCTATGTCTTCAAACGGTGAACTCGCCGGATTTACATCTTGAGGGTGTTGGAAATTTTGATAACTTGGATCGATAAAGGACATGCGTTGTACAGCGGTTTATATCTGATCTCGATGAACATTTTGCCACTTTCAGATGTGATAGAAGGCTCCTCTCGCTGTTGGGATTCTTACATAACTGGCCAACTAGTACATAGTCTGCAACAAAAAAAAACATATTTTTATCAAACGGAATTGGAGTCGTGTCGTATTTTCTAGGGCGGCTATTTATTTTGACACCCTGTACTCTGGTATTTGCTCGGGGATGTACCGGCGATCTTCTTTAACATTGTGTTCTGCAGTCCTGAATGTGCGAATGAACATATATCACTGTCACAATTTCGAAGTTCTGCATTTTCTAACAATCGTGATTTTCCTTAGTTTTATGCATTTCCTTATTACTTATGTAGGATCTGTCTATTGTTAACGGTGGACCATGGCTTAATAAACGAACAGTAAAATGACTGTTAATCTAATGTCATGATAGATGAACATATGCTGCGCACCCAATAGGAAGGGATAATGCCTGGGTGAATTATGTTATATAAACCAAACTATATCACACAAATATAAATGAGGAGGTGAGGCGTGCAGAATTTATCATCAGAACAGAACTGCTACCTCACCTTGAAGTTGGAAAATTAAAATAATAGTAACGTTATGGCCTCAGACACGTACGCACACACACACACACACACACACACAGATATATCTTAGGTTGAGCATTTGTGAAATGATATACCAATTACTATTAGCGAATGAAGTGATTCTTTTTGTGTAAACAGATTGAGCTTAGGTACTTTGGACAATATCAAAACATTGTTAATTCACTGCCCGCATAGAAGCAGCCGTATAGCGCAACAGTTAGAAGCTCCGATGGCTAGTTGGGTAGTTGCCTGTCTAGCCGCACCGATGAGCTGTGAAACAGCGAAACAGTACTGTATGTGGATGAATATATCTATCTATCTATCTATCTATCTATCTCTCTCTCTCTATGTATATATATATATATATATATATATATATATATATATATATATATATATATATATATATATATATATATATATATATATATATATATATATATATATATATATATATATTGTGTGTGTGTGTGCGGCATAATCGCGTTGACACACCGTTTCTTGTCAGATCACAGAAGTTAAGCAACGTCGAGCCTGGTTAGTACCAGATGGGTGACTATTTGAGAATGTTAGGCGCTGTATGTGTTTTCCGTTTATCTCGGATTTGTTTCCAGTCGTCCTGAACATACACTTCACTTGCCACTGGTACTTAACAATGTCGACTTAAGAGAGCTGTGGTTCGAGATTGCGCACCTCCTGCCACAAAAATATCGCGCACAAGCATCTCTTCGTGAGTATCCATAGTTTGTCAAAGACTGAAGGATCCCCCTACACACGCACACACTTATATATATATATATATATATATATATATATATATATATATATATATATATATATATATATACATATATATATATATATATATAGCAAGTCGAGATAATGATTAGATGCAACAGTATAGCTTTGGTTTCAGGCAGATACGAATTCTTCATTATTAATAGAAGTAATAATATAGTTTTGATTTTAGACTGATAGATTCCAAATCTGCAGGAGTAATAGAAGTAATAATATAGTTTCGAATTCAGATAGACAAATACCATATCTTCGTTAGTAATAACGGAAGGAGAGAACATTTTAAAGAAGCAAGAATTGTAAGCAATGTAAGTAATTTAGCAGAATATGAACGAAAGCCGTATTGGTACTATAGTTCGAAAGCAAACAATACAAGAAATGGAATGGAAATCCGTATTTGTATTTGATTTTAAATAAAACGTGGCTTAAATTATTCAAAAGTTGTTATATTCTACTTTTTAACATATTTTAAAAAACACAAAAAATTATCTTTAGGATATCTGACAATGGAAAGGGTGCGTCTGGGTGTGTTTGAATCTTTGTTTTCTATCGTACCTAATTGAATTTGACTAGTGACTAACACCATCCAATAGAATCAAATTTTAAAATGTGGAGTTATGTGGTTCTTGTTATGTTTTTCTCTTTTATCAAGAAACAAAAACATCGGTGTTGGATTTCTGGATTAAAGAATGTCGACTCGTGTGGTGTGGGCGCATATTAATATCGAGTACAGTCAATATATACTAGCAACGGAATAATGACCGCGGATAGACGTATTCGAAATTCTACAGTGCTTACAAAACTTGTGAATAATGACTTTCTTTGTGTATAACGAAATCCTGACGTAAAAGGGGGAACGAACAACAAGGCATTCAAATTAGTCAAAATCTAGACACCTCTGGCATAATATATGGGAAAATCGTCAAGACCACAACAGGAAAGTCACGTAGCTAAAATAATAAAGAAGAAAGAAAAACTAATATTAAGTTTCCCTCTCTCAATGTAACAATAAAGAAAATAGTCAGTTGGTGAATACCTTCTTAAGATAAGCAAGAGGTACTGGAATCCTGGAAAGATTTGTTGTCACTCTGACTTCAAGATCATTATCAGTGAGAAATCTTACGACTTTACAAAAAAACTGTATTTCTACAGTTTACGGACCGTGCTGAAATATTCAGATTATTATTTGGAAACCCATTCTTAAAATCTAGATAACTGTTTTGTACTTCAACCTAAGAGTGTCGGTAAACTACACAAGTAACCAGAATTTTTTCTTCTCCTTGTTTTTTTTTAAAAAGATTTTTCCAATTTTAAAAGGTCGACGATTTGTTTGATCTTAACGCATATCTACCTTGGTAAGTAATAAAAATATACCAAAATATAAATGTTTTCTTCTGAATTGTTAGAAGACGGCTACATATCAAATTTCCAAAAGTAATGTCTCCTATTTTTTTATTTAGCCAAAATAGATTAGAGGGGATTGAGATTACATTGTTATGATAACTGAACTTACACATTCATGATATGATAGTTTGATTACTCTGTTTCAGATATTGACCGTGTAAGAGTAGGTGTCATGCATCAGAAGCAGAGATGCGTCATTGAAATCCTAGCAAAACTGCATTAACAAATTGTGATGACTCTGCAGAAAACTACATGCTGGAAAACAAATAGTCGTCCGTCTTCGCAGCTGTTCAACTTTTGGGGTCGAAAAATCGGAGGATTTACTTCGTACGACAAACCACATTCTGGCGCCAATCAAAAGGCATCGTTCATCGCTGATAAAAGTGCATTGATACCGGAGATGACGGTCGAAAAATAAATTCTAGAGCACAAAATGTCGCTCGTTTTAATGGTGCCATACTCGCATTCATAGCTCTTCAACTTTTTAATTAAAATTAGGAGGCTTAACTTTTGAAACTACCTTCGCGTATATGTATATATATATACATATATGATGTAATACACTGTTTTGTTTTTAAATCCCCGAAACAGTGTTTCATGGTAAACAACTGATGATCCCTTAAAAAATATAAAAATTGGTATTATAGTAAATTTGAGAGTTGATGCAGTGATTGCAGGTGATTAAATGAATTACTGACTAGATGTTTTTTTTTAATGAATGATAAAAAATAATTTTTTGTGTGGTTTCAAATGTTAAAAACTTCAAAGACTATATATATATATATATATATATATATATATATATATATATATATATATATATATATATATATATGAAATATTAAATCGTTCAAATTCTCGACGTTAGATGAATATAGCTATGAATCGGTATTTCCTGGCTGCCTTCCTCTCTGCTTTTATATCTTCCATATCTTTAATGTGTGCAATTCGTTTATGAGCATCTTACACATTTCGTAACTTGATTTCGATTCTCTGGTGCTGAAAACTTGTCTTTGAATCAGGTACGATCTCACTTAATTCTAAGAGGTCTGTGATCAGTTTATTACGGGTCGCCTGAGACGCCCTTACAAGGCCCGTTATCGGCTACTCATTATATCGAACAATAATTCCCCTGATTTCTTCTCCCACATTCGAGGTTGTCTCACATTTACTGCAAAAAGACGAAAGTAACTCCCTATTTATCTGGTTTACGGGCAGATACCAGAGTATAACAGCAGATTTTTTCAATAATTACGAATAGAGAAATCTATTTCGAACTGCGGCATTATTATTTCATTTTTTACTCAGTCCAAAGTTACAGTTTTGAGAAGCTGAAAGACTTTATTTCATATATAAACTTTTTAAATGGGTGGTTAATACAGTATATTAGTTAATCAATTTTTTTGTAGTGTCCATTAAAAAACAGATAATGCGCATTGACCTTATAAACAATTGTTTCGAAATCTAGGGTATGTGATTACTGTACGTATTTTAGTTACTATATTCGTAAATTTGCTCCCTATATATTTAACGCAGAACCTCTAACAAGAATTCATTTAAAAAAGTGTTCTTAATAAACGAAATTTTATACGCAGGCATTTCTAGAATAAGAATCAAAATAAATAAAACAAGAACATGTCAGTCATGAAACTGCATAACTTCGTCTGACAACGTAAGGATTGACCAAAGAGTTATCTTCGGCGTATTTCTTCATATTGCATGGAGTATTACTATTATGATGTAAACGTTCATAACAAAAAAAAAAAACAACTATTTATCTATCCGTGTTTTAAATGTTACATGTTGTTTGCCGTTATCAAGCAGCATAAAGCTTATGAATCAAATATGCAAAACTCTCAAGCATAAATTCCGTCTAAAGTGTTAACTTAATCGAACGCATATAAGATGCTAAACTGTTTTGTCTATGACATTGACCAAGAAGAGAGTCTTAACATTAAAGAGGCTCGGAGTGATCGTCAAAAATGTTACGCCCGCCATTTTCACGAGCCTGATCTTTAACATAGATGACCCAGAATGAATCCGTTCTAAGGTTGACACACCTAAGTGAAGATTGCTTAGAGGATACTGGTGATCGGATGTACACAATCATAATTGCACCCCAACAAATTTGATCACAAGATTAAATCCACATCGATGGGGAGGAGGGTAGTAGACACAGCATTGCTATTGCCAAATTATCAGTGGATATGTTACAAGGAGTCGTTAAAAAGCAGAATTATTGAAGGTGTAAACCTCATTATATAAATTTGATTCTAATTAAGATTACTTGCGTCTGAATTTATAACGTTATTGACTTTGCTATTTACATTATAGATAAAAAGCATCGGAAGACAACTTTCAGATTTCCAAAGGAAAGTGTTTATTCTTTTCAATAATGAAGATAATTCTTGGAAACTATCAAAATGTCTAGCTGCGTCAGGGATTATTTTAATGATTACAAAGTATCAGTTTGATAATGTTGCGCCTCTGAAACAAAAACCTTCTGAAGCAGCTGATACCCCCCCCCCCGAAAAATAGTCGGGTTTAAAAAAAAACGAATTTACCGGGCGGGGTGGGGTCTCGGTTTTCTAACGAACACTTTGTAGTTAGAATAAAACTTATATAAACAAAATAGTTGATATGTCTCATTATATGATTAAGGTATTATGACGCTAGATATATAAACATGACCAAAGTATCTTCTTTCCTTTCCTTTATATTATATTAAATTGCTGTCATATTCAAGCTGTCATTTCGGGAATCACCTTCAACCATTGCATCCTTCAGTATCTTCATCATTATCATCACCTTTCGACTGTAGTCGAGATATAGAGTTAACACGCTGTCGCCATATAACTAGGACCCGCATGACTGCTTCCACGTCCCGTCTCTCAACATTGGCATCCCTTGCAATGATTCTGGGTATGTGAGCATTCTACTTTTGGATTGGGTAGTAGGGAAAGTATAATAGATTTGGTTGTGGGAAACTAATAATTTAATTGAATTCTCTCGAACGATGTCCTTCAAACAGAACACATATTCCTTTGACAATAGATGATTGTCAATGAAAGTTAACCATAAGTTTGTTCTTTGGCTCGATGGGTTTTTCATGAGCGATTTTGGGTTCCCATGAGAAATCGGGTATATGCATCATTCAGGCGTGATTATAACTTTGTGGAAAGTGTCTGTTTTCGAATTATAGCGGGAGATACGTTGTATTGTCGATTTAAAAATTTTCAATTTGATGCTGTTGCTGAAAATTGATATCCGTATTTTACTGAAAGTATTAGAATCAGACAATGCAATTCCCAATCTTCACCTCATATTTTTTCTATTCTACTAGCAGTTCAACCCGGCTTTGCCGAGGCCCCTATGTATTGTCTATAACTGTATATATATATATATATATATATATATATATATATAAACTGTATGCATACACACACATATATATATATATATATATATATATATATATATATATATATATATATATATATATATATATATGTATATATATATATATATAAAACAAAGTTTGACTCATGTCCGGGAAACCGACATCTAAAATTTCAAGTATGTAGACACAAAATTGGTGGGGGGTTTGGCAGAATCTGCAAAGGTCAACTCTGTCAATTTGGACCTCTTGGCACGAATTCTCACCCCAAAAGTGGCATAAAAGCTTGCAGCATGTCGGAATATTCTTTATGTAAAATTTCAAATGTTTTGACTCAAAATTGTCTGAATAGTTTGCTAGAAACCACAAAGGCAACCGAATTTTCAGCCAACAAACGATTAATAAACTTGCCTTATGTCTGAATACACTTAATGTAAAATTGTAAATGTTTAGAATAACAATTGGCGGGGACATTTGGTAGACACCGCAGAGGTAACATTTTTTAAAACTTTGATCCCAATTTTGATTACTTAACCTTTATTGTTTTGGGCTCAAATTAAATTAAATGTTTGATCCATGTCCAAGTAACCGACATGTAAAATTTCAGCCCGAAGATTAGCGAAGGTGTTTGGTAGAGTTTTCAAAGGTAAAATCGTTGAACTTTGATCCGTTGAGAACCAAATTTCTAGCCGAAAATCGATTTACAACATTTTCCCAAATCTCAACACTCCTTATGTCAAATCCTGAGTCTGTAGACCGAAAATTCACAGAGTAGTTTGGTAGGGAAATGTACACACACAGACACACAGAGACAATCTCACTTTTATAGATATATCTTATCTTATCCTAACAAATACTTATAAGGAGAGACGGAGAAAAGTCGAGGACGTCAAATAGCCATTTAAATACTCCGCCTTTTTTGTTTTGGCATATGTAAAATATAATCACTTGAATAATCCGGAAATAAAGCAATGTTGATCGTGGTCACGACTAAAATGGGTGATCATTTGGGAATACCAGTTGCCTTAGGTGCTTGTTGGATATATAGGCAGTGTTTTCATTCATCCTGTACTTTCATTGTTATTTAATTCGAGCACTGCAGACCTAGAAGCTGTTAGGTATAGGATTGAACCACATCTGCCACAAAATTACGCGCGCAGGCATCTTTACAGTGGGAATCCATTGCCTCTATGGACCGAACGGAAGCTATAAAATGACGTGTAGAATTGAACTAACGACTGCGATTTAACCATTCGGCTACACCAGCAAACCATTCCCCTCCCGGTTTACCTAACAAAGGCAGAGGGCTGCGATCGATATTATGTAGGAAAAATAAAAACGATATCATCATTGGCTTCGTACGGCGTATTCTCTAATTAAAATATTTGCTAATTAAAAAGGAATGCGGACCAAAAGGAATTGATAAAATGGCTGACAATAAAAGTGTACGGGGATGTGTGGATTGATTCTTTTTATTTGCAGCAAGCATGATCAAAGATAAATATAAAAATCCCCAAACAGAAATGATATTCTTATTTGTTCGATCTTTATATTTTTTATCAATTGAATCTTTCTTTTTAATTAGCAGTTTCAGTGAACGCTTCTGCTTTGTGATATTAGTTTTGTCTCGGTGTTAGCCTGTGAATACCCAGGTCTCATTATTTACTCTTGAAACGAAAGCTATAAATAGCAACGTAATGAAAAGTTGCTATGTATTTTACACGTGACGTTGTACGTTCATGCATTCAAGATAAATGAGATAAAAAATTTTTGTCGACATTGTAAATATTGTTTTGTTTTGTCAATATCTTTCTAGTTTGCATTTTTTTCGAAAAAATATCAAGGGTCCACGTGAAGGTTGCCAACATCGTTAGTGTAAGTGTTTCTGTTAAATGAACTGGAATCCAACCCGGTACAACCAGGCTGTCAGTAGCTGACATTAACCACCACTTTAATATATCAGACACTAGCAGAACCTGTGGAAATTTCACGAAATGAGAAATAGATTGAATCAACAAATATGTTTTTTATAAAGCAGATGTTTTTTTGATTTTGTTTTTCTGAATCGCTCAAAAATAGTTTTTTAGACAAATAAAACAATAAAATGCAGCAGATATTAATTTATTACCATTCCTATAAAAATAGTGTTCATTATATTTTAAATACAGAACTGACTAACTAGAAAGATACTAATAAATACTTAGAAAGTAATATTGTGCTATATAATTACATGCAAATAATAAAATCACATTGTAAGTTACAATATGTAATGTACACCTTCAGTCCAGCACTTCTTTTTTTTTAAATGTTCCCTTTTTACGTAACGTTTCGCAGATTTATTTATTCGCTGGAGAACTGCTGCACGTTTTTTTTTTTTTTTAAGTTTCTTTCTCGTGTCCTTACTACCGTGATCATATCTAATTATAATGATATTCAATGACGAAGCGATAAAAAGAAAGGTGACTTTATTATTCTTGTCAAGGGTTATCAGATTGCCTTTTTAAAGGCAAAATTCTCAAATATTGCCTATTTTGAAGCAATTTTATCTTCACATATTGAATTTAGGATTATCAAGGCGTAACATACAGACTAAGTAAAAACAAAAGACTAATATTGTTCGATTAATTCTTAACTGATATACTGGTGTCTTCCCTTTTCTAAAACCTCTTTCCAATGAAAAAAACATTGCGAACCTCTCTCTACTATATGGATATTTCGATGGAATATGTTCGACTGATATTCAATATTTCATTAGTACTTCTAAGACATTTTACAGCAAGAACTTGTTTCTTTGCTATATTGAAAAACATCGCAATCGATGTTGGAACACTTTATCTAATTCGAGATCTAGACTCGGAGAAAAATGTTCATTTGGGTTATTGGATTCAGTATGGGAATCAAAAAAATATGCATATTTTCCGATTCCAAAAACCATTCTTGTAATTGTTTTTTTGGAGAACACTTTAATTAACTTTTGTGGTACTAATAAATTAATGATAAACATTAACCATTTAAAACTATCACATAACCAAAATCTATAAATGACCTCTCAGAAACGTATATTTACGTTTGTAAAAATATTTGCACCTGTGGAAATTCGACAGGTAACTCGTTCATATGTAATTCATTGATGTTGGCATTCTGTAGATGTTTAGCGTAAATGGGGATGCTCTGATATTATTGTAGCTCTTTTGTTAAAACTGCAAAAGGATTTATTTAAGATAGCAGGGACACCCGGCGTAGCCCAGTGGTAAAATACGGTTAAATATGATATTTTAATTCTTGCAAAGTTCGCATACATTATTATAGAGTTAATATTCTATTGATTTTTATATATTGTAAAGTTGCGATTTAAAAAATAAAACTTGAATCGAAACCAAATCCCAAACTTATATATATATATATATATATATATATATATATATATATATATATATATATATATATATATATATATATATATATATATACAGGGTGTCCACAAATTCAGGCTACATTATGTAGCCAGACTTTGTGGAAGCATCCTGTAGATTATGTAGCCAGTCTTTGTGGGCACCCTGTATATATATATATATATATATATCTGTGTGCACACACGCGCGCGCGCATGCGCATGCGCGTATATATATACACATATATATATATATATATATATACATATATATATATATATATATATATATATATATATATAGGGTGGCCACAAAGTCTGGCTACATAATCTACAGGATGTTTCCACAAAGTCTGGCAACATGATGTAGCCTGAATTTGTGCACACCCTGTATATATATATATATATATATATATATATATATATATATATATATATATATATATATATATACATAAGAGCGAACAGTTAATAAACCATGTTAAAAACACTTTGTAAAAGAGTTAAAAAATATTTAATCTGAAAGGAAACATTTGATAAGTGGATAGTCCTTAATCCGCGGCGTTTCGAAGGAATATTTTCGTTCTCATCAGAGGGTAGGAATCTGCAAAATGCGGGATCGGGTTTTGCATACAAAAGTATTTGATGAAACTGCAAGTAAGTCAAAGATCATACTTAATATCAAAGAGTGAAGCCGAGGGAATATGGTGAAGAAACATGTGATTACACGTGAATGGATAGTCTGGTTAAAGGTAAATAATCCAATGACGGTAAAATCCAAAAATATAATTCCAAGAAAGGTAATTGTGTTTCCATTTGCACAAGTAAAATCCAAGGAAATCACGTAAATGGAAGATGGTCCAAAATAATCCAAAAGGCCGAAATCCATGGAATAATTCATAAATATTTTGTTTGGGATTCGGTTTCGATTCAAGCTTTATATATATATATATATATATATATATATATATATATATATATATATATATATATATATATATATATATCTTTAGTTCTTTCAGTTATAATCGAAACCGACACCGAATCATTTGAAAAATTCTTGATAACATTTTTGTAAAAAAGATAGATTATCATGGTGGCATCAGCTAAAATAGAAACCGAAACCAAGACTTATGAAAAATTCTAGATAAAATCTTTTCTTTTTTTTTTTAATAGATTATCGGAATGGCATTAGCTATAATCGATACCAAAACCAAATTATAAATTTATAAAAAAAAATCAACGACATTGTAGTGCAATCACTTATAATCGAAACCGAAACCAAAACTTACGATGAATTCGTAGTAAAATTATTTATTACAAGAAATGGAAGTGAATAACAATTAAACTACCCGGATGTAAGTGTGACACAGAAAATAACACACACGCTATCGTATTAATAAATTATATTGGTTTTTCCCGATATTTCCGAAAATTAAAACAAAAATCTCAGTTGTAAAATATTTAGGGATTTAAAAAAAAATCAGAAATGGAATCGATTATTTAGTAAAAAAGAAATCGGTAATTATATCTATATTATCTGTATAAATGCAGGGAAAGAGTACACATGGTCCAGTAAGGTTTGAACATCTTCTTGGCGAGGCGAGAATATTACTGTGTTATAGACAGATCGCGGCCAACTTGCTGGCTAAATAGTAGTGTTGATCCTAACGTTTTGTTTCTCGGAGTAATCCATATATACATTGGTCAGTACTGGAGAAAATAGTTATCCCATCGAAAAACCTTCTTCGTACGAATATATAATCTGATCTCATTACGACGTATGTAGTTTCTTCATAGAAGGTCAACATCTTCATTATAATTCAGTGTTTGAATATATGGTTAAGTGGCAGTTTGAATCATTTAGAATTGCTTTAAAGCTTCACCACTCACTTATTTGTCGACCAAATTTGAAACAATTATTACAGTTTATAGATGACTTCTCAGTACGTTGTGACTTTTTGTTTTCAATTTTCGTTCAGTAAAACAAAAGTTATGATGAAATTTCTGGTGTTCAAAATCGTAAAAACATGTAAGGCCGTGAGCGATGCTTTTTTATGACGGATTTCCACAGCAACATCGTCGCTTCATCGGTTTCTGTCGCGAAAAGAGAGCTAACTCCTGAAACAGACAGAATGAACGAACGAAAGGGAGATAATCGGGAGTATTTTATTGAAAGCAGACGAGTGCCGTACATTGTTATTACATATGCGTTTATGTGGGCCAAAAAATAAGACTAAAGTTAAACAAAGAACAAGTGCATTTATTAGAAACCTGGAAAAATCATGAATTAAAGAAATATGCTTAAGCTAAACATGGAAGAGTAAAGGACTATTTGTTAAAATTGGAAAAGAAAAAGCTAGGATATTCCAGTCAAAAATATAATAATTCTATAACTTTAAATATTGCAGCATTAAGAATTTTTTAAAATTCAATTTATAACATTATATAATCAATTCTTTTGTTATATATTAATTTATGCAGATATATTTTATAGAGTTAATATTCTATCGATTTTTATCTATATATATGAAAGCGAACATGTGTGTATGTATGTTTGTATGTATGTATGTGTGTTTGTGTGTCCGCTAAAAACTTTCGACAGACAGAATAAAAATTCACACACTCGGTATCATATTGACGCTCCATCCTTCGACCGAAAAATATAGATAAATTGGCCAAAAACGTTAATTTCTTCACCCCGAAATTGACACTTTTCTACAGGGGGGGTCAACAAAAACCGTCCTCTCGTGACGACGACCGGCTCTATGCATGCGTCAGATGACGTCATGACCTGATTTAGTGTAATTAGTTGAAGAACTGACTAAATGTCATGTACGTCGTGTAAGCTCAGTTGGTTAGCGCGTTGGGTAATTATCTAAACGTTTTGGGCTCGAATCGTGGTGTGAGATGTCTTTTCTTTTTTTTTTCGATGTTTCAAATTTAAATATTGAACCAGTGTTATTTAAGCCATTTTTCACGTAACGTTCGTTTTTCTGTTTTTTGTTTTTTTTTTTCACTTCGCTTATTCTTAGGTTTTCATTAACACCCCCACCCCCGACCGTAGAAACACACACCCAAAAACATCCGGGTACTCACCGATTTTTTTAAATTTATAATATCGAAACAGGCTTATTTACGTGTTTCTTTTGTTTTTGTTTTGAGTTTTAACGTTCGTTTTTCTGTTTCCTTTTTTGTTTTTTTCAAATTTTTACATTTAACACCGTTCGTTTGCCTTACGTTAGTTTTTTGTGTTTCTTTTACTTCGCTTTAATTTACTCGACTTTTACAAGCTATTTTCGAGATAGTTTTTGATCGCTCCCGCAAAACTAGGTCAAACATCACGCAACCTGACATTGTCGCACCTACTAATTTCGGTTTATAAACGTCAACTTAACACACTTATCAATTCGTCTGTTCCCGTGGTCGAGATGGTTAGGTCGCAGGGTTTTTCCATCTCCGCGTCAAAGGTTCGGGGTTCAAGCCTACCTACTATTTCTTTTCTTTTACATCTCCAAACAACCGGTCAACGTTTTTTTTTAACAGGATTGTTTTAATCTACCCCAAGAACACACACCTCCAAACACCCGGGCAACGCCGGGTACCCCCGCTATTATATTATAAAGTTATGATTTCAAAAATAAAAAAATATATATCCATATGACATTGATCTATCAGCTTCAATCGAAACCGAAACCAAAACGTATGACAAAACATATGCATAACTTGAGTTCCTTTAGATATAATCGAAACCAGAACTAATACTTATGAAAACCTTGGTAAAATTATTTATTAAAAAAAGATGATTTAAGTGCCATCAGCTAAAATCGAAACCGAAATAAAACTTACGAAGACTTGTGGTAAAATTATTTTTTAAAAATAATTAACTTTAGTGCCATCAGATATAATCGAAGCTGAAACCAAAACTTATGAAGAATTCTTGGTAAAATTATTTATTCCGAGAAATGTAAGTCTATAACAATTAAACGACAGTTACTCGAATGTAAGCCCGATGCACAAAAAACAAACACACACACACACTCTATCCTATTAATATATAGATGAATTTCTATAAAGAATATGTAAATTAGCTTGATCTTTTGCAGATGAATGCACTTCCACGACACATATATAACAAAGTTATCTTTTCTTTTTAAATAAATAGAAAAAAATGTTTTTAATATAAATATCCATACAAAAAATTAAAGAATTATAGGAGTATAGATATGCGAAACTTTTTGTATGCGAATCACTTTGTTTGCAAAAAAAGAAAACATATCGATCACAGTAAACGTAGTGGTCGTGGCAGAGGCGGCAACCTTCTGCCCTGTAAAGCAATGGCGTTATACATCTAGATATGGATTCAGGCAAATCCGTTCAACAGCAGATATCTTAACTGTAGTATCTGAACGTATATACCGTTCACTGGACAAAACAGGGGAGGGTAGAGCGGTAGCCCTCGATATATCTAAGGCTTTTGACAGGGTATGGCACGATGGTCTTGTAAGGAAAATTAGATCACATGTAATCACTGGAAGAATACATAATGTAATTAAATCGTTCTTAAGTAAGAGAAAAATCCAAGTTGTCCTCGACGGCCGTACATCTAAACAATATGAGATAAATGCGGGAGTACCTCAGGGGTCTATCCTTGGACCTTTATTATTCCTGATATTCATAAATGACCTCCGTCAGTCATCGCAAAGTAGATATTCTCTCCTTTAGAATTAAAAATTGCCTTGGAACCTTTTTAATTTTTTAATTTTCTTGCTTGATGAGATCAATTATGATTGAAACGGCTGCACATCGTAGCAATATATGACTGTATTTACATAAAGAATAATAAAAATATAAAAACAAGATTGCTCTCTTTGATTGAGCACTATCAACGACCCTTGTGGAAATTCACTTTTTCTTTATTATTGGAAATCTTTCTACCTGGAATATATATATATATATATATATATATATATATATATATATATATATATATATATATATATACTCGTGAGCAAAAAAATGGGCCAAACAAATTTTATGCATTTTATTGCACTAAGGGCTATATTGAGCAAAGTAAAATTGAACAAGAAAACTTAAACGATACTTATAACACAGGACAAGACATTTACTTTAATACGGAATTGCATTCCCTTTTGATTTCTTTAAAAGATCAATCCTTTTAGACACGCTCTCAACCGAAGTGGAACACTGGAGGGGAAACGCTATTACAGTTGCTCAGCTTCCCACAGTTTGTCATTGTTCGAAAAAGTTCTTCCAGCCAATGCATGAGGTATTATGGACCAAATATTCTCGATTGGATTTAAATCGGGGCGTTGACCTGGCCAAAATATCACATCAATTGAATTATCAGAAAACAAGTTTTTGTGACTTTAGCTGTGTGTGTGCAAGGCCATTATCATGTTGAAACATAATGCTCTGTATATTCCCAGCTTCTGGATACTTAGTTCCCCAACTCCTTCTGCAGTAAAAGTTCCCCATACCATTATTCTTCTATTCTGCAAGTTTTTGGTCTAAACACTTGCAATTTTAAATGTAGCTTACGTGGATGTGAGTAAAACTTTTTAAATATAAGATGACCGCGACGGTGATTTTCGTCTTTCCAAGAAGACATCATTGGGAAGACTCTGTGAATATTATTTGCGGGGTAGCCAAGAAAGGTTTTTATTAAGCTAGCACTTACAGCTGCTACTATATAAAAAAAATCTTCCAGACCTCCTCGCAAAGAAGATTCACACGGCCCTCCTGATGATGTCCTCTTGGAAAGACGAGAAGCAACACCGTGTTGATCTTCAAGCCACATATGAAACTTATATTAATTCTTTCGATCTACACACTTAAAAGCTCATTAGAAAAATAAAGAAAATAAAAAATTTTAATCAAACTAAAGATCTCTGTTTTTTAACAACGTTTATTTAAATGGAAAAATGCTACGTAAATACACACACACTATATATATATATATATATATATATATATATTTATATATATACATATATATATATATATATATATATATATATATATACTAAGTTAGTAATAAAATACATATAGCGATTAAGATATATTGAATATTCCGCGTTTCATCCACTCTAGGACTCTTCAGCCTTATGCGATTGATGTGAGTAAATGAAGTATATATATATATATATATATATATATATATACATATATATATATGAAAATGGTACGTTTAGGCAGCATTTTTTCATTCAAGCCAACATTAAATGCAACACAAACACTTTACTTTACGATTACAATTTTTTATTTGTTTTATTTTTTCGATTTTCCGTATAATCTTCTTTATATCATAATCGAAACTATTAATGAAGGTTCCATAATTGTTACTGTCTCGGTGATGTGTTGTTTCTAACCACGACGTTATGCGTTCTAAACTTCCTGTTATAATTAGTTAATTTTACAGTTGCTATCAATAGGCGTCAAATATCTACGAACGATATTTTTGACTGCATTTTGATCGATTCTGAAGTTAGGTGCCATTTGATTTTGGTAAGATATATTAATGAAGTTTGCATTACGGTGCTGGCTGAAATTATTGTTAGGGTTTTCGAGTGATTGTGACATTCGTTTTATTTCTTCCTCAATAATGTAATTCGGAAAGTGATTTTTGATGAGTACTTATTTAATGTTTTTTTTATTTATTTTATCACCGGCTATAAAACGTTGGAACAAACAAATGCAGTGTATGAATCCAAATGATCTCTAAGAGAAAGTAACTCATAAAGTGAATATATGAATTAGACATATATTGTGCATACAACGACAACGTTGTCCTGGCGAATCCCCATGCATTTTATCCATATTTAAACAATACTAGCTTTATATACCAATATTTAATAAAAGAACACGCCTCCCCACCCCAATCTTAGAAAAATCCTCGACGACAACACAAAAATTATACAACGTGAAAATAATTTTTTAAAGTTAAAAATTCATGAAGTGTCATATATTAGAAATCATCACCATACTATAAATAATATTGCATTCCGGAAACGCAGCAAGTTGTTACAATGTCTTGCGTAGGGCGTAATGGACAGCCACCAGCGACCACGAAATTGCTGATTTTTATACTCGAATTTTTAATCGACTTCTCCTCGACTTTATATATTTTAACTTACCATCACCTGACGTGGTTTAATTTTAATATTTTACTTCTCATTTTTAATTTCCCTTTTCGCCCCTCCTCATTTTTACTTCCTCAACACGTAGAGATGATTCTTGGAAGAATCGAAAGTGTTTGTGAGAGTAACAATTACGGAATCTTCATTAATATTTTAGATTTTGATATAAAAAAAGATTATACGGAAACCCAAAACATAAAAAAAATCATAGTGCATATTTTCTCCGTCACATTTAATAACGTTTGCTTGAATATATATATATATATATATATATATATATATATATATATATGTGTATATATATATATACACACACACACACACACACACACACACATATATATATATATATATATATATATATATATATATATATATACTAGCAAAAGTACCCATCGTTGACTGGGTTCAAAAACAGCCTACAGAATGAAAACTCTGATTTATGAAAGTATGATAGGTTAGGAAAAGGAATGGTTGTAATGAGATAGCTTCGAATTTGGGTGTATCAAAACCAAAGCTATATGATGAAAGTAAAAATAAAATAGACAACCCCATAATTTATTATACCATACTTGTTCACATTGAAACACTGAAACACTTATCCCAATGTTCTGTGGATCAATATTAAAAAACATTGTTAAACTTTGTGACATATTTCCATTCTATGGAGGTTAGGAGCGAGCAAACACCCCATAATTTTATTATACCATATTTCTTCAAACTGAATCATAATTATCAATGTATACTTACGCAGATAGATATGAAAAGTCTTTATTAAAGTTTGTGCCTATTTCCATTCTATGGAGGCCAGGCCCGAACGCAGAGCGCGCAATTTTATTATACCATCCGTATTTAAGTTAAAACATACTTATCAATGTATTATTATGTACATCTATATCAAAAACACTTGTAAACATTTTTTTTTTAATTTAAATTTTTTATTTCCATACTTTGTGGACTAGGCGCGTACGTAGACCCCACAATTTTAATGAATCAAGATTATGCCAGATCAAAGGTACCCATTCCTGTATCTCGATACATTTTCTATTATTATATGAGATCAGTTTTCTATAATAGTCAACCATATAGGAGCCTATTCGTGTCCACACATACACACACACAGACGTTCAGCTTTATATCTATCTATATATCTATCTATCTATCTATATATATATATATATATATATATATATATATATATATATATATATATATATATATATATATATATATATATACTATCAAATGATTCAACCGGAGATAGAATTTTATTAGCGAGTATGTGTAAAAATCAGTTTGCAACAGAATGCTATATTCTTCTTAAATTGCATTTATTTATGAATCTAGACCCCCTCTCAGATTTCGTATTAAGTGGAGGTCACCTCGTTAGACTTTCTGCATTTTTATTTCCATGTCAGAGCAAGAACTGAAACGTTTAGAGTTGTTTTGTTTTCTTTGGCTTCGTGGTCGCGTGGACTAGATTCCTATTGTTGTTTTTGTGTGGCATTTATTTACTTACCCACCCAAATTCCAGAACGCGTCACCTCCACGACATGAAAGTCTTTTTTTCTTCACCCACCGTCAACAGAATTTTTATTTTTTTATTTTTGCTTTTACGGAAAGTGTTTGGATTAAGGTGAGGATGGAGGGGCGAGACATGTCTCGACTGAAATTCTTTTGTAAAGTTATGTTGTAATTCCATGGTCAGACCAACGCAAAAGTGTAAACAAAATAGGTCCCGTGGTTTCTCTTTTACAACCGATGCAATGAAAGGGAGGGAGGAAAAAGGAGAGATGAGAGAGAAAGAGAGAAATAACTATTAAAAAAAATAGATACGTAGTAAGAAATTATTGAAGATAGAGGGAGAAAGGGAGGAGGCGGTAAAAAATGAAAGTATTGTTTAAAAGAATGAGATTGGTAGTAGAGAGAAGAGCTGGATAGGATGTATAAGGTGGAAATAGATAGACAGAGAGAAAGACAGAGAGAAAGAGGGATGGAGACAAAAAGAATGCTATAAGAAATGGTAATGAATAAAGGAAAATTATTAAGCGGAATTTGTTTGGTTTGGTTTCTGTTTGTTTAATGTTGAATCTGGTAATTTTTGAAAAAAGACTTAAGGCTTTTACTTCTTTCTATTTTCAAAGGTTTCTTTATGTTTCGTTTTGTGTGGTGGTTTTACAACATGCTTAACCGAGTAATTTCACTTGGTATCCGTTTATTCTGCTATTAGAATTTTCTGTTTAGATTTCTTAATATCTTAATATTTTCAAATATTTCTTGATGTTTCGTTTGGTATGGTGGTTTTACAACATGCCTAACCTATCCGAGTAATTTCACTCGGAATCCGGTTATTCTTCTAGTAGAATTTTCTGCTTAAATTTCTTAATATCTTAATGTTAGAGAATGGATCGAGAAAGAGAGAGAGGGAGGTGTGTAAATTATATTGAGACACGTTGACCAGAAGTCAGGATCAGCTGATCGGATTGCGTGTGAGTCACGTGATCAGGTTAGCTGAATCGTGGAGATTTGGTTTGGACGTAGAACACGACGGACGGCTTTTCAGATGTCTCCTCCCCTTCACTGGGGGGACGCTGACGTGTGTAGAAACGAGACCAAGTGTACCATGCAAGCCAGAGATTCGCTTTCCATCTTCTGCGATACATCTGGAAAGTGAAATAAAAACTATAAAACAAATCCATCGTATTGGAGTTAATGAACCTTCGTCCAAAACAGGCACCGTCTCCCCTCCAAGACACGAGACGTTTCCAGATGGACCAACATCCAAGACGCAGAAGATATTTTGAAAAATACATGTACCACACACACACAACGGCATATGAACATATCATTTAATAGAAACAACAGCTAGACAATCACACGACATTAACTCTGACAAGACGATCACACACGATCCCCTTTATGATATAACATAACATAATATTAATATTTTCAAATATTTCTTCATGTTTCGTTCGGTGTGGTTGTTTTACGACATGTCTACCCACTTCGTGTTATTTCATTTTGGTATCCGGTTATTGTGCTAGTAGAATTTCTGCTTACATTTCTTAATATCTTAATATTTTAAAATATTTTTTATGATACTTAGTTCGGTGGTCTTGTTTTACAGCATATCAATTCGGGTTATTGGATATCCACATCTGGTAATTTAAATAAATGTGTTTCTACTTAAAGCTTCCAGTTCATTTACTGATTAGTCTTTTAAAGACCAGCAATTATATGCTTCAAGTTCTTACCATTTTCAAATATTGATTTATAATTAATTTTTACGTCATGTCAACCGTTTTTGAGTAACGTCGAATTTGTTAAGAGTTTTATACTTGAATGCTTTATATCTTCCAGTATTTATTGATTTCGATTGGTTTGGTCGTTTTGTTTTACTGTATATCAACTCTATTCGAGTTATTTAATCGTAAATCGAGTACTTTAGTAAATAAATTTTATGTTTAAATGATTTTATATCTTTTTTTATTATTTATTAATGTTGTTTAGATCGTTTGTTTAAGGGAATATCCACGATTTTCAGGTCAGTTAATGCCGTATGACATCATATTTGTAAAAAAAATCTTCAATTTCTTTATACAATTAATTATTTGGGTTATATGAAATCAAATCAGGTAATATTGATAAAAGTGTCTATGTTTCATGTTCTTTATATTTTCAAATATTTATCCATGCTTCGTTAAGCTGTTTTTTTTTAAATACATATCAACATTTTTCCATATATTTAACGCTACGGTGTTTGGACGTGTGCTGAGCAAAAAATGAAAACGAAATAAAAAAAACATGTGGTAGTAGGCAGGCAGGCTCGAAACCGTACCGCAGAGTAAAAAATGATAATTTCGTGAACATCCGTCCTCTCAGTCGAAAGTGTTTGCGAGACATACACACGTACGTGCGTGAGTACATACAATATATATATATACATACATACGTACATACATACATACGTGCGTGCATACATACATGATGGCAGCAAACTCGTTTTCGAGTATTGCCATTACTTAATACATCTCTGGATCAAATGAGGCAGACATGAGCGCCACTAGCAGTCCTGCACATCTGCTGATGACCGGGTCCAGGCTGTAGTGCCCTGAACACCTGCCGGTCCAGACCTTGGATGTTCCAGAGCCTTTATTTCCATTGACGCCCATATCCGCATCAGCCCTGATTGAGTGTCAGTTTGCCGTTTTAGACAACAACCAGCCTTTTTGGATACACACTGATGGTAAAATGTGTATTCCATTACATATCAAGTAATGCTGCGGTTGAAGCTTTTTATAGTGAGGAAAGACTCTGGACCGAGACAATCCCACTCTCTGAAAAAATTGCCACATTGAACCAAAAAGAAGAGCAAGTCAACATCATTGGATGCAGCAGTTGCCGCAGATTTTATATTAGGGGGTTTTCATCTCCTAGAGAGATTGCCTTCACCACGACTTACAGAGCCCTCCCCACCTATCATGCCATTTGATCCATGACTGGGTCTTAGGTTGCTGGGCACCAGAGCATATTCCACACGCCGATGGGTCATGTATGCCGCAGCTTACAGGGCTTAAGCTCTTCTGGAGGTTACTGTCAGGGTTACCTCACCCTTAGCCTTTGGTTAAAAGTACTTTGGGCCACAAGGCAGTAGAGGTCCAGTAATACGGCGCAGGACACTCGCCGTTCATCAGAGACCCGTCTGCATAGCAGTGGTCACAACGTGAACGTGGGGTTGATTTGTCTGGCAGAAGCACAGTATGACGCTGAGACATAATTGAGCTTTTAACACATGTCCACACCAGACCTTGCCCATCAACATACATACATACATACATACATACATACATACATACAAACAAACAGGTGAGATTTATATAACAGATGACGTATTCGCTCATTCTGAGACGTTATATCTTCAAATATTTATTTATGCGATTTCGTGATGCTGGAGGACGAGGAATAAGAAAATAGACGAATAGAAAGAAAACAAGTAAGAAATAAATAAAAGAGAGAAATTCTTAGGCAAAAAAGAGAGAATAAATAAAGAAAGCAATTTGAGATAGTAAAAATTAGAGAGATGCTGATAAAGCGGAAGGAATGATGAATGCTGATTGAAAACGAGATTACTTGAGATAGCAGAGATAGCAACTCATTAATACGATGACTCCCAATATAAATCTCTGCTTTGACGAGATTAAGACCTACCAATTCTTGGAATTCCACTAATAAAATTTTCCGTTTCGGAATTCCTCTGTGGATCATTCTCTTTTCACATCAATTCACAGGATGCTGCTATGCTGTACAAATACTTTCAGGATTTACTAATATTATACCAAGACTAGATTCTCCACACATTTTTACTTTATTAGATTTGTAAACAGTTTCCATATTCTTAACTTTCCAGAGCCCTAAATTAAAGCCTTCATTGAACCTTAAATATATGTATATTTTTACTAGCCTGGTTCCCCGGCGGTGCCTGGGTCTTTGGAGGGGTATGTTGAGAAAAAAACGTAGTAGGCAGGCAAGCTTGAACCTTTACCGCGAAGGAGGAAAAGAAAATGAAAAAACACGTTACGTCTTTGCAGCTGCGCCCATCGTCAAATCGGAAGTGACGAATGTTTAAATCAAGGCTAGTCAATCCAAAAGAGAGGATGACTTTGAGAAAATATCGGCGGAAAAGTGACCCCTCCCTTTGGAAAAGTGCCCATCTGAGGGTGAGCAAAATAATGTTTTGGGCCAATTTTTCGATATTTGACATCCGAAGGATCGAGCATTAAGACGATACCAATCTCGTGAAAATCTGTCGCCCCTGTCGAAAGATTTTGCGAGACATACAAACATATATACATACATTTAAACAGACGGGTGGCATTTATATTATAGACTAGCGGGGGTACCCGGCGTTGCCCGGGTGTTTGTAGGTGTGTGTGGTGTTAAATAAAAAAGAACCAGGGGGTAGGATCGAACCGGAAGCCCTGAGGTGAAGTTTGAAAATAAAATCGGCCAGCCAGAATGAGTTAGTGAAATATGTTTGAATTTATTTAAGAACCAAATTGACAGGTGCGCGGCCGGAAGTCGTCGAGCGTTACGACGACGACGACCACGTAGGTTTCTTTGTTATAAGCGAAGTAAAAAAAGAAAACAAGGTTAACACTTAAGCGGGGAAAAACACAAAAAAACTAACGTAAGGCAAACGAACGATGAAAACAGCAAACAAACACGGGCAAAATGCCTTAAATAAGCCTGTTTCGATATTAAAATTTAAAAAGTCGGTGGGTACCCGGGTGTTTTGGGTGTGTGGCCGGGGGTGGATAAGCGAAGTAAAAAAAAAAAAGAAAAAAAAAAGAAAAACGAAAGTTAAATAACACTGGTTCAATATTCAAATTTAAAAAAATCGAAAAAATATCTCACGCCACCATTCGAACCCAAAACGTTTAGATAATGAACCAAGGCCTTAAGCAACTAAGCTAACGCGACGTATATGAAATTTGTTTTGTTTTTCAACAATTTCAAGTAAATCAGGTCACGACGTCATCTGGCGCATGCGTAGAATCGGTCATTGTCACGAGAGGACCGTTTTTGTTGACCCCCCCCTGTCTAAAATTGTCGATTTCAGCATGAAAAAGTTAACGTTTTTGGCCAATTTTTCGATATTTTTCGAGCAAAAGAATGGAGCTTTGATGTGATATGGAGTTTGTGAATTTTCGTCGCGTCTGTCGAAAGCTTTTAGCAGACATCCAAACATACACACATACATACATTTTCGCTTATATATTTATATATATATAGATTATTTTACTTTATTTGTTAACAAAACTTTCTTAATGCATTTCTAATCCCATTTTTCATTTTCAGCTCGTTTTATTTTTATTCATTTATATATGTACTTCCGTATCATTTATTTACTGTTTTTCCCCTACTTTTGTTTCCACTTTCTTATCTATCTACTCTATCTTTTTCTTTCTTATTTTATTATTAGCTCTTCTTTAATGATGCCCATTATTTCATAACAACACGTATATTCTTACTATTACATACATATACACTATTAATTCCGATTTACTTCTATATATTGTAATAACTTTTACTGATTTTTACTACATTATACTATTTTCTTATTCTAATTTCATATCTAAATGTTATTAAGTCAGTTTTCCAATATTTGCATTTTGTATAATTCCGATCCTTTTCCACTTCTAAAAAGAAGATTTTAGCTTCGAAATGCCATGGATAAAGAGAGTTTTCTTAATTTTCACCTTTACTTTTCCGTATTATTTTCATGATGCAATGCATTTATATGGAATTTTATTCCTTATCTTTCGTTTAATATATTTGTTTGATCAACTAAAGAGTGTTGAGCTTTTCTTATCTTAATAAATTTTACTTGTTAAATAATATTTAATAATATAAGATTTGATCATATTTTTTAAATATTCATGGTTAAAGAGTTGTAGAATTTCGATAGTTCTATACACAGCTTCATACGGGTTTTCCGCGTGGTATATAGTTTGGATTTTTATTTTCATATATTATTTTCTAATAAAATGATCTCCCCCAAAGTTTGAAGTTTTCAATTTTTGTGCGGATCAGCAAAATAATAGCAAGCCTATTACTGTTCATATTTGCTAACTATTTTTCCTATGAGGAGCAGAGTTATTCTTCGACACTCAATAGAGTAAAAAAAAGTTTCTGTTTGTATTCCTTGTATAGAACAATAAATGTTGTAAAGTATATGCTACTTTGCATTGATTATACAAAAATTCAAATTTATATATATATATATATATATATATATATATATATACACTTCAGAATAACATTATCTATCAATCAACTGGTATGGAAAGCTGTGATTATAAGTTTTACAACATATTACTTGCAGTAACATTCTATAATTCTGAAATGTTTGAATTTCAAATCAAAAGATTTTTATTATTCTATGTAAGACAAAATACATTTGAAATATTAACATGTCATGTCAAAATTTTTTAAATTCACTGAATGACTAGAATTATATATGTATATATATATATATATATATATATATATATATAGAGAGAGAGAGAGAGAGAGAGAGAGAGAGAGGAGGAAATGAACTGTGTGTGTGCAGAATGGTATCTAACAAACTACTATGCCAGTTTTTGATCTAGATTCTTTAAACTTGATATAGTGAAGATTTGGACCTGTGGAACAAATTCGATTTTACATTTTGCCGCAAAAAATAAATGATAAGTGATAAAACTGAAAATTGAAACTTGTCAAGTTAATTTTTTAAGTGTTTGTATGCGTATAGATATATGTCAGACCGTAACGGATAAGGCTGGAGAGCTATATGTTTTTGTTTGCATTCTAGATGACTGCACTCAAGTCATGTATTTAACTTTTGAAATCACTACTATATATTGGGTGTAATATAATAATCAAATAGAATTAGCTTTATAATAAACACACATATATATATACACACACAAATACACACACACACATATATATATATGTGTGGAGTATGTGACATAATAATAGAAGGTAAAACATACACATTCAAAAACCCAGCACAAGCATTCAAAATAAAAAAGGATTTAAATTGCACCTCCAGAAATGTAGTATATGCACTAAGATGCACAGTATGCAACAAATCCTACATAGGCGCGACCAAATATTTCAGCAATAGAGTGGCCTTACATAAGAGCAACATCAAAATTGCAGATAACAGACACCTCTATGTTTCAAAACACGTACACACATGCAGTGGAAACAGCTTCAAAGTAATGCCAATCTTCTAAACAGACAATTATTTTTATTTACTTACACAGGAAAAAAACTTCATCACAAGATTCACTCTTGCAATGAACAGAGCCTAATATCAACACACAAAAACATTAAATCCAAGGCACACTAAAATGCACATCCATATACATATATACACCCACACATAAATCAGAACAGACACATTAAAACACACACCCGCGCGCGCGCATACAACCACACACAGACATAACACCCTTATCTCTAATATAACACACTGAACAATACAAACCCTACTTAACCTCGAAACCAACAACACCAGGAAACACCTAGAACCATAGTATAATATCTGTTCCAACACCTCGCTCCTTCCTCAGTCAGTGGAGGAAAAACCCCTCATGACTGAGACAACTATCATCCCTTCTATCACCCCTCTCCATACCTATACCCCTCCAATTGGCCCCTCCCCTCTGGGGAACACAATCTTCGCACACTAGGAACCGATCCTGGGTCTTGCCATACCCACATGGGGAGACAAATTAATAGAAACATTAAAAAATCCCCTATACATATTTTTAAATACACCCCTCTATCTAAACAAACATAATATAAAGAATACCCGAAAAGACTGAAACGAAAAATCACAATACTAAAATCCAAGAATCCCAAAAATAAATATCAAAATAGAATGAAAGCATCCCTACCCTTATTTCAGAAGAGCTGGTTCTCCTCCCCCCCCCCTTCACACATACACATTAGTAACGACCTTGAATCACAGTCACCTTCCTAGGGAAGCAAATAACCTCATAATACTGTAAAACAGTGCACACATTCTCAAACCAAAGAAAATCCACACACACACACACACACACACACTACCCTAATCTAAAGGAAAAGAAAAAAAACACAAGCAGAAAGTGAGAGCGAGAGAGAGAAACACAACACATGAGTGACCACAGCCGCGGTCAGCGGCCTCGACAAGCCCAATAAAAGAGTAATAAAAATTGAACATTCCAATGAATGGTTTGACACTTACACGCATCCACCCCTTGGAAACACTTCAAATCAACTACGAAAATACCATTTTTACATCTCCAACACATTTGAAAATAATTTCTGACGAGGACGCTTCACAGAACGTCTGAAACGCGTAAAAAGATTTCAATGGTTTAAAAACATTATTACAATGATCCAAACATAATTCTCAATGAAAAACCAAGACACGGAATAATAAAATAATGTTAAAAAATACACATTGTTGAGGACTACCCCCTTATTTAAATATACATCTTTCTTTCGTTGGAATTTCTTAACCCATTTTATATATATATATATATATATATATATATATATATATATATATATATATATATATATATATATATATATATATATGAGGGTTAATTCCCTTTTCTGACAAGAGTGTTAATTTCGTATCAAGTCAATTGATCTTATTTGCAATATCCGGCTTTTCATTAACGGTGTTATACAATGAAGGAAATGTAACACACAAACACACACATACATACACACACACACACACGCACGCACGCATATATATATTTATATATATATATATATATATAAAAGTGAAAGTGTCTGTCTGTCTGTGTATCTATGTGCCTGTGTGTGAACATTTCCCTACGCAATAACTCTGTCAATTTTAAGTCTACAGATTCGAAATTCGATATCCTGGGTACTGAGATTTGGAAAAATCGATGTGATCGGTTTTCGGCCAGAAATTTTGGGATTAAGGGGTCAAAGTTCAACAATTTGACCTTTGAGATCTCTACCAAACTCCTCCGACAATTTTCGGTCTAAACACTTGAAATTTTAGATAAAGGTTCCTTGGACAGGAATCTAACTTAATAACTCTATTTGAGGCCTAATCAATAAATTTTAAGGGGTCAGATTAGGGGTCAACGTTTAAAAAAATTGACCACGTTTTTTTTTTTGTTTTTTTTTTTTTTTTGCTCAACATACATCTCCAAATACCCGGGTAGCGCCGGGCACCCATGCTAGTATATATATATATATATATATATATATATATATATATATATATATATATATATATATATATACTTTCATGTAATGCTGTCAGTTGTTGCCACGTCTCACAGATTATAAATGTGATGAGATAAGGGGAGGGTATTAGTTTTGTGTGCCTTCTGATTTCGGCGAGGAGACCTCTGACCTCGGTGTTTAATTTCACCCCCGTAACTTAGAACAATTAGAATCGTAAACTAGAATCGCCAATAGAAAAGAAAACACGACTACGAAATGAACATAAACATAATATAATGATCGGTCATAAACCTACATTCAATAACAATTACTCCTGAACAGAGACAAGTGGAGAAAGTAGAAGGTGACATTTGCCTGACGTTTCGTGTCATCGCAAAGTTGATTTTATTGGCCGCTAAAACTTGACAAAAAGTAATAGCTCACCACCGATCAACCACACCCGCCAACGACACACACATTTCACACACAAACCTTCAATCACGGCTATCCCAGCTGCCTTTTTGGTGACATTAAATTTTTGTATAGTTAAAATAAAATGAATGACCTTTATTTCTAAGTCTGGTTTTATGATATTCAGCAAACACACATGCGTAGGGGGAAAACGACTGCGCAAACGTTATGTAATGATTGCAAAACCTATATTGGTTAAGCGCATAGTGCAATATGTGTTCTAATACGACACTTTATTACGACAGTTTGTAACGATAAAATTCTCGTCATAAAGAAAACAACACTAAAACTTTATTTTATGACTTTTATCGAAAAATTGATTCAGGTAAATTGATTATGTAGTAGAGCTGACATCTATTCATTGTAGCCTCAATCACCGCCTCGATACGGGTCCGAAACTGGGAGTATGGCTTTCTCGCGAGCGCTGATGTGAGCTCAGCGAAGACTCGGCAGATGACGGCGATCAGGTAGACTTTGGTGATGGGGGAGGTCATGTTTATGATGTTCGCGACATAGGATCAAATGAACTAGTTTTGGTCGGGTGAGGCGGGAGGCCAGTGAGCGAAGAGTACAAAATTGTAGCACTCCTTCTGAAGTCAAACCTGTGTCTCATTGGACTTTGTGATCCGACGCCGAGTTCTGCTGCCATACCCAGGATCGGCCAGCGGCCAGCTGATTTAACCAGGAGCTTACCACACTATTCAGCCCATCCAGTTAAACTTTAGTGTTGTTTTTCAAAATATCTGATGGCATGATGTGGCCCTCACTGTGGTGTTGACTTCCAAGCCAAATTTGAAGATATGGGATGGCATAATGTAGCTCTCAATTCAAATGACACCAAAGTCCATAACCGTGGCCGAAAACTTCGTTGAGGAGTGCTCTCATGTTCTGAACCGTCCAGATTTGCATTTTTAAGGTAATGGCAATGGTCCTGTTGTCATAATTTGGATCGGTAGAGAACATAAGTTGGCAGCGACGCAACTTCGATCTCGCTCGTTTAACATTGTGTCACTTTCAGACGTAATAGAAGTCTCCTATCACTTTTGGATTTGTGCACATCTGACCAACTAGTAGATGGTCTGAAACACAAATAGAAAACCGGCTTTTATTAAACATACATCAGATTTATGTCCTCTTTTCTAAGACGGGAGTTTTATCGTTCCACGCTGTTCTCCTCGGTTAGTAGACGAAAAATGTATTTCGACTGAGACTTTTCTTTTTCATTTTTGTCTTAATCCAGCGCTCCAAATTTTGGGAGAGCTGAATTTCCTATCCCTCGACATGAAAAAACGGTCTTGTGTTTAACTCTGCACACGTGGAGACGCAATTAAATAGGAACATTGTGTGGTAGGTTTCAGAGTAACGATACATTTTTAAACATATTAGACCATTCGTGTGACAATCCATTTTGATAGATCTCTTGTTTCTTTCTTATTCATTCTGTTTGTTATCCTTTAAAAAATGGCAAATCTAATTTTTTTGTAAGGTTAAAGTGTTTCAAAAAAGCCGAATTCGTTTTTATTCGTTTCGTTCTTTTTTTTACACAGAAATCACCAGTTATCAAGGCCCAGAGGCCACTCCTGGATAAGGGTTAATGGGTATACATTAGTCAATCTGATCATAGCGTAGTAAACATAAGTAGTTGGAATTTTGAAATTAGATTACTTAGGGACACAGTTCATCAAGAACTTGTTTATGTTGGACTTGAAGACAATCAGATTGCAGTCAGCTGGAAAACAGGCAATCGAAAGAGAGTTCAGTTCTAAGAAAGAAGCTTTGTTCATGGAATTTACGTTTAGGTCATGACACACACAAGGAGTGTGGGAGATTATTGATAGTGGTTTCGGACAAACGAGTGTTTTTCGTGTACCAAATCAGTGACAAGTAAGCAGTAGGGGGTTGAGACAGAAAGGGATCGATAATTATTGTTGATTCAAATCTCACCACAATATCTCACCATAAAATATTTGTCCTTCTAGGCTTTCACTTAAACGGGCACTCACTCTTTCTGTGGGCTATTTGCAGTCACATCCGTTTCTATTTTTTTTTTACATAGTGATCACCCCTTATCAAGGCCCGGAAGCCACTGAGGGATAAGGGTTATTGCAAGTAAATTACGTTAGTGTGGAGATTTGATGAAGTGTTTAATTAAGGGGGCGGTTCATTGGAAATTTGTTAACGTTGGACTTGAAGACATCCAAGTTGTAGTCCGGAGGGAAGCAGGCAGACGGAACAGAGTTCCACAGGAGTGCAGTCACAGTCGTTATTTTGCGGTTCAGCTATAGTCGTTACCGTCTTGGCAATCGCCAGATGGTAAAAGAACAAACGACTAACACTTAAGTAAGTTTAAGCTAAACATATATGTCCGCCTGCTCATAAGTTAATCAATTTACTTTGCCTAGACGAAATGTTTATCGTTTTCAATTTTGACCCCGTGAATATCTTTTTCTACGTTTTTAAAGCTAAATCGAAAGTGTTCCCGACATCCAAGTGCATTATATATCAAGTTTTAAGTCTGTACGCCAAATATCTAGGAAGAGTTTCGCATTTACGTAGACGAGGTCAATTATATATATCCTCGCTATAATCCATACTGATGAAGGCTGAGAAACAAAAACATGCATGTCCGTTCGTATATCTTTTATGTACGTAATATTTGATAATATATATATAAGCAACCATAAAAATGCGTAATTAATTGATCAGCGCTCGTTTATTCGAAATAATATGCAATTTCGTTAACCGCCATGAATCGCTCGGATGTGCATGACTGAATATAGTAAGAAGTTCGTTTTATAGATTTTAAAAAGCGTAGAGTTTTAATATCAATATCACAGCGAGAAAAAAACAGGTTCATGTATATATATATATATATATATATATATGTGTATATATATATATATGTGTGTGTGTGTGTGTGTGTGTGTGTGTGTGTGTGTGTGTGTGTGTGTATTAAAATAGGATATTAATAAAAGTTTTGAGGGTTAAAATTATTTTCATATTACTTAGCACTAGGTCAGCGTCATCATTTTGTATGAAGATATTATATTATCATTGGTTTCACCGATATTTTTCTAGTCAAAATTATTTATAGAAAGATATTAGGTACATAATAGAAGGACCGTAGGAATATTGCCAAAATCCTAAGTGATTTTACGATTTTTGTTGAACGAACTGGATTCGAAATGGGGATGCCGGTTCTGAGTCCATGTCTTTAACCACGTGACAACCGTCACATCCTGTAGTAATAGATAAAAAAGAAGTTTTGATAGATCTTGCTCCTGAGTCCTAAATTGAAAATATGGCGGCATTCGTAAGAGTCCTAAAATTGTGAACATCACGCTTCTACATATATAAAAGAAAATATTCAAAACTTGATTTTCATCAGACAACATGCATCATATAATATATAATCTAAGTGAAAATGCTTCCTTATGGAGCATTATTTAAAACGAACACCATAAAATCATATAAAACAATTTTTGTCGCATTACGTTTAACCCTTCGAAATTAGCATTAACCGAGTGTTGTCATATTTGAATATTTTTGTTATTCCTTTAAAACTATTCACAGGTTATGTATTTTTGGAGTTTGTGAATCGTTATAGTTCTGTGGTAAAAAAATAAATGCGATTTTAACGGAATCTAAATACAGATCGACAATCTAAATCTGGGCATATAAACATACATATTACATACATGAATCGATAAATATACAGAATGAGATGAGGATAGATTTGTGTTTGATATATCTGAGTATAAGCTTCCTGACACTTTTACTAGGGGGTCCGTAAGTTATGAGTTCGGACCATTGAACTGTTTCTTCATAGGCGAAAATTATATATATATATATATATATATATATATATATATATATATATATATATATATATATATATATATATATATATATATATATATATACCAAGTTAAAGGTATCCAAGAAGGAAAACTCATGAGTTACAACGAGGTTATTAACAGTATTCAATAAAAAAGAGCAAAATGTAATATTTTTATTTATAAAGACAAATATTACATAGTCGCTACATTGAACATTGTTTCGGATAATTTGTTGACAAGAACCAAAAGTCCTCGTCAGTCGACGTAATAAAGCTAGTTAAATGTGGCATACTTATGAATGTGTAGTGATATCTAAATACTTATGTAAAATAAATAAAAAATATATGTATATATATGTGGGTGTGTGTGTCTGTGTGCAAGGTTATTATCACCTATAAAGAAATAGTTCACTATTCGAACTCATAATGTATCCAACCTTGCAGTAAGAGTTACGTTGCCTATATAAAAAGATATATCGAATTTACAGTCCTAGTCTACTTATCTCTCTCAGACTCGCTATCTTTTTTTCTCTCTCTCTCTCATCCTCTCTCTCTCTTGTTCTCTCTCTCTTTCCCCTCCCTCTCTCTCTCTCTTTCTCTCTCTCTCTCTCTCTCTCTATATATATATATATATATATATATATTTGGTAAAAATAATCACGTAAAAATGGCAATAGTAAATAGTGGATAAATAAAAAAAAGTGGCACTACGGTATTGAAACATATGACCGTTTGAGTATTAGTTTAATATAAGGATACTTCCATCAACCGAATATTTAAAAAAATATATATTTTAAAATAAATATTTTAAAATAAACATTTTAAAAAAAATATTGACACGGATGATGTCTAGGGTCACTCCTTTCACGTATTCCTTATATTTTAAAATATTTTTTTTTTTATTTTCGACGTCGGTCTTTCGAATTTTCCATTGAATATTCCACTTGCAATTTCTAGGGTTGCCATTTTACCGAAATTCATAAGGTTATGATATTAAGAAGGCCTAAGGATTAAAACTAATTTTTATGACGTACTAATAGGAGAAAAAGACGTTTTAATATTTTTGCGTCTTTACAAAAGCAACATATCTGTATGAAGTATATCTTTACTTTGTAAAAAATCACGTTTTTTTATATTTGCACTTTTTAATGTTTTTTTTAATATATATTTGCACTTTTTAACGTTTTTTTTTTAAATATATTTGCACATTTTACCGTTTTGTAATATATTTGCGGTCCTGGATATGACCTTAAACTATATCCGATGGTGAGACCCCAGCTTGTGTGCTTTGGGGAATGTGAAGCCACCCTTTAATTGCCATTGCTCCCAGATTCATTCTGAACCGGAGTGGTAGTACCTGTTAGGGTCCCAACTATGGGTTAAATAGAAACCGACTTAAAAAAACATATTCTACTAAAAAAACTCTTCTTCCAAATCACTGGATTCGGCATTAAATAACCTGAAAAGGGTTGATATGCCGTAAAACAAAACAACCATAATATATTTGCATGTTTTACCGTTTTTATAGCATATTTGCACATTTTTACGTTTTTGTTTGTTTGTTTTTTCTTCTCAGATTGCATACGTTGTACTTAATAGATTTCCAATCGAAATGCTTCATCATTAAACATTATTAAAAAAGAACACATAAACCATTTTGTCGTCTATTTTTTATCATTTTTTATTGCATTATATTTACACATTCGAACTGGTAATGCCAAGTGTTTCTACAGTCTAATATTATTTATTTAAAACTACCTAGAGTGAAATTGTCTTTTTATGTCGGGGAATGTCTAACATTTCCTAGGAAAAATATAACATCTTGTAATCGTTGGCAGTAACTAATCCTAACGTCAACGCCTCATAAGTAACTTAAGCTATACAAGGTGTGTAGAGGTAGTTATCTAGAACCATCGGTCGATGACCATTACTCTGTAAGCTTCGCCAGTGTCTACGTGTCATTCGTCTGAACGGAAACAAGGTAAAAGGTTTGTAGCTATTATTACACAAGTTGTGACATACGTAGAAAGTTAACTCACACTGACCCGTAAACTCCAATGACGACTACCATCGTCTCTCAAATTACAAAAATAAATGCAGTTCAACTTGCTCGCTGTCTGCAATTATGTGTTATTAGTCCTACCGTTTCTAGAGCAGCAATTATTTTCAATTAAACCTACTGACACGTACACTGTCCTTTTGTTGCAGTCTTCTACTGTATAAAATGTCTTTTATGACATACATTATCTATCTATGTATTTCTATATCTATCTATATCTCTGTTTACATAGAGCATTTTTATATGCTTATATGTTTTTACGCACGGGATCCACTCCTTTTAAAACCAATTAGCGAAGCATTATTAGAACACAGCTGCTCCCGGTAAGCATAAAAAAATGTGAACTTTAATTCAGTCTAATGCAAATAGAGTTGAAAGAACTTTTAAGCCTTTCAGGAAAATAAAGATACTTCTGATTTCTGTGAAAATTTTACCAATAGGTATTTAATACAAATGGTTCACAACATATTAAGGCTCAGATGTCACTCGAGGATAAGGGTTAATGTTTGTGCGGCAGTCATTGGGACAATAGCGTAGTAATCGTTAGTAGTGGGAATTTGGTATGATTAGATTATTTCATAGGACGGTTCAATAAAAAATTATTTACGTTGGAATATAAGACAACACTTTTGTAGTAAGCTGGGAAGAAGAGCAACGAAACAGAGTTCCACAGGAAGGCACTTCCAAGGAAAGACTCTTTGTTCATGGAATCCATGTTTAGGCTGAGGCACAGATAGAGATTGGGGAAATTTTTTATAGTGATGTTGATTAGACGTGTATTTTTATGAAAGATTCGCAAGAGGACCAAAGATTGGAGCTCAGTCAAACATTTGCCATGAAAATAACAATAGAGCAGAGACAAGCTCGCGATGTCTCTTCTGTAGGAAAGTGGTTGAAGAGAACAGAAAAAGGACATCAACCAGTAGATTATGAAGTCGGTTTTGAACTCTGGCAAGGCAGGATTAGAATCAATAAATAATCTCAAAATATTAGTTTTTGAGTATTTTAAATAGTTTTTGGATGGATGATATGAGCAAACATTAGATGAATTAAACTGTTAGGCTGCGTCCCGAATACGTGATATGGTTGACGTTTATTGATGAAGGAGGAAACTGGTTGGTGCGTACATTGCAAAATATAGCGCTTCACTTATCAGTTTTCGTACCAGTTGTTGCTACTCGACACAAAATTATTGTAAAGAAAACAGGACAATAGTTTCCGTCCAGAAATCTTTATTATTCTTTTTTTTTTTTTTTTTTTTTTTTTTATTCAATTTTCACCCCAAACAAGGCACAGTGCCACTTTGAAGCAGGGGGCTACTATTAGGGAATTAATTAGCGGGGTCATTTTGAAGGGAGAAGAGTAGAAAGATGTTTGTTAACATTACACTTGAACTTCTGCATATCATTGCAGTTGGGAAAGCAGAATCCCGGAAGGGAGTTCCAAAGACCCGCAGTTCTGGGGAAGAAACTATTGGAGTAAAAGGCTTTCTTGCACCTAGGGATCTCCACTGTAAAGGGATGAGACTTAGTAGCTTGTCGGGTTTGTCGGGGGTAGTTACGTCGGGGAGGTACAAGTGTTTGCAGTTCGTCAGAGCATTCACCATTAAAGTATTTGTAGAACAGGCAGAGGGATGCAACATCTCGTCGATGGGACAGAGGTTGAAGCCCAGATGACAGTTCAGGACCTATCAGGTTTGCGACTCTTTTTTGAACCCTGTCCAGGAGCGAGAGACAAGCAGCAGATGCACCAGCCCAGATGTGACAACAGTACTCCATACATGGGCGAATGGTTGCCTTATAGAGGTATAGGATACTGGCAGGCGTAAGTAGTTTTCTAGCACGGTAGAGGGAGCCAACCTTCCTTGCAGCAGCCTTGGCAATGCTCTCAATGTATCTATTCCAGTTCATATTCCCTGTAAACGTTAGGCCGAGGAGTTTAAAAGAAGTACTTTCAGGCAATGTGTTCTTGGCCATTGCTATTGGTGGTAGAGAAGGTTTCTTGTAGTTATTGAAGGAAACAAGCTTAGTCTTAGCAGCATTGAATGAGACCAACCATTTTTGTCCCCATTCCACTACGGATTGGAGGTCATCCTCTAGTGTTTCTGCCATTTTCTTGGATATGTGTTCATTTGTTTTCCCCTCATATCTGTTATAGAGAGTGGTGTCATCGGCAAATATACCCATCTCCGAAACAATATTATCAGGGAGGTCGTTTATGAATATCAGGAACAATAGAGGTCCAAGGATAGACCCCTGAGGCACTCCCGCATTTATGTCATATTGTTTGGATGTACGTCCGTCGAGGACAACTTTGATTTTTCTATTACTTAAGAAGGATTTAATTACGTTATGAATTCTTCCAGTGATTCCATATGATCTAATTTTCCTTAGAAGACCATCGTGCCATACCCTGTCAAAAGCCTTAGATATATCAAGGGCCACCGCTCTACCCTCCCCTGTTTTATCCAATGAACGGTATATACGTTCAGAAACTACAGTTAAGATATCTGCTGTTGAACGGGCTTGCCTGAATCCATATTGTTTGTCAGTCAAGAGTTTAGCAGCTGTTAGGTGCTGGACTAGGGCTTTATTAACTAAGGACTCAAATATTTTGGCGAAAAGCGGGAGGAGGCTAATGGGGCGATAATTTAGTGGGTCAGTTCTTTCACCAGAATTCTTGAAGACTGGTACCACAGAGGCGGTTTTCCAGCAGTCGGGAAAACAAGATTCGTTAAGGCATTTATTGTAAAGTTTGGACAGAACTGGAGCAACCTCGGCAGAGCATTTTTTTAATAGCACAGCCGGGATGAGATCTGGTCCACATGCTTTAGAGGTGTCTAGGTTTTTTATAATAGCATGTACCTGAGAAAGGGTGATTTTCAAGTCGTCAAGTGTGGCGTCTGTTCGCAGAGGAAAATCAGGGAGTGAGTGGTGTACCGAGTTCAGTGTGGAGTTTGAGGCAAACCGACTGGCAAGCAGATTAGCCTTGTCAGTTGCCGTGCAAGCAACCTCATGATTGTTTGTTAGTGGGGGAATAATTGACTGTCCATTATTAACTACGCTGTTGTAGATTTTCCAAAAATCCCGGGTTCCTAATTTCTGTGCTTCGATGCGCTTTCTGGTGGTTTCAGAGTAATCTGACTTAGCTGTGTCTATCACTCTCTTACAATTATTTCTAGCTTCTATAAACTTCTGTTTATTTGAGCTGGACTTATGTCGGTTGAATCTGCGGAACGCATGCTGCCTTTGACAAATGGCAGCTGCACAAGCAGAAGTAAACCATTGGGGGGAGTGGGGCTTGCTATAGTATTTCCGTGCGGGAACATGTGCTTCAATAGCAGTTTTGAACCATTCAGTTGTCTCATTTGCACACTGTTCCGCTGGAAGAGTAAAGATATTTTGCCATGGGGCATCTCTGATGAGCTCCCTGATGGCTTCCCAATCAGCCTTTTTGTAATACCTCGTTGTTTTGAGTAGTGGGTCTTCAGTTTTAGGGCGAGAATTTAGGCTGATTTCTACCATTATCACAGCGTGATCAGCATTCCCGAGTGGGCTATGGGCATTTGTTGTACAGTCATTGGGAACTGTTGTCAGAAAGAGATCTAGAAGTGAGGCATGTTGATCGTGCTGGTCTGGGAAACGTGTCGGAAATGTAACCATCTGAGATAGGGAATGAGATATAGAGAAGCTATATGTGGCGCTACCAGCTACGTCTGTGTGATTTGAGAATCCTAGCCAGTTACTGTGGTGGACATTGAAGTCACCAAATACATGTATTTGTGCGCTAGTATCGAGAGAGAGTGCTATATCTATGCTGTCTGAGACTTTGTTTATTAGGGTACAGTCTTGGTTTGAGGGAGAGCGGTAGAGAAAATATAAGTAGCTAATATTGTGTTGCATATTTAGTCTGAAGCACATAAAGGCCTGGCCCTCTGATTCTAGTTTTATTTCTCTAGTTAGGGGGAGGGTGTTTCGAATATAGACTCCAAGTCCATGCATATGTCTGTCCGAGTCCTTACGGTAGAGTGGGAGATAACCAGGCATGTTAAAGTGGTTAGAGGGTATGGAGGAGTGAAGGTTAGTTTCACTTAATGCTAAGATATCCGGGGTGTTTACAAGGAGAAATGACTCAACATCATCTAAGTTAGTTCTAAGCCCGCGGATATTAGTAAATGCAAGCCTCAAGGGAGGAGGCAGGTTGGTTTTCTTTGAGTTTGGTCCTGGTTTAAACGTAACTTTTGCTTGAGCTGTCATTTCATTTTATTTTATTTAAAAGTTTCAGTTAGGGTGGATGAGTGAGGGGGTGCTGGACAAGTAGTTGTGCAGAATACCAGACATGCAATACAAGTAGACCATCAGCTGTCCTCACCCACAGGATTGTGGCCTCGGGAAAGCCCACCGGGGATGAGTGCAGGGTCCCTTTCCATGCGCGACATGGCACTACAAACATCCCGATATTTTACAACTGTTGATGGAGCAGCCGCTCTAAGCGCTACCAAAGAGTTAGGGCTCCTGTACTATCAGTCGGAAACAGCAGCCAGGAACTGTCAATCCGGTACCCTCAATCCATTAGGCAAAGCCAGCCCAGTCCAACTGCACTGACATATATGGCACTGAAGCACCCCACTGTGTCCAGTTTAGGGGGATGGGATGTGGCAGGAGTGGGGAAAAGCGGCGTTCATTACCCTAGTCAGGAAACAAGGTCAACCACTGGGTGATTCAAGCGAGTCCCTGTGATAGTACCTCTACGCCTGGCCAATAGGCAAAGAAGGAGTATGAAAGCCGAGCGATAGACAGAGTCTATCTCCTCCTTAAGCAGTTTAGGTTTGCCAACCGGTGATTTGTTTGAGTCACCAGCTCTAGGAAGGTTGTCGTCCAGGACTGAAGAGGCCTCCCTCCCCTAGGTTTAGTTTCAGAGTTTTCCTTCTCCTAGACGGATGGCCTGGGAAGACCTACGGGTCCATCAGCTCCGAGGGGGTTCGCCCCGCGCCTGGGTCCTAATCCAGGTATTTCTGCGACCCCGCATGGGTAGTTAATATTTATTGGTTATTTAGGTTAATATCTCCTGGAAAATCGGGCATTTAGGTTAGCTTCTACAGAAGATTTTCACTCCTCAAGTGTGGTTTAAAAAGGGCATTATTATGCTGTCCATTTTCATTTATACTGAGAGAGGGCATACGTAAAAATTCATGCAGTGGAAGCAGTTAAATTTGCTACAGTATTGGATCAAGAGAGTCGAGTTGATGTATGGTTAGATATAGTTTTGTAAGTTTAGCAATGTATGGTTAGATATGGTTTAGTAGGTTTAGGAATGTATGGTTAGATATGGTTTAGTAGGTTTAGGAATTAGGATAAAGTGCTAGAGTATGATCTACTTTCTATTAGAAATTCTGATTTGGTGCCCAAACCGGACATTTAGTAAGACTGAAAGATTAGATATGTTCAGTATAGAGACAAGAGAACATTTGAAATGGAGTACAGTTATACCTGATAGATATAGGTTATTGCATATTCTGTAAGTATAGTAAAAGTATAGATGGATGGATAAGTAGTATTGTATACGAATGCATGGAATTTTAGACAATTTGAGTAAGTTGCCTTTAGACTACAACTAAGGAGAATGACTTCGCCTTTCTCTTAATATCCGGAAGTTTTTATTTCAATGAGTACCGGTTTAGTTTGTGTAATAATTATTGCAATACTATCTCTTAATAAAGAGATATTAACGGTTACTGTTCATTATAGATTACTTTAAGTCAATGTATTGGACTAAGGCTAGTAAGTATTTACTTAGAAGCTTGGTTATGGGTTGGGAGTTATAATCGGGAGCATGCCTAGGAAATTTTAGGTGTTAATGGGTATCGATTTGCGAGTTTGTTAAGGTCAAGGGCGGAGAGCAAGGACCCATCTAAGTTACGGGAGACGGATTTGTTTAGTGTCAACTTAGGAAGTAGAGCAGATTTGATTTGTTAGTGATCAGGAGAAAGAGAATTTAAGTAAAAAATAATAAGGTTTGTCATGCAAAACAGACAAGGCAGTCATCTTGGAGGTAAAGTATCTATAGGAGGTACTTGCTTGGTATACAAGCAGCAGTATTTTGTAGTTTGGAGAGGAATTTTAGGTACAATAGTTTCATGACTTATTGCAAAAGTCCGTAGTCAAGGTGAGGGACGATGTACTTCTAATATTGAAACTGGGTTTTTCTAATTTTAAAAGTAGTTGACTAGAGTGTTATTAGGTGTTCTACTTTGCTTAGGGATAGAATAAAGATTTAAGGTAATATTCAGGGTGATATAAGCAGTTTCATGAGGATTGGATATATGATCACTGGATGTTGAACTGCTCAGTTCAATCAAGAATTCGACTACTTGTCTACACAACAAGTAGAAATACGCAGCTTTTACAGTCTTGGATTATCAAGGGAGATAATCCATATTAACAACACTTCTATCATTGTACCTAACAGAATAAATCTATTCTATATTCTATATTTGCGCATTGTTTCCCACTCGACGATACAACACAAATATATGAGATCTGCAGCGCACTTGATCCATAGTAATTAGACATATTTTTCCAAGTTTCTCTTAATTTCAATTTCTAGTTATGATTTCTTCAGCGTACGCATGAAATTTTCTATAATTAGCTTTATGTGTTGGATTATTAATACTGATGCTAAGAATAAAAGGAAGTATTACGGCATCTGTAAAATCAATGTTCTTCAATGTGTAGCCATAGATAGTAGTTTGATCTGCATTGTCTTAGAATGTGTTTTGTGAGATCATTAGTAAATAGTGTAAAGAGAACTTGGCCTAATGTGTTTTAGATTTCTGACCATCATCAAATAGTTTCTTAACTCGATATAAGAGCACGAATCTTACAGTTGAGAAGTCATTTCCAGATATTCTCAAGCTATCAAGCTTGTGACGAAAATCTTTATGTTAAACTAGCATTTCAGCCCGGCGTTGCCCGGGTGTTTGGAGGTGTATATTGAGCAAAAAACAAAATTTAAAAACGGTCAATTTCTTTTAATTGGCCCCTATTATGACCCTTTAACATTTATTGTTTTGAGCTCAAATAAAGTTATATAGTTATATCTATGTCCTAGAAACCTATATCTAAAATTTGTGTTTAGACCCAAAATTGTCGGAGGAGGTTGGTAGGGTTCTCAAAGGTCAAATCGCTGAACTTTGACTCCCTAACAGCCAAATTTCTGGCCGAAAACGGATTAAGAAAATTTTCCTAAATCTCAGTACCCTGTATATGAAATTTCGAGTCTGTAGACTTAAAATTGACAGAGTTATTGCGTAGGGAAATGCACACACACGCACAGTCACATTAACTTTTATAGATATAGTAGCATGGGTACCCGGCGTTGCCCGGGTGTTTGGAGGTGTATGCTGAGCAAAAAAAAAAAAAGAGAAAGAAAGAGAAAAAAAACGGTCAACTTTTTTTATTTGACCTCTATTATTGCCCCTTAACATTTAATGTTTTGGGCTCAAATTAAGTTATTAAATTAGGTCCATGCCCAACGAATCTATATCTAAAATTTCAAATGTTTAGCCCCCAAATTGTCGGAGTAGTTTGGTAGAGTTCTCACAGGTCAAATCGTTGAACTTTGACTCCTTAACAGCCACATTTCTGGCCGAAAACCGATCACATCGATTTTCCCAAATCTCAGTACCCTGTATATAAAATTTCGAGTCTGCAGACTAAAAATTGACAGAGTTATTGGGTAGGGAAATGTACACAGACAGACACATACACAGACACACAGACAAATACACAGACACGTTCTCGTTTATAGATATGTAGATAGATAGATTTGTTTAACAAAAATATATACATATACATAAATATATATGGAAACAATTTTGTGTTACTATAAACTTTTTTCGCAAATATTATGCAAGTATAAATCATGTAGAATATCTGCATGAATATAATTACAGCTAATAGTTAACTAAAGAGTATTATTCCATTAAAAAAACCGAAGCAACTAATAAGGAATTAATTAAAATAAATGTTTAAAAGAATATGCAAATTAGATAGATCGTTTGCTAGTGAATGCAATTCCACAACCAAGATATAAGAAAATTGTATTTTATTTTTGAATAAATAGAAAAGAGGTTTTTTTTAATATGAATATCGATACACAAAAAAGAAAACCGAATTTATAGGAGTATAGAAGATTATATCAAAAGTTTTGAATATATAAAATGTCATTGGTCTAGAAACGTGACGTAATCAATACTTGGTCTTATTTTACGTGACGTAATCTATACTTGGTCTTATCGAGTTGGTTAGTTTACCGAGATGGTGGACCAGTTCATGATTCATACCAAATCAAAACAACTTGCTCATGACACATAAGAAACTGATTAGTGCATACTGAGGTATGCCAACCGACTTAGAACATTTTTACATATTGGTAAACTGATTAAGATTTCTAGGTGGTGGGAAAGAATATTCAGTTGACAAAAAATTAAACATTGTAAGAATAGAAGTTAGTTCGGTTGTTGTTTCTAAATCACTATGATTATAATTTTTAAAGGTCAGTGGTTCTGCCGGCGTCAACGTTCTAGATAAGTTTGACAACATCTCGGGATAATATGTGAATGCGGCTCATAGTTTTGAATCCCAGGGTAAAATTCAGGAGGAAAGCGGCCCTGGTCGCAAGTGGTTGAATTTGATGCAAAGATTATTGCATAAAGTTTATTAATCGAAATAAGCACTATCAGAATCAACACACTTTTGCCAACGCAAAAATTAATGTTCTTAAGCCAGTAACGTACAAACCTTGTGTTCTGGTGGCGATGAAGATTTTTGAAGCATTTCTCATGCAGAAAGTTTTTTGTTTTTTTTTACATAGGCGTCACCACTTATCAAGGCCGATAGGCCACTCAAGGATACGGGTTAAAGAGTGTAGAGTAGTCAAAAGGACAATATAGTAATCGATAGTAATGGAAGTTCGGTAAATTTGTTAACTTAATTGGAACGGCTCATCAGAAACTTGTTCACGTTGGACTTGAAGACTACCATATTATAGACAGCTGGAAAGCAGGAAAACGGAAGACAATTCCACAGGCGTGCAGTTCTAAGAAAGAAGCTTTGGTCATGGAATCTACGTCTAGGTTTAGGCACAGATAAAGAGTGAGGAAAATTATTGATATTGTTTTCAGCTAGTCTAGTGTTTCTTGTGAAAGTTTGGCGAGGGGGGACCATCGATTGAAGCTCAGTTGAACACTTTCCATGAAAATAACGATACATCAGAGACAAACTCGCAACATCTCTTCTGTGAGATAGAGGTTGCAGCGAAGAGAAAAGGAGATCTCCCACCAGGCCACGAAGTCTATTTTGAACCCTATCAAGGCAGGACAAGTCTTTTCTAGCCGCTCCTTCCCATATGTGGCAACAGTATTCCATCCTTGGACGTATCTGGCTCTTATATAGATAGAGAATTGCATCAGCAGTGAGATATCTACTGGATCGATAGAAGGATCCGACCATTTTTCCAGCGGCCTTGGCAACAGATTTGATGTACGTATTCCATTTAAGATCAGGAGTAAAGGTCAAGCCCAGAAGCCTGTCAAAACTTGAGGCCTCCCCAAGACGAGAGCCATTCATTTTAATTGATGCCAGATGGGGATCAGAACGTTGTCGAGCTGCTTGAAAAAGTGGAAGTCGGTTGGTAGGACATTTAAAATTGAAATTAAAAATTTCGCAAGATCTCTCCTCTCAACCTGATATAAAAACGGGAGAAACTACGTTAAGGTTTACAACATCCCAAGTAGAATATATTTGTTAGATTAGGTTTAATGAAATTTCGATTAAAAGATGCTGGTCTTATTTATACATAATCAGATACTTTTGATTTTATGAAACATTAATATCGCTTAGCAGACATCGATTAAATTCACGACAAAACCTTAAGCGGTCACCTTTGTGACGTGAAAGCAGTCAAGGAATTTGTTTACGCTTTTTATTTACCTTTTTTGTTGTAAGTGTCGTCTGATGTTTACTGCACTGCTTTCAGCATTTGTGTCTGCCTTTATATGAAGAGAAGAAAGTGCCCTGTCTTTCATAACAACTCGTCTTGAGTAAGAACTCAATCCAAGAGAAGTTTTTTTTGGGGGGAGGGGCCTTACCATGGATTTTGTTCTTCTATAATTCTCACTAGTCTTTAGAAAGTTGCCAATCACAGTTTTACTGCGATTTAACTTAGCTGCGATCGTCCGCTTTGACAGACTTTGCTTATGGAATCTACAATTCGAGTATGCTCAACTGCGGTAAGTTTGAGTGATTCATGCATGGTGACACTTTTACGCAGTGATTATTCATCTATAATTGAACCAAAAAAAACAAAATATACCCCTAGTCTTATGATTTTGATGAAATGTAAAATGCCTCATTTATAAAAATGTAAATTTCTGAATTAAGTGTTTGGATTTTAATTGGAATTCATTATTGAGATGAGTATTATTTATACTAATTTATATATTGCGGACTGTTATTCTCATCTTTATTAGTTGTTGTTTCACGACGTTTCAACCAACTATTCCTCTAGCCATTGGGGCCCGTGGCGCAGTTGATAGAGACGGCTCACGATAAGTATATTTGAAGATAGCGGTTTCAATCCTACCCAAAGCCGTCCAGAGGCTTACTTGTCCAAAACGTGGTGAGACGACAACAACTACGGATGGCAGTGATTGCTGAGAATGCAATTAGGAGATTCGAAGTTCCTATCCGTCGCGGTTACCACCTGACGAAGGCCAGAGGAATAGTTGGCTGAAACGTCGTGAAATAACAACTAATAAAGATGAGAATAATAGTCCGCAATAAATAAACTTATATAAGTGTTTGGAATGTAGCCTTTTTGCCATAAACTTCTAGTTTGTAAAATTGCAAACCTTAAGTCAGAAGAGTAAAAAATCTATTCTAAAAAAAGGTTTATTTAAAAAAATTTTCAAATAGTCTTATTTTTTTTTATCGTGAGTTTATGTTATAACATTATTTGAAAAACATCATATGACTATAGTAACTTCGTAAGGATGGTAATTTGACATTTTCTCATTATTTCAAAAATTCTAATAATAATGTGCCATTCGAAATATCGAGTATAACAATCTCAAAATTTTATATACAGGGTACTGAGATTTGGGAAAATCTATGTGATCGGTTTTGGGCCAGAAATTTTGCGACTAAGGGGTCAAAGTTCAACGATTTGACCTTAAGGGGTCATAATAGGGGTCAATTTAAAAAAATTGACCTTTTTTTTTTTTTGCTCAACAATACAATTCCAAATACCCGGGCAAAGCCGGACATCCATGCTAGTTTATCTATAAAAGTGACCGTGTCTGTGTAGCTCTCTGTGTATCTGTGTGCCTGTGTGTGTGTGTACATTTCCCTATGCAATAACCCTGTCAAGTTTAAGTCTACAGAGGCAAGATTTTATATACAGGGTACTGAGATTTGGGAATATCTTAGTGATCCGTTGTTGGCTAGAAATTTGGGTGCTAAGTGTCAAAGTTTATCGACAGTTTTGGGTCTAAACATATGAAATTTTTGATATAGGTTCTTTGGACAGGGATCTAACTTAATAACTTATATATCAAATTTCGATTCTGTAGAATAAAAATTGACAGAGTTATTGCGTAGGGAAATGTACACAGACAGACAGACACGTTCACTTTTATAGATATATAGATATAAATGATCAAAGGCTATATTATAAATTTCTAGATATTGATCATCTTACCGTTTATTTCTATAAGTACGTGGACATGCACATCTATATGCAGCACCTGTTTCGTAGTGCAAAATCATTCATGTAATAATTATGTCAATTCTTGATTTATTCTGGCTGTAACTCATCAGAAGAAAACGCATTTGTCAATTGTAAAAGAGAATAATGGCATGTGGGCATGATTACAAAATTCGAAAATGAAATAGAAGTTGCAATTATTTTATTTCCTTTTATTACGTCTTCTTTGAATATAATTTGCTTGTATATGCTC
>NC_136498.1:25202727-25257727 GCF_053919585.1 Euprymna scolopes | reverse complement strand
TTATCTGGGTCTTTAGCGTAGTCCGGGAGAGAAACGTGACACCTGAACCTATACCTCAGAACATTCAAACAACTTCCTGCAAAATTCGCAGTCGCAGAAATTAGCAACTGGAGATTTATGGAAAAACTTAAATTTCCCTAATATTCTACAACCAAGGGGTTGCTTGCACGGAAATTCAAAAAACTAGCATGATTGTCCGGCGGTTGGCTTCGAACTATACCTTAGACCTCTTAAACAACTTCTAAAATTTCTTTTAACGAATAGAAACCACGTACACATCTCAATGTTCATGGGCCTGATACCATCCTTGTGCTATTTAAGAAATACTCCACTGGGCTAGATTCTCTGTTCTTTAAACTCAGCAACAAATGCATTAGCGGAATTTTGTTTAATGACTGCTGAAAATTTGCTTCTGAATTGTTGCGAAAACACTGGCCAAATCAATTATAACCGCATTAGCTTCCTTGTCTTTTTGCCAAAATATCTGTGTCCTTAATCAATCAAAGACTAGTTCACCACCTCGTAAATATTAAACTTTATTTTGGTCAACAGTATGGATTTAGTCAAGTTCGCTCTACTTTCAGACATTCTAACCGTAATCTATGAACGTATATACCATAGACTATATAAAGCAGATGAAATGGCGGTAACCCTTGATATAGCTAAGCCTTTGACAGGGTTAGGAACAAAGGTTCTCTCATGAAAATATATGATACGGTACTGCAGGACATTTTATATAAGCAACTCCTCCTTAGAGAAGAGAAAAAGTCACGTTGTTCTCGATTATCGTACGTTCAAACAGGATGATATAAATGTGGTTGTTCATCAGGGGTTTATCCTTGTATCTTTATTAGCCCTGATATTCATAAATGATCGTGCTGATAAAATTGTCTCCGAGATTCGTATTTTACTGATGACACCATACTTTGTAACATACACAGTAGATAAACGAATGCACGCATATATAAGGCAATGGAGCAAAATTTGAAAAACGCCCTCCAGTCTATAGTGGAATCGTGAACTAAATAATTGCTAACAATTAATGCCTCTAAGACTAAGCTTCTTTCTTAAGACTATTACAAGAATTTTTCTCAGCCACTGATTGGCAGGTCTAATAATACGCTACCCAGAACTTTTCGTTCAAATGCTTCGGTTTGACATTCACAGACAACATAAATTGGAGCAAACACAATGAAGACATTGACTGGGTTACTGCAAATAATATGAAATCACTCTGCAGCACCAGTAAATTACTACCATCTGCCAGAATTGTATATCTCTACACAACCACCAGCGACTAATGCATAGAGTATTGTTGCCACATCTGGGCTGGTCTATCTACCGCTAGTTTCTTCCTCTTAGACAAGATCCAGAATCGAGTCTCTAACCATATAGGTCCCGCACTATTGAACTTGTTTCCCATCGCCCTATGTATCATCCTTGTGCTTGTTCTGCTAGTGTAACGTTTTTCTTTCAGAGGCAAAAAGCTTTAGATTTAAATAAATCACAGGATTTTTTTACGTGAAAATATGTGGTTTATCGCGAATAAAGGATTCGCCTTTATTATTTAAATATAATTTCGCGCATGTGGCACCCGTGGTTGTCACTTTTTTGGGGTAATCTACAGGGAAAATTTTTACAAACTTTGTGCATAAAGTTGTGTTGTATTTCGGCAATAATACGTTGAATGTTGCCCTCCAAGTAGTCTATTTAGCGTGATTTGTTCAACATACACATGGAACTTTACATATCCCCAAAGAAAAAATTAATGAGTTAAAATCGCACGGAAAAAGTGGCCAGTTTACAAGTCAATTTCGGGAAATTATTCGTTAATCAAATGTTTCTCTCAGTATATTAATCACATGATTTTTAATTTGTAAACACTGCTCGTGTCTCGCTCTCTTAATTGCTAAACTAAGCTGAACTTAAACAAACCGACAGTTGCCAAATCTGCAATTAAAGACAATACAATTGTAAATTAAAAGTTAGCAACCTCTAAATAATACGCTGTATTTAAAAGAAATGCGACCTCGACGTAAATGTCCTCGAGTAACACAGCAATGTTCAAAATCTTATATTCACTGTAAAGAAGAGGAGATTCCAGAAAAAATTTACTCTAATAATATTTCTCGATATGCAAGACATTTGAATTCTCTTCCGGTCCTTTGCTTTCTGCCTGTAATAAAATACATCAAGTGTAATGTGAACATACATATTGCTGCTCAACTCCCTTGATAGTGTCTCTTAGCAGCCATGACAAGTAACTCTGTGTTTCGTTTGGATTAAAAATGAGTAAATACATAAACTACAATTCCACGTATATACACATACTATAGTGTAATATGAATTTTTTTATATATTTTTCGATAAATCAACATTTCACTGTAAGAGCCAGGTACGTCCAAGGATGGAATACTGTTGCCACATCTGGGCAGGAGCTGTTAAAAAGGACTTGTCCTGCCTTGATAGAGTTCAAAATAGACTTCGTAGCCTTGTAGGGGATGTCCTTTTCTCTTCCCTGCAACCTCTATCTCACAGAAGAGATGTTGCGAGTTTGTCTCTGATGTATCGTTATTTTTATGGAAAGTGTTCGACTGAGCTTCAGTCTATGGTCCCCCCTCGCCAAACTTTCACAAGAAACACTCGTCTAGCTGAAAACACTATCAATAATTCCCCCCCACTCTTTATCTGTGCCTAAACCAAAACGTAGATTCCATGAACAAAGCTTCTTTCTTAGAACTGCACGCCTCTGGAATTGTCTTCCGTTCTCCTGCTTTCCGGCTGACTACAATATGGTTGTCTTCAAGTCTAACGTAAACAAGTTCTTGATGAGCCGTTCCATATAAGTTAACAAATTTACCGAATTGATTACTTTATTGTCCAATTTCTACTGTACACTCTTTAACCCATATCCTCGTATGGCCTCTTGGCCTTGATAATGAGGTGATGCCTGTGAAAAAAAAAGTAAATTTTGTAGTAACATGAATACATACTTATACACACACATTATATATATATATATATATATATATACAGTGATGATCATATTTATTGGCACGGTAAAATAAAAGTTAAATTTTGTCTAATAAATTCTAAAAAAGGGATTAAATTAAAGAAAATAACAAAGTATATTATGTATTTTTAACTGGCCTTTCCGATGTAGCAATCGGATTTTAGAAAAAATAAATAACAAAGGAACAACAAACATAATTGCAAAAAACCCTTGTTCAAAATTATTGGCACGATTTATTTAATAATCAATTGTATAGCCTTTGGCCTTGATTACCTTCCTCAGTCGCTTTTCATAGTTTACAACCAAGTTGTTGCACTCTTCAGTAGTAATTTTAGCCCACTCTTCCTGACAATAATCCTCCAATTGAATAAGATTCTTAGGCTTCCTTTGCATTACCCTCAATTTTAATGTTCTCCATAAATTTTCAATTGGATTAAGGTCTGGGCTTTGTGATGGCCACTCCAAAACATTAATATGATTGTCCTCAAGCCATTTCTTAGTCAGTTTAGCCGAATGCTTTGGGTCATTATCTTGCATGAACCACCAACGACGACCAAGTGAGAGCTCTTTAGCAGAGTCTTTCAGGTTTTCATCCAATATTTTAACATAATCTTCCTTTTTTATGCTACCTGTGACCTTAACAAGTCGCCCTGGTCCAGAGGCAGCAAAGGATCCCCAAAACATCAAACTGCCTCCACCGTGCTTCACTGTGGGTATGGTGTTCTTAGGCAGGAAAGCTTCGCCAGATTTTCTGTAAATATAAGACACTTTATTATGGCCAAATAACTCTATTTTCGTTTCGTCAGTCAATAGAACACGTTTCCAGAATGCAACATCTTTATCAATATGACGTTTTGCAAAGGCTAGCCTTGCTTTCAGGTGCATAGGCTTCAATAAGGGAGTCTTTCTCGGACGACATGCTTTTAAACCAGCTCTCTTCAAAACTCTACCAACTGTATGTCGAGATACATTCACTCCAGAGGTGCTCTGTTCATCAACAATCTCCCCAACAGAGATCCTTGGGTTTTGTTTTACTTGTCGAATAATTTTCCGTTCATCTCTTGGGGAAAGAATCCTTTTTCTCCCTCTACCCTCTAAACTCATAACGTGGCCTTGCGATTTGAACTTGTTTATTTTGGCTCTAACAGTGGATTTGGGAAGGTTTAGCTTCTTTGAAATCTTATCATAGCCCTCCCCATTGGTATGGCATGCTACAACAAGCTTGCTGACGTCTTCGCTGTGTTCCTTAGTTTTAACCATGGCGATTGAAAATTATAATTTAGTCACTTATAATAGTTTAAATAAATCGCTATCTAAAAATTATCTGAAAAAAATTATTCACTGAATTAGCGTTAAACAAGCATAATATGGCTATAAAAAAGTTCAAAAAGCACGTAAACCGGAAATTGATTGATATTATACTGATACTAAAAGAAAAACAAAGCCGTGCAAATAATTTTGAACAAGGGTTTTTTGCAATTATGTTTGTAGTTCCTTTGTTATTTATTTTTTCTAAAATCCGATTGCTGCATCGGAAAGGCCAGTTAAAAATACATAATATACTTTGTTATTTTCTTTAATTTAATACCTTTTTTAGAATTTATTAGACAAAATTTAACTTTTATTTTACCGTGCCAATAAATATGATCATCACTGCATATATATATATATATATATATATATATATATATATATATATATATATATATATATATATATGTGTGTGTGTGTGTGTGTGTGTGTGTGTGTGTGTGTGTGTGTACGTTGGAACGATTAATCAGAATCGGCAATCGGAAAATCGGAATGAATGGGGTTATCGGAATCGGAATAATTGTGTTTTTTTTTTCCGGTGCCAAAAACGATTATTTTGCTTGGCTGTTTTATTTGCTTTCGTTCAAAGCAAAACCTTCTACTGCTTATAGTAATGATAAAATAATAAATATTTATTGATTTTTAACTACCAGTAAAATAAATCGATAGATCGTCAACAACAAATGTGTTTTGAGATTTGAGAAAATATCTGCGCATTGTTTTTACAATAATTGTGAATAAATAACGATTTCATAGTAAAATATTTAGAGATATAGAAAAAAATCGGAATCGATAATTGTATCGGAATCGGGAATAATATTAGTATTGTCTCATCCCTAGCATATATATATATATATATATATATATATATATATATTAATTTTATTTATACAAACATTAATGGCTACATATGTGCATACAGGTTTCTGTAATCACCCACGTTGGCTGGGTGGGGAGAAAGGGAAATGAAAAAGATCTTCAAAGACCTCACTTATCCTCTAACCGTTTTTTATGACTCCCACCCAGGTTGCATTCTAACTTGATAAACGAAATAGGAAAATGTATTTCGTGGAAATATCACTTTCGACGTTAATTCTTGGCCTGAAGACGTAATCCCCCAACGTGGGTGATTACGGAAACATGTATGCACATATGTAGCCATTAATGTTTGTATAAATAAAATTAATATATCTGCTCTGTTCACTCATTGAGCACTATTTTGGTAGGCATATGTTGTTTCATTGGATGTACTTCTAGGAAACTAAACTCTACTGGCTATATATATATATATATATATATATATATATATATATATATATATATATACGAATGTCACTATATGTGTGTGAATTCCTACCCCATAGGTTCCAAAACGGCTGAACGTATCTTTTGAGAAATTTCATACAAAGCTGACTTGTATGTCTGGCAGTGTTCTTAGATATAGGTTGTACAGAAATTGGTCAGATAATTATCGAACATCGAAATAATTCAATTTTAAAAATAGCTTTTCTCTCTTATATATAAGTTAACAGGGGAAATATTTTCCGCTCCACACATAAAGGGAGATAATAAAATCTCAGCTAGTCATTTCTTCTTAAAACCGTATTTCTTATAATCTGGAGCTATAGCTTAGTGGTAAAGTATTCGATAACAGATTTAATGACCCTCCGTTCAAGCCTAGATGTACTTTATAATTTTATTTTAATTATTTATTCGTCTAAATATCCATAAACTAAACATTAATCAGAAGTGAATTTTCCAGGGGATTCATCGTCAAGCCCAAATATCAAAAAAACTTGGTATTGTAAAACAAACACATGAAATTTGATTAACGACATTATCAAACTTTATTTTTTCTGTTTTTCTGAATTAGCCCACCTTTTAAAGTATTCCTCTTAATATATATGATAATCAATAAAGGGTTGATTTTACAATAATATATATACAATCTCCATGAATTAAAATATTAATTATTATTAACCATCGGACTACTGTTCTCATCTGGAGTGTGATTTTCGCAACGTTTCGGTCGATATAACTTCCGACCTTCTTCAGGTGTATCTTGTCGAACTCGGGGTGTGTTTCAGTCGAACTTGGGAATTTGGACCGAATTTCGAGCGGAACACTTTATTTACTTTACGGACGCGTGGCGCAGTGGTTAGAGTACTGGGGAAAAATCAATTGTAAAAGTGATATTCACCTGATGGTTGAAGGTTCAATTCTCAGTGTGGGCGACCGAAATATACATTTGCGAATTACTTAGGACCTCTATCAGTCATGGCTGACGGAACAAGAGCACGCTACCACCGTGAAGTAAATAAAGGATTCCGTTCGAAATGCCGTACAAATTCCCGAGATCGACAGAAACATACCCGACTTCGACAAGATACACCTGAAGAAGGTCGGAGGTTATATCGACCGATACGTTGTGAAAATCACACCTCAGATGATAACAGTAGTCCAAGTAGTCCAATGAATAATAATAGAAATAACCAATCCTTATCTCAAAAATTCAGAAACCTCTTTAAATATCATGTTAAACTTATTGTATAACAGAGTTACGCCGGGCAGCTAGCTAATATATATATATATATATATATATATATATATATATATATATATATATATATATATATATATATACGCTAAATAATATATATATATATATATATACACTTGTGCCCGATATTATTCATACCCCCCTTGAAAATTGAGTTTATTGGGTGTAACTTTTGTAAGAATTTATTGTTTACGTCCATATTGATACATATTCTTAATAAACCTCTTCTGATCATTTTCGTCATTTTAAAATCTCGGGATACTTGTAATAAAAGAAATATACAGCTATTTATAAAATCTGCAATGTTCAAAAATAATCATACCCCCTTATTTTTTCAGTATTAATCGAGTTTCTGACTGTTTGTTTTCTGTTTGATTCTTATTTTGAATGCTTTTATACAACCTTTGATTAGTTTCATTTCGTTTTTTGCATTTTTCAGAAATTAAAATGATATCAACTGAAAACCAATAAAAGAATAAAAATTATTAGAATGGGGAAGAAAAAAGAGCTTAGTAATGATCTTAGGACTAAAATTGTGAATTCACATAAGGATGGTTTAGGTTACAAGTCAATTTCCAAGAAATTTGAGGTCCCTACAGCAACAGTACAGAGCATCATCAAAAAATTCCAGAGCCACCACACAACAAACAACTTGATTGGTAGAGGAAGGAAAAGGAAACTGTCTGCTAGAGCCACCAGGAATATTGTAAGAAGTGTTAATGCAAATCCAACCACCACTAATAAGGACATTTTAGAAAATCTGGAGTCTTCTGGCATAAAAATATCAAGGCAAACATTGCAAAGGACTCTGCATGAAAATGGTCTGAAAGGAAGAAGACCAAGAAGGACTCCATTGCACACCGGAAAACACCTTGCAGCACGTCTAAAGTTTGCTAGGACCCATGTGAATTCTCCAGAGTCCGTTTTCTCAAGTATTTTGTGGACTGACGAAACAAAAATTGAATTGTTTGGCCATATGGATGCTTCTTACGTTTGAAGGAAGAAAGGAGAAGCTTACAACCCAAAGAACACCATACCCACGGTGAAACATGGTGGTGGTAGCCTAATGTTTTGGGGCTCCTTTTCGGCTAGTGGTCCAGGTAGTTTGGTCAAGATAGATGGAACCATGAAGAAGGAGCAATATTTGGAGATACTCCAGAAAAACATTAGAAAGGATGCGGAGAAGCTCCATTTAGGACCAAACTGGGTCCTTCAACAGGATAATGATCCAAAAACATACTGCCAAAATAGTCAAGAAATGGTTTGAGGATAATCAAATTAATGTTTTGGAATGGCCTAGCCAGAGTCCCGACCTGAACCCTATCGAAAACCTCTGGCACATATTGAAAACTGAGGTTAAAAAGCGGAAACCTAGAAATTTGAGGGATTTGGAGAACTACTGCATTGAAGAATGGTCAAAAATCAGTGTTGATGCTTGTAAAAACCTTGTTGATAAATATCCCAAACGGTTACAGGCAGTTATTAAGAATAAAGGGCATGCTATTGACTATTAGTAAGAGAGGTATGAATAATTTTGAACTAGTGTCATTATTGTTTTTCTTTGTATAATGTTTCAAACTTGCATAATTTATTTATTTGTTGAGTTTAAATTAAATGCTCATGCTTGATTTATTGTTTGAAATCCCTTTAATATTGTCTACCTTCTGGCTTGAGCAATATTCTTATAGAAATCTCAAAGATCCGAGGGGTATGAATAATATCGGGCACAAGTGTATATATTATTTAGCGTATTTAAGCTATTAAGCGAATCCCACTATTAATTTGTTTGTAAACAAGCTGATGGTTTAGAGCACTGTTGCGAGGGGCGGGTGTTGATTTAATACACATTCGAGGAAAAACATTTACGGCACTTATTCATAGCCTGATGGTGAGAGCTGCCGACTGTCAATGCGACGGTTGTAGGTTCGATCCACGGCTGGGGAAAGGTGTATGTCTAGCCGCACTGATGAGTTCTGATACAACGAAACAGTACTGCATGTGGATGTCAAATATATATATAGGGTGACCCCCCCGCCCCCCAAAAACAACTACATGGAAGCCATCTAGAACATATACTCTAGAATGGAAAAAAATGCCGAACACCCTACTGTTTTGATGTGATGTTTTGAATATAATAAACGAGTTATGACCAAAGTTTCGTTACATTCGGACAAAGCACTAAGAAACGGGTCCCGATTTTTGGATCACCCTGTGTATATATATATATATATATGTGTGTGAAATCTGTATATTTAGGCAGCATTTTTTCATTCAAGCATACAAAAGAAACGGAGATACTTTGCTTTATGATTCTTTTTTGTTTTGTTTTTTTCGATTTTCCGTATAATCTTTCTCATATCAAAATCGAAAATATTAATGAAGGTTCTATAATTGTTACTTTCACGGGCGCTTTCGATTCGTCCGAGAATCATCTTCAGGCATTGAGGAAGTAAACTTTAAAAGGAGCGAAAATGAAAAATAAAAAGTGAAAAGTAAAATATACATTCAAACGTATTTGGTGATGGTGAGTTAAAATATATAAAGATATCACAAAAAATTATAAAAAATGAAAATATTTTTTTTTTAAATTAATTATTCTTGAAGTGTCATACATTAGAACTCATTATCCTCCTATAAGTAATATTGCATTCGAGAAAAGCAGCTATGTGTTAAAATGTCTTGTGTAGCTCGTAATGTACGGACTTTGCCAATAGTGCCCATGAAACATGCTTATTTTAATATTCTAATGTTTAATCCACATATATTTTTAATCGACTTCACATTGACTTTATATGTTTTAACTTACCATAATCTGACGTGGTTTAATGCATATTCTAGTTTTCACTTTTTAATTTCAATGTTCGCTCCTCCTCATTTTTACTTCTTCAAAAGTTAACATCATGAATTTTGGAATATAGGCGTTTGTCATTTATTTGGATATGCTCTGTAGTTACATCGAGCTTCATAAATTAAAGTACTCGTAGGAATAGAAAGTCGAATTATAATTAAATAAAAATATTCCGCATGAAGACAAACACACATACATACATACATACATACATACATACATACATACATACATACATGCATGCATACACACACATATACATATATATATAGATATATATAATCTTCGAAGTTTTTAACCTTTAAAACTATATAAAAAAATATTTTTATCATTCCTTAGAAAATTATTTAGTCAGTAAGTCATTCAATCACCTGCAATCCCTGTATCAACTTCCTCTCTCGAATTCACTATAGTACCAGTAATAATTTATTTTTAAGGGATCGCCAGTTGTTTACCATGAAGCACTGTTTCAGGGATATATATATATATATATATATATATATATATATATATATATATATAAGAGAGAAAAAATTAAAACTGTAAGTTGAACTTTACAATCAAAATTTATTGTTCTGCTGAATACTCCAAAAAACAATTTACAAATCCTTATTCCACGGAGTATATAATACACTCTATTCTCTATTGCATATTGAGCTTTTTTTAACTCGGTGTGGATTAAATTTTCTATACATAAATACTGTTATTTATATTATAGTTTGAAGTTTATCATTGCGTATATCAGGTAAACACTACATCTCTTTGTTTTCGTCAATATATATATATATATATATATATATATATATACATATATATATATATATATAGAGAGAGAGAGAGAGAGAGAGAAATCGAGAGAGATAGATATGTCATTAAAAAGGAATATACGTTTTTTGTCTATTTATTCTATTTTCGATCCTTTCCAATTTCCGAATAACAGTCTTCTGGCGAGAACTGGCTGATGTAATCACCATATTTATCAGAAGTCCGACTACTTTCCAATCCTTCAGGATTCATCGTCTGGGATAAATTCATCTAATAAGTTTTGTACAATTTGCCATTTTTTTCCTCATTGGTTAATTATTTTATTTATCTTTTTTTTCTATTGGTTAAAATTAATAACATACTGAAAACATACAGCATAAAATCTACAGAAAAACTTATTCAGACTCTTAGAAATAATAAAACTGAGAATGGTACCAAGTCAAAAATCTCTTCACTAATGTTCCTGTAAAAGAAACAATAGATATTATTACAAATATATATAGTAATCCTTATCAATATCCACTTAAAATTAACTCTAACACCTTACCCAAACGACTATTGGCCTGTATAACAGAAGTCCCGTTTTATGATTATCATGGCAACATCTTCCTACAAAAAGACGGTGTTGCCATGGGTTCCGTTTTAGGTCCAACATTTAGTAATTTCTATACGGGTGGTTTAGAAAACAAAATCTTTAATCTCATACAAAAACTACTATCTACTTACTCTATGTTGACGATATTTTAATACTTACTAATGGTAAAAATGATATTAAAACCCTACAATCAGCTTTCCGAAATAAGTTTGTGCTTAACTTTATTCATACCCTTTTTAGATGTGTTAATCGATTACAGCAACAATCAATTCTCTACTTCGATCTATAAAAAACGAATAATAAAAATCCCTCTAACTTGAATCATTTTAGTGAGTGTCCCTATCGGTACAAACTGCTTTAATTAATAACATACTAACTCGAGCTAACTAATTAATTAATAACATACTAACTCGAGCTAACTAATTAATTAATAACATACTAACTCGAGCTAACTAATTAATTAAAAACATATTAACTCGAGCTAACTAATTAATTAATAATATACTCACTCGAGCTAACTAATTAATTAATAACATACTAACTCGAGCTAACTAATTAATTAATAACATACTAACTCGAGCTAACTAATTAATTAATAACATACTAACTCGAGCTAACTAATTAATTAATAAAATACTAACTCGAGCTAACTAATTAATTAATAACATACTAACTCAAGCTAACATAATATACTCTTCCCGAACTATTTTAGAACAGGAATTCAAAAATATTAAACACACGTTAGTAAACAATGGTTATCCCAACCATGTTATTTATGAAAAAAAAATGGAAAATTTTAATAATCCAGAATCAACAGCTACACCAAATACACATATAAAAGGTTATTATAAAAACCAAATGCTTTAAAATAATAAAAAAGATGAAAAAGTATTAAAATAATTAATACAATGTGCATTTTATAGATGCTAATAAAAAAAATTAAATTAATTATTTATATGATAAATTTAAAACGTTTAGTCTGATTATAACTCATAACTAAGACTAAGCTACTTGATAAGACTAACTTAGTATATAAGTTCAAATGCACTTTGGACACTTTGAGACATTGTGTCCCTGATAATAAAAGTGAAAGCATATGTATAGGTTTGACTACCACCACTTTGTCGAGAAGATGAACCATGCATCACTCCGAAAACAGCGCTATATTTATCCACTGGACTAACGAACATTCCTGTCCTTTGTCCCAATTCAGGTAAATTTTAGTTGACAAAACATCTATACTTGAACAAACCAATAATAAACGGAAAGATGAAATAATAGAAGCATTACTAATAAAATCTAATAAAACAACTATTAATAAAATAAACTTTAGCAATAGTAATAACATCCTGAATTGTTTGTAGAGTTGTTTATTTTAATAGTTTTGCAAATATTTCAGGATGTTATTAATTTTAACCAATGAAAAAAAAAAGATAAATAAAATAAGCAATGAGTAAAAAAATAATAATAAATTGTTCAAAACCAGATTAATTTATCCCTGACGATTAATCCTGAAGGATTGGAAAGTACTCGGACTTATGGTGATTACATCAGCCAGTTCCCGCCAGAAGGGAAAACTGTTATTCGAAAGTTGGAAAGGATCGAATATAGAATTAATAAACGAAAACGTTGGTCGTAGTATCGATCTTGCCCCAAAAGCGATAGTCAATGAGTTATAGCCGGGTGAGGAAAAGAGCCCGATCAGGAGGTCGGGAAAATATTATTTGCAGCTACTATTGGGTCACCTAGGAGTTTGTGCAAGCATGGGGCGCTGCTGGAAAAACATAAAAGTATCTAGTTGCGATCTTGTTTATTTAGGGTCTCATCCCGATTCTCAGGACTTCCTAGCTTTATATTTTTCTTTTCGTAAAGTATCGGATTATGTTGCAATTACCTGTACACCGATGCGTAAATGAAAGTGAACTAAATAGAGATTCCATAAATCTACCGTCGAAACGGAGCAGAAATAATTACCTTTTAAAAACCGATTATGAAAAAATGAAAATTTAATTCCGAGTACGTCTAAAAAAGAGACCTGACAATTAATCCCTTTTCTGACTTGAATGAAGAACAAAAGAACATTAAGAGATGTGAATTAAATATTATAATCGGATCGCGTGTACTCTATTCTCAGTAGGAATCTGAACAGATTACGGCAATTACATGCAAGGTAGTCTCCTTTTATTTTTATGCTTTTTCTTTAATTCAAATGATTTTTTTTTGTTATCCATCATTCATGAAAATATTCAATCGATCGACTTATGGTTTCAATAATCCAAATCCTAGTGGACATTAAATTACACCTGCACTGAAATTAACAATATAATTCAAAATCCTGACAACACATACATGCACATAAGAACACCCACAGTCAAATAAATACACACACATTTATATAAATACACACACGCACACACACACACACACACACACACACACACATATATATATATATATATATATATATATATATATATATATATATATATAATGAGAGATAAAGAAGAACCCATATTAAATAAAATTCATCGTGTTTATTATCAGCCAAATTGTTGCAGTTTATGTACTGGCGAATCTTATTTGAACATTTTCGTCAATTTTCGTCAGTTATTAAGTTAGATGTCTACACTTATAAAAGCGTAGAATTAAGTCTTTATTAATAAAATATTTTGGAGTTAAATAGAATGTTTATATATATATATATATATATATATATATATATATATATATATATATATATATATAGAGAGAGAGAGAGAGAGAGAGAATAAATGACAAAACATTATATTCCAAAAATCATGATGTTGACCAACTTATAATTTATTCCTTCAATTCAGTTGACTTATACAATTCTTGACAGTATCTGTTTCGTAGCGCAAAATCAATCACTTAATTATTATATCAATCAGTAAATCTATTATGCCCTTAACTCATAATAGATTCACTAATTTATATAATAATTGAGTGATTTATATTGCGCTACGAAACAGATACTGTCAAAAATTGTATAAGTCAACTGAATTAAAGAAATACATCATAAGAAGGTCAACATCATGAATTTTAGAATATAACGTTTTGTCATTAATTCTCTATATTGCTCTGTAATTACATTGAGCTTCTTAAATAAGGATTAATATATATTATAAGAAAATATATTTTTACAGAAATATATATATGTATTAATATATATATATAAAATATTTTTGAGTTAAATTATTAATAAAATATTTATGAGTATAATAGAATGTATATATATATATATATGTATATATATATATATATATATATATATATATATATATATGCATATATATTTGAGTAAAAGAACGGAAAGAAAACATGACGAAGGAGGAAAAGAACGGAAAGAAAACATGACGTCTTCGCTGTTACGACCACCGCCAAACCGGAAGTGATGTAGATTTTAGTTAAGGCTAGACAATCGAAAAGAGGGGATGACTTTCGAAAATATGGGCGAGAAAAGCGACCCCCTGTAAAAAAGTGCCCAGTTGAAGGTAAAGATAGTAATGTTTTTAGCCATTTTTTCAATATTTGTCGTCTGAAATGAAACACTTCAAAACGTTACTGATCTTATAAAAATCCGTCGCCTCTGTCGAAAGGTTTAGGCAGACATGCAAACATACATACATACATTTATATATTGGTAACTAAAAATATTCGACCCAAACCGATTAAAAAGCTTCCATATCTCTGAATACCCTTTATGTAAAATTTCAAATGTTTTGACCAGGAATTGTTTGCGTAATTTGGTAGGGACCGCAATTTTTTTTTAACTTTGACCCCTATGATGACCCATTAACATTTATTGTTTGGGGCTCAAATCAAGTTATTAAGTTAGATCCATATCCAAGGAACCTATATCTATATATATTTCAAGTGTTTATGCCCAAAATTTGCGGAGTAGTTTGGTAGAGTCCTCAAAGGTGAAATCGCTGAATTTTGACCCCTTAACAGCGAAATTTCTGGCCGAAAAATGATTACAGACTTTTTACCACATCTCAGTACACGTTATATCACATTTCGAGTCTGTGGACTTAAAATTGACAGTTATTGCGTAGGGAAATGTACACAGACACACAGATACACACAGATACACACAGATATACAGACTCGTTCACTTTGATAGATATACTAGCATTTCAGCCCGGCGTTGCCCGGGTATTTGGAGGTTCATGTTGAGCAAAAAAAAGGGTCAATTTTTTTAAAATTTGACCCCTATTATGACTCCTTAACATGCATTGTTTTAGTCTCAAATTCAGTTATTAAGTTAGATCCATGTCCAAGGAACCTATATCTAAAAGTTCAAGTGTGTATGCCCAAAATTGTCCGAGGAGTTTGGTAGAGTTCTCAAAGGTCAAATCGTTGAACTTTGACCCCTTAATCGCCAAATTTCAGGCCGAAACCGATCACATCGATTTTTCCAAATCTAAGTACGCTGTATATCAAATTTCGTGTATATAGACTTAAAATTGACAGAAATATTGCGTAGGGAAATGTACACACATAGACACACAGACAGACAGATACACAGACAGACAGATACACAGACAAACAGATACACAGTCACATTCACTTTTATAAATATACTAGCCTGGGTGCGTTGCCCGGGTGTGAGGTGTATGCTGAGCAAAAACAAAAACGAAAAAAAGGTCATTTTTTTTTAAACTTTGAAGCCTATTATAGCATGACCCCTTAACATTTATTGTTTAGGGCTCAAATCATGTTATTAAGTTAGATCCATGTCAAAGGAACCTATATCTAAAATTTCAAGTGTTTAGACCGAAAATTGTCGGAGAAATTTGGTAGAGTTTTCAAAGGTAAAATCGTTGAACTCTTCCCCCTGAACAGACAAATTTCTGGCTGAAAACCGATCACATCGATTTTCCCAAATCTCAGTACCCTGTATATCAAATTTCGCGTCTGTAGACTAAAAATTGACAGAGTTATTGCGTAGGTAAATGTACTCACACAGACACACAGACACACAGACAGATAGACACTTTCACTTTTATAGATAGATAGATAGATAGATAGATAGATAGATAGATAGATAGATTTAGTTTCTTGTAAGTTATTAAATACTGTTAATATAGTTGTCCCGGTGTTAAATGAGATCCGGTTAAAAAGGGGTTGTAATTTTTTGATAATATGGTTTCTACTAATTTTAGTCGTCGTGTGCAGTTGTTAAGGTATCACATTTTTGTATTGCTAGTTAAGATATTTCTTAGGTCGGACAACTGTAGATTTTTTATCATGTGATGTTAGGTGTTGTTTTATGCCACTATTGTCGGTTAAATGATAGGTTAATCATCGGAAGAGTGTTGTTGTTGTGTGGCCTATATATGCGTTGTATAAGTTTTTAGAGTGGCTTCGAAGATATTCTTCGAAGAGGCAAATAAATGCACACACTACATTAGTTTGGTTTAGTGTAGTTAGTATTGTTACTGTTTTAATTATTAAATTGAATGTTTTAAATTTAGTATAATATCTTATTAGTTTGATTTTATTGTTTTGGTCGATGGGTCTGGTGTATCTTTTAAAACGGTTTGTTATTATTTTTTATCTGTTTTGTAGTTAGTGTGCAATTGATTTTTGTAGTATACTTTGATGGTGTTATTTTTGTTAGGGTTAGGGTTTATGTTTTTATCATGTAGTGAGTATAAATAGAGTTTTCTGTGCTCATAAACGATTTTATTGGAAAAGTTATTGTATTGTTAGTTATTTGAAAAATATTTGTCGGGTTGATGCTATATTGTATAGGCTGCAGATTAATCTTTTATAAGGGCAGTTTTATATTTTTCTGGGCATTCACTGTGGTAATTTAGGAGTATTGCATTATTGTTGGTAGGTTTTCTGTATGTTGGGGCTGTGTATTAAGTAGAGGTGCTTGAATCTACTAATACGTCGAGAAATAGTACTTTGATATTAATGTTTGGTTCCTTTGTGAATGTGAGCACGGCTATGTTTCTAGGTTTAGTTTCAGTTGTTCAATGTCTTGTACTGATTCGACTGAAATGAATATGCCGTCAACATATCGGGCATAGATAGTCAGTTTATTTCTTTTGATCGGATGCATTTCATTTTCAAGGTGGGGCATATAGTATTCTTCAAATGTTGGGCCTAGAGGGGATCTCATTTAAACGCCATCTATTTGGATGTATGTTTCCCCATTACGGTCAGTGAAGGGAACTTGTGTTGTGCATTTTAATAGTTACTTTTCAATAGTTTGGGGTTTAATAGCTGGAGAGGGTATTGTATTGCAGTTGTATACTTGATTAATGATTATTTTAATTGTGTCATTTATAAGTACGTTAGTAAAGACGTTTTCAGCATCGAGGGATGCGGTTATGTATTTGTGGGGGGCGGAGTTTAATTTTAAAAGGTCGATGAAGTCGGTGGTAGATTTCATACAGTATTTCCCAAGTATGTAAGGTTGGATAATGTTATTGATTGTTTAGCGATATTATATACTGGGGTGTGGGATTTGAAATATTATGTGTCTTAGAGGGTATCCTGTTTTGTGAATTTTAATTTTCCCGTATATGTAGCCGGGTTTATAGTCTCCTATTATTTTAATAAGTTTTATTGTTCCGATTTTGGCGTTGTTTGCTGTTATAATTTGGTTCATTTGTTTTTTTTTAGTTGTTCTGTTGAATTCTTTGGGAGTGGTTTAAATTTTGTTTTGTCGCAGAGAATGTTGTTTATTTTCCGGTTGTAGTCGGTTTTTTGTAAGATTGTGTATATATTGGATTTTTTGGCCATTCGTATAAAAATGGCAGCATTGTTGTAGAGTTTTGGGGCTGCTTTTTTTAGCTTTGGGATTAGGAGGGGGTTAAGTTTGCGTTTGTATCGATTTGTATATCCTTTGGGTTTCAGGAGATCTTTGAGGTTGGGGTGCGTAGAGATTTGCCGGCTTTTAGAATTGCTTTACTGACATATCTTTATTGAAGGTGGTCTAATAAATGGCGCTTCTCTGATACACGAGATATCCCACTATAAATCTGTACATTGACGAGCTTGAAATCTATAAATTCTTGGAATTCCACGAATTGCCTTCCTGTTTTTACGAAGATTTTTATCTAGATTTTTCTATTTTAACATCAATTCACAGGATTTTACGAGTATTTGTATGATTTTGCTATAATATATTATACTAGTATTTTCTTGACTTAGGATCATTGTACAGGGACTCGGTGCTCCGCAGATGTTTCCCTTGTGAGATTTGTAAACGGTTACCATACTCTTCGGCTTGGAACCTTTAACTAAAGACCTTACTGGAACTTTTATCATTTTCTTATAATTTATATTATTTTATTTTATTTCTGAACTTATTTTTAACACCTTTTGGAATATTTTTTTAAATTTCATTTTCTTTGCTTTCGTTGTATTTTAACGTTTTTTTTTTAAATTATATTTCGTTTTATCTATTTATATATGTGTTTCCGTAGCCCCCTATTTACTGTTTCTATCTCCTCTTGTCTTTCTCCACTTTATTGTCTATTTTCCCTTTTTTCTGACTTCTTTTTTCATTGGCTCTTCCTCAATGATCCTAATTATTTTATAATGGTCTATAGATTTAAAAAGATAATTCTTACATATATACTACCCGTTCTATTTGCCCATAATATTGCGCCTACTTTTAATTAGTATTTACCATATAATCATATTCCTCCATCTCATTTCATTTCTTACTGTCATCCAATTAGATTTTTCTATATTTGCATTTTGCATAATGATGGCCTTCCTCTTCTCCTGATGAAATATCATGGCCTGAAGAGGTTTTTCTTAAATTTCCTCTTTTCTTATTATTCGGATTATATAATAAAGTAATATATACCTTTTATTCCTCGCTTTACTATACATATGCATGCATAAATCAAAGTGCTTAGCATTATATATATATATATATATATATATATATATATATATATATATATATATATATGTGTGTGTGTGTGTGTGTGTATGTGTCTGAGAGTGTATGTATGTATATATATATATGTATATATATATATATATATATATATATATATTAAATAAATAATAGATTAATACTGCAAATAAATTGTGGAATTAATCAACGTGTTGCAAATGACTGCTAACAAAACCAATTAAAATGATTTTTAAAAGCCAATTCCAGTTTAAAAAAAAAGAATGTGCATATGCAAAGTTTCAAGTTCCGTGCGACTATACACTAATTTCAGCAATATCCTTTAGTCGAGTTACGTCTGTCAAGCTCCATTTTTTTCCATTTTTTAGCGTTTTAACAACTATTTTTACCGAGGCAAAACGAAACTTTCACAAAATCTCTTGTATATCAAGTTTCAAGTTATATTATTTTTTTCTGTTTGAGAGTCAGATTTTTTCTGATAAATTATAACAAATACTGTAAATTATCAGAAACGAATGCATAATATCTGAAACAACTAGGCTGATTAATTAGCAGAAGATTTGATCATATGACATGCTCAGTTATTTTTCTATAATGTAAATTTTACTGGTAAACCAACTTTATTGGATTATAAACATTATTATTGCTTTCATTGTGCGCAATGTTTTTGTTTCTATCACGGTTTTGGGGACCAGTGGAAAAGACCGGTTTATTGTAATTGGTTATATGACAAGTAACATGCATAAAATGTAGTTATACATGTCGTTTTAAAGAAATGCGATTGCTGCCGTTTCAAAATATTCGCTAATTGTTATCCGTCGAATAATAAAACAACAGGCAATGACATTTTAATCCCTGTTTCCATTTAAATAGCAATCTTAATTTTCTTGGTCAATTTCGCTTGTATTTTTTCAATTAAATTTTTCTGTCGTTTCATTTACTCAAATTCCTTAAATGTTAACGTGCTACAGTCATCACTAAAAAAGCATTTTCTCCGTATTTGCTTGGTTTAATATTGCGCATAATGCTGAAATATAATCGTTTCTACACATTAACTGAACATGATAAGATCTGTGTTAAGTAGCTTTATAATGGACTTAATGAATATTATCCCTAATGTATGTATGCACACACACACACACACACACACACATACACACATACACACACACACATATATATATATATATATATATATATATATATATTTAATTATTATAGTAAAAAAAATAATTATGACAGCCCCTTTAAGAAATACGTTTCTTATCGTTGAGAACTTTCTGTTGAATTAAAAAGTCGGTCAATTTAGCTCTTATGCGTAGATCATCGTATAACGATTTGATCACTGTCTGTCTGACGTAATGAACATTTAAATTAAAATGTTTAAAATTCAACGCTATTTCACACGATTAATGGTAGCCGAATGGATACGGCCTCCGCTAATCGAGCCAGAGATGTCTCGTGTCGCGGGGTTCGAATCGTTCGACTGGTAGTAATCGTGACACCCTGCACTGAAGAATCCCGAAAGGATGAAACACTAGTGTCTGTAGGTATTTAATTATTATAGTAAAAAAATAATTATATATATATATATATATATATATATATATATATATATATATGCATGCTAGTAGGGACTCGACTTTGCCCGGGATTGAATGATGATCAACGAATATTTCACACTCCTATATTTTTATTGTCGTGGAAATCCGTGAAATCGCTCGGGAGGAAGCTTCACATGCCTCCATGGAGTAAATAAGTTCAGAATATATGTTATTCTACATTGCAATCTAGAGAAACAACTATATCTTTTATAAAAAAATGTTATCATCTTCTTTTCAGGTAACGAAAAAAAATCATTAAGAAATGTGCGTGCGGAGATTTAACTAACAGACCTAAGAAAAAAAAGACGCGTGAATTTTCAAGTCTTATGAAATTCTTTGCATTTAATAAAAACATTAAGAAATTTACGTGCAGAGTTTGAACCTACAGACCATGTCATGCAAAAAAAACAACAACAAAAAACACGCTATCAACTTACCTACAGTAGAATTTTCACGGTCCGCTGTCCTTTCATTGTTGCTAAGCAACGACATTGAAAGATGGCTTTACCGATGATAGATAAATTAAAATAACGGTTTCGATTATCGATTATCGGTACTTATCGGGGGTATTCCGAGACAAAGCTTAACTAAGATCATTCCCGGAATTATACACTAAAGTTCTGTGAATTTCCCAGACTTATACACTAAAGTTTTGTAAATTTAAAAAAAAAAATCATCCGCGTTAGAGTCTATAAGGAACAAACTGACACACAGAGACAAAGTTACACGCGTATATATATATATATATATATATATATATATATATATATATATAATGCTGTTAAACGTGACACCCTCCAACGATGATTCCTGAAACGATGAAACACTAGTGTCTGTAGGTATTTGATAATTATTATAGTAAATAATTATATATATATATATATATATATATATATATATAATTATTTTTTTACTATAATAATTAAATACCTACAGACACTAGTGTTTCATCCTTTCGGGATTCTTCAGTGCAGGGTGTCACGATTACTACCAGTCGAACGATTCGAACCCCGCGACACGAGACATATCTGGCTCGATTAGCGGAGGCCGTATCCATTCGGCTACCATAAACCGTGTGAAATAGCGTTGAATTTTAAACATTTTAATTTAAATGTTCATTACGTCAGACAGACAGTGATCAAATCGTTATACGATGATCTACGCATAAGAGCTAAATTGACCGACTTTTAATTCAACTGAAAGTGCTCAACGATAAGAAACGAATTTCTTAAAGGGGCTGTCATAATTATTTTTTTACTATAATAATTAAATACCTACAGACACTAGTGTTTCATCCTTTCGGGATTCTTCAGTGCAGGGTGTCACGATTACTACCAGTCGAACGATTCGAACCCCGCGACACGAGACATATCTGGCTCGATTAGCGGAGGCCGTATCCATTCGGCTACCATAAACCGTGTGAAATAGCGTTGAATTTTAAACATTTTAATTTAAATGTTCATTACGTCAGACAGACAGTGATCAAATCGTTATACGATGATCTACGCATAAGAGCTAAATTGACCGACTTTTAATTCAACTGAAAGTGCTCAACGATAAGAAACGAATTTCTTAAAGGGGCTGTCATAATTATTTATATATATATATATATATATATATATATATATATATATATATATATATATATATATATATATATATATAGTCAGAGATGGCTTTGTGCCGGGGTATGAATCTCCTGACCGCACTGCACTGATGATTCCTAAAAGGATGAAACACTAGTGTCTGTAGGTATTAAAAAATATTGTAATAATATCAACGTCTTTAAGAAAATAGGTTCTTATTGTTGAGCACCTTAACGTTTAAATAATAAGTCTGCCACTTAAGGTCTCATGCATAGATCATGGTGTTATAATCATTAGGTTACTCTGGCCGGATGTTGCGACATTTAAAAAAAAATAAATGTTAAAATTTCTACGATATTTATCGCGGTTTAGATTGGTCGTGGAGTTTGTTCCTTGCCAACGGAGCCAAAGATAGCTTCGTGGTCAGATTAAAATCTCCCGACTGGTAGTAACCCTGCACTGATGAAACACTAGTATCTGTAGGTATTAAAAAATAATTATATATATATATATATTTTAAATTATAAAAATATATATAACTTATTTTTTAAAAGCGAATAACCATGCATCTAAATAATACTAGTGCTATATGTAAACATTTGATAAAAGAACATAACTGCCCCCTTTCAATATAAGAAAGGTCCTCGTTGATAACATAAAAATTATACAACATGAAAATAATATTAAAAAATTAAAAATTCTTGAAGCATCATATATTAGAACCCTTCAACTCACTATAAATGATATTGTAATCGAGAAAAGCAGTTACGTTCTAAAATATCTTGCGTAGTTCGTATTGGACGGACATTGTTAACAGTGTCCAAAAACTTGCTGATTTTAATACTCGAATTTTTGATCGACCTATAATTTTAATCAACTTCTCATCGACTCTATATATTTTAACTTATTACCACCTAACGCCGTGTACTGCATATTTAAGTTTTCACTTTTAATTCTCATTTTCGCTCCTCCGCACTTTTACTTGAACACCTGATGATGATTCATGGACGAATCGAAAGCGCTCGTGACAGCAACAACTATGGAACTTTTATTAATATTTTTAGATTTGATACAAAAAAAGATTATACGGAAAATCGGAAAATTAAAAAAAGAAGGAATCATAAACCAAAGTGTCTCCGTTGCATTATATATATATATATATATATATATATATATATATATATATATATATATATATATATATATATATTACATGAATATATTGCTCGACAAGATAATAAAAAAATATATTTAAATGTTCTTAATCCGCGGAGTTTCAAGGAAATACGTTCTTCTCGCCAGATGTAATATATTAGCAAATGTATATTATAGCGCAGCTATGAATTTGCTGGTACTGGTATTAATTCAAATAGCATTAAATGAATGTTTGTCATATATGCAAAAAAAAATAAAACTCCTTTACGTAAAGGGTTCATAAGATGTTTTTTTTTTAATGAATGTGTAAATTTAAAGCTAAGGATTAAAAACCAGATTTTTAACTCGATAGCCGTCCTATGAAACACGAAATTGTATTTTTCAGTCGCCCACACTGAGGATTGAACCTTAACAAGAATATCACTATTTACGATTGATATTTCCAAGTACTTTAACCACTGCACCACGGGTCCTTGCGTCATCCATCCATCTAGTCATGACCGCTGGAACAAGAGTACGCTACCCGCGTGTAGTAAATAAAGTGTTCCGCTCGAAATTCTATCCAAATTTCCGAGTTCGACAGAAACATTCCCGAGTCCGATAAAATACACCTGAAGAAGATCGGAGGTTACATTGACCGAAACGTTGTGAAAACTACAGCCAAGATTAGAACAGTGTTCAAAAAATACGAATAATTAATCCTCATCTCAAAAATTCAGAAACGTCATATTTTTAATAAGTAAGATTTTTTTTTTAAATTTCATATGACTTTTAATTTATCCAGACCATTTTTTATTCTATTTAATCCAAAAAAAATGAAATCTGGATCTGGTTAGTTTCTTTTTTCTTTCATTTTTCCCCCCTCGGAAAATATAAAGTACCTTTGATTAGTTGTTTGGTGTTCACCGCAATTCAACGAAACGCGTGTTTGATAAAATTAAATATCATAGAATAAATATATATTTAGCTTTGGAAAGTTTACGAATAATATATATGTTCTAAAAGTGTAAAAACATTTTAACTTTTCCAGAAGTAATCGTGCCAATTGGAAAAAAAAGATCATATATATATATATATATATATATATATATATATATATATATATATATATTATTAATATATACTAGCGCTGCGAGGGACGCTTGACATTGTTCAGTCGTAAAATACGCTAAAATATGATATTTTGATTAAATTAATTTCGTATTTATTATTATACTAGCGGGGGTACCCGGCGTTGCCCGAATGTTTGTTTCCGGGACGGGGGGGAGTTTTAAAAAATGTGATGGTAGGTAAGTAGGAAGGATCAAACCCGGAGTCATGAGTAAAAGTAGGAAAATAAAGTGTGAAAAAAAAAAAAAAGAAAAAAAACAACATCTGGAACGTTAACAGTTCGGCCACCAAGAAAAGTCCATTTCAGTTGTTTAGGGAAAAAAAAAAAAACGACTACGGTAGGTCGGCGCGAACGTGAAAATATAATGTGAATTGTCCAGCACGCTAACCACTACGCCACTGAGCACTGCAGCTTAGTTTAGTGATTTTAAATAACTTCACATGAAAGAACTACGAAGCCAAACCGGTGTTCTCTTCTCAACTGTTCCTTGTGAACGATCCCCAAACGGTGTTAAGTGGTGGCAGGGGGAGGAGGAATTTATTAGAGAGAAAATATTTTACCACTTCCATTGATCTTAAGCGATTTTGGCCGTGACTTCTCAGCAGAAAAAGTATAGAAATCTAAGATTATCGAGGAATTTGAGAAATAATAAGCCTATAACACACCTCAGATATTGTTCTGCCGTTTGTGCATATTATATTTGCATGAAATATCTTGATTTTTAATCCTATTAATGTCAAAATCAGACGGGAAAAAATGAGTTCATTTTATTTATATAGAGATACTAGCGGGGGTACCCGGCGTTGCCCGAATGTTTGTTTCCGGGACGGGGGGGAGTTTTAAAAAATGTGATGGTAGGTAAGTAGGAAGGATCAAACCCGGAGTCATGAGTAAAAGTAGGAAAATAAAGTGTGAAAAAAAAAAAAAAGAAAAAAAACAACATCTGGAACGTTAACAGTTCGGCCACCAAGAAAAGTCCATTCCAGTTGTTTAGGGGAAAAAAAAAAAAACGACTACGGTAGGTCGGCGCGAACGTGAAAATATAATGTGAATTGTCCAGCACGCTAACCACTACGCCACTGAGCACTGCAGCTTAGTTTAGTGATTTTAAATAACTTCACATGAAAGAACTACGAAGCCAAACCGGTGTTCTCTTCTCAACTGTTCCTTGTGAACGATCCCCAAACGGTGTTAAGTGGTGGCAGGGGGAGGAGGAATTTATTAGAGAGAAAATATTTTACCACTTCCATTGATCTTAACCGATTTTGGCCGTGACTTCTCAGCAGAAAAAGTATAGAAATCTAAGATTATCGAGGAATTTGAGAAATAATAAGCCTATAACACACCTCAGATATTGTTCTGCCGTTTGTGCATATTATATTTGCATGAAATATCTTGATTTTTAATCCTATTAATGTCAAAATCAGACGGGAAAAAATGAGTTCATTTTATTTATATAGAGATTATATTAGACCTAATATATAGTAATAATTTAAAAAATTAAAAAAAAGGACTCGCGCGCCACCACAGAGAATCGACACCGAAACGTTTGGCTTACGATATATTTTGCCGTCTGCCCTTAATGCCTTTATTATGAAGATATATTTGCTGCAAAGCTAAAAATTAAAACTGGACCAATAGCTACTACGTTATGCATGCATATTCTTTATGCCGTCGTTCGGCTTCACAGGGAAAATTTCATTATTTTAATTTTCACAGTTTTGTACCGATTTTCCAGGGCTGAAATCCGAATATATTGTTTCGCATATGTCCAAATACCTTATATATTAAGTTTCATGTCTGTACACTAAAAACAGTAGCAGGAGTTTTGTAAAATATATATGCACACATAAATATATATGGAAAGAGACTCGTGTTTACTATAAACCTTTTAACTCAAATATTACGCAAGTATAAATCATGTAGAATATCTGCGTGATTATAATTACACGTAATAGTTAACTAAATATGATCATCCCATGAGAAAACCTGAAAAATAATAGGGAATTAATTAAATTGAACGTTTAAAAGAAAATGAATATTAGCTAAATCTTTTGAAGATGAATACACTTCAACGAACAATATAGAACAAAGTTGTATATTCTTTTTCAATAGAAAAAAAGGGTTTTACACACAAAAAGTTATAGGAGCATAGATTATTAGAGAGTCGTTATTTTAAAAGCAAAATAGAAGTGTTACGGGTGCCATCAGCTAGAATCGAAACTGTAGCATTCAAAGCTGGTGACGTTACCACAGTACCAACGTGACACGCATATGAACTGATTTACAATTAAAATAAAAAATTAAACTAAGACGAATGTACAAAATGTATAACGATTTTTTCAATTTTGACCTATGGTTGACCCCTTCAAAACTATTTTTATCGGCTAATATGCAATAAAAGACTGGTCCGTCTCTAATCCTTTGAGGCTTCTAGCGCCGCTTTGCAACTTTTAGTTTCGGAGAAGATAGATTTTGAAAATATGGAGACGGACAGGTAAACATATAGCCGTTTATATATTAGACTAGCGGGAGCGGACAGGCTTTGCTTGCGCGTAAAATACTCTTAAATAGTATATTTTAATTTGTCCAGATTTCGTAAATATTATGATAATGTCGTGATTTCAAAAGTTAAAAAAAAGGATTTAGGTGCCATCAGCTAGAATCGAAACCGAAAGCAAAACTGTAGCATTTCAAGCTGGTGACGTTACCACTATATCAACGTGACACGCATATGAACTAATTAAAATTAAACATTAAAAATAAATTAAGATGAATGTAAATAATGTATAACATTTTTTTTCAATTTTTACCCATGTTGAAAAAATTCAATGACTTGAGGCTCCTAACGCTGCTCTGGACTTTTAGTTTCGGAGGAGATAGAGTTTGAAAATATGGAGACAGACAGACAGACAGACAGACACCTATATATATATATATATATATATATATACTCTGCAGAATAATTTTATTTAACAATCAATTATGTCTATGTATATATATATGTGTGTGTGTGTGTGTGTGTGTATGTGTATGTATGTATATATGTGTGCGTGTGTATGTATGTATAAATATATATGCACATGTGTTCACCCTACTTCTATGTATATGTATATGTATATATATATATGTGTGTGTGTGTGTGTGTGTGTGTATGTGTATGTATGTATACATGTGTGTGTATGTATATATAGATATGCACATGTTTTCACCCCACTTCTTACCTTTCACCACTACCTCCTCTCCCTTCAACTACCACCTCACCCCACTAATAATAATATAGGCTTCTAATTATACGGCTTCCACCAGACTTTGAATTATTTTCACTGGGCCCACAAACAAATTTATACAAGAACTTGTCCGACTCGGATATCTACTCAGCTATGTGGACTACCAAATATGCAATTTGGATCTTATTACCCAACTACATTAAAGAACGTCCATCATGGATTTTACCACGCAATCTGGATATACACTTTTCATATTCTTTTATTGAAATCTTCTTGCTACAGGACTTCTGATTAATTAATTAATTATTTTTACTTTGCCTTTCCATGTCTCACTGACTTTAGCAAATACGGTACATACCTTTATAAATATTTTCTAATATTTTCCCTCCTCTGATGAGATGATAGACATCGAAACCCTATAGGTTAAAAAGATTAATTTTCTAAAGTATTCTTTGTCTTGCTTCGAATAATAAAAATCTTTGATATGAAACTCAAACACTTCATTTCCATAGGTTTTTTTAATTCATTGAATCACAATTTTATATATATATATATATATATATATATATATATATATATATATATATACATATGCATATATAGCCATACATACATACCCACATATATATACATACACATACACACACATATATATATATATACATATACATACAATTTAATATGTATATATTAGTGTGCCCGTTATTTCCCTTTTCACAGGTTCCGAAACTGCTGAGCATATATTTATATGCCTGGTAGTGTTTTTAAATAGGCTTTGTACAGAATTTCATCGAAAAATTCTGATCTTAAAAAAAAAAAAGTTCCATTTTGTCTCATAGATCAAAATGAATAATTTTTACAGTGAATATTTTATGTTTGATTAGTCAAGGGAGATAATAAATTTACAACAAATCATTTCTTCTTAAAAAACAGATTTACTATAATCTGGAGATATAACTCAGTGGTAGATCCCTCGACTACAGATGGAATGATTCTCCTTTTTGAGCTCGGGTTTTCTTCAACACTTTATTTTAACTTTTTTTTAATAATTTCCATTTACGATAAAACGGTACCATTTCAAATCGCCGACAAACTATTTCTTCTTGTACATATTTTAATGACCCAAAGTGACTTTTCCCGTGTATTGATCGTCAAGATATAATACCAGCTGACGTAATATTGTAAACAAACACGGACAGAATTTGATGAAGAACTTTATTTTTTTTTGTTTTTGTTTTTTATTTGTTTTGCGAATAATCCACGAGAAAAAGTATTCCGCGAAATATATAATAATCAATAGAGGATTGAATCTATAATAATACATACGCAATCTGCATTAATAAAAATATCATGTTTAAGCGTATTGTACGACCCGGCAACGCCGGGCATAAACCTAGTATATATATATATATATATATATATATATATATATATATATATATATATATATATATATATATATATATATATATATATATATATATAAACCTGACTAATCCTAGCGTGGATGAAACGCGGAATATTCTGTGTAGCTTAATTGCCATATATATTTTTATAAGTTACTCTCTCTCTCTCTATCTCTCTCTCTCTCTCTCTCTACATATATATATATATATATATATATATATATATATATATATACAGAGAGGGAGAGAGAAAGAGAGAGAAAGGTAAAAGACACATAAGCAGAGAGATGGCAAACGATATTTGTGATCGTGCCAGGCGGATAAACCACGTTATATTAAGACCCGGTGTATAAAATCAATAGTATGTTCTTTGATATGAGAGTGGCGAATTCGAAAAGAATTTTTCTGTTTAAAGCACAACTGAACCATTATGCATGATTTTTGCACTTTAAACTTTTCGGTACTCCTGCAGTATTTTACCCACCGATTTCACGATCTTAGCCGAGCGTTGATCGACATCCGTCGGAAAACGCCGGAACATGGCGAGCGGTAGGATACTCTATCAGCCAATCAGGGCGCTTCAAACGAACGCGCAGCAGACGAATAATTTTCTTTGAAATTACACACATAGCGTTTCATTTCAGTTATTTTATTGTTTCAAAGTAAAAATACACAGCCTTTCATTTCAGCTATTTAATTTAGCGATAAAAAAAAACCGGGAGCTGTTGGAAACATATGCGAATTTATGTGGAGACAAAAATTTGGACACAACCCTTTTGTCTCCATAATAAATCAAATCGCGGAAGGCTACCCGGTTTGGGAAGGAGCTTCTTCTTTCCACATCCTCTGAAAACCCTTTGCTCCCTACTTTGCCTCTACAGTCAGTAGAAAATCTTCCAGTCGGAACTAAAGATAAACAGTAATTGTTGCCCCCCCCCCCTACAAACATTACTGAAAAAAAAACATTGTTGTTACTGTTTAATAACGTTTTGTTAAAAACAAACAAAAAAAAACATTGAAGTGTTTATTACTGTTGCTTACCCCCCCCCAAAAAAAAAGGTATCGGAAAACAAAATGAACCAAAAAAAAAAAAAATATTCAACAAAATAAATTTATTTTACTTTAAAAAAAAACTTACGGTAAGTGTTTGTGATTTATTTTATCCAAATTTTTTGTATTAATTTTATCCATTTTGTTGTGTGTGTGTGTGTGTGTAATATCTTTTCCTTGTAATGTTGTTGCTAATTCACATACTTTTTAGCGTTCTTGCACCGTAGCTCCGAATTCTCGGCTTTCGTCGGCGTTAACGCCGAAAGCGTTCGTCAACGCTCGGCTAAGATCGTGAAATCGGTGGGTAAAATACTGCAGGAGTACCAACTTTTCTTCGAGCCATTATTTGAAAATAATGATATAAAATGAACAGTAGGGTCTCTAAAGTTCAATGTAGACTACAATGTGCTGTGAACTAAGTTACTATGAGAAGACATGTGAAGCGTCTTCACGGTGCACCGTGTCCTAAAATAGGGCATATTATTAATCGATTTGCTTGAACAATTGGCTATTTCACCGATTTCGATGACAATAAAAAATGGGAAATAGAGAGAATTTCATACGGACTCGGAAACGGCTGGGGCAATTTTTTGGAAATGATACAAAAAATATTTTATGTGTTTATTTATCTAACCATTTGCTGTTACATAAATGAACTTTGTGTGTTTGTGAATATGTTTTATATGGGGTCGAGAAAAGCTGGGCTGTTTTTGAAATTTCAAACGAAAGTATTTGATGTGCCTGGGAGTGTTCTTACATGGGGTGTGTATCTTAATGCGTCTGATAAGTATTGAAAATCGATAATCGAAAAATCCAATTAAAGAATATTGACGATAATTAACACGTTTATTCAACCCAACATCACAATTCCATTTGCGAAGTGTTATCACTGCACAAACAAAAAAGGGCCAACATATAAAATCAACTGACTGGGGCACGTTCGAAATAAATGTCCTTTTTAAGAGCACAATTGGCCCATGATAATTGACGTTAGGTCCATATAATTTTATATAATTAACAGTATTTTCTCTACTATGTAATGTAAACTGCAATGCATTGTGGACTACTTCTGAGAAATGCATGTCATAATAGTATTGATAGAAAAGACTGAGACTAGCAGAATTATATGTGAGAGAGGTGTTACACAGAAGAAAAAAAAAGGATGGACTAATCAAATTACAAACGCTTTTGTATGTGATCAACAACCCTCAAATGGGACAGCGATTCACCACTCGAAATATTATAACAGTATTCCATACATGGTCTGATAATAACAGATTTGTTGAGATAAAGAATAGCTTCAGGTGCGAGAAAATGTTTATAGCTTTAGAGATGACCGACTTTACGGAGAACAGAAAGAGAAATCGGTCTAATAAATTGACTCAACGAAAGATTTGCTGAGAAAGTACGACCAAGAAAATTAATCAATAAAAATAACATGAGAAAGGTTTGTCCATGGACATACAATAAAAAAACAAACAAACATGGGAAACAGAAGTGAAGCAAAGTTACGGAGCCAAAAGTAAACTGTAAATGTAAAAAGGCAAATGAATACCTAAAAAAAAAATTAGCGGAAGAGCATACGAGCTTATAGAAATATAACAGTTTCTGGCTACAAGACCTGCCTTTGGTTTTACCTCTGAAGAATCCTCGGCGGAGTAATTCACACATTCTATAGGCAGATGGCAAGTTGGTCGATATTAGGTTTCCGATAATCGTACTGCAAGCCTTGTTGAGTTCGACGTCGACCATTGCAGCATGAGCAGGCTCAGAACAACCCCGGAAAGAGTAAGTAACCCTCAACCGTGCCCGAGCTAAGGTTGGTTAAATACAGGACAACCTGAGCAAATAGGGTTATATACATGGTGATACCTATCGCATTCATCCTCAGCGCTTGCAATTATGCTGACTTAAGGCATATCTCGGACAATGTCCGACAATGTATCTCGTGATGGCGGGAAATGATATGATGATGACAACAGATAATGTCGCAAAAATTCTTCACTTTCACTTTCAAAACCAACAATAACTCGAGGATAATTATTAATACGAACGGTGGAATTTTAGTTTAATGGTTAACAATATTACGAGAGGCTTGAAATTGATATGTGGAATAAATAACTAATTACTAATGAGAACGGTGTCTGACAAACGTTGGTTGAGACTGGATTTTAAAACGATAAGGAAGTTGTCTAAAGGGAAGTAATTCAATCGAACGTTAGGCGGCGGCAGTTAAAATACATTTACTATAATGGTACATCCGACTTAGAACACGCTACTAAACAAAAGATAAGAAATAATCTCAAAATGTAGACGTGAGAACGAACGGATTTCCTCCTAGTTTGACTCAAAATCTTGAATACAAATAAGCAACACAACACACAAATTCAAGACAAACTAGAATAGTGAAACGACATAAAACACATAATCTCATATAATGACTAACATATTAAATGTAAGTGCACAGATTTACAAAATAGTAAAAATTTAATTAACATAATCTTACGCCAAAGCTCGGGTGATTCAATTCGAGAAAAGTAGTAACGTTCTAAAATGTCTTGCGTAGTTCCTGGTGGATGGACTTTGTTAACGGTGTCCACGAACTTGCTGATTTTAGTACTCGAATTTTTAATCGACTTTTCATCGACTCTACATATTTAAACTTATCATCCCCTAACGCGTTTACTTTATATTTTAGTTTTCACTTTTAATTCTCATTTTCTCTCCTCTGAACCTTTGCTTCAACGCCTGAAAATGATTCGTAGACGAAACGAAAGCGCTCGTGACAACAACAATTACGAAATTTTATTAATATATTTGAGTTTGATATAAAAAAGAATTATACCGAAAATCGGAAACTTTTTTTAAAAAATATCATAAAGTACAGTGTATATATAAACTTACTGCTATTAGTATTATTATTATTATTATTATTATTACTTGTAGTATTATCATCATCGTCATAATCATTATTAGTATCCTAATGTTATTAAATTTTTGTTTGTATATAAACGCATAATTTTCTTCTCTTCCTCTTGTTTGGCTTAATTTCGGTTTACGTGTGTCTAGATATTTTTTTTAACAACTATTTTTTTTACTGTGTGTAGGACATGATATCTGCATTCTTGTTCAAGATCTGTTTTATTTTTTCTTTATCATTTCCCCTTTTCTCTTTTTTCTTTCTTTTTCTTTTTCTTTTTTCTTTTTCGTTTCTTTTCTATTTAATTTTCCACTTCCGCTATAATTTTATTCCAATAGTTTTCTTTTAGATTATTTTTTACATTATCAATCGACTCTCGTTCTGACGGCTAGAGAAAGAGGTTACGCCGTATGAATTGTCCATAAAACAGGATATATATATATATATATATATATATATATATATACATATATATATATATACATATATGTATATGTATATATATGTATATATATATGTATATATATACATATACATAAATATATATATATTTATATATATGTATATATATATATATATATATATATATATATATATATATATATATATACTCAGCAAAACAGAATCATTTAGGATTTAAGATTTTGTTATTTTTCGTTGGTTTTGCGAAAGCATTTTTCCGATTAAATTCGTCTATCCTAGCTCAGTGGCTGACCAAATGTGTTACATCCAGTTTACTATTTAATAGTCCACAATATGTTCGTACTAATTGACATCAAAGTTAATTGTTTATTTCTATTAAATCGAACTCGAAGCGAACTTTAAATTAATTAATACTTAACATTGTTTACTTTAAAATATTAAAGAACTTTTAGACAAAACGATTATTTTGTCTTTGAGTGATGACATTAAGTGCAATCTGACAACTGCTTATAATTTTGCTCTTTAACTTAATCTGTTTGACTTACTTGTTATTAATTTAACATAAATTATATAGATTTTTTTCGTGACCTTTTAGATAAAATACTTTACAGTATAATGATGCGTACTTGTTTATAATTGCCCTTTGAACGGTGTCATCATCGTAACTGGGAATGTAGTTATTTTTTGCACACACACACATATACAATGGTACTCATGATAAAACGATGAATATTGTTTTACAACTATCAGGAAAACTAAAAGCTTAAGATCAATCCCTCTATTCTCATTTTACATTTGCTAACATATAACAATATATTACATTCTTTATATAATAAGAAATTTTTTTAAAAAGCATAAAACACACAACTCCATATTAGTAAATTTAGTAAAACTTGGAAATCGGAATTCAGAATTGTATCGGAATCGGGGGTATCGAGGAGAATCGATAATCTATAATATAAATCTCAGCTGTCTGTTTAAATGTATGTAAGTATGTATGCATGTATGTATGTATGTATGTTTGTATGTCTGCCTAAAACTTTCGACAGAGGCGATGGATTTTCACGATAAAACATTTATTTCTACACCCTAAACTGACCACTTTTTTACAGGGAGGGGGCGCTCTTTTCGTCGATATTTTCGAAAGTCATCACCTCTTGTCAATCGTCTAGCTTTAATTTAAACCTACGTTTCTTCCGGTTTGACGATGGGTGCAACAGCAAGGACGCCAGGTCGTTTTTTTACGTTATTTGCCTCCTTCGCGATACAGGTTCGAGCCTGCCTATCTAGTACCACTTTTTTCTTTTTTTGCTCAATACCCAACTCCAAATACCCGGGCAACGCCGAGAACCCAGGCTAGTCTATGATATGAACCATCCAGGCTAGTTGTTATATCATAATAAGGAAAATATAGGAATAATCGCAAATAATATCTGTAAAGGTAACTTTTTCTCGTTTTTTGAAACCTGCTTTTTCTTCTGGTATTTGTTTGTTTCCTCACGAAATCAAACATGTGAAACATGCCCATTTTTAATGTGGGCAAAACCAGCTCCCCGAATAGGAGAACTCTTGAACAGTAAAAATGGCCTTAATATCTAAGTGTTTCCTATATTGACTAAGTACAAATTAATTTGAGTGTAGCACCAGAATAAATACTACACTGTGATCTTAGCCCGAGAGTCAGATCTACTTTTTCTATTTAAAGCTTATTAAAACGCACTTTATAAAATACTCAGTAAGGTTATTGATAATTTATAATTAAAATTAAAAATTAAAAATCTGTTTCATAAGGAAGAACAGACAAAATGAAATTGATTTTGTTTTGTTCTTCCTGATGAAACCGATTTTTAATTTTTAATTTTAATTATAAATTATCAATGAGCTTACTCATTATTAAAATAGCTTTAGGATATATATGCCTATCGAGCTTATTATATGTCTGCATTGCAACGAGCACTGTTTTCTTTTCTTTTATTGTAATTGTATTAATGAATTTACTAATACATTAAAATATACTCTGCCGTTTAGACTACATACATATATATACATATATATATATATATATATATATATATAAAATATATTTTAGTCATCGACATACAGACATGTTTCGTTGTTTCACAACTCATCAGTGCCGCTAGACTAACACCTCTCCCAAGCCGAGGATCGAACCTAGAACCGTCGTGATGACAGTCGGCAGTCCTACCCTCTGACTACGGAATCGGTGGCCGAAATTAAACTGTCCGAATGTCTATTTAAATAAACATCCGCCCGCCACTCGTAGAGGGGTCAAACGTTTGTGTGTAAACAAACCGCGAGCTTCGCATTATTTCAGCTAAATTAAGTAGCGAGTAGGATAATTTACGATAGTGCTCTACCGAAGAGGGGAGCTTTATAAAATATATTTTTTAGTCATCGACATATGGAACAAACCAATTTATGTGTTCATCAACGTTTCGTCTTTATTTGGGGACGTCCTCTGTATGCATGAAATATGGAAAACAAACACCAGCACAAAAATTTGAAGATATATTGTTGATGTAATGAAATGTATTACCCTGTTCCATCTCAAAAACCAAAAATGTCGTTGGAAATTCTAATAAACGGGGGAACATCATATCTTTTCAAAGATATTACCGGATTATGACGTACTAAAAAAATCTTACTCCCTTTCACAACGCTATGACTCCTCCACACTCTTTTTTGAATTTCTAACAACTTTTTCTTTTTCTGAACAGGGTTATACATTTCATTACACTAAAAATATTTTTTCAAATATTTGACGGTATTTTGTTTTCTTAATTCATTCATCCAGAGAAAGTCTCGAAATAAAGATTAAACGTTGATGAACACATTACTTGATTTGTTGCTGTTTTATTTCTCTATTCCGTGAGAATACCTATATATATATATATATATATATATATATATATATATATATATATATTTATCTATATATATATATATATATTTATATATATATATATATATATATATAATCATTAAATAAAAATGATATATCAAGAACATATAATTTTCATGGTTGTAGGTGATTTGTCGACGATCTTATGTGCATAAATGATGACGAGAAATTCGAAAAAGTAAACATTTGATTTATTTAAAACAGTTAGCATACAATTGTGAACGTAAAGGAACAAAAACTATATTTCGAAATTTAGATATAAAAATTGAAGATCGAATTTTTATCTATAAAATGTTTGATAAAAGAAACTCCTCCCCTTTCAAATAGTTAGTATGCCACATAAAATAGCACATGCCTTATTCATATAATGGGTTGAGAAGAAAGTTCTTGGCGAATGTTTTATTTTGATTTCAAATAATATATTTTCAAGGAAATTTCCGTTATAATATCTTTATTTTTTATGTCATTTTAAAGGGAGTTTTCGCTCTATTTAATCGTTTTGATTACAAACGTTTGAACATAATTATCTCTTCTTTTAATAACGTTGATTACAAGATGAAAAAAAAACAAGTCCTCACAATTTTTTATTTCAGACCGAAAAACTGCAAAAACAGTTCGCGATATCAACGAAACGTTTTGCCTAGGAACCATTACTGCGTGCACAGCACAATGGTGTTTTTAGAAATTTCGTGGTGGCGACGAGAGTCTTGAAGATTATAAGCCTAGTGGTCGGCCATCGGATGTTGCCAACGATCAATTTAGAGCCTTCATTGAAGCCAATCCACGCACAACTGTTCGAGAATTTACGTCTGAATCAGACGTAACGTATACGACGATGTCTAACCACTTGAGAAAGATTAGAGAAAACAAGAACAAAAAAAATCGTAAATGGGTGCCTGACGAATTGAACGACAATCAGATAAAACGCCGTTTTGAAGTATAATCTTTCCTACTTTTAGGCAACGCCTCGGCTCTCGACCAGATTCTGACTTACGACGAATAGTGGGTTCTTTACGACAACCGGCGACGCTCAGCTAAGTTGTTAGACTCTGACGAAACTCCACGACACTTTCAGAACTGAGAGTTGCACCAAAAGAAGCCATGCTGTCTCTTTGGTCGCCTGCGACCGTTATCAGCCATTACTGTTTTGGGAATGGAGGCAAAACCATTGCGACGAAGAAGTAGTCGACAAATGGAAGGAATACACCAGAAACTTCGATAAAAACATCCAACATTAGTCAAGAGAAAATTCTCCTCCGCGACGAATCCTGACCGCAGGTTGGTAAATCAACCCTGCAAAAGTTGAACAAATTGGGTTACGAAACCCTGCCTCATCCATTATACTCTCCAGACCTCTCACCTACCGACTACTCTTTTCTCAGGCATTTCGACAACTTTCTGCGTGAGAAATGCTTCAAAAACTATTGCGATATCAAAAACGCCTTCGGCGACTTCATCGTTACCAGAACGCAAGGCTTTTACGTTACTGGTATGAATACACTTTTTTCTTGTTTTTTTTCTTTTTTTTTTTTTGCATTGGCAAAAGTTTGTTCATTCTGATGGTGCTTATTACGATCAATAAGCTTTTGTTTGGGCCAGGATATGTTCCTCTGAATTCGAAACTTAAAAACTGCAAGAATTTTCTTGTCAATTTGATATTTTATGGGGCATTAATTCCGAATTTTTAAGGATAGCGCGCGCTCATTCAAAATTAATATATTTTATACCTTATACATACAATTGACATTGTCTATCTTTCTGATTGTGTGAGGAATGTTCTCTAACAAACTACTCCAGATTTAAAACTTGATATAAAAGGGATTTTACCCAGCGAACAAATTCAATTTTATTTCTGGCTAGTAAAACTTTCTGCTAACCGGTAAAATTGAAAGAAATAGGAACTTGACAAGCTACAGACTACAAGTGTTACATCTACACATGCGCAAATATATATTTATACAGTAAAATCGGTTAATTTAAAAAAGATCTGATATTCATTTTTTGTTAGCTCAGATGGTAACGAATAAGACCGGAGAGCTATGTGTTTTGGTTTCGATTCTAGCTGATGGCATTAATCATTGTTTAAAACTTTTGAAATCACTACTATATATAGGGTACAATATAATGAACCCGTGAATTAGTAACCCGTGACTTCTAGAAAATCTGCAACAGTGTAGTAAATTATGTATCTACAACAGTGTAGTAAATAATGGGCAATCAAAAATTCACAATTATGAGGGGTTTTTTGCTCAAAAACCGAGAAGACTTACATACTTGCCAGTCGGTTTACCTCATACTCCATACTGGACCCAGCAAACAACCCCCTCCCTGACTTTCGTTTGCGAACAGACGCCACACTAGACGATGTAAAAATCACCCCTTCTCAGGTGCATGTTACCATAAAAAATCGTGACACTTCAAAAACATGTGGACCTGATCTCATCCCGGCTATGTTATTAAACAAGTGCTCCGTCGAAGTAGCTCCAGTTCTCTCCAAACTTTACAACAAATGCTTTAATGAATCTTGCTTTCCTGCCTGCTGGAAAACTGCTTTTGTGGTACCAGTTTTCAAGAATTCTGGCGAAAGAACTGGCCCATTAAATTATCGTCCCATTAGTCTCCTCCCACTTTTCGCCAAAATATTTGGGCCCATAATTAACCAAGCTCTAGTCCATCACCTTACAGATGCTAAACTTCTGACCAACAAAGAATTTGGACTTAGTCAAGCCCGTTCCACAGCAGACATCCTAACTGTAATCTCTGAACGTATATATATATCATTTAGTGGGCAAAGCAGGGAGGTAGAGCGATAGCTCTAGATATATCTATGACTTTTGACAGGGTATGGCATGAAGGTCTTCTCAGGAAAATCAGATCATACGGTATCACTGGAAGAATACTTAACATAATTAGATCCTTTTTAGATAAGAGAAAAATCAAGGTTTCCCTCGATGGTCGTAAATCTAAACAATATGATATAAATGCGGGATGGCCTCAGGGGTCTACCCTTGGACCCTTATTATTCCTAATATTCAGAAATGACCTCCCTGACACAATCGTCTGTGAGATGGGTATATATGCTGATGGTACCACACTCTATAACAGACATAACAGGAAAACAGATGAACACATATCTAAAGAAATGGCAGAGACACTAGAGGATAACCTCTAATCTGTCGTGAAATGGGGACAAAAATGAATGGTCACATTCAATTCTGGCAAGACTAAACTTGTTTCCTTCAAAAACTACAATAAACCTTTTCTGCCAACAATAGCAATTACCAAAGACTCTTTATGTGAAAGTACATCCTTTAAACTCCTCGACTTAACGTTCCCTGGAAACATGAGTTGGAAGAATTACATTGAGAGCAATGCCAGGACCGCTGCAAAGAAGGTAGGTTCTCTCTACCGTACTAGAAAGCCACTAATGCCCGAAAGTATCCTGTACCTCTATAAAGCCACCATTCGCTTATGTATGGAATATTGTTGTCATATTTGGGCTAGTGCATCTCCTACTAGTCTCTAGCTTCTTGACAAGCTTCAATATAGAGTCGCCAACCTGATTCTGAACTGTCATCTAAACTTCAGCCTCTGTCACATTGACGAAATGTTGCATCCCTCTACCTTTCTACAAGTACTTTAACGGTGAATGCTCCAACGAGCTGCAAGTACTTGTACCCCTCGACGTAAATACCCTTGACAAACCCGACAAGCAGCTAAATCTCACCCCTTCACAGTAGAGATCCCTAGATGTATGAGAGCCTTCTACTCCAGTAGTTTCTTTCCCAGAACCGCTGGATTTTGGAATTCTCTTCCAGGTACCTGCTTCCCCAACTGTACTGACATGCATAAGTTCAAGTGTAACGTGAACCGACATCTTGCTGCCCAACTCCCTACATAGTACTCCTGTAGCTTATGTCCCTGATAGTACCTCCTGCATCAAAGTGGTAATGTGCCTTGTTTGGGGTGAAAATGTAAATAAAAAAAAATATCAATATAGTGTTGGCTCTATAATAATAAATATGAAATCTGCATAAAATAAATTTCAAATTTAAGTGCATTAAACAACCGGGCAACTCTGAGTGACATGCTGGAAGAAGGGTTGCTATCGCAACAGTAGCAGAAATTGCCATGAACAAGCGGGCAATAGAAGATCTTGCGTTTCGAAAGAAACAACTTACCTTCTAGGTTTGTGTATAATCATATTGTGTATAATCATAGTGTGTATAATCATGCCTTTCACTTGTGAAGTATGTTATTTCAACCTCTAGATAACGTCAGGTCATTAGAAAAGAATATGTATTGTTTTGGGTACTTCATTTTGACAGCTTTTTCGCGTAACATAAAAAATACCACCGGGTAACGTCGGGTTGTCCGCTAGTGTAAATATATTAATGAAAAACAAAATCTTCAAATTTGACGATATATTAACTAGGATGGTTCCTAGAAAAATGTTGTATTGTGATGACTGAGATTATCTTAGTTAAAAGATTTTTTAAAACTTTATTGACTCAGAAAGACAAATGACCCACAATCACTACGTTTGATGGCCTTGTGCCTATTGTATATAAAATATAAGGTTTTATATTTTTGCAGATAAATTATTCAACGTGTAGTATCTGTGCTAATAGTACCATATGTTCTGTGTTCAGTCAGTAAATATGGTCCTTCTAGACTGAGGCAATTTTAATATTTGCTCAGACCCCCCATAATGTCTGTTTTTCCCTCACATTAAAACGAGACTTGTATAATTGTTTTAGTTACAAATTTAATATTTTTCCGATTCCGATACAAATGTCGATTTTGTTCTAAATCCTTTATTTCGATTCTAAAATCGCCTTAAAAGCAAGATATGAGAGTTGCATTCCGATAATCGCTCCAAATCGAAAATTAGGTAGAATTACAGATAATAAGTTGCACTCATCGTCCAAAAATATAATGTTGAACCGTACTCTGTTTTTATTTGCAGTAGTTTTGGGATGTTTGTTTTTCGATTTTTGAACAATTATTAAGACCATACGTAACCACCTAACATCGATCAATTATTTTCTTTCCATATCCAGTCAGTTGAACTTTTAAAAATATGCTGTAAAATGAATTAAAATACACAATTAGTAACTTATCCAGGTGGGTAGAAAAGTCATTTATGTTGCCTTTGGTAACATTTATTTGTTGTGTATTTCGTTTTAGATGCTTTTCTTGGTTCTTCGTAATATTTGGGATTTTTTTTACTACTTTTCCCATCTTCTATGCTATTTTCACTACGTTTTGGTCGATATAACCTCCGATCTTCTTGGGGTGTATCATGCGTAATATAGGAATCTGCATGGAATTTCGAACGGTACACTTTATTTAATCTCTGTAGGTAGCATGCCCTCGTTTTGTAAGTCATGACTCGGTAGAAGTCCTAAGTAATTTCCAATAGTATTTCTAATGTTGCCCGCACTGTGGATCGAACTTTCTACACAGAAACAAATGTTACATCGGAATCTCTTATGGACAATTCTAGCAGGAATTTTGCAAGCCTTCAAACTATTTTTCTCACAACTTATCCATATACATTACTACACACGCGCGCGCGCACACGCCCACTAGTTTAATTATCGGTTTTCATATTGTATTTAATTCTATATTGGGTCTTCTTTGTAGATGAACTCCCAGCATATGCGCTGCTTTTGGAGCCGTCGTACTCTCCACTGTTCCTCTCTGTCTATAAATGTTTCGGTCTTAAATCCAACTAATTTGAATCATCAATCGTCGTCTCAAATATTCAGGAACAGTGTTGACTCTTGGTTAAAAAAAAATCGAAATTCAATTTTTATTCAAATCTTCGTCAGACGATATCTGTATAAAAGACTTGCTTCAAACATGTTTTACGCGTTTTGAGCATGCTTTAAATAATACTTCAAATCTAATGAATAAAAAATGTTGGGTTTGTTTAAAAAAAAACACAAAATAAATATCACGGTAACAATTATTGGGTGCATTTCTAACAGCATATTTTTTATTTGTATTTTATTTATTTATTTTTACAAACGAGTCACCTCTTATCTAGGCTTGGAGACTACTTGAGGATAAGGGTTAAGGTGTGTACGGCAGTCATTGTGACAATAGCGTAGTAATTGTTAGTAATTTAAATTTAGCAAATTGGATTACTGAAGGGGACGCCTTTTCAAGAATTTGTTTACGTTTGACTTGAAAACAGTCATATTGTAGGCAGGTGCAAAGCAAGGAAAACGGAACAGTTCAACAGGCAGGCAGTTTTAAGAAAGAAGCTTTGTTTATGGAATCCACATTTAGGTAGAGATAAAGAATGGGGGAAATTATTGATAATGGTTTTTGATTTTAAATGTTTAGGTGTCAATTTGCAGCTATTGTTCTTGTTTTCACGTAACGCTAGACACTATTTGTTCTTTTTTTGTTTTTTGTTTTTTTCAAACCGAATAAACGTTTTAAAGTGAGTAAAACCACTAAAATATTTACCATATTGGTAGGAGAGTAACTTACCTTGCCTTTGGTAACATTTATTATATATTTGATTTTTTTTTTACCACTTTTTCGTAACAATATGTATTGTAACAAAAAAAAAACAAACTCTAATTGTTATAAGTAGGGCTATGACAAGAGAATATTCTTATTGTTTTGTCTCCCAAGTATATATCCGACACAGTTAGACAGTTAATCAATCGAGAACCACGTCATTATTAAAAAACACCAGATATTAACCGATATATACTCGAGAGTTAAAATAATGAAAAGAATATTCTCTTGTCATAGCCCTAGTTACAAATCGCCGCTTATCTCAAATCACAAGAGGTGACGCGTGCATAGTATCAATTTGATCAATGGATACTTGAACTGGACAGAGTGATCGTTTTAAGAGGACGGCTCTACGAGATTTTTTAAAGATGAAACTTGAAAGCCACCATGTTGTAGTCAGCTGGGAATTGGTGCTTTGGTACTGTGTTTCAAAATGCGTAGTTCTTTGAAAGGGTTAGTGTTTGAATATTTGGAGATTGATATCTCGTATTAATAATCCTCTACATCCGGGCAGCGTTTTCAGCACAGTTTCCAGGTGTTCAAACAGGTAATTTCGGCTATTTGTCTGCATACGGTTATCAAAACCCCAGGTGATGTATGTAAAATAACTAAAAAATAGTTCCTCAGACATTAATAAATACTGTAGATCTTTATTAGAGTGTTTATGAAAAGGACTTACCATTTATCCACGCTACTCATGAATAAGGGGATTGACTGAATGAATATTTGTAGTGACGGTTTTAGCAGGCCAAGTGGTAAACCGAATGGATGCAATCCTCCGAAAATCATCATCATCATCATCATCGTCTCGTATGAATTTAAACATACTATTGTTGGCATTTGTTTCCATGATAGAACTCTTTCTAGAAAGATATCGGGTATTTACGGGAGGAAGCACATGAAGGTTGCCAACATCCTAACGGAAAGCGATTTCTGTGGAATGAACGCGATTCGAACTTTGAACACGCAGGTCGTCAGTTCGTTTCGTTAAACACTATACCACGATAGCCTTCACCCTCCGACGTAATATGGTCCATGGATAAGAAGCCTTTGGGAATATGCCCTGCTCGTTGAATTTTCTCGTTGGCGATAAGCACGCTGAAGTAGAATTGAATATTTTTTGCTTATGGTAAAAATAAAGGTTCTTACTGTAAATGTTTACTAGGAGGAATTAGTTGTTTTGAGCTCAACCCAAGATCTGCCATACAAAATAGCGATCTCGCATAAATTATTCCCTCATATCCAGGCAACGTGTTACCATTCTGGAAATCACACGATATAAATCCCAAGACAAAAGAAAGAAAGAAAAAATAAAAATAAAAACAAGAACAAGGATTTATAATATTTACATTTTGATGAAGTGTTTATTTTGATGTATTGTTTTCTTTTTCGTACCAAAATTTACAAAATGTACATCGAGTGAGCAAAAAGAATTAAATCATAACGAAAATAACCCGCTTATTTATAAGCGCGCCATTTTTTTTTTTTTCATAACGATTTCAACTCTTTTGCTTTAAATAAATTAAGGTTTGATCCCGTGAAAGTGAACATTTTACTGTGAAAAAAAAAAACAAACAAAAAAAAAATGAAAACTTCAAAAAATGTGTACAAGAGTTTCAAAATAAACAAAATGATAGAAAATAAAATGTTTTTGATTGTATAGTCATCGTCCCCTTTTTTATGACGATTGGTAACCGTAAAATTTAAATAAAGATTATAGTACATAACCGGAAGCATCGTTATAACTGAAATATATTAACTAATTTTCTTTGATCTGTTAACTATATGCCTTTGATCACAGTATAAACTGCGTTTGATAACTCGCAGAACTAATACTTAATTTGATTTTAATTTTGTGTGTTTATTCCTTTTTCATGAAAGATGTTCTTTGAATGAAATTTCCTTTGCGTAATATTATATTAGTCACCAATCCTCAAATTTTTGTTAGTATTTTAAGCTTCATTATTATCTAAAAGGTTTCTTCTAAAGAAAAATAAACATTTCTCAACCCTATATTTCCATCAAAACAGTCCGTTCTTATTTAAGATCATTTACAAGTTTTCTAAATAATATATATATATATATATATATATATATATATATATATATATATATACATATAGTAGAAATTGTAATTAATAAAAACTGAAGAAAGTGCTCAATACTGTTGTAGAGCAAATATGCGTTTTATTTTTTATTCCCGTATCTTTCTGTTAAGTTACATTATTGTTTCAGCTACCCGGCCGTGTATATATATATATATATATATATATATATATATATATATATATATATATATATATATATATATATATATATATATATATATATGTTATATGTTGTGTAAGACGCCTATACACTATATATATATATATGTTATATGTTGTGAAGGACGCCTATACACTATATATATATATATATATATATATATATATATATATGTGTGTGTGTGTGTGTGTGTGTGTGTGTGTTATATGTTGTGTAAGACGCCTATACACTATATTAATTTGAATTTGTTTATATTTTTTATTGATATTTTGGGCGATCTTTTGTTTTTATCGCTGTATTTTTGTGTAAAAGAGCGGAGGATCGCTTGAAATATTAAAACAAAATATAAATTAAAATAATATCGTTTTTCTGCTTTCTATCGAGCCTTATTTACCTGAAAGGTGGTCTCTAGAAACATGCGCGAGTAGACAGCAACGGGGCAAATCACAGATTGCATGTCTATTTTTTTAACAGTTTATAATAACTTAATGTTTGGTATTCTTCATTTTAATTTGACTATCCTGTGCATAAGTTAAATTGTAGTTGGCGTAGATGAGATATGCCGTATACTCTTAGCGCGAATATATGGCATGTTTAATGGGGTTCATTTTCGGTTAGCCGATTTTGTTCTGGCTCATTTAGATAAACTCAGTTTTAATTTCTTAACTCCTTTTAGATTCCCGACGATACTTGTTAATATCGACACATTAGTTGATCTGCGCAGACGGAATCTTATATTACACGCACACACACTTATATTACACACACATGTATGTGTGTGTGTGTGCACGCACTTGTTTCGTCGATATTAGTAGTAATAGCTTAAACTGATTAAAACAGTACTAAGAATAATGTACAAATACATACTTATTGCTCTTTCTGAGCTTCGAGGAAATCCTTTTAGACTGAATGTTGTTTATTTTTATGTTGTTAATAACGTTAATGTATATTTAAGAGAAATTATTTAGAAAAATAAAATACTAACAAAGATTTGCACAATGCACTCCATTCCAAAATCTCGGACCATCATGGTTTATTTTTAACCATAAAAATACCCCTAGAAGACGGGAGTAAAATTTTAAAAAAAAAATTACCTAAAATTATTATTTTAGCTACCGCTTTATCGTTAATCGATTGAAAGGCGGAATAAATTGCAGAATAGATAACAGTCAAGAATTAGTGAACAAATAAAATAAAGACAAATAATTTATCGCAAACGTTTGTAGGATCAAATTTGTTGCCTTTATTTAGTTTCCTAACCCACTTGACTGTTATCTACTCTGGAATTTTATTTTCTCATTCAGATTTTGATGCAATTTATGTTTGGAAAATCACAACACAAAACAGTAATTTGAACAATAACTTTCTCATTCTCATCTTCTACACATTTACAGTACATAGAATTGTCGGTTCTTTGTCACGACAGGGGCGCGCGAGAATTTTTTTTTTTTTTTTTACATGTACGTCACCACTTATCAAGGCCCGAAGGCAACTCAGGGATTAGGGTTATTGCGTGTACAGTAATCAATGAGATAGTATTGTAGTAATCATTAGTATTGGAGATTTGATAGAGTGTCTTACTTAAGGGGCGGTTAGTCAGGAATTTGTTTATAGTGAACTTGAAGACATCTAAGTTGTACGTCAGCGGGGAAACCGGCAAACGGAAGAGAGTTCCACAGGCGTGCACTTCTAAGAAAGAAGCTTTGCTCATGGAATCTACGTTTGGATTTAGGCACAGATAAAGAGTGGGGAAAATTATTGACAGTAGTTTCAGCCAGACGGGTGTTTCTCGTGAAGGATTGGCGAGGGGAGACGAGAGATTGGAGCTCAGACGAGCACTTGCCATGGAAATAACGAACAAGTACAAAAGTATTATAATAAAGGACGATTTCCGTTTGCACTAAAAAAATCCTTTGGAATTTGTAAGCGTAACGTCCTTAAAATTACTTTCAACAGACTTATTTAATAATGGCTGAATTGTGATTTTTTTTCTATAATTTTATAACCTTGAAACTGACGAATAGAAATGCAATTTCTGACTTAGTAATATGGTATTTTTTTTCTCGCTTTTTAACTAAAAAAAGATTTAAAAATTCTCGTTCGCCTCTGTCGTATTGAAAAAACCGATTTTTCTATTTTTTTTAACTTTTTTTTTTTTTTTCAAAATAAAATGTTTCTCTCAGAGTTCTTTTTTTTGTGGATTTTTACTTTTTTTTATAAAAAACTAAATCAACATCTCATTCTTTCACGAATTTTGGGCTCCGAGTATTTAATTTATAAATTCTATGATTAAAAATATAGAATTCAATAAATAAAACTGGAACTGTTGTTTTTTTTTTCTTCTTCTTCTATACATGACTTTGTCGTATTCATTTTTATATTTTTGTTAACAGAGGAAAATAAAAAATTGTATATATGAGTATATACAATTTAATTTTCACACCTGAAAAAATATGATAGACAGTTCATTTTAGAATTGGGGAGGGCAGCTTTTGAGGGATCGTTTTTATGATGAATTTCTTCTCGGTCTGAATCACAAATTTCACACGCCCGTCCCCACCTCCACCGCCGTACGGCTCAGCCCGTTGCGTACGACGTGTAGGGGGGTTAGGGTAATGTTTGTAAAGGGAAAGGGTCCACGTTCGAACATCTTGGACGAATCGAATTCATCGGCGTTATAACGAGTTTTCAGGTGTTAAAAAAAAAATTGAGAACATTCGTCTCTCATTCAATTTTTTTTACTCTCTCTGATTTTTTGAGGTTTTTCCTGGTTTTCAAAATTTCTCATAAAACGAACATCAATTTTGATTTTCTCATCTTTTTTAAGAAGTCAATTTTGATCGGGTTTGATTGTTCACAAAAAAATGTCTATTTTCCTCAGAACCAGATGCTTTAATTTCCTCCTCAAAACATATTTTAGTCGGCGGGACATCTAGGAAAGTACCCTGATAAAATAAAAAGAAAAATGAAATTAGTTATATAATAACTAACTAAATAACAAAAATAGTGGTGCAAGTCCATAATTAAACCTAATTTTAAAAAATACAAAAAGGAAAATCTTTATGATGAACGTACCCATCTCTGAATGAAAATTTCATATTCCAAAAATCACGTAAATCAATTAAGTCGTTTTTTTTTTTCTGAACTATAAGAAAATCAACTATTACGAGGACGCGAGAACGTCAAGTCTTGATCTGCCATTACAGAGAAAACTCAATTCGAAATATCAAAATAACCCTTTTAATGGCTACGAGTTATTATTAAATTCGCTAAAAATCGTAAACAGTTATTTCATGTATATATAAAAAATGCTTGACCAAATTGTCTGCTTTTTTTGGAATATGACAGTTTCGTTCCATGACAGTATGTATGTTAAAAATACTTTTTCTGTATTTTTTTTAAAATTAGGTTAAACTCCGGAGTTGCACCCAAATATTTATCAAATAAATACTATCAGAACTTTATATATATATATATATATATATATATATATATATATATATATATATATATATATATATATATATATATATGAAAGTATAACATAACTGAAAATCGGGAACTCGTAAACCAAAAAGAAAGTTTATATAAAACGCATTAGATTGAAATATTCCAACGATTATTGATGTACGGACACTAATGTTTTTTTTTTGTTTTTTTTCTTTTAATCGGGTAATTCAATAAAAAATATGATAATGAGACGCTAATAAGATGCTATTTTATTGACCCAAATATTAAAATCGATTTGTTCAGCAATTCCAAGTGATGAGAACTATGAATCAAAAGGAGTTCGATTAGGAAAAAATCGCAATGAAAATTAAGATAATTGTGTTTACATTTACATTAGGATCTTTTGCATTATATGATTGCAAATAATATTATGCGCGCATATTATAGTGATCATTATTATGCAGCTTTTATAATCATTATTATATAGCTATTATTATTCGCATTTGGATAACTATTATCATTATAATATTCATCATTATTTTATAGCCATTATTACTATTATTATTTATTATTATTATTATCATCATCCTATAGCTATCGTTAATATTATTTATTATTGTTGTTGTTGTTGTTGCCCTATAACTATCGTTAATATTATTATTATTATTATTATTATTATTATTATTATTATTATTATTGTCTTATAGCTATCGTTATTATTATTATTATTATTATTATCATTAATATTATTATTATTATTATTTTATTTATTTTTTTTATTATATCATTACATAGTTATTATTTTGTAAAGACTGCATACGTCATTTTTTTTTTTGTTTTGTATAACATAAATTATGATAATCATTTTTCCCTTTTCCAAAAGAAACAGAATTACTATTCAACAACAGCAACAAATCGTCACTTTTTTTCATTTTAGGATCATGTGAATCTCACAACACAAAATAAGTATCAAACGCTAATCTCTACACAGATTTCGACTATCGCAAAAAGTGTCGAAAATCCCGGGCAAAGCTGGTGATGCGCTTAGATAACCAATACCATTAAGCGCGCATGCGTGTAATATTCTATTGAAACGCCCATAAAATGCTCCCCGCCCGTACTTTCGGAATATTAGAAATGTCTGCGACTAGAAAAAAGGATTATCAGGAAAATAGCAAAAGTGCAATTACATTATAGCCGATTCGGAAATAAAAATTTAAAAGAATTAAAATAATTTATGTCGAGGATGAAATTTGTTAGAATTCTGACCAAATAAGGATCAGTTCTAAAATGTTAAAATGAACTTAACTAAAAATTAAAATTTAAGCGGTTACATTTTGCGTGTTTTGAAAATACCAAAAAGAAAAAGAAAACATTTTAAATGGATATCCATTATTGTCGTCACATTATTTATAGGCAAGCAGTTATAAGAATACCTGTTCCAGGACAGATAAAATTAATTACTCGAACAGAACAGTTTTTAGTATTTTTTGTCACCTAGAGACAATTAAAATCAATTTTTATACTACTGAACTTTTATCTAGAATACTTATTCAAATCCTGGTTAAAATCCTTTAAATGATTTCGATTATAGAAAATCACATTATCTTCAAAATTTATGCTAAGAAAATGAAATACACGAAATTCATTTCTAATTATAGATCAGAATGTATTCAAATATGTAATATTTTAATTTTCAAATTTGAGATGATAGCCTAAATCCTAAAAATCCCTTCAAATTATCTCAAAGAAACTGAAATTCAAGAGAATATTATTTTCTTTGAGATTCAGTTAAAATTTTATAAGCATTGAAACTATACACATGTTCAGGAAGGGCTTCAATCACGACTTTGCTCCTTTGGCATAAATCTCAACTAAATATATCCCACATTACCACCCTTAACTGATATGTTCCAAACATCATAATGATAGGTTACTCAAGTTAAAGAGTGAATTATGTACAAATTTATTAAACACACACACACACACACCTAACTTTATATATAGAGATGGTGTTTATTTGCTCCCCCACTGAGCAAATTATGCACAAGGCCGTTTTTAATGTGAGGTTAAAACCAGCTCCCCTAAAAGTAGGCAAAAAGGGGGCACTCTGGTTACCAAAAATAATAATTGTCCCAGTATAGAGGGTTTCCCCTCCATTGACTGGTACAAACTATCCCAAGTGCAGCATCTGTCGGAACAGATACTACACTTTGATCTTGCCCCCCGTGCCGCCGGTAACTTTATATATAGAGATGAGCCTTTTATATATTTTCATTCAGTCTTAATTTGTTTAAGAAAATTTAAACTTTTTCGAATCTTGATGCTTAGAAATGGATCTTAATTTAATGTCAATAAGCGTAGCAATTATAATCGATTTTATTTTTTCTAAAACAAAATAGGTAAATATTAATTCATAATATAAATGAAATACTTGATTTTCTCTCGTGCTCAACAAATATTCGCCATTAGACAAGATGTTTGAAAATTTTGCACGTCTAAAACTATCAATTATTTGCGAAAATGGATGAAAATGTAAATCTATTATGTCGGGTATCATTCATTAAAATATTTATTGTATTTTTCAATTTAATTCAATAATCATAATAATGCCAATAATAATAATGATAGAATTAATAATAATATTTATACTATTACAAATAATAATGCCAGTAATACTAATAATAACCTTAATACATATACACTTACTACTTACTACTATTAATACTACTACTAATAATGTTTGATATGAAAAAACATCGCGTACAAGTTGAATACATATACGAAACATGTATATGTATACGAAACACTAATCCATAAAATTCTGTTAATCACATACAATGAATCGTTCCCAATAATTCTGTGAGAAAATCCTCACACAACTTTTATTGAAATCGGGTTGATATGTCGCAAATGCGGTCAATGATAGATACACATTTTATTCCTATCCCCAGGTTAGACATAAGGCTAGATATTAAGTTGAAAAACCAATGCATTGGGATTACTGGAATCTGGCATATAAAAAAAAATTAAAAAAATGTCTGAGCAACCCAGTCGACTTTCTTTGGAAGAGGCGAGTCAGCGACTAACCATTTCTAAAGGAGAAAGTAAAGCCTGGGAGAGTGGGTCTTTAGACTTCACAGGATTATACCACGACACCAAATAACAAATTCTCTTCTCTGTCGGGGCGATTTTCGAGGAGGAATTCCAAATTGGCACAAAACTTACTTATTAAATACATCTCTCTCTCTCTCTCTCTCTCTCTCTCTCTATATATATATATATATATATATATATATATATATATATATATATATATATTAGTTTGTATGTCAGCACGAAAATACGATAAAGCAATAACCGACTAGAGGAAGTCTTTTTCGCCCCCACTGGATGTATATAATTACACACACACACACACACACATGCACACACACACACACACACACACACAGAAAGAAAGAGAGAGTCTGTCATCGACTCATTGGCCAGCCACTTGGTCTTAGCTTGCCCCACCACCCACGACGACGAGGAGGACCCAGCCTACCGTATAGGAATGCACAGAGCCGGGTGTACACCTGTTCAGAACGTGCGACTTAATACGGGTCCCACGCCGCGATAGGCGCCAGCCAGTCTGCTATTCCCGACAGTCGGCATGCCTGGGGAGGTAGGGGAGGGGGTATCGGCCAAGGAGAGGGAGGTTGGCGGGTGAGCAGAGAAAAGAATGGGGCAGGGAGGGTGTAAAGCAAGTATTTATTGGTTTTGTTTTGCTTATTTCTTTTCGTTTTTTAGAAAGGAAAAGAGAGGTGAGAGTTGTACCACATGTAAGGAGAGTCTCGTTCACACACTAGCCACAGTGCGCGCATACATACACAGCCATATATATATATACATAATAGACGTTTGTGTTTTGTTTTCTTTCGTAAGTACGAGTCCTCGTACGAACTGGGGTGATAGAAATTCGTCTTAAATAGAAGTGGCTAACATTACAAATAAAGACACACGTGCGGCCGTGTGAAATTTTCATTTCAATACACACACACACACACACACACACACACACACACACACACACACACAACATACATACATACGTACAGACGCTGCAGTTGCGAATAATTGGGGATGTATTTTGTTGGCTATTCAAGCATTGAACCAATTTGAAAGATTAAGAAATGCGATTACTAGACAAGGACATGTTTAAAAATAGAACAGCAATATTCAATTTTATTCATTTAATTAACAAGGTGTGGGGGTGGGGCAAATGGAAAATATATTAAATAAGATTTGTCAAACTTTATAAACAAAACCCCAGTGTTATCTTATAATTATATTAAATACGTAGCAGTTATGACATATTCTCAATATATATATATATATATATATATATATATATATATATATATATATATATAGATATATATAGATATATATATATAGATATATATATATATATATATATATATATATATATATATATATATTAGTAATCCACGGTTTAATCCACGTGGCAAAAGTGTAGAGAGATCTTACTGCGTTTATATAAAAGGGCACAATAATAGAGGGTTGCTGATTAGAATACAAAATGAATAAACATTTCGTTAGTGTACACACACAGAGAAAGACCGTGATACAGTAAAACAGTCTGTCGGAGTGACTATATATATATATATATATATATATATATATATATATATATATATATATATATATACCTATATATATATATATATATATATATATATATATATATAGGTATATATATATACATATATAAAAAATATAGCTATACATATATATATAGGTATATATATATAGGTATATATATACATATGTGTGTGTGTGTATTTTTAAGATCCTATCGAAAAACAGTATGTTCAATATATTAGATGGACCAATTAGCAAACAGGACAATTGAATTAAAGCTTTAATAAACTGCGATTCAAATACAAAAATAAGATCCAAAATTAAAAAAAAAATCCTTAACTCCTCAGTTTTCAAAGATATGGAAAGATTCTAAGATAAAAATCAGTAAAATTGTACATTTTTATGCATACGCAAATTATTTAAAACCTATGCATTAGATTCCATCTCTGTAATCTGTATCCATAATGAATAGTTTTTACTACGTACATAATTTGTACTTTCACTCTCATATTCCTACGGTCGAGCACTTCAGTGCCACTTCACACATATATCAACACTTGAGCTGCCCCTCCCGAACAAAAATAAAAGTACATATTTTTTTTACAATTTTGTCTCCAATTCGCCGAGCTTCCCTATTAATAGAGATTAATTAATCAATATTAACTGAATTTCGTTTGCTTAAGTTAAATTTTTGTTCATTAGGAAACTATTGAATTATTTGTTTACTAGAAAAAACATAATTTTTTAATTAACAGACTTGTTTATTTGTTTAAAAAAAACATAACGTCAAACATATTGACAAAAATTTAGAACAATTTTGTTTTCAGTTAGGACTAAAAGAGTAAAAATAGATTAATTATAAGTTTAGCAAAATGGATTAGCTGACATTTAGTTTTATTTTGTAAATGGATCGAAAGGAATTTGAAAGAATAGCTCTAGAATATGTCCGCCTAATTTTCATACTGAAAGATAAACCTTGTTTCGATCTTATGTTGAACATGGAAATTTTTTAAATAATGGCGGATTTAGCCGAGAAACCATCGAAGGCCTAATGAGAAACATCAAATATACAATAATATATATTACCATAATAAGTAAAAGTTATCTTTATACCTAATTGTTTCATTTTTCGTGTTTAGAAGTAATGTTAGATCTTTATTTCATCCTAAACATTCACTTTTTACAAAGAGGTTTAGATGGCCGCCAAAATACGAAAAAATGTCAGCGACTATGTTTGTTGACTAACCCCTAAAAGTGAATATTTAAGATGAAAAAAAAAGAGCATTTTAAACTATTTTGAAACACGAAAAAATGAGCCAGGTATATATAAAATAAGGTTTATTCACTATGGTAACATTTATTTATTGTATATTTGGTTATTTTTTTAACTTTTTTTTTATTTGTGGGCTTCCGTGCTAAATCCCCAAATAATGTTTGACATTATTTTAATGTTAGCAAATAAAGAACTAAATCTTTTAATACATACCGGTAACAAAAAAAATCTCGCTCTATTCGAACATTCATGTTTATTTCGACACGGGTCGCTCAACAATGGCATCTGTGATCATTTCTACAATGTCCTGAAAGAGAAAATAAAAGGAACAATTAGTTAACATAATCCTTGCATTTTTTAAAGATTTTTTTGTCAAATTACTAATCTTCTTTTGAAGCTTTTCTCAATGTAAA